>NW_026947502.1:13731284-14394409 GCF_034190915.1 Cavia porcellus | reverse complement strand
TTGGCAGGGATTTCCACTGAGCAACGAGGAACTCAGTCTTTCCGAGACCTTGACTGTTATGCGAATGCCCGCGATTCCGGAACAGCCACCTCCTGTTCTGCGCATGCGCCCAGGCGATGGGCTGGGGGCGGGGTGGGTTTTCGTCCCGGTGACGTTCCTTGCTTTGTTTCTCCAAAGTGAGAGCTGGGTGAGGCACAGATGCCGGCTTCTGTAGTACTGAGAGTTTCATGGGCCTCAGAGATGTGATAAGTATGACTGTACCATGTTCTGAATAAGGCCTAAAAGGCGACCGTTGAGAAATGCGGACTCGGAACCACATTACTGCTGCAGAAGCCGCCAACACTAATAATTCAGGGGGGTAAGAGTTTTACCTCATCCAAGGAGGACAGCGGGGAGCTAGGAAAAAGGAGCAGCAAGACTGAGTCAGAGCCCAGGAAGCAAATCTGAATGTGAGAGATTGAATTGCGATTACCTCAATCTGATATGACATCTCCACCTGCCCAGCCCCACTGAGAATTTCAGATTTTTAATGGAAACTCAGAACAATCCATGCAGACTTACTGTTATGCAAAAAAAAAATTTTTAATAATTAAAAATTTTAAAAATCATTGCCCACTGGATTGGGATTAATGATGCCTTATTAAACTTTGATTTTGAAAGGGAAGAAAAATCCTTTTTTCCTTCTTATTTGACAACAGTGTAAGAGATTCATGTTCCCCTCTTGAAAATGACAGGAAGCAAAGAGCCAACAGTCCCCTAGTAAAGAGCCAATATTTTACAACCTTCTCACCCTCTTAGTGATTAACCCCTGCATAAGTAATTTTTGAATATGTTCATTCAAAAAAAAAATGCAATGCCTTGCCCTCTTCAGAAAAAGAGGAAATACTAAATTTTTTAAATGTGTAAAAATGGCTCATTTGTCTTAAGTACTGTCAGTCAAGAGACAAGAGCCTGGTCTAAAGAAGGAAGGCTTTTTTTAAATTCAATGTCTCTTCCTCGCTTTGGTCACCCTCTAAGTAGGTGTTTCATTACTGCATTTTTCCTATTGTGATTAGAGAAGCTTATGTATATTGATCACATGTTGATACACTGTTATGACAATACTATTCATACCGAGGTTCCTTCCCATCGTTCATGGTAGAAAAGACATGTGACAAGGAATCTCTAAATTAGGTATTACCTCAGTGTAAATTATTTAATAGGTGCCAAGTGTTAAACAGTGTTTCTCAAAGAATTAGGGTGGCTGGATAACAAACAGCCCACCTAAAAGTTGGTTTCAAGTTTTCTTTTGCCTGTATCTCAGTTCCTTGAGGTCAATTTCTATAAAAAATATTAAGACCCTTAATGTAGATTAGAAGATCTTAATAAGGGAATAAACTCAATAACTAAGAGAAACTACAAAATAGACCCAGGAAAGGACATACAACAACTAATAACTGCCACAAATAAGAGAGAAATTTTTCTTTCCTGTTGCTCTCTAGATCCTTCTAAAGCATGAAGAATATTTTGTCTTTCCCTCAAGTCTTTTCAGCAACTAAAAATAACTGGGAGGCCTGATAGTTGTCAATTCTAAAAAACAAAAACAAATATGAAACCACACTTACATATTCAGATAATCAGCTGCAATCATGTTTGTTTTAGAAGCCAACAGGGCATCCCTACTCCAGGACCAGGAATTTATTGCTACCATGGTTTAATCTTTAAGTCCTGCACACCTGTTTTTCCCCTTCTCTCAGGTCATTTTCTTCATTTAGCAACTGCCTTTTCTCAGATCTGTTTCTCTTATAAAGCTTTCTTTCTCCCAGTTGGAAAACATTCCTCCTTTTTTTTTTTTTTTATTTAGTTCACTATAGCACTTTACCTCCTGCTTTTAATACCTACTCCCTTGCATTTTTCTTGCCCGCAATCAAGGAGCTAAAAAAATCCGCCCCAGAAGACACATTCTACGGGCTGTTAACTAAGCCTGGCCTTCTCTATTCCATTTGCTTTCCCAAATCTACTTAAAACTTCTACCCTCTTCAGACCTAAGAATTTACCTTTAGTCACCCTCTAAGTAGGTGTTTCACTAGTGCATTTTTCCTGTTATGATTAGAGAAACTTATTATATCGATCACATGTGTCTTTGCTCTAGGCAGATGACATTGCCCTGTATTTTTGCAGGTCCACTTCAAACTTTTCTAAACCTAAGCTCTTCTTTTGCTTCTCTTTCAGTTGAGGCAACTCCCTTTCCGCCGAAGTCAACCCTTATACTTGTGTTCTGTTTCCTTCTTCTCAAGAAACTTTAAAGTTCAGTGTCCCCTCCTCTTGCTCTTATAGTTTTAACTTCCTACTGATAGCTCATTTGTTTTAATGTTAAACATACCTTGGTGTTTTGCCATCATAGCTACCGTTTGTTTTCACACCTGGGTATTTCAAAGAACTATCTACAGTTGTCTAAACTTGATGTACTGTGTAATTACGAATTTCATCAAGATAGTATTGGTTGAGTGACAGTCTCTCACTATAAGTTTTGCAAAGAAGTGATATAGGAGATAGGATGTGGCAAAGCTGGCTGGTGGAATGAACAGGACCCGTCAAATGATTATGGGATAGTGCCAAGTAATTCTCAGGACAGGTAACTCTCAGTATGTGGAGCCTGTCTCACTAGCTGCTGTTATATATGCATGGTACAAAAGAAGACCGGATCCTGCTATCATGAATTCCTGTGGTAACCCACGCTATTATTTCTTAGATGCAATGTGTATTTTTATTTTTGCTTTTATCTTCCTTCTCTCTTGTTCTTCCCAAGTTCATTGTGCAGAACTAGCTTCTTGCTCACCCATTCACCCTTCTTTTCAAATAGACTTTTTGGCACTGTTTTTAGCTTTTCTCGTCCAATTATTTGTTCAAGGAAAGAAGGATCTGGAGCCAAGCATGTTCGTGCATGCCTGTAATACCAGCACTTGGGAGGCTGAGGCAGGAGTATCACTTTGAGTTTGAGGCCAACCTGGACTACCACACAGTGAGTTCGAGGCCAGCCTGAGCTACATAGTAAGACTCTGTCTGAAAGAAAGAAAGAAAGAAAGAAAGAAAGAAAGAAAGAAAGAAAGACCTGGAGTACTTTTGATTGATGTGCCATTTCTAAAGAAAGTACATAATAACAGAAACAGACTATATCTGTTTTATTCTCAGAGTCTATATTATGTTAGCTAAAGTTGGTGCTCCATAAATATATGCTGAATACATTATTCTAAATGTTAAATAACAAAGGTAAATTATAGGGGCTGGGGATTTAGCTCAGCGGCATAAGCTCCTGCCTTGCAAGCAGGCAGTCGTGAGTTCGATCCCTGGTACCGATAAAAATGAAAAAGACAAAAAAAAAAAAAAAAAAAAAAAAAAAAAAAAAAAAAAAAAGGTAAATTATATAATGATACATCTTATTCATGTAATAATCCATATCAATAAATGGTTACAATCTGTATTAGACTCAATGGTCATGAAAGTTCTGAAATGCATACACTAAGATGTTGACAGATAACAGAACCACAGGATCTACTCAATAAGTTTTTAACTGAATGCATGAAATTATCCTTTGTAGCATCCCAGAATAGGTTATCCTCCTCCTCTTTATATTTCTGTTAATTTTTCCCAGTGGTTTTACATTCATTTTTATATATGAAATTCATAAAGGTATTTGTATTTTTCAGCTTTCCAGCACTGTAACAAAACACCTGGGATAATCATCTTAAAATGAGGAAAAGTTTATTTTGGCTCAGGGTTTCATGTGTTTGAGAACTTACTTGGCCCTGTGCTTTGGGTCTGTGGTGGCACAGTACATTGTGGAAGGAACGAGGAGTTGAGGAGCCTATTTAACTCATAATGACCCGGAAACGAGAGAAAAAGATACCAGGATGGGCTGGGATCCTAATATCCCTATCACAGATATAAACCCCAGTACCTAACTTCGTTCCACCACCTTCCAGTAGAACCACAAGGTGGGATGGAACCTTGAAACATGTGGGCCAGATTCAGCCTACAGAAGCATTCTTTTTTTAAACATTCAAATTGCACAGATGCATCCTTACCATTGTGACTGTAACTATCTTTGTAAGCCTTTGCTTCATGTGTTTCCTTGTATTTATGTAAACACATATGTATATGTACTTTTATTAAAAATTTTTAGGAGTCAGTAACATGTGCAGGCCACTTGGGGGAATAGCCAGACACCAGCCTTTCCCTGTGAGTCAGCACCGTTTATGGACTGCAGGGGAAGAGAACAAGAAGTCACCAAGAAGCAAGTCCTCCCTACAAATTGGCACCATGCTTAGGCCCTAGGGGGAGAGACAGATGCCAGCCCCTTCTGGTGCATGGACTGGGAAGCAAGAAGAGCCAACAGTGGCCCCCACCCCTCCCTTGCCCTAGGTGAACAGTTGATCTGAAGAAGCACAGGCTGCAATGATAGCTATTGAGATTAAATACAACTTAATGCTTGTAGTGTTTAGTGTTTCACTGACTTTGCAGGTCTAAAGCCAGTAGTCTGATTATCTATTCAGAGGATAGCAGTACGCAGTATAGTATCTATGGGGCCCTCCTTCTGAAGGTGGTAGCCATTGTTAATTGCCTATCATCTTGTTTTAAAATCCTGTATAACTTTCATTGTTTTGTTAGGTTTGGTTTTATTCTGTTTTGTTTTGTTTGATTTTATTATATCTGTTGACATGGGTAGGTATTTCAAAGATAACAAGATATATTAGGTAGCCATTTTGGATTTACGATTGGCTTGTTTTGAAGTCCTTTATTGCATTTATTGTTTTGTTTTTATTAGCTCTATTCTGTTCTGTTTTGTTTGAGTTTTACTACATCTGAAGGTATCTGCAGCTATTTTAAAGACAACAAAAGGCGTTATGATAACCATTGTTGATTTCCTATTGTTTTGAAGTCCTGGATCACTTACACTGGTTTGTTTTGATTGGCTTTATTCTATTTTATTTTGCTTGGCTTTATTCTCTTTAAAATAAAAATTAAGGGCTGGGGATTAGGCTCAGCTGCATAAGTGCCTGCCTTGCAAGTGTGCGGTTGTGAGTTCAATCCCTGGTACCAATAAAAACGAAAAAGACAAAAACAAAAAATAATAATAATAATAAAATAAAAATTAAAAAAATTTTTTAAAATAATTATAAGTTCAGAGGAAGTTGAATCCTATTTAGTCATAAATACTCAAGCCATTTTTGCAGTGACTACATCTATATAACTGTGGGGGATGAGGTGTTACTTTGTAGGCCTAACCCCCTCTAACCTGTAATTTATAATAGCCGCCCTGGTATGTGAGAAGGAGGTAGAACGGGAATGTCTGTTTTTAGTGAGCCCTCACCCTCTGGAATCCATATTGTGAGCTGGCTTTGTTTTGCAGAAGTCTTGAGGAAGTGGCTGGCCACCCTTTGTGACACTAACAGCAGACAAATTAACAACATTCTTAAACTAATAAATTTTTTCCTGGGCTAGAGAAGTTATGAGAACTGGTTGTGATTATTTACTTCACTTAGATAGTTTTAAAATAAACATTATAGTCTGTCACGTTGTAGCTTGCCACAAAAAATGCCTTTTCACTACTTAATTATCTGGGCTCTGTGAATTGATCGGGTTTACTATATATGAATCCTAAAATAAAGATTGTGCGTACAGTGCAGTGCAATGCAGTGTAACGCGGTGCAGACAGCAAAGGTGTCTCTCCTGTCTTTCTTTTCCAAGCGCTGTACCCCCCGTGTCCCGACAAGGCGTGCGTGTTTACCTTGCCCGGAGTTCAGAGTGCTCTAGACACTCACGACAAGTGGCGCCCGAACAGGGACTCCGAAGGTCGCTTAGGAAGGTAAGTATAATTTTATTACGGGGAAATGGGACAATCTGCTTCCTCTCCTTTCTTAAAAATTCTTAAACATTTATTATCTATATATGGCATATCGCTCAGGTCAGCTGACTTGGATATGTGTATTGATACAATTAAAGAATATAATCCTTGGTTTCCAGATGAAGGAACTTTGGATGTAAAAGTATGGAGGAAGACAAGGGTTAGTATAGAAAGGGCTATGCAACAGGAGGAAAAGATTCCTTTACGTTTTTGGGCTATTTGGTCGGTTGTGTACTCTTTATTAAAAGCTATGGAAGATGAACATATTGTAGAAAATCTTCAACTAGAAATTAAGCCAGTTATTCAGGAATTGCCCCTCACAGAGGAGGAACAAAATGTAGTTCAAAATGACGCTATCGCTTTAAGTAGTAAAAAGGCGTCCAAACTAAAAGTAAAATCCACTACAGCCGACTCAGCTTTAGCTGCCGCAGCAATATCAAATTATGACAATCGCCCAATTTTACAGGCTATACAGCATTTAACACAAGAGGTGAAACAACTCTCCGTTAAGCAAAACCCGCCTATAGTTCCCTCTGCACCTCCTCCATCTAACCCTAATTGGAGTAAAGCCAAGCTAGCTTTGGCTGATCTACCAAAATTAGGGGATTCTAATGAAGAAAAGCCTGCCTTTGCTTTCCCTGTAATCAGGCCTCAGCCAATAGATGGAGAGGCAGTTCCCCCTAGATGGGAAGCATTTAATATGGATGATTTAGCAAAATTAAAAAAGGCTGTAACCCTTTATGGCCCTCAGGCTCATTACACTAGAGAATTAATAACATCGATAGCAGATCACTATGGTAATCTTGCTCCTTATGATTGGAAAGCCTTGGCCAAAATTCTTTTAAAAGAGCCAGAATATTTACAGTGACACATGTGGTTTATGAAAGGTTGTGCAAAAAAGACAAGACAAAAATGCTGATATAATGATAAAAATGTTTTAAAAGATATTTTAAAAACTTTACCTCAATATTTTTCTCCGTTTGGACTTGTAATAGCACAGGATAAAATTCAAAAGGAAGAAGTTAGTCATTATTTGGGATATATTCTTACTAGACAAAAGGTGATTCCACAAAAAATGTCTATTAGGAGAGATAAGTTATCCACTTTAAATGATCTTCAAAAATTATTAGGGGATATTAATTGGCTTCGTCCCACACTAGGTATTCCTACCCATGCATTACAACATTTGTTTGCTACTCTACAGGGCTCTTCAGATCCATCCAGCCCTCGTTCTTTAACAGCAAAAGCAGAACAAAAATTACAGTTTGTAAAACAACAAATTAAGGATGCATTTTTAATTAGGATTGATCCTAAATTGCCTCTAACTTTATATATTATTAATACTTTTCAATATCCCTCTACAATTTTAGGTCAAAATGCTATGCCAGTAGAATGGGTATTCACTAAAACTAAACAATCTAAAAATGTTATGCCTTATATTGACATGATTACAGCTTTAATTATAAATGGTAGAGCTCGTTCTATAACTTTGATAGGAGAAGATATAAACAATATAGTTATCCCTTTAACTAAAAAACAATAAAAATATTTGTTGTCAATTACTAAAACCTTACAAATTGCTTTAGCAGATTTCATAAAAACTTTTTCATATCATTTTCCTAAAAGTAAATTATGGGATTTTTTTAGACGTCAACAATTTGTGGTTAATACCTTATTAGCTGTACAGCCAATTCCACAAGCTTTGACTATATTTACAGATGGATCTAAAAATAAAGCTACA
The DNA here is from genome assembly GCF_034190915.1 of Cavia porcellus. Taxonomy (NCBI): domain Eukaryota; kingdom Metazoa; phylum Chordata; class Mammalia; order Rodentia; family Caviidae; genus Cavia; species Cavia porcellus. The sequence continues at coordinate 14,386,784 of NW_026947502.1, read as the reverse complement.
TATTAGACTCAAAAATCTTACTGGGTACGTCAGACAAATTTTAACTCTGTACAACAAAATAAACTTTTTGCTATATTACAAGTGTTTTTAGATTTTCATAACCAACCTATTAATATTATAGCCGATTCGGCCTATTCTGTTGGAGTAGTGACAAATATCTATTCAGCTGTGTTATATTCTAATAAGCCTGCTTTATTGTCTTTATTTCAAAATTTACAAATACATGTTCAAAAAAAAAATCATTCTTATTTTATTACTCATTTACGTTCTCATTCTCAGTTACCCAGACCATTAGTATCAGATAACAATACAATAGATTCCTTAGTTATGTTCACCACACCCGTTAAAAAACATCAATTTAATCATACAAATACAGGACATTTACATCTTAAATATAAGATACCTTTTACAAAAGCTAAACAGATTATAAAAGCCTGCCCTATTTATAGACCATTACATTTAAAAATTATTCCCACAGGTGTCAACCCTCGAGAAACTCAACCTAATAAATTATGACAAATAAATATTACACATATACCTTCTTTTGGTCGGCTTTCTTATATACATATAGTTATTGATACCTATTCTTCATTTCTATGGGCTACTGCTCAACAGGGAGAATCCACTAAAAATGTTATTATACATTTATTAGAGACTTTTACAGTTATGAAAATTCCTTCTAAAATCAAAACAGATAATAAACCTGCTTATACTAACAAAACATTTAAACAATTTTGTGATCTCCATAATATTATTCATATTACAGAGATTAAATATAACCCCCAGGGTCAAGCTATTGTTAAAAAAACACATGACACTCTTAAGTTACAAATTAAAAAATTAAAAAGGAGGAGTCAGGAGGATATTCAGATACCAATACTGTTTAAATTGCAAAACAGTCCAAAAACATTACTGCATCAAGCATTGTTTATTTTAAATTTTCTCAATTTACCACAAGGTGAAATATTAACAAGAGCTGAAAAACATTTTGAACAGCAACAACAGCCTTTTGTGATTAATGAACCTATTTGGACTAAAACAGCTCCAGAGGCTGAATGGGAGAGGGGCACATTGCTCTATAAGGGGAGAGGTTTTGGTTATATCTCCACAGAAAATGGAATTCAGCAGTGGGTCCCTGGACGATGGATCAGGACCCGCGTCTCCAGATCCTGTTCACCAGCCCCGGAGACAACTCCCCAAGGAACCGGAACCGTGCCTTCAGAAGCGAGCGCGAAACCAGCTAGAAGCTGAGGATGCTGAGTTTGTTCCTATCGCAGCCATGGCCAGATTAAAGCTAAGAAAATCCCGCCGCTCACAGCGACCAAATTTAAATCCCCTCCCTACATGGGGACAATTAAAAAAATTGACCATAGAAGGACAACGGCTTGTCCTTCAAGCAGGAAAGCCTTTAAACCCTGAAAACTTGTTTTTAGCTTTATGTGCCTTGCTCACCGTTGCATCGGGGACTGAGGTACCTCCGCATTCGTACTGGGCATATATTCCAAACCCCCCTTTATTAGAACCTGTAAAATGGGGAACTAGTGATATTTTACTTTATACCACACCTAGAGAAATTTTGTCAGCACCGTGGGCTGATTTAACCCCCCACAATCAAGATGATGGGACACTATTCAATTTTACTTATTATGGTAATCAAAGGCCTATTTGCATTGGGGAACCGCCTTGCATCCCTCTGGGATGGCAGTATTGGATTCAACATGAAATAAAAGCAGGCAACAAAAAAACAAGGCTTCAAGCCTTGGCTGCTCAAACCTTTAATGTTACCTGGAGAAATTTAACAACACCTGATACAAATACATTTCCTATATGCCCTGAATTCACTTATAAAAATATTTCTTATAATCCCATAATTTGGCAACTATGTATGGGAAAATTTGCTAAAAATATTGATGGGTATATTATTTGGGGACCATTTGGAAAATTCGTTAATGGATGTGCTAAATGGAATGAGACAAGATGTAATCTCTCTGTTGTGTATAGTCTTCCAGATCCAAAAAAAATAACTGACGGAGCTCCTATATTTCAACAAAAGACGGCTCTCTTGTGGTGGGGAGATGGTAGAATCGCTAACCCTGCTGTTGCAGCCAAAGAATACCCTCATCACCTTCAAAATCATATTTGGAAGATCCCAGCCGCTATGCAACCTGTAACCTTGTACAATGTTTCATATTCAGGGACTAGTCGATCTGTATCTACTACTTATAATTTTACTAGGTTTAAAATATATAATATTACTGTTTGTGCACCTCTGCCTTATGTCTTTTTAGTGGAAACTTTTAATTTTACACATTTTTCTTGTACTTGTTTAAATTGTCAATTGTTTACATGCTTAAATAGCACACTAAATTTCACTAAGCCTTATACAGTTATGCTGTTACAACAAAAAACTCATATTTGGTTGCCTGTAAATTTAACTCGACCTTGGTCTCAAGACCCGGTAATTTCTGTTACTACTGAATTTTTTAAACATCTGTTAAAACATACAAAAAGATTTATTAAAATAGTGGTTGCTGTACTGTTAAGTCTGATAACTATAGCCTCCCTAGCAGCAGTCTCAAAAATAGCTTTACAAACCTCTTTGCAAGAAAAACATGTTGTAGAATTATGGCATAAAAATTCTCATAAACTTTGGTTAACTCAGTGGCAAATAAAACGCCAGACTACAACAACAAATAGACCTCCTTAAACAAACAGTTAAATGGATGGGTAAAAAAATATTGGCTCTTCAGCATCAAGTGTTTTTAAAATGTGATTAGAATTCAACTACTTTCTGTATAACCCAACGACCTTATAATCAGACAGAACTTAAATAAAAAATGATTAAAATATATTTAAATAGAAACACCTCTGCCCAGGAGAAAATAAAATCTTTACATAATCAAATTGACAAGGATTTTGCAAAGCAAAATGATGATAAATCTCTAGCACAATTCGCGCAATTGCTTGCTCAATCTTTAAAAGGATTAGATTCCAAAGGAATCTGGCAGAGCATTACCCACACTTTTAGTGACATGAGACTTAGTTTAATTATAGTTCTCATTGCCATAGTTCTTGTGTATTTTTACTGCATAAGACAAAATGCTATTAATAACCTGATCTTATGGAAATTATTGTTAAAAAATAAAAAGAAAGGAAGTGTGGGGGATGAGGTGTCACTTTGTAGGCCCAACCCCCTCTAACCTGCAATTTACAATAGCCGCCCTGGTATGCGAGAAGGAGGTAGAACGGGAATGCCTGTTCTCAGTGAGCCCTCACCCTCTGGAATCCATACTGTGAGCTGGCTTTGTTTTGCAGAAGTCTTGAGGAAGTGGCTGGCCACCCTTTGTGACACTAACAGCAGACAAATTAACAACATTCTTAAACTAATAAATTTCTTCCTGGGCTAGAGAAGTTATGAGAACTGGTTGTGATTATTTACTTCACTTAGATAGTTTTAAAATAAACATTATAGTCTGTCACGTTGTAGCTTGCCACAAAAAATGCCTTTTCACTACTTAATTATCTGGGCTCTGTGAATTGATCGGGTTTACTATATATAAATCCTAAAATAAAGATTGTGCGTACAGTACAGTGCAATACAGTATAACGCGGTACAGACAGCAAAGGTGTCTCTCCTGTCTTTCTTTTCCAAGCGCTGTACCCCCCGTGTCCCGACAAGGCGTGCGTGTTTACCTTGCCCAGAGTTCAGAATGCTCTAGACACTCACGACATATAACTACAGTACAACATCAAAATTCAGAAACTGACACTGACATAACAAGTGTGCATATGACTTTGTGCCACTTTAACCCCTGGAACGTGTCACTTTATACTCATATCTGCCTCTGTTCCTTCTCATTCCCAGTCCCTGTATACTGGGCTGTTTTCTGCCTCTATCATTTCATCATTCTGAAATGTTATATAAATGGAATCAGAGAATAAACCTTTTGAGATTGGCCTTCTCTTTTAACATAATGCTCTTGAGATTCATTTGAGTTAGTATGCATATTCACCATTTGTTCCTTTTTATATGTATCTATTTACCACAATTTGTGTAATCATTCACCTATTGGTCATTGTGGTTGTTGTGGTTTGGGGCTTTTTATAAATAAAGAAAACCTTTTGTAATGGAACTGTTACTATATTAAGGCTTACATCTGCCACCTTATTTCTTGTTTTGTGGTGTATTCTTTCTGTTTATTTTCTATTTTTTATCCTTTTGTTATCATTTTAAGATTCTATTTCCATTTTTGTTAGTGTATTCCTTCATATACTTTTTTTCAGGTACTACAAATAGGGGTGACCTGACTGTCAGGTCTCTGAACTAGACCCCCACCCAACTAGGAGAGAAAAAATTCCCCAAACAGGTATGTTATTTACACCTAAGGGAGCATGGCAGAAGTCAGAAGCTTCCTCATGCAGCTCAACCAGCTTGCAGTTGTCCCCACACAGCTCAACCTGCAGAAAGCTGGTTCCATGAAAAACCTTAAGAGACAAGGTGTGCCTGCCAGCACCCCATGTAACCAGTAGCTCTCTGTCTGTCACGTAGCCTTAGACCCCAAATTTTGCACCCCCTCAACAATACTTCCCTCCTCTACCTAAATTCCCTTCTAAAAACATGCCCTCACCTGTTGCTCAGGGCTAATGATCCTCGCATGTTGCTTGAACTCTGCTTGTCTCGATGGTCTCATTGTGTCTTGGTTCACCTAACGTTGACAGTGGCCATGACTTTTTCTGTTATTTGTTTGGAGTGTTTTCTGTTAATTGTGTGTCAAGGGTCTCCAAGAACATTCCCAGCTTCAGTGATTTTCTAAAAATACCCAGGACTCAGCATATAGTTTTATCACAGATAAGATTTATTATGCCAAAAAGTTACAAACAGGATCAATAAGAGAAAAGCTTCATGGAACGAAGTCTAGAGGAAACCAGAAACAAGATTCTAAGAGCTCTTTCTTCATGGAAATACACAAGATTCATTTAATTTGTTTCTTTTTTCTTGTCTTTTTGAGACAGGATCTCACTATGCAGTTGAGGTTGGCCTTGAGTTCACTTTGTAGCCCAGGCTGGTCTTCAAACTTGCAGTGATCCTCCTGCCTCAACCTCCTTTAATAACTATCAAAGTACATTTTTGTTTTGTTTTGTTTTTAGTACCAGGGATTGAACTCACAACCTTTCACTTGCCAGGCAGGTGCTTACACCATGAAGCTAAATCCCCAGCTGATTCATTTAATGTCTTCAACAGTAAGTTGTGACAACAAGCGCCAAATTTGTTTAGAAAGAAAGTTCATGAAAGATTCAAAGCTCAAGGCTTTGTGTGTACAGTTGTGTAGGTACCTACTCCTTTGTAGGTACCAAATTTCAAAACTCCCAGAATGAATCAAGGTGTGTGGTCACATCACATGTTTGCAAACACTCCAGGTACAGTGAGTCACTCATCACTTAGGGATAGCTTCCTATCAATGAGGGAACTGTGGGAAGTTCCCAGATACCAGACAAGGACCAATTTGCAAGGAGGAGTTTGTAAGGCTCCTATCTTAACTACTGTAAAGGCAATTATTAACTGAATTCGCTTTCCTGATTCTGGGACACAATACCTGACATCCACAATTTAAAGAAGGAAAGGTTTAACTTGGCTTATGGTTTCAGGGAATTCGGTCTAGGATTGGCTGGCTCCAAGGCAGACACGTCATGGTGGAAAAGTGTGTTTGAGCAACAATGCTTAGAAGATGGTACCTGACAAGAAGAACAGGAGAACAGCAGGGAAACAACACCAGAGAGAAAAGGACAGGGAACAGATACAGACCCCAAGGTCACGCCTCTGTGAACAACCCAGACACACCCAGATATGCCCTTTACTAATCCCATGGGCAGCTCTCAAACCAATCATGTTGACCATCAGATTTACAAAAGGTTATCTCCTTGCTAGATGTCTCTTTGCTGCTCCTTGGTCTAGACAGAGCATGCTTTGGGTGGGAGAGACTGTTTCATCTGAAAACACTGGTATTTCCAGTTTCACTGCATCACCAGCACTGAGATATATGGACTATATGACGCAAAGCAACAGCCCTGTGTGCTTGTGCACTTATTACCATGTCTTTCTGATAACTAGCTATTCTGCCTTATCCCTACCTCTCAGTGTCTCCGTTGTATTACTTTACATATAATCTCCAGGGTTTTTAGCTGTCCATATCGGAATGAATACTCTCTCTTGTCCCAGAACTGGAAGTTCCTCTGTTACTTTATTTTATTTTTATTTTTTTGTCTTTTTCTTTTTTATCGGTACTGGGGATCGAACTCACGACTGCCTACTTGCAAGGCAGGTGCTTATGCTGCTGAACTAAATCCCCAGCCCCTTATTACTTTATTTTTATACTTAGGAACCAAGTAGTTTTTGTTTGCATTTTGCCAACAAAACACACACACACACACACACACACACACACACACACACACACACATAGCATAGCAGGCTTAATTTAACTATAATTATCAACAGGAAAGAAAACATCTTGATTTGATTGTACTAAATAAGTACATTTTCTCCAATTATAAAAATAATATGTACTCATTATAAAAGATGATTCTACTGTACTTTGACCCAGGTTAGTATGTTAGTTTTCTTTAAGTGTAATGAAAATTCCAAAGACCATAATGATTTCAGGATAGCACAAGATCTAGATTCATTTAATTTCACCTTTCTTTTATAGGAAACATATCAAGAAGTGGAGATATTTTCCTGTAATTGAAGATTAGAAAGAGAACAGAACCCACCATCCCATACCGTTCATAGCCCTGTAAGCAGGCACTCATCCACAGGGTTCAGTAAAACCTGGGTTTCTTGTTTATATCCAAAAATTATGTACAAAGGAAACAGTATCTTCTTAATCATGGAAGTAATAATTATAAATGTCCCTTCCCACAAATGCTAGACTAATGAAAATATTTCTGAGATGAAAATTTTGGCATAATATATTGCTGCCTAATCAACATCCAATTTGAAATCATAAACCAGAACATCAAACTGTTCTTATGTTTCAGCATTTCACATTATGAGAGCAATTTTACTTATTTGTTTTTTTATTTCCACAGTGATTCATAAGTGGATAAATTAATATTGCTCATGCTTCAAGAAACATTAATGAAATGTCTAGACAGTAGCAGTCTAAACATTTACAACATGACATAGCAAGTTTAAACACTGATAACTGTTAGTAATGAACAGGCTTCCATTGTTTTAGTCATAATATTTCCATCCCAGGAGACATTTCTTTAACAATACACCTATTTCCAAAGAGCACTAGCCAGGGTTTTGGAACCAGCATTGTCTAAAATCATCTTTCTGCTCTTGAGAAAACCAATTTTCCCTGACCTTGGGTTATGCCAGCAAAAATGAACATCTTAAACAACAAACCGATAAAAAGAAATACGTAAAGTCTACATTTGAGAAGTTTTATGGTTCAAGTTAGTAGTTTTCAAATGGTAGCCTATGAACTAGGCTTCATTTTGATATAATTTCCATCATTCTTCGATTTATAAAACAAGAAATTAAAGATCATATAGTAGATGAGAAAGTCTGTATAAAAATCATATTCTCTCTCTTGACTATTTTCACTTTTTTGTCTGCATTGGAATTTTTGAAAGCTGCGTACTGAAAAAAGAGAATTTACATTAAGTATTTAGAATTATATCATTAATATTAAAGTGGTAATTTTTTTCTTGATATTGTATAAGTATTCAAGTGACGTTTTAAAATAAGTCCTGGCAAGTTTTATAAAGAAAAGTTTTGCATGGCTTACTTTTCACCAGTCTGTTTTGGCATATTTCTAAGTATTTCACAATCTGGATCAGGGACAGGCAATGTGCATACTTTGCTGTATTTCCCCACGCTATGTCCAGTTCAGCATAATTGCTACTGTAACAGTGGGCACTAATTTTTGCATTGCACTAAAATTTGCATTTGTAACATAGTTCTGTTTCAGGTTGCCTCAAAGCTGAGCAATTGTCAGCAAGTTGGACCATTTTTCCTTTGCCTTGTCTGATTATCTTCAGAGCCTGTTCATGCACCAGCGCATACTTCCCACTTTCTACAGCAAGACAGAGCCCAGAGCTGATTGGCTCCACACTTTTCTTCTTCTTTGTGACCACCATCCTTCTGTCTGAAGTCCAGTATGGCCCCTATTCAAAAGCAGCCACCAAGTGGTCAAGGAGCAAGAAAGGAAGGAGTTCCCAGAGTTCAAGAAGCTCTTCGCAGCAAAGTCAGGATAGTGTAGTGATTTGTTTTCAAATATTATTTGTAGATTAAATGACAGAAATTTGATCAGGCTACCTGTAACCAAAAAGTAGGGGTAAGGGGAATGGAAAGGTAGAGAAGAACATAGGATTTGCCACCAGTTAGTTTTGAATGTCGTTGAACCAAGGAACCAAAGCAAATTCAAGTTTCTTAACAATAAATCCACAGCTCTTCTTCCCAGAGTACTACCATTAATGTGACTGTGACCCCCAAGCTCTGTGTGACTATCTCCAGTTCCTCAAATCCTGAGATGAAATCTTTTTTCCCTGACTTAGGTCATGTCTTCTTTGAACCACAAAGGGTTCCATCCCTTATTTAGCTTACTGTCCTGCAGAGTGATCTCAGGGATGCTGGTCTGTCTATATACCAAAAGGCACTCTTAAAGTTTCTTCTACACTGACCTTGCCAGATCTCAACATTACTCTTTTTTCTCTCCTTAATATTTTAATTAACTCACTACCATTCCCCCATTGTTTTTTAATTATTGTCACGTTTTATCTATAAGCTAATCACTCATATTTTTTTTGTTCCATCCATATTTTAGCTCTTTGGATTTACATTAATTTTAAACTCTACCTTCTGGCCAGGTGTGGTAGTACACACCTGTAATCCCAACACTCAGGAGCTAAGGCAGGAGGATCGTTGCAAATTTGAGACCAGCCTGGGCTACAAAGTGAGCCTAAGGCCAGCCTGAACTGCATAGAGACCTTGTCTCAAAAGATAAAAAATAGGTACTAGGGATTTAGCTTAGTGGCATTAGTGCCTGACTGGCGAGCGCAAGGTCATGAGTTCAACCCTCAGTGCCAAAAAAAAAAAGACAAAAATTTAAAAAATGGAACAGAGGAAGGAGAAGAAGAAAAGAAAAGGTTAATACTTTTGTTGATCACTTAAATTCTTAAAGCTTGCTGAATATTATTTCCTGTGGTGCTTTGGTTAAGTTCTTACCTATATGGCTACTCTGAATGTGTCAGTCCTCAAAATATGAGGACTGTGGGAACTGCCTGTGAGAATGCAAAAGGAAAGAAGAGGTTAATGGAGCGATTTCAAATACTTTGCTTCACACTAAGTCATTGTAAATTCATTGTGAACTTTATAGTCAAAGCATACTGATCATATTTCAAACGCTCCATAGGTACATGGGGTAGTGGCTACTGTATTATCCACTAACCCCTGGATAGTGGGCTCTGTGCTGGTTACTAATCTGTAATGTCCCCTACTGTATCAAATACATTTTTTAACTTAAAATGAGCTTGGTGGCCTGGAACCCTGTCCTAAGTCAAGGGCCATCTATATATGTGAGAGATGAACCTCGTATGAGAAAAATTTTTGCCTCATTTTCCTATACTATACATTTTCCTATAAAGGGGAGTTTTTGCCTTTAGTTTAAATGTGTGGTTTACCTTTAATAGGTGTTTGGTAGTGATGCCTAAAAACCCCACACATCTCTAGGAATCAATAGCAAGTTTAACAGAAGAAAATCAAGAATGTATTTTTTTTTAGATTGTCTCTTAATTCATCCAGAAGAGAAAAATTATTTTGACAGCTTTTTAAGTTAAAATTTTTAAGTAAACACACTAGTCTTTAACTTAATTCAACCCTTCACATACAGAAATGGACTTTGAATTTCAATTATCTGCATATGCTACAATTGCTCACATAAAACTCTTTTTCTTTCAATTTTATTTTGAAGGTAGTAAAATGCAATAGAACAAGACAAAACAAAGTGAAATTGGTACAGAACATCACAGCAGGTTACTGGAATAACAGTAATAGGTATCATAGTATATCTCATTGTCTTCACAATAGTTGTCCATCAATTAGGTATAGTGAAATAAAACAAAAAACAGAACATTATAAAACGAATTGAAAGAGTACTGAATAGAGCAAAAGAAACATAACAAAATAAAATAGTGAAAACAACCTATGCCTTCAAACAGAAGATAAAAGGAAATCCCCCATATTTGGTATATTGCATATGGTCATCCTCCCAAGAGATGCTCAGACCTCTGCCCCCAGCTGCTAATGGGGTGGGGGGGATGTTGGATTCTCAGCCCTGTGCAGGTAGGCTCAAGGGAGACGCTGACTGGTTCTCCTCCTGGCTCGAGTTGGGCCCCTTACCAGGAAGGGAAGCAAATTGCTTTCTTGCTCAGCTGCCTAAATTCCACCATCACATAAAACTCTTACTCTTACAGTTCTTGTTATTAGGAACTTGTGAAACACCAGCAATTTAAATCCAATCTTCCTGTTGTCTAGAGATAAAAGAAAATACAATTTGCTTTCAAATAAAATTATAAACACTACCCTAAAATTTTTATGTCAAGCTTTTTTATTTAAGCAATTCTGTAATCAAATTACTACTGCAGAAAAACTAAAGGTGAGAAATTGAAAAAAACCCTCTAGGAGACAAAATTGTTGCTATTTTTCTGCATCAATAGGAGAGATTTGTTTAAAAGTAATGTCAAAATAATATTTTTTAGAAATTGAATAAAATGGAATCAATTTACTAATAAAACTTCCATTTATATAATACACATTTGTAAAATACTATCCTGAGATTTATAATTATAATTCTATCATGTTTCCATTTGAGTACTTACCTAGTCATATAAAGACTAAAAAATTTTTTAAAAATTATTTCAGAAAACAAAGTCCTTGCCGTGTTTCTGGATTCTTTCAGTAGGCTTAAATTGTTTTTGTTCCTGTTGTTCAACAATAAGAGTAAAAATACTGTAATTATTCTGTCAATAAATATTTAAAAATGGAAACAATTTTTAAATTCTCATTGAAATAATTTACAGTTATAAAGCAGTATCTTAATTATAATTCTCTCTAGCTTTCATGTGAAGCATGAAATGATCACTTAATGGCAATGAAACTAAGAATACCAGAATTACTTTAGAAAACACTAAAAATGTAGTTTTTCTTGTGATTCTGAATTTTGGATGTAGGATCCTGGGAAATTTGGATCACTTCTGTTTTCAAACTGTGTGAATAAAAGATAAAATCCAGCACTTGTGAACTTATATTCTTGAGCATTCTTCTGAGGAAAGAATTATTGGGACAGTCCATATGGCCTTTTATAGAATAGAAAATGACAGGAAGTCCTCCTCTCAGGAAACTTGGCCCTTAAGGACTGACCTGTGACATCTAACCTCCACATGTGACTCCATATTCCTAGGACGGGAACGCAAGATGGAACAGAGCCTTGGCAGCTGCCTCCTGTCCCAGTGGAAGGACTGAATCTGTCATAACTCCGTGACCAAGAGCACAGTGACATCACTTCTATAACCCTTCGTTCTGAGGATACACATGTCCCAGAATCACTGAAGGAAGGCTCTAAACATCCTCCAGCCGGGAAGTTCTGTCTTGCTGTGGTGGAGGAATTTCTGGGTCAGAATGGAAATAGCCTGAGAGAGGAGTATGGCTTCACTGAGCTTGAATCCTGAATCCTTGAGTTATTCCAATCTCATGCTTCTCTTCCTTTGTATCTAGGAATTTCAGTATTTCTCTATTCTTTGCCAAATGCGCCTTTTGAAATATCAGGAACATTAAGGATACTTTTCTCAGAGTTGAAAGTTAAGTTCTACTTAAATCACCATTTCTGTGAATCATGAATTTTATTTCCTTAAATAATCACAGTTTTTTTCAGCTAGTGGCATTCTCAAACCCAGAGCATTTTTTCATGAAAACGACTATGTTCCAATTGTTTGTTCAGATTTTTCTAGAACAATTTTGGCACATCTTTGCAGGTGTCTAGCTCTTCATAACCATGAAAGTTTTTTTTTTTATCTGCTTTCAAAATATTTGTTATGACCATGTGGAGGTGTTCCCCAAACCTTCATGGGATCATAGGCCGGCTCTTCTGAGGCGACAGCATCTAGAGTGTGTGATCCTGGGATCAGGAATGTGAAGCTGGCACCGGGTCACTGTGTGATGCTGGGATTAAAGGTATGAGTGCTCGCCACAACAAGGGTGGCCTGGATAAAACAGGAGATACAAATTAAGGGCTATGCTCTTCGTGTCTTGTTGCTTGCTGCCTTTTGCCCGCCTGCTCAGTGATGCCTCTTTGTTATGGCACCCTGCCTGGGAGCCAGTCCACTACGAACTAAGATCTCTACAAACTGTGCACTAAATAAGCCTTTCCTCCTTTAACTCTGGGTATTTTGTCTCCACAATGAAAAAGTAACTAAGACAAAATTCTTTTCTTTCTTTCCACAATAAGTCACTTCAAATTGAGCATTCAATCATTATTTTCTTTTAATAATTCAGATTAATAATAAGTTTAAGTTTCTACTGAAACTTTGGGATCTCACTTTCAAACTGAATTTTTCTCACTGCAATGAAGTCATTTTTTAGACTTTTAATGTTATCCATGAGTTCATTTGTTACTTTAACATCTTTATTAATTTAGTTAGTCTATATTTAGTTGCTTTTTCCTTGAGGAGTCTTCCAAGACACATCTTTCTATGCCACATTAATTCAATTTCTTAAAAAACTCACATTTTAATAATAGAGATATAAAACTTCATTACCTAGTATTAGGTAGTGGTTTCTTAAATGTGACACCAAGGACATAAGCAATAAAAGGAAAAAACTGTTACATTAAACTTCATCAAACCTAAAAGTTTTGGTATATTTAAGGACTTATCAATAAAGTAAAACAACAACCCACGGAACAGGAGATGTTTGCAAATCATAGATTTAATAGAGACCTAGAGCCAGGGATATAGCTCAGTGGCACAGTGCCTGCCTGGCAACCACAAAGTCCTGAGTTCAATTCCCAGTACAAAAAAATGGCCTAGAATTCACAATACATAAAGAACTATTACAGCTCTACAATAGAAAGACAACATTCAGTTAACGATGGGAAAAGGAAATGAATTGACGCTTCTCTAAAGATACATAAATAACCAATAAGCACATGAAAACAGGCTCAACATCATCAATCTTTAGGAGGATGTATGTTACAGCCACCATGAGACAGCACTGGATGCTCACAATGACGGCTGTAACAATCATTACTTTCATAAATCCAAAATAACAAGTGTTAGAATCATGTGAAAAAACTGAACCCCAGTAGCCCGCTGGTAGAAATGTTAAATAGTGCTACCCTGAGGAAAAGTTTCCTTAAAGTGTCAGAGTTAACATATGACTCAACAGTTGCATTCCTGGACACCATACCCAAAAGAACTGGAAACATATGTTGAAACAAAAAATTTACACGTGGCTATTAATAGTAACATTAGGCATAAGGTGGGAACAAGCCAAAAATCCACGAGTGAAAGAGCCTGGATGGAGAATCCCGCCAGTTCAACTCACTGGAGGCACAGTTACATTGAGTTCGGGGCTCAACGAGCAGAATAGTCAGCTGATGGGAGTGGAGCCATCCCATAAATAGGGGGGCCACAGCAGACAGCATTCTGGGATTGGGCAGAACTGGCAAGTACAAGGGGCAGCAGTGACTTCAGTCAATTGTTCCCTTCCCAAACGGGATTGGTGGAGTGAGCTAGGCCTGGGTCACATGACCTGACTGAGACCCAATAGGATATCCGAGGTCAAGTCCCTGCAGTGGTGGCACACACTAACCACACTGGCCCAGTGGGGTCTCAGAGGTTTGGCTGGTCCGGAGGGAGGTGGCATAAAGTAATACAGTAGTGCAGGCAACAGCAGCTTGACTGATCTGGAGGGGAGGGGCCAGTATATGCTGTCCCTGTCTGCAGCTCACTTAACACACTGCAGTGTGAAGGGTCATCTAGCCAGCGCACTTCAGAAGAATTGTAAAGAAAGAAAGAAACTGGGGCCTCCTGGGAGAAGCAAAAAAGATGGGAAGAGGAAGCAACAACAAAAAGTTCCCAGGCCATAACCCTGAGAACATTAACCCAGGACAGGTAAATACAAAGGAGAATGAGAACAGCAAACATGCAATATCAGACACAGTGCCAGTGGACATAAAGAGATATATTCGGGACCTCATAGATGAGTTCAAAAGTGAGATATTTAGCCAAATAAAGCAAAATATAAGAAGATTAATAAGAGAGATACTAAGCACTCCTCAAAAAGACACAGAAGAAGGGAGGAACTCAAACACAGGAGAGAACCATTTGGTGAAGAATATTAAAAAAATATATAGAATACATGAAGCAGATTCAAAGAGATCACCAGGAAATTAAAAACTCTGTGGAAAGGGGCTAGGGATTTAGCTCAGTGGCATAAGCACCTGTCTTGCAAACAGGCAGTCATGAGTTCCATCCCTGGTACCAATAGAAACTAGGGATAGATTATCCAAACTGGAGGACAATTTAGCAATGTGGGAGTACGAAAGGGAAAACTTTTTAAAAATAACAAACAAGCAGTAATAATACAAAGGCTAGAAGATGACAAAAAGATCTATAATTTGAGAATAAAGAATGTATATAAAGAACCTGGGATAGAAACAAAGGAACTACAAAGGTTATTCACAGAAATAATTAAGGAAAACTTCCCAAACATAGGAAAAGGAAATAATACTCTGATGTATGAGGCATACAGAACTCCAGCCACCTACAACCAAAACAGAGCTACACCCAGGCATATAATAATCAAGATCCCAGAAATTCAATATAAGAACAGAATATTAAAAGCTGTTAGAGACAAGAAACGGATAACCTACAGAGGAAGGCCCATCAGAATAATGGCAGACTTCTCAACACAAACCATCAAGTCAAGAAGAGCCTGGAGCAAAATATTCCAAGCCCTGAAAGAAAATAACCTCCAGCCCAGATTGATATACCTTGATAAAGTGTCTCTAGAAATTAATGGAGAAACAAGATGCTTCCAAGACAAAGAGGAACTTGGGAAATTTGCAACTACCAATCCAACTCTACAGAGAATACTCCAGGGCATTCTAGAGAGAGAGAAAATTACTAGGATTCCAGGAACAGTGGTAGAGAGGCCTCAATGAATGGAGCAAAAAATAGAATGAAGAAGATAAGCAGACAACTGATGGCAAAAAAAGAGCATAACAGAAATGAGGCAGAAAAGATTTTATTCCAAACTGATATGACTGATAGTATCAAGTCTGAGAGTATAGGCACCTACACTGAAGATAACAAAACTCAATGATACACATTCTGGTTTAATAACTGCTGGTTTTTGAAGTTCTATATTATATACAAAATTGTGTTTTTATTAATATTGTCATGTACTGCCATATTCAATTATACTATGTCTGATGATATAGCCAATTCTATTGAAGATAACAAGAGACAACTCAGGAACTATGGTAGAACGATTTGTACAACAGTCTTATATGTTTATTTCGTTTCATGTGTTTATAGGAATATGTTTTGTTTTGCCTTGCTTTGTTTTGTTTCTTCCTCTAATATATAAAGGTTAGAAATACATGTTAAGACTCATGCATGTGTAGAATCTATAAACAGTTTATGAGAACTGATCATATGATACATGATGAAACGAACAGATGCTTTGAAGAAAAAGAGACACTAAATACCCCGTGCTGATCCTGGAATGTCATAAGGTGAAACCCAGCAATAGTATTATTCTTTGTTGAGAGTGATATTAGCCTGCTTGGGTTTATTCAGTCTCAACATAATTGAAGATATGGATAACTGCATGTATGTTTAAGTGTATAGGATAACCGTATTTCTAAGTTTTTGTTGGATAGTTGAACAGAACTGGTTGCAGTCTCACTGTTTGAATCCCCACATTATAAGCTCCACTTTAGTATCTTGAATAACTACTTGTAAGAAGACAATCTGTAATCATCAATAGTGATTTCTTACTGTTTATTTTTTTCTTTGAAATTATGTATTATTTCTACCCATTTTCTGTTCTTTTTAATCTTTCTTTAAATTAAACTAAAAAAAAGACACTACAGTACCCAGTGCTGATCATGGAGTGTCATGATGTGAAATTCAACAATACTATTATTCTTTGTTCAGAATGATTTTAACCTGCTTTAGTTTGTTTAATCTAAATATAAATGAAGATATGGATAACTGCATGTATGTTTAAGTGTATAGGATTGATGACCATGTTACTAAGTTTTTGTTGCATAGTTGAACGGAACTGTTTGCGGTCTTGCTGTTTGAATTCCCACTTTACATGTTCCATTTTTGTATCTTGAACAACTATTTGTAAAACGACAATATGTAAACATCAACTAGTGATTTCTTAGTGTTTATTTTATTCTGTGAACGTATGTATTATTTCTCCCTATTTTCTGTTTTGTTTAGTCTTTCTTTAAATAAAATTAAAAAAAAAGAAAGAGCCTGGATGAACACAAGGTGACAGATTCATACAGTGCAATGTTATTCAGCCATAAAAGTAATAAAGTATCTATACTTGCTATGACATGGATAAAGTTTGGGAACAATACTCTAAGTGAAAGAAGCTACACAAATAAACCACAGAATGCATGATTCCACTGCTATGAAATGTCTAGCACAGACAAATCTATAGTTAAAAAAAATAGGTGGTAGATAAAAGCAGCAATGGGAAGTGAGGGCTTAAGGGTATAAAGTTTTGGGGGGAGTGGCAAAATGTTCTGAAGTCAGTTAATGGTCACACAACATTGTGTATAAAGTAAAACTCACTGATTTTTATACTTTAAAATGGTTAAAGTGATGAATTTTTCACCTCACTAAAAAAAATCTATTCTAGTTCTAGGTGTGGTGGCACATGCCTGAAATCCATGGGAGGCTGAGGCAGGAGGGTCTGCACAAGTTCAAGGTCAGCCTGGGCTACATAGTGAGTTCAAGCTTGAACCACATAATGAGACCCTCTCTCAAAAAAAATCTGTTTTAATAATTTTCTATAAATTCCCTCCCCCTTTTTTTGTCTTTTTGAGACAAGATCTCACTATGCAGTTCGGGCTGGCCTTGAACTCACCGTGTAGCTCAGGCTGATCTCAAACTTGCAATGATCTTCCTACCTCAGCCCCCAATTGCTGGGATTACAAGCATGCACCACCATGCCTGACTCAAATCTCCCTTTTTTGATGCCCTAGTTGTCATTCAAATCCAAACTCCTATTTACGTTCTCTTAGCCAAAAACATCAGCCTCTCATTTCTCAGAATTTTGTTTATACAGTTTACTCAATTTCTTTTTGTTCCTGTAAAAGTGTGTGTGTGCTTTCATGAAGATTTGTTTTTATTCAAAACAAAAGTAAAACTTGTCCCAAAGTTTTACTTCATTTATCCCATGTATATTTTAAGGTTGGTTTAGTTGCAACTAAAAATTGTTTAGTGGCAAACACCGAAAAAGTCTCATCTTGTCAATCATCAGCTTAACTCATTCCGGACACTTGGATTTCTGTTCAAAATCTTTCTTTCATGCCTCAAGTAAAGAATTGGATATTTGCACATCTTTGTTAATCATCCCTAGTTTTGCATTTATGATAATTTTTCTCAAGTCTGGCTTACATTACAAACTGCAATCTTTGAAATTTTATTTGTATGATGTATTTTTCTCCTCTAGGGAGACAGATACTCCAATGGTCAATTCTTTATGTTTACTTGCATAAGGTTCTGTTTAAAAATCAAATACAGTTCAGTGACTGAAAATATCACTGTGTTCTGAGCAGTTGGTGGTGTTGCTCACTAACGTTGGAGAAACATAGCTGAAATGAAATTCTCTGGCTCTTCAGTCATCAGCGGAAGTGCCCTTTCCTCAGGGAGATTTTTGTCACCACCTCCTGGGTCAGCTCCTTAATTATGAACTCCAAAGGAGTCTGTTCTTTCCCTTCAAAGAGTTATCACAGTTTGTAATCACATTTCCATGCAGAGGTAGTTATTATCCTGAAGCTGGCTGTCCTTGTTTTCTTCAGAGCTCACCATACATGTCAGTAGCTTTCAACAGCATATTACTCACGTTTGTTTTTCTTATTATATCAATTAAATTAGGTCACATGCAACTTTCTGTGATTTCTTAATTTTCTAGTTTCAACTATTACTGGTGTGTGGTCGTAGCGTATTAATTGTCACTGCTGTATAAAATCCCGCGATACAAATAAATCCCAGTTTTCCAAACATAAATGTTAAAGGAAATACCCATTTTGCCAATGTATTTGTCATCTTGGGAACTATTAAAGGGTGCTGGGCAATGAGGTTTCTGAAGTATCCAGTACAAGAGCTGGATTTTTTTTTTTTTTTTTAGTTTAAATTTAAGGGTAAATTGCTTAGCAAATGATACATGCTTGTTTGACTTTACTGGGTGTCAGTGTCTGCTTACTACTGTTATGACAAAGCATCACAGATGAGGTAATTTATAAACCATAGAAGTTTATTTGGTTCCCAGTTCTGGAGACTGGAAAATCCAAGAGCACAGTGCCAGCATCTGGTGAGGGCCTTTGGGCTTCTGAGATAGTGACTTTAATAAATCCTTATCACCTCTTAGAGATGATTTTGTCATGACAGTGATTAAATTTCAACATGAGTGTTGGAGGACACATTGGATGATGTTGAAATGCTTTCCAGCTTGTGTAGCAAATTACAGCCCTACCAGGAATATATAGTTTACACTGCTCCATATTCTTCTCAAAACTTTTATCTTATTTTTACCTTGGAGTCAGGCTGGTAGTTTGAATTGGTTTCTCATAGTGGCTTTCATTTGTTCTTAGCTGATTACTGGTGATACTTAATCTTTTTCTCTGTATTTTTTAGGGATTTGAATTTCCTCTTATGCAAACTTTTGCCCAATTTTGACCAAAGTGTTTTTCTGTTTTCCATGTTGGTATGTAGGACTTACTTACAGACTATGAGTTCTACTATTTTGTATAATATACATGTCATGAGTATGTTTTCCATGCAATAACTTTTCATGTATTTTATCTTTTATTTGGAACAGAAATTCTTAATTATGATGATGTTTAATTTATTATCTTTTTAGGATTCTTTGTGTGTCATAGAAAATCCTTCCTTAACCTAAGGTCATAAAGATACTCTGCATTTTCTTATAAAATTCTAAGGTTTACTTTTCAAACTTAAATGTCTGATCTATATGACTTTGAAGTTTGAATATAGGGTGAGGTAGAAATTCATTTTTGTGTGTGTTCATCTATTTCTCATGCAAAACAAGCCTAAAGGCAGGAAACCCAGCAATTCTACTCCATGGGATATTTCAGAAAGACAGTCTTAGACATATCAATTAGGAAAAGTGTATGAACAAGTTTACAAGAACATTATTTGTAAGACACTGGAAATGGTCTTTAACACCCATAAATAATATAATGAATAATATAGTAATATAACAAGTAATACTGGGAAAATACTTCGGTTTTTCTGTATCTAAAGTAGAGCACCACTTAGCACTAAAAGTAAACGATCTATAGCAGCACATGTCCGAAGGAGTAAATCTTCCCCAAACATCTTGCTCTGAGGGGGGAAAAAAAGCCAGATTGGAGAACTTTTAATTATGTTTTCATTTGTATAGCATGCAAAAATAAACAAATATGAACAATTTGTTACTTAGAAATATGTGCACATGATAAACTGCAAAGAAAGGCAGGACTATGGTTAATAAATAAGCAATTCAGAGCAGTGACTATCATAGGGAAAGACAGAGGTACATCAGTCAGGAGTGGACACACAGCATGCTTTGCAGCGGTTGATAATCTTTCTTCAGCTGAGAGATGGAACATGTCTGTCTTTCTTTCCAGTTTCAGGGACCCCCTACTACTGCTCCCAGTGTATGCTCATGAAGCCTGGTTTTAGTTATGTGATATTTGTGAGCTTCTCACCCTCCAACCACTAGTTAAGTGATTGGGTTCTTAGGCTTCTGTCCTAAGCTCTCTTCATATATCATGTTCCTGGATGATTTTAGCAGATGATTTCATATATCACCATGATTTTTAACTTCCACTTCAATGGTGATGACTTATAAACTTGTGTTTTCCCTAAATTCCACACCCGTATCTATAGCTACTTGTCAGGCATTTCCACTTGCTTGTTCCACCGTGTCTCAGACACTGCATGTCTAAAACTTAACTAACTCACCACCCACCCAATTCCTCCTTCCCAGCACTCCTCCTAGATTCTGCTTAGCTAGCTATAGCTAGTGTTTAGAAAATGCCCCCAGCCGTTTCTTTCCTCTGGATTTTCCCCAAGTACAGTCAACCACATCATGCCCTGCCAGTGCTACCTCACCCACATCTCTTGAAGATGCAGTCTGAACATCAAGAAACACATCGTAGAGTGCTACTGATATGTGTTATTGGCTCAATCCTGTCTCCTTGAAATTCACATGTTGAACTAGGAACACCTCAGAATGTGACTTTATTTGGAAACATGGTCATTGTAGATGTACTTAGGTTAAAATAAGTTGTTATTGGAGTATTGTGAGTTTCTAATGCAGTCTCATTTGCATGCTTCATAAAGGGGAGATCTGAACTCAGGGGTGACACAGGGAGGAGGCCATGAGGAGATAAAGGTAGAGACTGGGGAGCTGGAGCAGAACCCTTCTGACACCTTGATCTCTGATACACTGTCACCTCCAGAATTGTGAAGCAGTACATTTCTGGTTTTTATGCCACTCAGTTTACAATTGATAATTTCATCAGCCCTAAGAGACCAATATTATACACACACTTTGATAAAAAGTTTCACACCTAGCAATAATTCCTATAAAAATAATTATTTGAGAGAAAGGATGTCGACATCATACAAGGATATCAACAACAGTAGCATTTATGATTGTACAACGGGAGAAGCAGTCATTTATACAGTAGGATACAAAGTTCCTCTATGTACCAGCATATTCAGCAATGGAAGATCATCTAGCTTTCAACATAATGTTACCTGCATAAAGCCGGAGAGAGAAAGACATTTACAACATAGTTAACTCACTTAAAAGCCACTAAAGACAGTGACAAGTATATGGTATAAAATCATTTCGGGTAGATTGTATTTGTGCATGTTACAAATCATAGGAAAAAGTCTAAAAGCATACTGATATATTTACAGAAGTAGAATTTAAGTTAATTTATATTTTCTTTTTGCTTATTCATATTTTCTTAAGAGATGTGGTTAAAAAGTTAACGTGTAAGTGTAATGGGTTTTCCTTCTCCTCACAAAGTGTTGTCTAATGAAATTTGCAATCTCTCCTACCTGGTAAAGGGGGAAGAAAGGGCAGAAGAGGAAGGAGAGGAGGAAAAGGAAGTTAATTTGATTTATAAAGATACTTGGGGAAAAATAAGGACTTTAAAAAACAAAATACTAAAGAGAACTCTAAAAGAAAAAGAATTGAGAGGTAGAACTGAGAATGAGATGCTCCAAGTGATATGGGGTATAAAAGAATTATAGAAGAGAATACTAGCATAAGAAAGGTATTCTTAGGGGGTTATAAATAGTATTCTTTTTAAAAATTTGAGCAATGCCAATTAGTCTTTGTCTTCATTTTTATTATGTGTACTTGTTTGAATGGTGCTTCTTTAACAGTATCACATGGACAAATGATTCAATAAGTCTTGGATTTACAAAAGTGGCATTATTGTTTCTATAATAAACATTGCAGATTTCAGACATATTCCTTTATTTTTCTGTCTGAATTTAACTTTTTATTTATTTTTAAAAAATATTATCCAGCTCAGTAGTAAAAAGAGCCTCGAGCATCGCGTGTTTTGTGTCTGAGGAGATATTTAGACGGAAGGCTGGGTGGGCGGAGACTTCAATCATGTGGGACCTATCTGTAAATCTCATCTCAAGGCAATACTGAACATGTATATCTGTATGACTCATGTCTTATGACAATGACAGTTTTTTTCAGTGCTGGGGATGAAACCCAGCGATATCCCCAGCCCTGACAATGGCATCTTTTGAGCTGTGTCTTGTTCCATCTTGACATTTTTATTAATTGCAAATACCCTCCTGACAGTGCACCCCTCTTTTGCCTGCGCCAGGTACACTTGCCTATTTCTGTGATCTACCACTGAAAACTGGGCGATTTCCAGAGGCCTCTATTCCTGACTGGCCCTCAGGCAAAAGCCAAAGACCAAATCTCTGCGATTTTTCAATTCTATGTCTTTTCTAATGCTGTTCCCTCTGCCTGGAATTCCTCCCATAATGTCATTTACTTATTTGCTTTAAGATTCAACTGAATACAGCATACTGCATAAAGCTGCTCTGCTCACTTAAGTCTGAGTTCTCCACCTTTGATTTCTCCTACATGCAGAATTCCTGCATTGGCTGCTACTCTGCTCATGACCCTATTTCTCCCACTTACTGTGTGCAAAGCAGTATTACTCATTTCCATATTCCAGTATTACGGGAATTACAGATGCTCCTCTACTTACAACAGGACTATATCCTGATTAGCCCATCATACACTGAAAGTATCACAAGTGAAAGATGAATTCAATGTACCCAACCTACAGAATAGCATAGTTTAGCAACACATATCACTAGGTGGGGAAAGGGTCAAAATTTAAACTTTGAAGTGTGAGTCTTTTGATTGTGTATTGCTTTTGCACCATTGTTAATTCCAACTGTTTTAAGTGAGAGATCATCTGTACTTGTTATGACAGTACCAGCTAATGAGACAAAGGTGTTTACATTGTGTTGGGAATAAGTTTTAAATTCTTCTTAAAAACATTTACTTTCATGCAAAAACAGGAGCATGCCCTTAGTGTCCCCTCGTTGTTTTCTTTCTGGCTCTTTAGGAACCTCTTGTAAACTTTCCATTCCTTTCAGTGCTGAGGTTGGTCTCCACCTTGATTTTGCAACACTGGCAATGTGAAGAGGTTTATGAGTTTCAAATACTGTGTTCCTACAAACCTCTGCAGGACTTTTGTTTCCTTAAGATAGTGACAGAATCTAAGACTCAATTATTATTCATTTACCTCCACCAGTAAATAGTGAAAGAATTCAGAAATCTGAGCTATAATAATGTGAAACTTTGAAAAGGCAGTTGAAAGCGTGAGGGCTGAAGCAAGGAGATTTAAAACACACTTAATAGGGAAATAAACTGTGAAATGTTTTCTCTGAAATCAACAAAGAGATGTACTAAAACAATTCCCATTCTAGGGGAGAAAATAGAATCTGATTCTCTTTTTCCATTTACAAATGGTTATGGTTGATATACTGTGTCAACTTGAGCAGTTTAGAAATTTAAGAGACTCAGCAGGGAGCCAAGGTTCTTACTTTGTAAATATTCTCCTCCTGTGCAAGAGGAGGCCAAGGAGACTTTGTTAAAGCTATGCAGGCCCTGGAGGAGGGATGGCCTGTGTACAAGGGAGGGAAAGAAGGTTGCTCTGCCCCACTTTTGCTGTAGCTGCTTTCTCTGGCTGCTGTCTTAAACCGTCTCTGTGCTATGCCACCCCGCCCTGGAGCCAGCTGATTATGGACCAAAACTCCATAAACAGGAAGCTAAATAAATCTTTCCTTCCATCTTTTTGGGTGTCAGGTATTTTGTCCCAGCAACTAGAGAACAATAACCAAGACACAAACCTTCACCAAGTCTTATAGATGCTTTCTTCCCAGTGTCTCTTATAACCATTCCTTTATTTTCATTTTAATTATAGCAATGTCTTGAATGTCCCTTCACACCATATCATGTCTTGTACAGTGTTTTCTTACGTAGTATTCTAGTGCTGAAATTTTAAAAAGGGCTAGAAGTACTAGTGTGCTGGTAAGTGTTTCACAACTGGCTCTCTGGAGAAAGCTCTGTTAGTATCACTGGCCAACTTCTACCGTGTAAATATTGCCTCTGAGGCAGATTTCAAGCTGTCTACTTGATGTCACTGAATGGATTGGTGAGAGGTAGTTACCACTGGCTTTTGGGAGCCAATGCCAGCTGCGACATGTCAGCTCTATTGCCTCAGTGGCTGGAAAATTAATTTTATCAAGTGCCACCTAAGTCAGATTATCCTCAAATTCAGAAACCAACTTTTCCTTCTACTGCCTGTCATGGAAACAAACAAAAATCATTCTGTCACTTGATTGGAAATTATGTCAGCCATTTAAGTGACATCTCTGCTTCCAACCTGTCCTTAAAGCTAGTCCAAAATTCCCCACAAGAGAAGTGTTTGGTTGGTTGTTGTCATATTGAGACTGAACATAGGTTCTTTGCATTAAGCTACACCTCCAGCTCTTTTTGAAATTTTGAAACAGGGTCTTCCTAAATCCCCCGGCTAGGATTAAACTTGTGATCTTGCCTCAGCCTCCCAGAGTACCGGATTTACAAGCATGCATCATGCCCAATTTAGCAGAGGCTTTTAAAAGGGGGGAAATGATTGACCCTTGGGATGAGGTTCAAATGCTGCTGAAAAGTTGAACAAGATTAAGACTGACGAGAGACCACTAGTACTGTTATTGTCAAGGGGGAAGTGTTGGATGAGGAAGTTGAGATAGGAGCTGTCAACAACCTTTCAAAATAGTTTTGCAGTGCTGGGGGGTGATGGTCATAAGGCATAAAGTTCAAGTGAGGATTTTTAAAAAATGATTGCCTTTCTAAGCATATTTGTGGGGTGCTGGAAATTATCCAGTAGAGGACAAAGTTTATAGTACACTGAAGATAGAGAATTACTGGAAGCTCTAAATCCTTTAGAAAGCAAGGGAGGCTGAGAGTCAGATTGCTCATGGTGGATCTGATATTTGGTCCGAATAGGGTAAAATTTTCCCATTATATAAGGAAAAAATGAGGCCCAGAATATCCTTAAAACTGTTGGCCATTTCATCCTGGAAAAGTGAGGAACATTACCGAGCATTTCCATTTTCTCACCTACTCTCGGAGCTGAAAGTGTGTGAAAAAACAGAACAATTGCATGCGAGGGCTGAGAAGAGAGCTGAGCATGCCATTCTGGTCACTTGGGCAGCAGGAAACAAGGTCACCAGGATGTTGTGAGGGATTTTTGGAGTCGTGCCAACAACTCCAACTCTGATTTGTGGCTTGTTGTGTGACTTGTGCAACCCAATCAGCAGCTCAAGGGCAGATGCACGTGTACAGCAGATCGAGGAGACAAAGAATGTTTATGAGAGTGTTATATACATCGCATTGAAATGACAGAGGCTGAGTGAGTGGTGGGTAAAGCCGATGTGAGGATAGATGGGAGTAGGCACAGTTAATAGTGAGTTAGAAGCATGAGGCAGAGCGCGCAAGTGTGTAGCACCGAAAAGAAAATGATGGAGGAGCAGAACTTTGTGGGGTTGATCACAGAGAGGGACGCTTGGACACGAGGCATTTAGAAGTGGACTGTGTGAGAGGTGACTATGGAAGTTGATAGATGGAAGAAAAAATCCTTTAAGAGAAAAAGGAGGGAATGAGGAATATCTGCCTCCCAGGCGCAAGATTCTCTTTTTTCTTCTTCAAAGAACAGGAATGTTTTGGGAAGTGGGTAGCAGGAATGGGGCGTGCCTTGTGAACTAAATGCCACTGAATTGTTCATTCCACAATTGTTACTTTACATTGCACGAATTCACTGAGATTAGGAAAAAAAAAAGCATGAGGGTGTCACGGTGAGTGGTGAGGGCACCAGTGGCCGGTGCAGAGTCACAGGAAAGGAGGGAGCGTGGCAGCGGGGCGTGTTCTGTTGGTACTGCGCACCAACGTGGAGTCCTGTGAATCCGTGCCTCGCTTACTGCATGAACACACAACCAAATTTACTGAAGATTTGCTATATGCAGCCTCTTAAATGAAGGGAAAGGGGATGAGGAATTCAAAGAATAAACAGTGACTCATAAAGAGTAGATAATCAAGGGAGAAAATACAAGGGGTGACTGAACTGGTAAATGCTTGCATTTTAAAAACTTATCACAGTAAAAGACATATTACTAAGAATGAGTCAATAAGGGTGTTTGAAGCAAGGTGGGGAATTTTAGCTATGTTGAAGGATGTTAATGGCTGTGTATCTTTTACTGTAATAATTAAAAAAATTTTTTAACAGTCACTGTATATATTGATCACCCCTTGTCGATCCACTATTTATAGCAATTTGTGTCAAATAAAAACATCACCATGTATCCTCATTTGCTTTCCCCACCAGAACTGTCACTGCATGACTCCTGGCTCTACCTCGAAGTTAAAAGGTCCACTAAAGGTAACTTCTGAATCAATTTAGCACCTCAAGGAAGTCTTGACCGTGCAATTAGAACCATGAAAGAGGACTTCAGAACCCCTTCAGAAACTACAAGGATGACGGCATGTGTTTGAATTGAAGGATTATTTTGAGGGGGGATTAATGACAATGTGTCTTTTACTGTAATAATTTGAAAAGTTCTTTGTTAATGCTTGTCATATTTTTTGAACCCATCTCCTCTATACAACATAGCTTTACACAGATCAGACTAAGTTGGTCCATTCGAGTCATGAGACCACGGCAGACTAACGTTGTTTCATTGCTATCACACTGAACATCTGCAGGAATTGTGTATCCCAACTCACTTAAACTGTTCTTAGCACCTAAGCAATGATAAATATGTGCTTAATAAATATTGACTGACAGTATCTGTAGATAGTAAACAGGTCAGAGTGACAGGCCCCAGTAGCAATGGTTATAGCAATAGTGATAGGGCATGCTTATCTTGGTCTGTTTGCACTGGTAAAACAAAATACCTTAGACTGGATGATATATAAACAGCAGAAATTTATTGCGTAGGATTGGGAGGCTGGGAACCTCAGGATCAAGGCTCCAGCGGAGCTGGTGTCTGCTGAGGTCCTGTTTCTCACAGAGGACATCTTTTGCATGTTGTCACATGGCAGGCGGGGTGACTGAGGTCCTTCAACACAATTTTATACATCTTCTTCATAGAAGCAGAGTGAGCCTGACCCAGTCCCCTCTCAGACTCCACCTCTTGCAACACAAGCACATCGGAGATTAGGTTGGAACGTAAATTTGGCATCATAAGCATTCAGATCATAGCAATAATGCCTCCCTGGTGCCAGGAATCTTCCTTAGCACTTTATATGTGTATTATAAGTGATATATGTGTATCTTCTAGTTTTCATAAAATTTTGTTAGGTCGGTGCCACTAGATGGGAGATTAGACGAAGAAAATTACCAGGGCCATTCAGCTAGAAAGTGGCAGAAACAGCTCTGAACTCAGTTGAAGTCACTGTGGACTCTGCTTTCTGAGCCATCAGTCAGCTGTCTTCTCCACTTAGGAAAAAGCGTCTGCTTTGCACAGCAGGGCGGCTTTGCATCCAAAGCCGATAATGTGTTGCACATTTTATAAAGCTAGAAGAAAAGATTTTGAGTGATTTTACCATTTAAAAAAGGATAAATGAGCTGGGCGTTGTGGCACATGTCTGTGATCCCAGCACTCAGGAGGCTGAGGCAGGAGGATCACTACAAATTCAAGACCAGCCTGGGCTACAAAGTGAGTTCAAAGCCAGCCTGAACTGCATAGCAAGACTCTGTCTCAAAAAAAGACAAAAATAAAATAAAAGTAAATGTTTGAACAAATGTTAAATCTGACTTAAATATTATGCAACGTATACATATACCAAAACATCAGATGGTATACCATTAATATGTATAACTTTATGGTTTTATGTTATTATTTAAAAATAAATGCAGTTTAAATTTGAGAAAAGGCATTTTGCCATCTGTATGCTGAAGCTTATGGAACAGAACAAATTTTCTCATTTTGCAGAACCAGGTACAAACGCAAAAGATTCCAGGTGTCACTGCCCTTGTTGTTTACTTGGCTATTTCTGGTAAAATAACATTCTATTCGTTATGAAGGAGACCCTAGTGGGGTCTGAGTTTTAGTCTCAGTGATGGGACTCTGCAAATACACCCATCAGCCCTTCTGACATAGTCAGTGTGACAGGAAGCAGCGTATATTGTGTGTGAAGGGCCATTTGCAAGAAATCTGTTCCTAACTAGCTTTGCAACTGTGGGAAAGTCGTCAGTTCCCTCATTTTTACAGTGGACAGTAGCTTTCACAATTTGTTTGGCAGCAAGGTTTTATATTTATTAAAGTAGGAAAAGGAACAAGCTCTGCAGAGTTTATCTGGTCAAGTAAAGGTACAAAGAGAAGCATACTACAGCATGAGGGAGGACAGTTCTAAGAGAACACCGTATCCCAGAGCTCAGTGGAGACAGTCTCTTTGTATCTGTCATCCGCGAAACTGATCTCAAGTCTAGGCCTTCCTACCTAAACTGACTGAGGTCTCACAATAAGTCCACATTCAGGGCTTTGGGAACTGTATGCTTCCTGGAATTTTGCTATTAATGGGTCAGATCCATTTTCCTCCACCAGGCTGCCAAGTCTTAACCCCATTTCCTCCTGAAAGACACAAATCCCCATAATTTTTTTTTTTTTTTGGTACTAGGGATCAAACTCATAATCTCACACTTGCCACACAGGAACTTACACCACTGAGCTAACTCCCCAGCCCACCCCATAATTCTTTACGGGGTGCTGAGGGAGTTCTGGTTTCCATCTTGATACAGCCATTTCCTGCCAAGGCCCTGCAGTAGATCCTACCTGCTTGAGATTATGTATGCTCCAAGTACTTCGGGGTGTTGTGGTTCACTCTTTGGTTTGAAGAACAACAACACTCCTTGACTTGACCTTTACAGTCTGTTCCTTTGTTCTGTTTAGACTGATAGGTATGTGTTTCTAAATTCCCTGATTTTTTTCTGGCTGCTTTGACAAATATGTTATGGGATTTTGGGGTTCTGAAATCTCCTTCTACAAGTGGTTTCTTAGGTCTTCTTGTCTGGAACAAAGAATTGAAAAAAAAAAAAGAAACTAAAGATACGAAGGTGTTACATTTATTAAAAGTAGAAAAAGAAACCTGCTCTGCAGAGCGAGTTTGGGCTCAGTAAAAGTAGGAGAGGAACTACATTAACCTGGGGGAGCAAGCTACTGGGACAGGACACCATAGCCTACAGTGAAGATAATTATGCTACCTTCTTCACAGGTTTTTAAAAACTTTGGTGAGGATTAAATATGATTATTTATGTACACCTAGAACATAGTGAATGCCAAATAAATACTATTTCTCTGAATAAACCCTATAATGTTGCTCCATGTTCTACTGAAATCTAAACTCTGTAGCATGGTTTGAAAAGTCTTTCTTCAACCACTGAAAGACCCTCGTGTGCTGTATGATTCCCTACATTCTCCCTATAAATCTGAGGTCCAATCATAACTGTATTTTTGGAATTTTTTCTAGGTACTTTACTTTCTGGAAGTAACTAGCAAGATGTGTGATGTAATTGAAACACAACCTTATTGTGTCATTCATGATTCCTGAGTGCTTTTGTTCAGAAAGAGGTCATTTCCCCCTCATTTTCAGTGGAAACTAGGACAGATAATAAGAATTCTTAATTAGTGGAAAGTGCTCCTCAGTTTAAATAAGAAATCATATTCCTGATTTGGTAGTTACAATGTGCCTAGTCAAGAGATCAATTAAATTCCATTCAAAATGCAGGAGTTCCTTCTGTCTGTGAAGGCCTGCTGAGAGCATGTGCCCCCCCACCACTGACCTCCTCCCTAGCAACTTCTCCATCTGACCACAGCAGCAGGAAGCTCACAAAGAACAGGTCCTAACCTTTATTCTCTCTCAATGGCAATTGATTGAAAAGGATACACAGATATGCAGTCCAAAGTGATGCAATCTGTGAACGAGAACCCACAACATCATGATTCTCTGGCTGTTCCATGAAACCACTCCACAGAGTGATTAAGACGGACCTTCATCGGCAGGCTGCATGGGCTGCTTCCGTACTGTAGAATATAACACATAGTAGTTAGCTTACAGAATTTGATCAGTACCCCTCCCCACACCCTGGTACTGATATCTCAGTGGCTGACTTTTTACAACTAGCTATAACTGGAGCCTTTATGGGTTGTCTAATGGCTCATAACTCTATGACCAGGGTGAATGCATATAATCACATGTGATGCTAGAAGTCAGATTTTACCTTCGTCTTCTTGTGGCGGCTGGGTCCCTTTGCCTTTTTATTTAGTCCTATTGTATCAGATCCTAGACAGCTGGGGAATGCACTTGCCCCATGGGAAACACTTCTTGTTCTACCAAGGTCTCCCAAGTTCATCTATTTCAAGGCAGCTTCCTCTCTAGTGCTTTTTGCTTTCACATTCTCGGGAGAGAATCACGCACCAGCCCTTCGGCTTCTGTGAGTAATCTCACGGAAAGTTCCAGCACTGCTGGATGGGAGAGGACGGAGGCAGCATCTACTCCTGCCTTAGTTGGCTATACTGAGAAAACAGCTTCCTTCAAAGAAACATTTTCCAAAATCTCCCTGCTCACACTTTTATTGTCACTTTACAAACTCCATCTAGCTAAAGTGTGCAAGAATCTTGGGACAAGTTTGTCCACATTCCTTCATTTTCTGTGTAAATTCTGTCCACAGGTGGCATCTGGCTCACAGCCATGCTGACACTTCAGCCCACACTTATCTCTGCCCATTCTTTACTCACTTTGCTGACTCAATCTGTTTTGTAACACTCATAATGTCTTTGCCTTTCCACTCCATGAGCCCCCACAGGATAGGCAAATCCCCTCTACTCATACTAGTTGCTTTCTTATTGTAATGTTTGCTAAGCTCGGTCACAACCAATCCGCGTTACATGCTTATCATATCAAATCATCCCACATACATGTCTGTCCCTGTACATTGTGAGATTCAAATATGTTCCTGTGTGGAGCTACAGTTCAATCGTTTTCATACAGTTTAGAATCTTTAAAAACAGATAGAGTCATTAAAATAGTTTGGCGTTGGCACAAAATAGATAAAACCATGGATGGAATAAAGAGCTCAGAAGCAGATTCAATCAGGTCTACACACTTGACATGACAGATGGCACTGTGAAAAAGTGGAGGAAACTGATTTAAAACAAGCATCATTAAAAAATTAAAATGCTACATTAAATTCAAGATTTTGTGTTCATAAAAAGATACCATTTCAAAATGAAGAGGGAAGCTACAGATCAGGAGATTTTGCCCTGTCTTTAACTGATAAGGATCTCCCCTTAAAAATATACAAAGAGCTACAGAACAAAGCAAAAGTGAAACAACTCAGAAAATTGGGTAAGGCACTTGAGCATCTCACAAAAGAGGGAATGTAAAAGGTCAGTTCACATGAGAAAGTACTCAACCTCATTAGCAATTAGGGAAATACAAGCTAAAAACCGCACTAGAATGGTTAAAATTACAGGGATTAGCAATGCCAATTACACATTACAGAAGCAGTAAGAACTCTCACAGATTTCTATAGGGAGTGTAAATTAGTGCAGACTCCTTGGAAAAGTCTGGAGTTATCCAAGAAAAATGAAGACATGCAGCCCTGTGCCCAACAATTCTTTTGAAGAGAAACCTGTGTGCACATGACCACACAGCAGGAAGACAAGTTCAAAGGTGTTGATAACACGAGTTACACTAGCTCAAAAGTAGAATTTTTGTGTTCATGAACCTAGTGTTCATATATAGTACAATGAATGCTGTAAAAAACAATGTTATGTTCGTACAATGAATTCCAAACTGTGATGAAAATGATTGAACTGTGTAGCTTCACACAGGAACATAACTGAATCTTACAATGTTAAGCAGGAAAAAAGTCACAAAATGGCATATAATATTTGATTCAATGAATACATTTAAGAACAACAATGCTACAGTATTTTAGAATTCATATTTAGGTGATCAAGCAAAGAAAGGGAAGTAACTACATTAAATTTTGGAAACTGGTTATTTTTGAGGTTAATGAAACAATTGTGAATGAAAAGGGT
Source organism: Cavia porcellus (assembly GCF_034190915.1). Classification (NCBI taxonomy): domain Eukaryota; kingdom Metazoa; phylum Chordata; class Mammalia; order Rodentia; family Caviidae; genus Cavia; species Cavia porcellus. Next base: position 14,354,801 of record NW_026947502.1, on the reverse strand, counting down.
GTGTGTGTGTGTGTGTGTGTGTGTGTGTGTGTGTGTGTGATCTCGGGTTTTTATGCATCTAGTAATCATTATTGCCTCTTTATCTTTGTAACATGTCACAGTCAAGGATGACTGTGGATAAGCAGGATAAGCAAATTAAAATGATTGAATGCTTTTGGAGTCTTAACTGCAAATAGCAGAAAGTGAAACCACAACTAGCTTAAGCAAAAGAAAAGGTAATAAGAGGAGAGTGGGCACGTTGTAACTGTAACCAGGTCCTGATTTCTTTTTTTATTTCAAGGTTACAGACAATCTCTGATTTACAATGGCTCAATTTATCATTTTTTGACTTTACAATGCAATGAAAGCCATAAACCTTTAACAGAAACCTTAATTGGACCTTTGTCTCTTCTTGGGTTGTTGATACACAGTATACAATGGTACAAAGGTACAATGATACAGATACAATGCTATTCATAGAGCTGAGCAATTGCTGTGGGCGGTAGCTTCCAGTTAGCCATGCAGTCATGATGGTGAGCAGCCAATACTCTACATGTTCGGGACTGCGAAGCTAGAATGTTTGATAGAGTAAGTGTAATACAATATTTTGGATTTATATTCATTGGGATGTAATCCTGTTGTAACATGTGGAACATCTGTACGAGTCTCCTCTTTCAGGTCCATCAGGAAAGAAAAATTTTGCTCTCCTAATAGTACAATCTAAAGCACTTGTGTTTAGTCCCACTCTGATATCTTGACGTGAGTCAGCAGTTCTCTTAATAGACTAATCATTAAGAGAGACAAAATGGACTGGTAAATCTATTCATGCTCAGTGGCCAGTAGACTACATGGCTATTCTAGCTTTGAGGTATTATTAGAAAAAGCAGAAGAATCACAATAACAAGGAGGCAACAAACACGTCTGACACTCAAGATCTAATCTGTTTAGTCAAATTTCATCACGTGTGAAAACAACACACAATTTTGTACCACTCTGACTCAGGCTTAATCAGAACCAAGAAAGTGGCTGGGTAGGACAGAGTACACCAACTGAGTTTCAACCCGAAAACAACAACAAAAATGTGTTTATTATTATTAGAGGTTCAAGTGCTCACATTAATTAACTGCAAAGTTGGAGGCTGAGGATGTGGCTTAGTGGTACAGTGTTTGTCTAGTAGACATCAGTCCCTGACCTGATCCTTATTGCAAAAAAATTGCAGTGATAGTAATGCTTAAAAAGAAAAAGCAAAGCGGCCTTATCTAAGAACCAAGGCAATGAGCAAATCTTAACTGGCTGTTTGCTGGAAACAAAAGTTACCTGTAACTTTTTGAGGAGCACTATGAAAATCTAAGTATTGGCTGGACAGTAGAAGAGTTAGGTGAGGTGCTGATAATTTGATAATTGAGGATAACTGATAATTTAATAATTGAGGAAGCTTTTTTTAAATTAGGCTTGTTGGTACATTTTAGATGTAATGATCCTGCTCATTATACAGAATTTGTACCTGAACATGATATAGCTTCTTTTATTGCTTCATGCACTACATCCCTTCAATTTCTCTTCCCCTCTTTATTTATTTATTTATTTATTTTTGTCTTTTTCATTTTTATCGGTACCGGGGATCGAACTCACGACTGCCTGCTTGCAAGGCAGGCGCTTATGCCGCTGAGCTAAATCCCCAGCCCCTCCCCTCCTTATTTTAAAAAGCTTAGATTTTCCTTCTTTTCTTGTCATTTTTTTCTTTTCTTTTCCTTTCTCTGACTAGTTTCCCTTCCCATTTGAAAATTCTCTTAAGTGACATAAATCGACACACATGTTAATAATACCACATTGGTATGAGAAATCAAAAGTGTAAATAAGGTACTTACGCCGCTGAGCTAAATCCCTGGCCCAAAAGTGTAAATAAGGACCAAAGTATATAATAGATATTGTGAAATAGGTAGAGACTTTTTTGTTTTGTTTTGGTATTGGTGATTGAACTAGGGCTTTCATGTTGAGCTATATATCTAATCTTTTAAAAGTTTATTTTATATAGATAAAGCTAAAACGAAAATATTAACAATTGTTGAACCAGGATGGTGTTTATATTGGTTTTCATTACAACACTGTTTTACTTCTTCTGTAAACAAAATGGGAAAATAATAGATGTTTTCAGAAAAATTTGAAAAATCAAATAAAAAAAGAGAACTATGGTATTTCCAATTATCCATGAAAAGTATTCAGCACCTGCTATGTATAACATCTCTTATTGTTAGTAGGCTGTTACAATTTCATCTCTGACTTTATTATGGGATAAATATCAACTAAAATATAAGACAGGAGAAGGATTAGTAACATTTTTTGAAGCAGAAATATTAGCATGTCTCTCTCCGGCTATTTCTATAACAACTCTGTGAAGTAGATATGATACTTAGTCTTGTTTCAGAGATGGCAAACGGAGGTGTTTTTAAGTTAAGTGCACTTGGTATAGAACCCCACAATGACTAGGCAGAAGACATCTGAATTTTGACATTTGAATCTAAAAGTGAGTCCTTCCTTCCTGGTGGGACTGTGAGCCAGAGTAGTCATTCTGAAAAGTCAGGCAGGTCTTCAAATTTAAATGTAAGGTTGACATATGATCTAGCAATTCCACTAAGTATATGTCCAAGACAAATGAAAACATGTGTCCACACAAAAGTTTACACATAGATGTTCATAACAGCATTATTCATAAGAGCCCCAAAGTGCAAACTCCAAAATATTCATCACTTGAATATGTGGCATATACATACCAGAAATTTCATTTGGTAAGGAAAAGAAAACTTAGTACCAATACATACTACACATAGATGGACCTCAAAAACATTAAGTAAAATAAGCCAGATGCAAGACTATCTACTGTATGATTACATGCAATGTCCTGGATGATGAATCTATGACAAGGATTAGTGGTTGCTTAGGGCTAAGTGGGGAGAGGAGTGCCTGCTAATGTGTACATTTATTGTTCTCCTAGGGGAAGTTATGATGAATTGTTCTAAAATTCATTGTGGTGACAGTTGTACAATTCTATGAATGTACTACAGACTACTGAATTGGGCAGTTTAGAATAGGTGGATTGTATGGGATGTGAATTAAGTTGTCCATCTAGGAAAATAGGGAGTCTCTTTTTAAAGCACTACATTGCCTAACAAAACCATAGTTTTGTTGTAGAATTGGGTTCTAAAGTAGTAGAGGTAGGAGGTTGAATAGAGTTCTTTCATTTCAATCTAGACAGTTGATTTTTGAATTGGATATTGTTTACTACATAATTTTAAATGGATAGAGAAAACTTCAAATATTTGGAACAAATAAGATATATAAATGAATGAGCACACAAAAATTCTCCTTGCTCCTGTAGTCTCAATATTAGCTATCCACGTTCTTTGGATTTTGACTTTATCATGTGAGATCTGTTACATGAGAGCCTGCCGCTGGCTCTAGAACCCAGTACATATGGAACGGGCCATCAATTATCTGCACATTTTAAACAAAAGGCTATTTCTGCGTGACTATTAGCACAAATATTTTGTTGTTTTATTTTTTGATACTGTGTTTCATTATGCAGACCAAGCTGGCCTTGAACTCAGGCCGATCAGCTTGCCTCAGCCTTCCAAGTGCCATAACAGGTGTGTCCCACCACACCCCACCAATCAAGAGTTGGTTCTCCAAGGAATTCAAGAGCCAGTCTTTTGGAATGGCTAGAACTGTAAGACACAGGCACTGTGCAGTGTACTAAATGGTGCTGACTTCCTGCTTAAATTTGGATGCATGGATGAAGAAAAGAAGGTAACTTTTAGAACCCACATATTCTGCTATTTCCCAGTCCTAAACGTAATTTTCCTTTTAGCAGTAAGGCCCAGTTCCTTCCTGGCTAACCTCTGGCATTTGAGCATTTCCTTGAATCTGTTCCAAGCATTTCCAGTAAATTTAGTTCCTGGTTTGTTCTGATTTGGTTAAGCTTAGGTTCCTCCAGGGAGGACTTTTTCTACACAGGGGCTGAGCTGTGCTCTCTCCAACCCCCAACCCTTTCTTTTTTTTGGTACTGGGGATCAAACTCACAACCTCACACTTGCCAGGCAGGTGCTTGTGCTGCTTAGCTAAATCCCCAGCCCTCTCAATCCTTTTTTATTCCTTGGCTTCTTTTAGTTTGATTTGATTACCTGTTTCTGGTTTTGCCAAAACTGGATTAGCAGCAATATAATAGCAGTTATCCTTTCATTAACAGAATAATTTTCTTTACGTGTTATGTTTGGACCTCAGCGTCATAGGCAGCTGCTGTAAAATTCAAAAGCAAAAAGCCTTGTGACGTTTTCCCGCTTTTACAAGTCTAGAGGACTTACAGAGAAGGTAATAGGGCTTTGAAGCCATTTTCTTACCCTTTTAAAAATGGAAGAGTCAAGAACTGGAACAGGCTATTAAAACATTTTCAAGATTTTGAAGTTTATTCAAGAAAAATAAATCCAGTTAGAATTTAGTGTTATATATGTCTTAATTTTGTAATGTTTCTGGCTTGTTTTCTTGATTGAACTAGTAGCATGATTTTTTAACAGGTAAGGAGCCAAGGAGAAGGCCTTGTTATCCTGGGCAGCTTCAAATTCCAGTCAGTCATGTGGCCTCTGTAATTTCTTACCACACCATATAAAAAAGCTCATAAAGCCACTTCCCTGGGATTGGGCAAGTTTTAAAGATTTTCTAAAGTGGGCTGTGGCATCTGGATGAAAGGTGGTTTGCTATAGTTAATGAACACAACTCCCAGAAATTTAAAACTCTTGACTTTGAGTTTTCTATCAAGCGTGTGGAAGGCAAGTTACTCTGAATTTTGGATGACTGATGCCTGCAGGTATTGGATTTTCTAAATGCCGAGCTTGCCTTTACAATTTTGTCAAAGCACTAGGTTTTCAGAATGGGAATGGGGACACTTAAAAAACAGAGAACAGCGACGGGAATTTCCAAGGAGGTGCTCTCAACACAGATTTCAAGAACAGAGAACTTTAATTTCTCTTGTACATGCGAAAATTTGGGATTTGCAAGCACAGAACAATGCATTATAATTGCAATATCTTACCCATTACTTCATGCTCGTCTCTTTGCATAGGCAGGGTCACAGTCGAAGGGCATACTAGTTTCTAGTAGCTACTGTACTGGGTCAACAGGGACTAACTTAAAGGCAGGAAAAGCAGAGGGACTGTGGAGAGAGGTAGATATATTTTGGCAATAGATTTTTGTGTGTGGGGGCTAGGGATTTAGCTCAGCGGCATAAGCGCCTGCCTTACAAGTACGTGGTCGTGAGTTCGATCCCCGGTACCGATTAAAAAAATGAATCAGATTAATGTGTGAAAAGTCCTGCCAGAGTCCAGGATCCAGTGACATCCTTGGTTTCTTCTCTCCACACACACATCAGTTCAGTACGTTGCAGAACTGCTTCCTGCCGTAAAAACGTTGATGATCAAATTAAGGTAAAACATGCATTAATGTTAGTGATTGGCACAGAACAAATGGGTTTCTTTGATGTTGGGGAGAGGACTATACACTAATCTTTTTGAATTTTACTTAACTCAAACGAAAAATAAAAAGAACCATATCATATAATTTCATACTAGAGTAAAATGCTTTGAACTATACCAAGGAGTCAGGATTTCAAATTAAAGATGATCCGTGAACGATTCCAATTCATTCAATTACCCCTCATCCCCATCTTATTCAAGAGAGGTTTACTAAGTGCCCATTCTATGCTTGGCATCGTTGAGGCCTCACAGACCTGCCTGACGCCGTGGAGAGGGCAGTCTAATCCAGACAGCGAAAGAGTTAAGCATTTTCGCATGCATCATTGCTACTGCGATTGCACCGTGCCAGGATCGGCCCCTGGCATTCTCCCACGTGGCCTCTGCAGGTGCGTGTGGGTGAGAGCGCGTGCGGCTCCTGGGGGTTTGGGGCGCGCGCGAGAGCACATGTGTCAGAATGGCGCGTGTCACAGTGCGAGCACATGTGTCGCCGTGATTTCCGTCTCCATAGCTGCACCAGCCTTTCGCGTGCGCCAGGACAGGTTCGTGTCTCCAGCTTGCACATCGGAGGCGGCGCGGAAGACACCCCGCGCGCGACTGTGAGGGCGCGTGGGCGCGGGGGCGGGGCGCGCCGGCTAGACTCGCGCAGGCGCAGAGCGCGGCAGCCGGGCTGGGCGCCGCAGAGCGCCGGGGGCGGGAGCAGCGAGCTGGAGGCCATGGCTGCCGCCGCCGTCGCCGCCGGCTGCTGAGGGGTTCGGCCCGGGGGTGCCCGCCGCCGCGGACGATGGTGACCGTACGGGTCGGACCGCTGCCGCCGCCGCTGCCTCCGCCGCCCGAGACGCAGCAACCCAGGCTCAGAACAGGAGAGCCGCCGCTGTGAGCCGCGCAGTCCGGCCCCGCCGCCGCCGCCGCCGCCGCCGCCTGAGCGCAGGAGGGCGAGCGCGAAGCGGGTTGCTGCGGAGCCCTCAGCCGGCAGCGCGGCCCCGCAGGGAGCGAGGCCGCAGCCCGAGGTGACCACGCCGCGCGGCCTGCCTCAGCCTCAGCCCCATCCCCACGCCGCGGCCCCCGCCCGCTTCCCGCGCCGTCCCTCCCTTCCCTTCCCCCACCGATCCCGGCTGCTTCCCCCACCCCCTCGCCCCTTCCTCGGCCCCTCGCCCTCCTCTCCTGCCCAGCTCCGGCCGAGTTCCCTCCGGTCCTGTAGCCCCTTCCGCGCTCCTCGCCCCCGGGCCCTCCAGCCCTGCCCACCCCGGGCCGCGCCGAGCCGTGCCCGCCCCTGCAGCCCTGTGCGCGCCGCGCTGCGTCGGGGGAGACCCCGCGCATTCCTGAGGTGCTCTTACTGGTGTGGGGGGGTACTGTCTCGCGTCTCCCCTGCGCCCCCATTTCAAGGCCTTATCCAAGTCTCTTCCAGAGATGCCCCTTTCCCGCTCCTTTTCCCAGTTTCCATTTCCAACTTTATCTTTTTGCTTCTTTGTCCACTTTGCCTTCTCTCTCCCTCTCCCCCTTTATTGATGTACGCAGCCCCAAACAACCCTTTTCAGGCAATGTAAGGTTTGGGGGGGGGGTGCAGAAAGGCCTGGCAAACCCTCTCCCTCAGGTGGGGACCCGTTGCTGCTCATCCGGTGTCAACCTCTTAACCATGAGAAAGAAGGCAGCTGATCGCTCCGTATGCCCGGGTTCTCCTCTTCCTCCTGGGCTCCTTCGGGTCCTCCCCCTGTAGGTCTGCTTTCCCCACCCGCGGACTCTTGAGCCCCCAGCCCTCCCTGGTGGAATGAGCCCCCAGTCCATTCGAGGATTGTGAACTTTGCTAGCATCTGTCCCCCCCCCCTTTTTTTTTTTTGGTGAGCCTTTTGGTATATGGCAAAGCTGAGCCAGCACCCATGGCAAACTGAGAGGGGAGCTCCCGGCCCTGCCTCTCTTGGCAGAGTTTTTGCTGAACTAATCCCCTAGCCCCGGGCGGCTGCGGACTCGTTGCTGTTGCTGCTGCGCTTCCTGCGTGCGCGAGCTGGGTTGGGGTTACTATAGTTCAAACGCTGCTGAGATCAGCGGGCGTAGGGGGAGGAGGCGCAGGCAGAGAGGAAAGGGCCTTTGCCGTGAGAAGGCGTCAAAGATTAATGGATGTCTTTGCATCGTAGCTTGCAGTAAACAGGAAACGAGTTGGGAAGGAAAGGAGAGGACTGTGTGTGTTTATTTTTTGACATACGGAGTGTGCAGTCCTAAACTCGAATCCTACCAAAAAGGGGGAGCTGTCAGTGCTGCAGCCGTGACCCAGGCTAGGCGCCCAATGGTAGGAGGCAGCACTGTTATTATTCCGTCTGCTCCAGTTGCAAGATACTTTGTATTTCAGAGGGGACGCATATCTTTGCCGTTTTAGAGATGATGAGAAATCGTTTTTGCTAGTAGTTTGTGTGAAAATCAGAGATATACAAAGTTAGCTGCTAATGAGGGGTGTGGGAAGGACCAGCTATATTTAAAACGTGCCAATGCTTATGTAAGAAACGCGTTCTTTTTCGCTTTAGCTGAGTGCTGGGCTGAGTTTACTTAGGATTTCAGACTCTAGCTTTGCGGTTTTTCGTTTTAAAGTCTTGCCATCCTAACAGATGGACAGCCAGAAAAATCTTTTAAGATTAGTTTTAATTAACGGTAGAATTTTTTTTTTTTACTTGTTGGGACAAAGAAAAGATTAATAATGAACAGTGATTTTTGGTTTTCCTCTTTTGTTGGGGGAGAAAAGGATGTAGAATGTTCAATCCTGAGTTACCTATATTACTAATTATCTAAATTATCAGAAGTTTATCCTTAAGTCATGTGTCATTCTTATTTTTGCTTTGTGTAGAGGAGAGCATAGGAGGTGAGCATAGGAGACGTGAGAAGCTTTTTAGGGGAGTAGAAAAATCACTCCATTTCTGTTTGTACTTTACCAGTGTTCTGCAGAGGCCCACTTTAAAAATGATTTTGTTAGGATGAATTGTTTGCTTTTTTTGTATTCAAAACCAAAGTGCTTTATTTTCAGAAAAGGGTAGAATGTCCCGACCCACAGATCCGAATGGTAAACTGTACATTGTATATACTTACACATTACTGTGTCTGTAAGTATGCCACTGATTTTTCTAAGCTTGAGAAAGTCATCTCTTGAAATTGTTAGGAACTTGTTTTGGTTAGCATTTATTCTTAAGGGATTTTGAAAAGTCTTTCTCAAACTTTTTTATTTATTTTTTATTTCTAAAGCTGTTTCACTGTGTAGTGCATCTTTGAAGGAGAGTCACATTTAGTTTACAACTTGCAGAGATGTTGTGTTGGAGTATTGTGTCCCAGTTTTTTTTTTTTGCAGTTCAGGAAAATTTTGAGATCTTAAAGGTAAAAGTGCAGAAAATTTGTATGTTTGGCTTTAGCTGTGTCAGACCTTTAAGTTTTCTTTGCTCTCAGCTCTTTTTTCTAAAATTATTTGGTATTATTTTAGTTTTAAGAGAATTTTGATCTTCATTATGACATGTTCCTTATGACATGTTCACTAGCTCTGACTGACAGTAAATACAGGGAAGGAATAAATTAGGCTTGCAACAAACATTTTGGAGGTGTGTGTATCTGTGTAACTCAGCAAAGGAGGTGCCGTTTTCGTTGTCACAGTGATGTGACAGGTGTAAGCGATTTCAGATACAGTGTCTGTAATCAAGACAAGTATTTCAGAATTTTGTTTTGGTATGGGTGTTAGTGTGCTGCCAGTTACTGTGCAGTGTTTACTTGTGATGGTTAGTACCTATCATGTATATTTCCCTGGTCTTGAAGAATGTGGGTTTTAACCTATTTGATTTTCCATGTACCATGGCCAGTTTAGAGTGACTTGTTAAAATATCACCCAGGTGCAGAAACAAATGAAATACTTAGTAAATAATAAATTTACTAAATGGTTATACTTCATTTTGTTCCAGAGGTCTGACTGGGTTCCTCATCAGAGGCTTGAGTTGACTGCTATAGAGTTGGAGGATCTGTGTTTCTTCTTGGGTCTTCTTCTGTATTGGCAGCTTTAGGGGGACCCAAGGGTTTTTGTTTTGTTTGCTTTTTTGTTATATTTGTGAGGTTTTGGTTGGAAACTAAGAGAGAATATGCACCATTTTGCTAATGGACTTCTTTTGTAATAGAGCTGGTTTTCTGTATGATTAAGGAGACTTTTTTTCCTCTATAGCAAATAACTGGGTTTCTTTACCCTTTAAGATAAGTGGTGAAACTGGGTATGTTTAAAAATAACAAAACATTAAAAGCATGAGGAAGGCCCAAAGTCAGATAAAATATTGAACACAAGTTTCAGTTTAGTAGTAGCTCTCCCCTGCGTTGTGGTTACAAAACCAGAAATGATTTATATTGGATCTAGGATATGGAAGTAGTTACTTTCCTATTATAAAGTCTGTTAGGTGTAATGTCATCTCAATACATGGCGATTTTCTTGTGTCTTGTGGATGGTGAGGATAAATACTCATATATTTTGGAATAAATTCTCAAAAGAATATCAGTTTGACCACTAAAGGTAGTGTTTTCTCAAGTCATCTAGGTGGCTTAGCTACATTATACTTTTCATCAATAATTTGTTAATTCTGCCCCTAAAATGATAAATGGTAGTCTAAAAAAAACTTGGCAAACAGAAAAATAAATCATCCCTAGACCAGCTGTCTAAAAGGATATTCCTGATATTATGTTAGTGTATTTTTCCCCAAGATTTTTTTTTTTAAAAATACAGTTGTCCTGTTGCCTTCAGGATTTTGATCCTAGAAGCCTGTTAGGTGCCAAAATCTGTGGAAACTCAAGTCCTGTACATAGGTGGCATACAACTGCTATACATCTGTATATTTTAAATCATCTCTAGGTTATAGTACCTAATGGAATGTAAATGCTGTATAAATAGTTGGTATGCTGTATTGTTGAGGGAATAGTTAAACAAAAGGTCTGTACATGTTCAGTACAGACACAATGTTCCCAATATTTTTGAACTGAGGTTGGTTCAACCCACGAATGCAAAACCTGTAACTCTGGTGGGCTGACTAATCTCAAGCATTTACAGAAATTAGTTGTTTCCTGAATGGTGTAGTTTGCAATAAATGCTGATTAGAGATTTCATTTTTTAGTGCTTTTCTTGCTTTAGGTCTATTTAGGTCTATTTTAGGCTATTTGGTTTTGATAATCATATTGTATGAGAAAATTATTCAAAGGTCTTGGGCCTTGTTCATTTAATGTAATCAGAATTACAGATTTTATTCATAACATATATTGTTGGTAGTATTTGAATAACATTTAACATTTGGGTTATAAGTATTGATACATGATCATATAATAACTTGTATTAATGTTGTGCTGAATTGAGCTGTTTTTGAGTTTCAACTGTCTGACTTCGGAAGTTAAGCGAATTGGAGGGCAAGATGGAAAATACTGGTGAATATTTAACCATAGCATAGCAATCTGTCACTGCAATTTTCTTCAGAAATAAATATTTTCATTTGTCCTGTAATGTCTAAAATTACTGCCAGAGCTGGAAATGTGTTTAGCTTGCTCAGCAGAATTCTTAGAAGGACATTGTCAAAGTCAACAAACCAGAATTATCTTTTCTCTTAAATTGTGTTTTGCTTACTTTTGTTTGGGCTGCACTCTCAGAATGCTTTGGATTGATGTACAGCTCTACCATATAAAGTTGACTGTCCTTTCAAGATCCTGATAACTGCTGTTTTTTTCCTTTTTCTTTCTTTCTCTTAATACTTTTCAGCATCAGCCGGGCGTGGTGGCTCACGTCTATAATCCCAGTACTTGGGAGGCTGAGGTGGCAGGATCATTGCGAGTTTGAGACCAGCCTGGGCTACAAAGTGAGCTCAGGGCCAGCCTGAACTACATAGCGAGACCCCATCTCAAAAAAAAAAAAGTTTCTCAGCACCTAAGGAAAGACCTAAAAGATTCGGTGCCTGTCTTAAGTGTGCCTACATGCGTGTATGCCAAGGGAAAAATTTGATCAGTATTTTCCCATTGTGAAGAGATATTTTGGTTTTTCTTGTTTGCGGGGGCAGTGAGGGGTACTAAGGATTGAACCTAGAGCCTTGTACATGCTAGGCAAGCATTCTACTACCGAGCTACATTCACACCCTTTTTTACATTTTTAAATTGTATTTTGAGATAGGGTTTTATGGCCCAGGCTAGCCCTGAACTTTTTTTTAAAAAGTGAAACAAAAAAAGGGTAGAAATAATACAGAATTTCAAAAACAAAAAACAACAACAACAACAAAAAAAACAGTAAGAAATCAGCACTAGCAAATATATTATACATTATTGTCTTAGAAAAAGTTGAAGTTAGCCTTGAACTTCGGATGCTCTTGAGTGGGAATTTAGGTTTTAGAGCTTAATAATTCAAGGAAACTATTGTAAATGTTCCTTCTGCCTATTGTGTTTTGATTGTAAATGAATAAGGAGACAAATAGAGTATAAAATACCACAAGCTATACATGGATTTGTAAAAATTTTTTTGAGTAGATTTTCATTTAGCAAGTATTTAAGATTTACTCTCTTCAGGAGTCATGTAAATCTCAGCTATATACAATTGAATTTTTTTCAAATTTCATTGGACAAAAGTGAAAAGTATTCTTACAAGGTATATTATTGCTAAGTATTTATATTTGGAGAATTTTTTTTCAAATTTCATTGGACAAAAGTGAAAAATATTCTTACAAGGTGTATGGTTGCTAAGTATTTATATTTGGAGTTAGTGCCTTTTTAAAAATTTTGTTTTGTTGTCATTTAATCAGAATCATAAATATGGGCAGACCTGAAAGTGTCAGTGCAAAAACACAATACTAAGGCTTGTTTCATAAATACCACAAAGTAGATGTGGTTAAAGAGGTTTAGTTTTTTTTTTGGATACTGGGGATTGAACTCAACGACTGCGCACTTGCAAGGCACTTAACGCCGCTGATCTAAATCCCTAGCCCGAGGTTTAATATTTGTATGGTATGTGGCTATGCGTTAGATACATAAGATACCTAGTGTAGTTTAATTTTTTACATACTGTTTTCTGAATTTTAGGTCTACTCCACGAAGAAACAAAAACAAAACAAAGTGTAAAAATGGCTGCAAAGGAGAAACTCGAGGCAGTGTTAAATGTGGCTCTGCGGGTGCCCAGCATCATGCTGTTGGATGTCCTGTACAGATGGGATGTCAGCTCCTTTTTCCAGCAGATCCAAAGAAGTAGCCTCAATAACCACCCTCTTTTCCAGTATAAGTATTTGGCCCTTAATATGCATTATGTAGGTAAGTGTCATCACATTTTCTAACTGGATTGTGAACATACTATGATTTATGTCTAGGTATTTCTGAATTTGAGTAAAATGAGTTTCACTTAACTGAGGTGACTGATAGTCACTAATGAGTGTGTGTGCGTCTTGTTTATAGTTTTGTCTTATTGCATGTGAATTATTAAGGCTAGAGGAAAGCAGGCAGTGTTTTATTAGATATAACCAGATTGCAAAAGAAAACATTTTAACTTTTATATGATGAGATATAAATACTAAGAAGTATTTTTGCGTACATTTGACTGTGTCTAATTTGTTCTTATTTTAGAGCTTGGTAGTGGGAAAAAGTCAATTTTATTAAGTTCAATATTCCTTACTGTTCCAAATACAAACTAAATTTTTTTATCTTTTTTCTTTTTGGTCTTTTTGAGACAAGGCCTTACTATGCAGTTCAGGCAGGCCTTGAGCTCACTTTGTAGCCCAGGCTAGTCTTGATCTTGTAACAATCTTCATGTTGCCTGAGTGCTGGGAGTGCAAGTGTGCACCATGCCTGGCTTTTTCTTTTTTTCTCTTTTTTTTTCTTGTGGTAATGAGGATAAAGCATTCTACCTCTGAGTTACATCCCTAGCCCCGATAAACTAAAGTATTAATACTAGTTGAAGATAAAGTGTTCATTTCAGTTAAATGAAATGTGTGCAGTGGTATTGCAGTATATTTTCTTCCTTAAAAAAAAAAAAAGACACTTCTAGCATTATAATTGATGTACTTTAAGGGTTGTGATAAAACCCTCAATTTTTTTTAAATGAAAAATTAAAGAAATTATGGGTCGAGAATATAGCTCAGTGACATAAGTGCCTGCCTGGTAGGTGCAAGGTCCTGGTACCCCACCAATATATAAATAAAAATAAAAATTAAAAATTAAACAAAGTCAAGAAATACAGGCATGGAAGAGATAAAATTCATCGAGAATAAAAGTATCCTTAATTTAAATGATTATTTCGTTTATAGGTAATGTGATGTTTTTATTAACGTTGCCTTTGCCTAACTTTGCACCTGGTTTAAAGAGTGTAGTGTAGTGATTTTATGCTAGTATTTTTGCTATTAGAATTTGTTCACCACAATGTTTATCTTTTATAAAATTGGGAAAGATTTATTCTCCTTCTGTGAGACTTATTTTTATCTGCAGGACTTTCTGAATTCTAAAACCCAACCCTGAAAACCCTCATGCCACTAGGAGAGAACCAAGTGAGCCACTATGGGGAGAGTGTTCTAATACAAGAGACCGTATACTAGAGCCAGCTCACCTCTTGTCAGCGGTACTACCTTAGGAAAATGTGTGAAATAAGATGCCTTTATGGTGCAGAACACTGTAATTGTCAGCCCTTCATTAAAGGCTCTGTATGTTTGCCAATTTGTGGAAAGTAATTCCAGTCAGTTACAAGTGGGTAGTTGGCTTAGATTTTAAGCTTAAATCAGCAAAGTAATACACACTGTGGTTTTAAAAATGTGCTTATCATATATTATTTATGAAAAGATTAAAATATTTATCATAAAAACATCTGCCTAATAATAAGAAAGATTCATTTTAAAAGTTGAATCGGCCTTGGTACAGTTGAAGTTCATACTCTGGCTTAAACTTTGGGAATTAACTGAGTCTTCTTAAAAAACACTTGCTGTATGTAGTAGTAGAGATTTGGTTTACATGAACTGATATTTTCAACTTGAACAGTTTGTTATTTGGAGTACCTTTTAAAGTATAATAATGCTTCCTAAATACTTTGCAAAGGTTCTAATCTGTGATTTCATTTTTCATGCTTATGTCTTTGTTCCACTTAGAAAATATATATATATATATATATACACACACACACACACACACACACACACACACACACAGTGTATTACAGCTATTTTTATATTTTGTAGGTAGCTTTTCAGAAGTCTCCACCTCAGATATTTGCTCCATTCTGAACATTTCTCGTGGTCTTTTTGTCTGTTGCCCATTTGTGGACTATTAGCAGTGTGTTTTATATATTGAAGACTTAGATTGTATTTTCTTAGCTAATAAGTAGACCCTTCATTTTCCTTATTTCCTCTTCAGTGTTTTTATTGTTAGTTTTCTGGAGAACTTAGTTTAGTCCTCAAAAAAATCTGTTAATCATTTTAGTGAGATTACATTATTACTAACATTTTAAATTAGTACAAAGTGATAGCTCAATGCTCTTCTCCGTGTAAGAACACAAAGTCTATGTTCAAGATTTGTTTTGCACACTTCTGGAGTGTTTTAAAAGTTCCTCGCATAGGTTTGAGACATTTGTTGTTAAGTTCACTTGTAGATATTTTCTTTTCATTGCTTTAGGTGTGGAATTCTATTGAAACTGCCATCACTGAAACCCTTAATGACCTACTAAAATTGAAGCCTCATATGTGTCCTTGGTCTGCAGGTTTTTTCACATTTATGAAGCCACTGACCACTTTTCCTTTCTTTGAAAATGTCGTTGATCTTATTCTGCTCCTAATTCTGACCATTCTTTCTGAGTCTTTTTTGTCTTTAGACTTAAGCATTGATATTGCCCAGAATTTGTGTTCAGTTTCCATCTTTGGTTGTTGAGTGGCTGTCACAGTTTTGGCCACAGGTCTGTTTTTTCTTACTACTGCCTCTTTGGACCACTTTAGTCTGCAGGTGGAGTTCTTGTGTGACCCATAGTTCACATGCCATTATGGTTCTTAGTATGCTGCATTGAGGGTCAGTGTACTTAACCTCTTTTCCTAGCTAGGCTGTGAGCTTTACATTCAGAAAAGTGTTGTCTGTTGTGTCAGTATTGGCAGTACCTAGCTAGTGTCTGACCCATAGTGAACAGATTTCTAACCACGTGTTTAGACCTTTCTGCAAACACTTGTCTTCAGGCACTGAACTTAGCACCTTTACTTCGTCTCAGACCTTTTCTGCCTCTTTTATTTCCCATGCAAATAGCAAAGCCATCTTCTTTATTACCCAGACTAGAAAGATCAGAGCTACTTTCACTTCCTTGTTCTCATCCACTCATCCAGTGAGTGACAATAAAGGCTATTTACATGTACAGTATGTCTTTGTTTTTTGGGGGGTGGGATGGGCGTGGGGATGGATACTGGGGAATGAACTCACGACCTGTGCTTGCTAGGCAAGTGCTTGTGCCCGTGAGCTAAACCCCTGGCCCGTGTACAGTATATTTTGTAGCTGACTCTGCCACCTCCATATGTAGGGATACTATTTTAATCCAGGACTCTGTTTTCCTCTAGTACTGTCACATATTTAAATAGTAAAAATTAATAGATTCATCAGTGTCATTTTAAGCAAGTCTACATTTTTAATTTTTTTGGCCTTCTTAATTATAAATTATATTAGGTTAGTTTCATCATTATCTACTTTGTTATGGAGAGCCCTGAAGAATGAATAGTGAGTTTTACTCATTCAAAACTCAGGTTTTGAGAAAAACTGAAAAGAGTTTTGGAGAGTAGGAGGTTGAGCTCCCTCACTAAGGGAAAAGGAGGGGTTCAGTTTGTACTTGTTCAGGGTAAGAAGATGGGCTCCAGGGCGTGGAGAGGTACAGAATGTCCACTTAGAAATGAGGATATGTTTTTGTAATTGTTGTAAGAGCTTTATAAAACGATGTGTAACATATAAATGGGATGACGTATATGACCTCAATATTCAGAGCAATGAAATACATTGTGTCAAATTCTTCACAGACAAGCAGTTGTTTAGGGACCAGATTTCTTTTGTGCTTTAGAGAAAGTGAAGTGGGGGAGCATTAAAAGATAAGAGGAAATCTGTGTCACATAGCCAGGGAATAATGGGGTTTTGCCTCAGCTGATAAGACTTGAGTGTCTTAGTCAATTTCCTCACTACTAGGACAGAATCCCAGACCCTGCAATTTAGGGAAGAGGTGTATTATATGGCTCATGCTTTAGAAGGCTCAGTCCTTGCATAATCAGCTTTATGGAAGGGTCTGGGTGGAAGAAAGCTATTTTTTCATGATAGACAAAGAAGCAGAGTGCTAAGGGAGGAACCAGGGAAGAAGAAACACCCTACCAGGTAGCTTTGGGGGACATAGATACAGACCATAACACCAAGGGTAGGCAGGATGTGTTACATTTGACAAGTAGGCTGTTTTTTACTTCAGAGTTTCCTTATAGTAGAAGAAAAAAGGGGAGTTTTTGGTTTGTGGATCATGGAAAACAGGAAATAGGTGGTTACAAAGTAGAGCTATTGGGTACAGATAATTTGAAACATTTGCCAGTGGAATGAAAAAAATTAGGATTAGAAGAAATCACTGAAGAAAAGTGTTTGCTTTTTCCAAGATGGGGAAGAGTCCCATATATTTCTTTGAAGCGAAAGGACCACGTTAGGTAGAATGATTTGAAATGTAGGTGAGAAAGTTCTGAAGTTATAGACATAAGATTCTGAAATCAAATGGGAGGGAAATCCAGTTCTTTCTCTGTCTTTAGAGAGATTTAGCTCAGTGGCATAAGCGTCTGCCTTGCCAGCAGGCAGTCGTGAGTTTGATCCCTGGTACCGATAAAAAAGGAAAAAAAAAAAGTAAGAGAGACAATCCATGTAAAATAAGTAATTGAGCAATCGTGATTAACAGCAGTCATGTTATACTTTTGTGTCTGTATTGAGTAGTTAGAAAATTATACACAAAGTGTCAATGCTAAAACATTTTTGAACAAAAAAACTCATAATAATTACTGTGCTCCATGAACTTTGATAGCAATATAAAAAAATCCTCAGAAGTTGAAGCCTAAATGGAAAGTAATCTATTTTAAGCTCTTTCTGGTGTAGTTAATTGGGAGGCTGGGTTAGAATTACATTTTATTTACATCTCTTAATTTCTACTGCAGGTTATATCTTAAGTGTTGTATTACTCACCTTGCCCAGGCAGCATCTGGTTCAGCTTTATTTATATTTTTTGACCGCCTTGCTCCTCTACGCTGGACATCAAATCTCCAGGTAAGTGGGACTGCACTTTGAAATATGTGACTGAATTTAAAGTTTCTTTTGCTGGTGAAATGCTTTTCATAAGCACTGTTAAGAAGCTAAGTCTTTGGTAGGTATATGAAACCTATCTTTCTGATACTTAACTTTTTAAGTAAATTTGGCATTAGGCTTGAATTTTATTTTTTTCCCTTAGCAAGAAGCTTTAAACTAAGCAAGCTTTCAGGTTGTGTGTAAAGATACTTTGGAGCTTTTCTATATTGCCTGAGCAAAGAATTTCTAAAGACAGACTAGAAAAGCATCCTAATCTTAATTCTTTTTCTTTTTTTTTTTTTTTTGTCTTTTTCTTTTTTATCGGTACCGGGGATTGAACTCATGACTGCCTGCTTGCAAGGCAGGCGCTTATGCTGCTGAGCTAAACCCTTAGCCCCCTAATCTTAATTCTTATGGACTTCATTACTTTTAGCGTTTCTAGAAAATCAGTTTCTTCCTAGGTGTCATGGTGTAACACCCATTAACACTACCATGTGGGAGACCAGAGCAGGACTGTATTCAAGCTAAGCCTGGACTATGTACTAGTGAGTTTGGAAGCAAAGACCGACTTGAGTCTACTTTTTCTCAAAAAACAAAAAACAAAAAAATCAGTATGTGACACGTGAGAATTAGCTCTACGTGACACGTGAGAATTAGATATGGCATGTAGAATGGATGAATACGTTATTTGTTCAGCTCCGAACTTACCAGAATACATTATCATATGTCAATATATATTAATACATATATATCAATACAATATATTATTATCAGAATGCAATACATTATTTTTTTTAGCTCAGAACTTATCCATTTATATCAGTAATATTTATCTAGGTCTAACAGAACTAAAGTCTAAGACTGAGTTCTGCCAAAGAATGTCAGCTTCCTACTTTTTACCAAAATGTTAAAATATAAGTGATGAAAGTGACATTGTAAATGTAACCAAGTAGAATAAATTTCTTAGATATAATTTCTTTTGAAATTTAAATTTCATAATTTTGATTGAAATGTGTTTAGTAATGAAATATAGTCCCAATTCTGAGATTAGCAGTTATATTGTAATAAGTCTGAAATTCAGATTTTGGTATTGGCTTGATTCTTAGAAAAAGTATTTTTTATTTCTAGAATTTAATCGTCAAGTTTTTAAAAAACATACACTTTTTTTCTGATTGTAAAATCACAATATTCATTCTAGACAACTTTGGAACATGTAGGAATTTTAAAGATAATAGAAGTCAATTGAAATTACATTACCAGAGACTTAATATTCTGGTATTCGTTTCTTGGTTTTTCTTACCTTATAGTTCTCATGCTTTTGTGAATGCAAACAGATAATCATAATAACTAAATAGTTACTGGCTTTTATCCCTTCTTGGTGTACAGTTTTGATCCTCCTTAATATTTTTTCTAATTTCTTACAGTCCTTGAGTTGTCTCCCAGGAAATCAGCTTCTCACTCTCCCACACCTGTCTTCTTAGTCCCTACCTGGGTGATGTGCTGTATTCATAATGGTACCTGCAGGGGTCTCTTCTGTCATTGTTCCTGCCAGGGTATGTCCTCTGATGTCCAGGTTAAAAATTCAGGAGCTGCCAGAATAGTGCTGCGGTTCCTGTCATTTTCATGTTGTTCAACTCAAGTTGTGTTCCACTTAAAAGTGGAGACATCGGCTTGTTATTTTGTGTTACTAGGCATCTGAGGACCAACACTGACCTGGACAACTCGATGTCCTTCTTGTCCAGCACAGCTAACCCCAAATGTATACACAGTGTGTTCCTATGGCATTTTCTGGATACCTCTCAATCTCATTTCAGGGCCGGGTTGGAAATACTTCTTGATCTTTGTTCACTGTGGAAAATGAAATTTGTAAAGCATATGTTTAGGGTCCAGGTCACCATTTCAGTGTCCAGACGAGTGCCTACACATCTAAGAGGCACTCCCCTGATTCTTGGATGCATGGCTGGATGATTAAAATTCCAGGTCACTTTTTCACTACTCTGTAACTTTGGGTGTCCAGAAAGTCAAGCCATTCTTACTTGTTTCCCCTGGAAAATGGTGGTAGTATCTTAAAGCAATATTGTAATATTGTTGGTAGGATGAAGTGTATATTTCTGAGCACAATTTCTGATAAAAGTAAGTGTTCAGTAAATTTTAACTAATTTCTTGTGTCTTGTTTTAATCACAGCTATGTTTTTTGAACCTTTCATTGGGTCACTAATATTTAAAAATGATTTTTTAACTTGTATTGTGATGCTAACTTTTTAGGATTTTGATGCTCAATCAAAATATCTAAATTGAAGGTAGAGCTAATTCTCCGTTAAAAGACCATGAACTTGTTCTTTCCTTTTTTTTAGATCTTTGTGGTGTAGTAATGGATGAAATCAATTCTATTTTTATTCACCATCTCTGTAGTTACCTGAGAAGTGATTTCTGATTTGATTTTTATTTTAGTGCCTGATTGATCTACTTTGTTATTTCCACTGTTAACACTTCAGAGTCCAGGTTTCAAATTGTTCCCCCTCTTTGCTCCCTGAATTTGCCTCTGGTAAGCTGGAAGTCTTGGTTGCTTCATAAGTGTCTTCTTATTTTCTATTCTCTGTGTCTGTCTGTCTAATTCCTAGGTTGATGCTTATAAATTGCTCATGGTGAGTAGCATTTATTGCTAGTGTTTAGAACCTTTAGGAAATGACTTTTTGAGATGTCTTCCAGGTATAGCTGACTTTCGCCCTTTGAGTCTATAGCAAGAGCTTACCTCTTCTGTGTTTTGGGAATGAGAAGTTTGCCTAGTCGGTCCAGCCCTTGGTTGTTTGGCACTGGCTTTAGTGTAGTTTATGACCCTTAGGCAGTGTCAGTCTTGGTATATCAGGAAGAACAGCAGGTTAGAGCAGTTATGCTACCTTGGCTAACACAACAATAACAGTAGCATCAAATACAACCTACAGAATGACAAACTGAGGTAACTATTTACTTGCCACCTTTCAGCTTATGAACTAGGTTTGTGGGTATATTACAAAATCTAGAAACAAGCTAGAACATTTTATACAGTGAATAAGCTCTTAGTATGGTGCTTTTACCCTCAGGAGTGAAGATTTAAAAGGGCTTAGGAAAATAGAGGTAAAAACGAGGAAAAATTAGAAGGGAGGCTAGAGGACAGAAAAAGATTACGCAGACTTTGGGAAACTAGTGAAGATGGGGAGGAGAGAAGGAAGAAATAAAAACAAGACTAGAACATCAACATCAAAAACATAAAAACAAGACTAGAACATCAACAGCAAAAAAACTCACATTCATTTAAAACGAAGATTAAAAAAAAAAAGCCACACTATACAAGAAAAGAAAAAGGCCAAAAAAAAAGAAGATTCAAGGCTTGTCTTTGCTGTCACTGGTAGACAATGAGGGCAGATTTGAGCTGATTAATCCTAGCAAACTGCATGTAGCTTTATGGTGGGGTAGTTGATAATTCTAGCAAGACTGTACTCAACAACCCAGTTGTTGAGCCTGTAACACTGTGTGCCCCTCCTGCTGGGTTGAATTTGGACTCCTGATTTCCTGCCGACTTAAACTGGGCAGTCTCACCCTGGCCCTGGGAGCTGCTAGCTGGAGCCAGCCTTGCAGCTGTTGGGAGTTTTGAACTCAGTAGGACCCTGTCCAAAATGGCTGTTGGCCGGTCACCCTCTGCTGGGGGTATCTGAACCCAAATAACTCACCAGCCACTGCTTTGTTACACTGGTGTGCTTCTCCATGGAGAGCTCTGAGGTCACCAGTAGTCACTGTGGGTCTACAGGTTTGAGCTGCCCCTTTCACCCTGGAGTACCCTCTCAGGAAAAAAGACACCACTCCTTCTTCTTTGAAATCTGTCTCTGCTCTCTCTGAGAGGGCTTCAGTTCCCACTTCAAATTATTGCTGCATCCTGGGGCCCACTCCCGCTCCTTCTCCTTCTCACTTTGCAGTATTTCAGCATCTGGACACAAAATCTTGGAGAAGCTCTTTCTCTGCTGCTTACCAACCTTAATCTTTCTGAAGTTAATCTTTTGGAATTTACAAATAAAAAAGCTGAAGTGGGCAAACTGCTGGAGCAGTCTCAGACTTGAGTCCAGGTTTTCTTACTCTTCTTGGGACACAGCATAATCAGTGGGAGCAAAATTAGTTTCACTTCTCAGTAATGTTTACTTTGTTAAGGTACTACTTTGGAACTTGGCGTTTGTTTTAGTATTAAATGAGTGAATTTCAGGACATGGCATTGATGTTTTTCCTCAGTATAAATTATGCTGTATGATACTTTCTCATGAATGCTGTCTGGGAGTTATTCATGACATACCACTTTTAATAAATATTTTGAACATGACATGTTTGTTAAGATTGAAATTTTTAGTTAAAAGGGTTCAGATTTCGCGAGGCAGCTTCAAAATCAACTTCCTTAAAAAAACAGAACAAAACACCTTATTTAGCCAGTCTGAGTTTTTTCATTTATAACTAGTGTTTTCATTTGGGTAGGAAGAAAATTGACCAGTGTTTGATGAAAACTAGCATAATTCAAAGCTGTAGATAAGAGTTTCTCTATCTCGAATCTGGTAGCATTTTGGACTTGCCTGTTCTTTGTTGTAGATGTCATCTTGGGTCTGTTTTTCTTCTCTTTTTTAATTTTGAAAAATAAAAACTGATACAGAATTTCAAAACAGTGGGAGATTAGCTGGTTAATTATTGAGTGATTTGTACTCAATCTAGAGCAGTGTAGAGTAAGAGAGGAGGCAAGTAGATAAGAAAAGAGTTTAATAAGCGGGGAGGGCCAGAGGGAGTCACCACAAGGAAGGCTGTGGCAGCTCTCTACAGACAAAGGGCAGGTTCTGCTTGATGTAGGCTCTGAAGGGAGTAGGGCTCTGGTGGCTGGTGTGAGCTGATTTGTAAGGAGATTGGGTAAATCTTTACATTCCTGAGCTTTGGCAGACTTTTGGGAGGGAGAAGCCATAGGGGCTTCTGAGAAAAAGGAGGTGTGCATTATCATGGCACAGCTTTGAGCCATTGCCGTGATGATTGTGCTGCGTCTCAGATGGGGAATCTAGCAGTTAATATATTGTGTATGGTTATCTTAAAAGTAGTTGCTCAGGTTATAAGATAAAGCCATGAGAAATTGATCAGATAATGTAAGCACAAACCGTTCTATTCAGTGAACTAATCGAGATTAGTAGCATAGTTATCTGTCTGTCTGTCTGTCTATCCATCCTGTCTCTTTTTTCTTTTCCCCCATTCCGGTTGTTCTTTCCTTTTGAGCAGCTTTTTCCCTTTCGCTGTCACAATATTAGTTCACCCTGGGTTTTTAACCACTACATAATGGTAATTTTTGACATTGCCACATATTTTGTGTCTTATGGGACAAAACTATCCTTAGTTGAGAGCAACTGCTATAAAGAATTGGTTTTATGTTGTTTTTGTTTTTTTAAGACAGAGTCTCGCTGTCTAGTCCAGTCTGGCCTTGACCATTCCAGCCTCAAATTTACAGCAGTCCTCCTGCCTCAGCCTCCAGAATTGGCTGGGATTACAGAGGTGCTCCACCTTGCCCAGCCTAAGGAATTGTTAAAATGTATTTTATCATTTATATGCTAAACTTTAAATTTTGACAGGCATAAAATTGACCTGTATTTCTTGTTTTTTTCCTTTGAACATTATCAAATCCAAGTATTAAATGTCAAGGGGGCCAGAAAGAAACTATGAGAGATGTCAAGTACAAACAATTTAAATAAACCTTGATTAGAGGAGTAGTTCAGTTGCTAGGATAGTGCTGAGGATCTAGTAAGTGTGTTATGTATGTGCAGTATATACTTAGATGCAGGTATTTGAACATTGTAGTTGCTGGGATCTCTTATACTGAGTGGTGCTTTTTATTTGCACATATTATGAAAATAGCTTGGAGGGTTGCCTACCTTCTTTTGTATGAAACAGGATTAGATTTCTTTGCAAGTAACATCCTTTGAAAGCTTAAGTGGCCAGAATATACCCATTGTTCCTAGCTTGTCCAATTAGGTTGCTTAAAAGACTATTATATAAAAGTTTTCTATCAGAGTAGTGAGCTCCTAGAATTTTTTTGTTATTTTTATAACTTGTGTGCCTCTGTATAATAAGAACTTGTCCTAATTGCAAGCTATCCTTGAAGCCTTTTTCATGCATCTTGCACATTACTTAAGCCCCCAAACAGTTCCAGTTAAAAAAAGAGAAGACACTGGACTGGAGAACATTTTCAGAGTGTCTGGTTTATTAGTGCTTGGGGTTGATTGTCAACCTTCTATGGATTGCACAAAAGAAAAAGGCAGGAAAAGATTCTATTCAGTTATAAACAGAATGGCAAGAATTCCCACTTATGATTAACTTAATACATTTTACCATTTAAATCTTCTGAATTGAAAATTTCTTCTTGAACAGCTCATCTGATACTTAAACTATTATACAACATATTATTAAAATTAGAATTTCATAGCTCTTCCTTCAACTAATAGTTGACTTAAAATGATTTACAAAAATTTTGAATAACTCCTCTGGATCCTTCTTGTCAGTTTATTGTCTATCAGCCTCCCTGCCTGGCTTTCTTCCTTTCTTCCTTCCTTCTATTTAACTTGTGAGTGACCGTCCCTGTTGGGAGGTTAGCCAAAAGTTTTCATTGCTGAATGAGATGCCCTGAAGTTATGGATGCATTAGATATAGAGATTCTCCTAACATTGATCATAATTTCACTTCTATACAGTTTAGCATGCGGTCCCAAAATATTCTTTTAGAAGAGACAGTTCCGTAGTGGCTGTATGGCGTACTAGTTTTGCCATCTCCAGTAAGATGGCCCTTCGCTAAGCTCATGTCAGCTGGCCCCAAGGGGTTGGCTGCTGACTTTCTGGGCCTGGTTGGCTTTAGTGATATGAGACTTACAGGCAGGGAGGATTCTGGACTGTCTTGAGAAAGGATTTTAGTAAAAGGTAAAGAGTTCAGGTGGTACCTAGGGAAGATTTAATTTCTAGATTAATTGATACATGGAATCAGTTGGGTTGAAGTGAGAAAATTTCCAGCACTGGGCGAGAACTATTTCTAGGTTCCCAGAGGAGGACTAAGTAAGAAATAGTGGGAAGAAATTGCTCTGCATCAGGCTGTAGTAGTTAGAACCTAAAGGTCGACTATTTGTTATCCTGGAGTGTAGACCTCTCTTAGTATCTTAGAGTTGTTGCTGCAAGTCACAAAGTAATGAATATACAGAAAGTGAAAAAGAAGGGGCTGGGGATTTAGCTCAGTGGCATAAGCGCCTGCCTTGCAAGCAGGCAGTTGTGAGTTCGATCCCTAGTACCGATAAAAAAAAACGAAAGACAAAAAAAAAAAAGAAAGTGAAAAAGAATTAAAAAGAAAACGATGAAATGAGTCTTAAAAAATAAAGGAATGGAAAATAGAATTTAATAAGGGAAATACATACATTAAAACCTTTTAGAATCTTATACCATGGTAAGTAAAATAAGTGATACTTAAAGTGAAAGAAGGAATTAATTGAATGAAAGTAATCTAGAAGTTAAAAAAACTTAGAAGAGAATAAAAGATGAAGTTTTTAATTAGAGGTATGAGCTAAATAATAATTTTAAAATAACTTTGTAATTATCCCACCCTTCTCATAGTCATCATTAATAGTTATAACCTTATCTGGTTCTCTCTTAGTTTGTAAGCTTTCCCATAGTGGGAGCTATGTCTTAGCTGCTGCAGTATCAACAGGATCCAGCAGAGTACCAGCAACATACTCTATACACAGTAATTTCTTTGAAATAAAAAAAAAGTACAGAGCATGTTAATTTTCCTTAGAAGTTTTGTTGATTTGGTTCAATAATTAAGGTAAAGAAACTCTAGGAAAAGACAAGAGTATTTTAAAAAGTAGATAATGAAAGCTGTGAAATAATGCAAAATAATGGAAGTCTTGCCAGTAAGCACTTCTGTAATGTTGAGTTTGCTGAGTTACAGTATAAATCATCAACAACAGTACGATGACAGAATCAAATGAGAAAGTAAACATGACACAGAATCTACACTAGTCTCCTTCAGCCCTGAGTAAGAAAGCTGCTGGAACTGAGACCCTCATGGGGTACCTTTTGGCTTTTCTCCTCTGGGCTAGTGCCCATGTGCTAATCATGTATCTTTCTAACGGAGGTAAAACTCAACAACTGTAAAATCAGCTAGTTTAAAGTGGTACATAGTACTTACATGAATGCCTTACCTTTGTCTGATTCCAAAACATTTTAATTACCCCAAAATAAAACCCGGTACCTATTAAGGAATTATCTCTGTTCACCCTTCTCTAATCCCTGGGAACTTCTAGTCTGCTGAATTAGGGTTTTGCTTGGTCCCATTTCAGCTGAATCTCATTTGTGAAGTATATTCCATGTCCACAAAACATTTATTGGTCTTTAGAGGCTCAGGTAGTATGGAGACTCAGTTTTGTCTCTTTTTAAATATGCATTTATTTCTTTAGTAGCATTTCAAAGACTTTGTAAGTATTAACAGTATTTATGTACATATTTTAAATTTTATAATTCTCTTGTTTAGCATTCTGTTTTATAACTATATAACATCTAATTACAAGCAGGCAGTCGTGAGTTCGATCCCCAGTACCGATAAAAAGGAAAAAGACAAAAAAAAAAATCTAATTACTTTGGTGATTACCTATAGTGATCAGAATTTGTGTGTTACTTGCAGACACATTTGTAGTTCTTTACATTAAAACCAGGTTACTCAGCCATAGTGTGATAGTCATTTTGGACCAGGTTAATTCTTTGGGGAATGATCCCATGTATTGTAGAATGTGTAATTGCTTTCTTGGCTTTTACCTCCCACTGGGTGCTGGTAGCACTCTTCCCTAAGTTTTGGCAACTAAAAACGTTAGTAGACATTGCAAAATGTTCCTTCAGGGCATGGTTGCCCTGGTTGATAAACACTTCTGAGAATCTGGCTTTTTCTTGCGGTAGAGAATATGAAAACGTTTTATGTTAAAAGCAGTCATTAGAGAGCAGTAGAAGAGAATTGCTAGATTCCCTATGGAGCTTATTTAGTCATCCCCCAAACTGTTTCTATTTTTTAAAAAAATAATTTTTAGTTTTAAAATTAGAATTCTTGGCAGTACTTTGCTGCTTGATTATGTAAGGGTCATTCTTTGTTTTGCTTTGCTGTGCTAAAGGAATTCAACTTGATTGTGTAACAGGAAGTAATTTCATGGAAAAAGTAAATACACAATTTGAGTTAGTTCAGAAATACTTGAAACATTCAAATTATTTTAAAGTGTATGAATAAAGCATTCAACAGTTGAAGAAGAGGGTTTTTTAAAACACATATTTCCCTTTGATTCAAAAAGAACTTAAGGCAAGTATCTTCTAGCAGTCCACTTGTTACTTCCAGTAAAAATTTCTTTTTGTGGTTCTTGTATATATTTTTGCAGTGTAAAAGTGTTTTTCCTTACTAAAAGTTTCTATTTTTCAATATTCATATGGTAAATGAACTAAAAAAAAAATATTTCTTGTCACTTAATACTTGTTTCAAAATAAATATTTAGCCTATTTGAGTAAGTCCTATCATAGATTACCTGTAGCTTTGAAGGTTATAATATTTAAGAATTGTTATGCTATAAACTAGTTTTCTCATTAGATTGTAGCTTTGTCTGTATCTGATAAAACATAACTGGGAATAAACTTTGGGGATGATAATGTAATGGTTAAGCAAGCAAAAAGAAGAGAAAGTAGGTTTGAGAAATGAGGTCTTAACTAACTTTTTTCTAGGTATAAAATAATGAATAAGGCATGGAAAAAAGAAAATCCCACAAAGTGGAGCTATGGCAGCTTTCTCTGTTGTAAAGTTCAATTTCCATAAATGGTGTTTGTTTCCAATATATGGAAGACAGAGGTGACCACCATATTTATATAATTCTTTAAAAGTGTTTCCTTAGATGTAGAAAGAAAAAGAAATCCTACTAATATATGTTTTATGAGAATAATGAGCTTGAACAGCAGCTTTTTCCATCCACTACATTCTTAGCTTTTTCTTATTTAGGGACTATGTCAGGAGTGAACTGGAGTCTGCCTATGAAGGACCAATGTATTTGGAGCCTCTTTCCATGAATCGATTTACCACAGCCTTAATAGGTATGTATTGTTAAAGAATCAAAAGTGTGGGTTGGAAACAGTCATTCTTTATACTTCTTAATAAAAGTGGTGCGTGGTCACTTACATAAAAATTCATAACTGTTAATGACCTCTCTTTCCAGATACAACCATTATTTAATGTTATATTTTCTTAGTCTTTTTTTTTTTCCTTGCACATAGGCATTTAGTTTGTATATCTATAGTTTTTTTTTAATTTAAAGAGAATAAAACCAGCTGAGTGTGGTGACACATTCTTGTAATCCCAGCACGCGGGAGGCTAAGGCAGGAGGATCTTGGCAAGTTCAAGACCAGCCTGGCCTACAAAGTGAACTCAAGGCCAGCTTGAGCTGCGTAGTGAGATCCTGTCTTAAAAAGACAAAAAACCAAACCAAAACAAAAAACAAAACAGCAAATAAAGCCAAACAAAATAAAGCCAATCAAAACAAAACAATGAAAGCGATACAGGACTTCAAGACAAGATAATAGTAAATCAGCAATATATTCACAGCCCATAGTTACTGATGGTTTTTAAACATTTTTGGTTTTTTTTGGTTTTTTTGAGAAATCAAACTCATTATACAATTTAGGCTGGCCTTGAGCTCACTCTGTAGCCCAGGCTGGTCTCGAACTCAACATCGATCCTCCTGTCTCAGCCTCCTAAGTGCTGGGATTACAGGTGTGAGCCATCATGTCCAATTTTTTAAAGAATATTTTAAGTATTTGGGAAGATTAATTTTTAAGCAGAGGAAATTATTACTTAGAAATATTAAAATAAATATATAGTTTCTGCGATTATTGTTTTTGAAAGTCATCACCCTGCTGTCAAAAAAATTGCAGAAACATCATGAACTTACAGTGTTATTGGAACATTGAAATAGTAGAATGTTAAAAACAGAAATGTTGGGGCTGGGGATTTAGCTCAGCGGCTTAAGCGCCTGCCTTGCAAGCAGGCAGTCGTGAGTTCGATCCCCGGTACCGATAAAAACGAAAAAGAGAAAAAAAAAAAAAAAAAAAAAAAAAAAAAAAACACAGAAATGTTGACTGAAACCTAAAAACAATACGAACTGGAGTTAGCTATCAGACCCCTACCCTGCCAAAATCCCCCCCCTCAAAAAAAGAGAGAAAACCTACTATATGATTCTTTAACTTATGTGAAAGATTTAAAAAAGTTTATTGTTGGAGATTAAAGGAAGAGTCCTTGAGCGATGGCTCTGTTTTCCAAAGAACTTCCCCAGTCCTTTGAGTGTGGCCCGCTCAGCAGTGGCCCTGACGAGTCACGTGTCTCTTGTGGCATGGGAGGTGCTGTGCACTGACTTGGGCCTGGAAACACAGAGCCGCACGCCCAGTCTCACAGCATAACTCCTGAGCACTTGAAATACGGCTGTTCCCAGCTGAGGGCTGCGATGCTCACCCAGCTTAGGTACACAGAGAAGAGTACAAAGCATCATTCAACTCTCTGCATACAGTGAATGAATTATGCTGTATGTGAAAATACTTGGAATGTTTTGAAAGCATAGTAATTTCACCTGTTTCTTTTTATTATTTGAAGTAAAGCTGCTAGGAAATTTTAAATTATGGTATGACTCAATTCTGATTCGATGTAAAAGGCTAGTGATAGGCTAGCTGCCTGTAGAGTATTTTTGACTGTGAAATGCAAATGCTTGTAGGGTTTTCCTGTGTCTTCTAATTTGTGAAGACAAAAAAATGAATTTGATGAAGATAAAGGACACAGATCTCTGGGATTTTCTTATGTTCCAGTCAGAAGGGCCCATCAAGCAATGAGGAAACCCAAACAGCATTAGAACTTTTCAGGTTCCCAGAGACTGAAAATAGGGTCCACATTAGCCAGTGGAGGGTGCACACCAAGCACCAAGGGTGCTGCAAGGGACAGAGAGTGAGGAGAACAGCCAGAGGGACCCGTAAGGTGCCTAGGAGAAGGTGGGTCAGTTACAAGTATTTCCTGGCCAGAGAGCACAGCAGCACGTCATGAGGAAAGCAGCCAGCTAGTAGGGAGCTTTCCTGTGTCGTCCTCATCACTCCTGCCTGCCGCCGAGCTAGGTGAATCAGGGATGAGCGACAGGTGTGCTGGCGTAGGAAGAGGAGGATGGTAACCATAGCCACTCTGCCTTTTGTCTAGGGTTTAGGCTTCTCCTCTCTAGCACTATAGGAGAGGAAGCCCGAGGTCCAGTAAGACAATCTCAACTTTAACTCGGTTCCGCAGTTTTGGTTACTGTTAATAGATCCTGAAATTTAAATTAGACTAGAAGTTATGAGGCTTGTTTTAGGTTTCATCTCCACATACTAGATGTCAAGACAGCAAGAGACAAAACGTTACTTTATGACCGTATCCTATGACTCAGTGTATGTAATAATGTTAACATTCACTTGTAGACATATTTACAGAGTTAGAAAGCTTATAAAATTCTGTTTTGGGTGCACCTTAATCCAAGCATGAGAGATTTTTTCTTACGTTGTGCCTATCAGTGGCTTACGGTCACCTTTTCACTCAGCTAAATTTTCTGATGGTAACAAAAGTGGAATAATATTCATGAACTGTTCAATAGCACCTTCTGATATTTATTTAAAGTAATTTTCTATTTCTTTTCTTCCATTTTATAATAAACTTAGTGAAAAGTAGAGAACTTGAATATTCCATAATGCTTAAGATTTTTTGAAGGTATTTCTAATAGTAGAATTCTAAAATCCAGGGAGTGCTTCGTGATTTTGGTTTATTCAGAATTACTAGTTGAAACAGGCACATGAAGAAACAGTTGCTCTTTTTTGGAGTGAAGGGAGATTCCAATGAAAATACGGTCCTCCCTCCTCTCCCTTCCCCTTCTCCCGGGAAGACTGTCATGAGTCCTGTGCTTCTATGGAAGAAGATAAGGAAGCTGGGACTCCACAGTGAGCGCCACATACACTGGCGTGGACTGATGGCAGTTTCAGCGTTGGGGAGTTTATATCGTGCTGCATAAGGAACTGTAAGTGTATCTCTGTGTAGAAGAAAGAAAGATGCACCAGAATTAAAATTTCTAATCATTCCTAGTACTCAGCATTTTCTTCCAGTTCTTTTTTTTTTTAGTTTTAGTTTTTAAATTTTTTAATTATAGAAGTGTCCTTATCTTTAGTCAAGAAAACTACTGCAGTTTTATGGTGAAAATTGGCAGCCTACTGCATCGCCCTTCCACACTGCCTGGCATCCTTCCCTGGAGATCCCTTCTTCCAGCTCCTAACTTCTTCCCTGCTGTTTTTTCTTTTCTTTCTAGAATTCTAATTACTGAATTTCAATCTCTTACGTTGAGCCTCTAATTTTATTTTGATATATTGTACTTCTTTTGAGCTGTTTTTGTCATTTTCAAAAAGGTGTGTGTGTTTTACTTTTTGAGATTTCACTACTTTATCCCACTCTTTTGTTTTATTTTAATTTCATTTTATATTTTTTATATCTTACACCTTGTTTTCACTGAATGTTTATTGTGGCAATCTATTTTCTTAGATGATGTTTATTTATTTATTTTTAGAGCAGGAAATATTTATTGGGGCAAAAAGCCTGTAAGAGAGATAGAAGTGGGTGTCCCTGTTTATCTTTTTGAAACTTTCTTTTGCTACTTGCATTCTGTTCCTTTCCTCTGGTCTTTTTCTGTTTGGTTTGTTTTGGTATTTGTATTTCATGAGAGAGCAGTGTTTCTGAAGCCTGACTTAGAATCACCCGGATATATTTAAACATACATACTCTTGCCTAGGCTATATCTGAGATTGATTAAATCATAAGTTCTATTAACTGTCTAGGGGTTCTTACTCATCTGTATTAAAGGGAGGTGTCCCTTCAGGGCTTACCAACCTGTGTGTTCCATGGTGACCAATCAGTTAAGATTGGCTGTTTGGTGGAGGTGCCCCTAAGTATCGGTCTTTGTAAATTTTTTGACTTGGATCGGTCACCTTTTTTAGAAGAGCATCTGTCATGTAGGCCAGCTGATGGTAGTGGCTGGAAAGCTGCTGAGAACTGAGTGATAAACTTAAACAGCAGTCCTTCAGGAACTTTTGAGATGCACCCTCACCTCCTATTCTCACCTCTGCCGCGGGGCCAGAAGCCTCAGATTCACTGCCTGTAGAGAACAAGCTCCTGAGGCCATGGCGAAGAGCAGCGGCGGACTCAGACTATAGTGCGGGCCTCCTGTCTCGTTTTCGTATTCCAAAATGTGAAAATACCTCTTTTGGTGGCCTCTTCTCTTATTTTCTTTAGTGTTGCTATATTGTACACTTATGAGTATTTTCATATTCTTTAAATATTCTAGAAAGGCAAAAGTTAATGCTTTGTGGGATAAAATACCACACATTTTATAGTAGATTTTTACACATGTTTAGTGTGTGTAACTGGTTGCCAGTTTTGTATTTTCTATCAAGTGCGTGAGTAGAAAATCCCCAAATTTTATTTTGCTTTTCATTGTCAGGGAGGGAGAGGATTTGACTGAATGATTCTTAATCTGTATAAACATGTTTTAAGTATCTCCAAGAAATAGCATACAAAGCAAGTCATTGAACTGGCACAAGGTGGCTTTGTCATCAGAATAGAAAAATATGAAGTTCCTACATAAACCCAAAGACAATATATGAAAGGTTATTTAGAGTAAAAAGTAAACATATCTAATATTAAACATAGTCTACACGTATGATTATGTAGAATAAATCTGAAAAGGGAGTAAATAGTGTGAATAGTTAACTGTTGAACACTTAAACCATGTTTCAGATATCTGTTATTTAATGGATATAGTATGCATAGTATTGTTTGAGTGGCAGTATGGAGGATTGAGGATTTTCTGTTTTCCTGTGTTTTTAATTTCCTATAATTTTGTATAATTCTGAGTGAGAAAAATTTGTTTGAATGTCACAGTTTTAACTGATGATTAAGTTATTGAGAGGTTTACGTGGTCTTATAAGAATAAACATAGAAAAAAACCACAGGATAAATCATTTTGTTGAAGTGTGATGTTGGACAAGTGATTATATCTCTTAGATTTTATGCCTATTTTTGAGAATAGTTGAATGTTTAGTAGCTTTGGAAAAAGAGCTGTATTTGAAATATACTAACAATTACTGTAAAATTCATTTAGACATTTTAAAAAAAGGTTTATTCATGTTATGTATGCCATCAGAAATACGATGGAGACCAGTGGAGAATTTGGGCTGCGTTTTTCAAATTGGCTCTGAGGAATTAGTATTTAGAATTCACAGTGCATGTGAGAATGTAATTACAGTCAGATGAAATTAAAGTTTGATTTAAAACACTTAAGAAATCTTAGACTTCTTCAGTGGCTGTTTTATCATCCTTATCAACAGTATTTTGTTTTATTTTTGCAGTTACTAGATGCTCAAAATTAAATGCAACCTTTTCTTCATTTTAGGTCAGTTGGTGGTGTGTACCTTATGCTCGTGTGTCATGAAAACGAAGCAGATTTGGCTCTTCTCAGCTCACATGCTTCCTCTGCTAGCACGACTCTGCCTTGTTCCTCTGGAAACTATTGTTATCATCAACAAATTTGCTATGATTTTTACCGGATTGGAAGTTCTCTATTTCCTTGGCTCTAATCTTTTAGTACCTTATAACCTTGCTAAGTCTGCATATAGAGAATTGGTTCAGGTAAGAGCAGGTGGATAACATTCCACATGAATATTAAATATTTAGTTTCTTTTTATTTCACAATCTTAGTTACGGCAACATTTTTTTTTACACTTTCAAGACAGCAGCTATTTTTAACCCAGTTAGGAGCACCCAGGGTTCATTCTTACAAAGCTCTGTGGAGAATGCTGCAGTAAAGTGAACCGGTTCTCTGGGAGCAGACTTTTGAGTTCATACCCTGAGACTGCTGTTTGCCACCTGTGTAACCTTGGGATGATCACTTATCCTCACTCTGTGAAGTGAAGCTAATTATAGCACTGTACTTTTTCTCATTGGGTTGCTGTCAGCTTTAAATGAGTTCAGTGCCAGGCAGATGATGTTAAGTATGTGTTAGCTATTGTAATGAAGACAAAAATAATTAAGTATGGAATACCTAAAGGTCAAATCCTGATTGACCTGTTTATAGTCTTTGTGTGACTGCAGCTTTTTCCTTTTATCTGATTTATTTAGAGATTTCATATAAGAGCCTGAACTGACAACTGTACCATTCTTCTTGGAGTAACCTGCCGCCCATTTTTAGGCAAATTACTCCCAAATACAAACAATACACATTTGGGAGGTAAATATTTCTGTTGGATTTGTTAAGGTTCAGTGTGTAAGATAAATCCTTAAACCTGAGATATTAGTGTAAAGAGAGGATGTTAGCATGGTTATTCTTTTCAACTTTTTCATTGTGTATATTTGACCTCATGGTATAGAAACTCTCAGACTGACCAAACTGGTACTACCTATTGAGAGAAGTGTTCTTTCATGAGCCCAGGGGCAAAATCATCCAGAAAGAATTCCGTAATTAAGCTCTGGGCCTTAGCCAGATTCTGTCTTCTTACTTCATCTTAATAATTGTTATGGGCAGTTTCCCAGGTGTGGATCTTTCAAAGAAGAGATTATTTCCATGCCCTTAGTGTAGAAATATTTCATGACAAAGGGCTGTACATAGTTATTTATAGAGTGAGAATAGCAAATGTAACAACTTTTTAAAATTTTGTTTTGTGGAGCTAGCTTCTTTTACAGTATTTAGTGATCTTGAATATTAAATACTTAATTATCATGCATAGAATCTATTTTTAATGTTGTGTTTATTCCTGTGGTTGCCATATGATTCACATATCACTGGACATGATAATGAGAAATAAACTATAGGTTGTGAGATTTGTTCCTTGGGAAGAATTGAATAAGCAAGAAATGGAAGCTGTTAGACTTTTTACTAGTTTATACCTTGAATGGAAAATAAGAAACTTGTTTGCTACCTCTCAGTAAGAAGTTTGCCTTTAGTAGTAGTAGTATACTACAGCTAGTTAGCAGGTTATTTAAAATGTTTTCTAGTTTGTTTTTTTGAGACAGTCTGCTTGTATATTCTAGCCTGACATTGAACTCACCACGTAGTCCAGGCCGCTCTCAGATGCATGACAATTTTCCTGCTTCAGCTTCTTGAGTTCTGGGATTATAGGCATGTGCCATTATGTGTGCCTAAAAATTATTTTCTAGTTGGGAAAATGAGAAATTAGGCTTCAGAAAAAGCATTTGTTTTACTGATGAAAAATTGTAGGTTAATCTGCAAATCAATGTATTTGAGTTTAATACTCATAAATCTCTTTATAGTTTATCGAAATATCCTGGTATCACAGTGAGAAATTCCAGCAAGACCAGATGGTAGTGTATTAGGATTTTTAGGCTGCCTGGCAAAATCCTGTTGGGTTCCCAGGATCTGGTCACTGGCTTAGTAACTCTAAAAACTTAATTACAGCTGTGATCTTAGGTTTAAATGAGATTCTGGGAATTGATTTTTGCTACTCAGTCTTAATAAGGGGTTGTTTTATAAACCGGAACGCCAGTATACTGAGTTAGATTATTATGTTTTTGAGTATATACCTTTTTCTTGAGTGTAATGTGCTTGACCAACCAAATAAGTTGAAAACTTCTGCTTGATGAATACACAGGAGGAGCATGTGTTTGAGCATTTGTCTGTGGGGAAAAGAATTATTTTTGCAGTAGAGTAAATTTCCCCACTGCACAGATAGACCTGTGCCTTCCATTGAACTGTGTCTTACCTATGACTTAACTCCGGTGAAGAAAGCCTGAAAAATTCTTATGTTTCCCTTTTTCCCAGTCCCTTAAACAGAATTGTATCATTCATGCTAATCTGGGTTATTTGGACATGAGTGATTACTTCATTTCTTTGAACTACCTTTGAGGTATTTTGTTGTGAACATGACCTTATTTTGACCTTATCCTTAAGCTGTTAGGTCAGATTACTACCCAGAGATGTGCCTCTACTGAATGTTAGTAATGTAAGAATCACTACATTTTAAAGCAGTTTACTGTGTATAGAATTTTACTGAAAGGATCTTGCAAAAAAAAAAAAAAAGCTGTTTTTTTATCGTAAGTACATTAAACACTTGGGTCTTTAAAAGCGTTCATTGATGATATAAAATATTTTCTCCCAAAAAAAGATGTCTTCCTATCTTGTTTCCTTATCCTAGGTGGTAGAAGTATATGGTCTTCTAGCCTTGGGAATGTCCTTGTGGAATCAGCTGGTAGTCCCTGTT
This sequence comes from Cavia porcellus, assembly GCF_034190915.1. Lineage (NCBI taxonomy): Eukaryota > Metazoa > Chordata > Mammalia > Rodentia > Caviidae > Cavia > Cavia porcellus. Next base: position 14,318,671 of record NW_026947502.1, on the reverse strand, counting down.
TTGTTCATGGTTTTCTGGCTCGTCTTATTTGCTCTTCAGATATACTCCTATTTCAGTACTCGAGATCAGCCAGCATCACGGGAGAGACTGCTGTTCCTTTTTCTCACAAGGTAATTAACTAGGGCCTGTGATATTTATATCTGTGACCACGGGAAGAGAAAATTGTGATATAAGTGTAATTAAGTTTTGAAGATTACTTTTATAAATTGTATTATATAACTTCATATTTAACTATGGTAAGATTCTCATCTGGTGGGTACCCTAGTCTGGCAGTGTAGGAGCATACTAACAGAAAAATCCTGATTATATTTTGGTGTTCTGGAACCAAAGTACAGCATATGGTTTATGGAAAAGTACATAACAAAGTATTAAGTATTTTTTCCAGTATTGAATTTCTGGATCAGGAAAAAATCTATTATTGTTTAATATATGTCACATTGTTAAACACATTGCCTTGCATTTAATCCAGCAACCCCGAAAGGTAGTACTTTCATTGTTGTTGTCTTTTGTGTGTGTGTGTCATTATCATTTTATACCTGAGGAAACCATCAAGAGTATAACTTACCCAGGCAAGTGGCACTCAAGCAGTTACAAGCAGGACTGACACTCAGGCCTCATTTAAGTTAAGACTGCGACTTTTCTATTCATTTTACTGTGTCCTTATTTAATGTTTTCTTCAGGACTGAGATATAAGTAATGGATGAAATTCTAGAACTTGGTTTTTAAGATTTAGTTTAGGTTGTTTTGTGTTCGTTTTATATCATTCGAGTCTGTTTCTTACCGCAGTATCTTTAGTGTGGGCTTATGCTATCCACATCTATTCTTTCCAGTCTTAAGTTTGAATCACAGGCCCTCAGACTCTAGCACGTTGATATACAGTACATCTTAGTTCCCTGGTTTATTGTCACTTAAAAGACAAGAATGAAAACCTGTCTTTCTGTAAGTAAAAAGCAGATAAAAGTTTTTAGTTGTAGCTGATAGAGCCATTGCTATTCAGCCATGGGGTCCTCTGCAGGACTGTGCACCTAGTGGTGTAGAGAGTGAGAAATTGGAGACAAGTGTTGAGTTGTTAGCATGTTATTTGTTAAGATTGACAACATTGACATGAATCTAAGTCAATAAATAAATACATAATCCAATCAATCAAAATGTGTTGGTAGTACCTGTCTTAACAAATAGTAGTCAGGTTTTGTGTTTTGTGAAAATAAGTCATCTTTAATTTTTAAAGTCGCTTATGTACAAATGCAATAAGTTGGTATCACTGTCAGACACATTTGAATGATGAATTATTAATATGCTTAGTATGTATTTTTATATAAATATTATGGAGGTTTTATGCAGAAATTTTAAATGATCCACAAAGTTCCTGAATTTAAAGAGAAAATTCAGTTAATAACTGCATCGTGGGACTGCAGTTGATTGTGCTTTAAGCTGGATTGTTATAACGCAATCAAATTTAAAATGTAGCATAGACTAGACTCTGTCACTAGACTGAATGAATTGAAACATATTTGCAAAGCAAATAATAGTGAGATTTTAGATACCTTGCCAAAATGCTATTTCTACACATGGCTATATACATTCCCATTTCTCAAGATGAGAATGTTTTGATTTGAGAAGTTTAATTGAGAAGTGTCTCATATTAGTTCTTTTGTTAATTTATATCTCTGTAAGAGTTTGATGTGTTTCTTGATACTTTTGTGTGTCAGGTTATATTTTTATGTGTGTCCTTGTCAAAAACAGTTTATTTCCAAAAAGAGGGTTGGAGTTTTACCAGAATACCCTGAATAAACAAACAGCAACAAAAAGGCACATGTGGACAACTGAAAAACAAAATGATTTTTTTAACAGACAGAATGTAGAAACTTTTATCAATAAATATATCTCTTTTTTTATTAAAGGGAATAGGGAAGAAAAGTTTTAGTAAATTTCCCCAGAGCTTTCACTTCCCCTTTATGATTCTTTAGTATGTTTTCTTTGTATCAGATTCTTTGCTGAAGTGAGAGAAAAATGAATATCCTCCTCCTGGATATATAATTAAATCATATATATATATTTTTAAATCATACATTTTGAGAGCAGACAATTTCTCTAAGTATGGAGATCAATATAGATATATAGTGAAACTTTAGTGAACTGTTTAGACTTTTTAGTGAGAATGAAGTCTTAGCATTTTCAGTTATGATTCTCATCCTTAATGACTTAAGTATTTAATGATTTCTGTCAGAAAAGTGTTAAGCATTTTAGAAATTTAGATTTGTAAAAATGTTACAAATTTAGCTATCAACTACCATGACTGCTGGTTATTCTGGCTCCTAAAGGAATATGAAACTTTTTTTCCTCATCACTAATATACTAACATGGGTCTACATATTACATGTTTTTACTTAAAAATTAACTTATAAGCAGTTGTAAGGGAAAGATATGTAAATAGATGCATGGCCCTATATAGTAAATTTCAGGAATTGGCTGACTTGCTACGTGCTAAATGATAGGCATTAGTTTCCTTGAATGAAGTCCTCATGTATTATATAAATGAAATTCTAACTTAAGGTATAAATGCAAAATCTAACTCATTAGTACATAATAGTTCCAATTTACTTATACCCATAAGTTAATTTTTAGTATGTCCAGCGAAAGTATTTCTGAGCTTTAGTTGGTCTTACAGTTACTTCATAGGTGGTATTGCAGCAAAATTGTTGGTAAAATTTGTTATTAAAATTATTTTAAAGTGGTTTTGGGCATGTTTGTAAAGTAACTGTTTAAAAAATTTATTTATCTAAACCTAAATTACAGTTAAGTACCAGGACTATGTTTGACACTTGTAGTTGGAGGATTGTGTGTGTTTGCGTTAGGGGTGCTCCATATAGTTTGGTGAAATAATGAATTTTAACAAGTAACCATATTAGCACTACAGTCTGAATAATTCCAGTGACCATCATTTCTCAGAAAGAACAATGGACAGCAGTGCACGATTCTTTTGAATACTTACCATCGTGTTAACTATGGTTTTCAAGGTTTGAACAAAACTCTAAACTCTGATTTTTGTTCTATTTAAAAATGATGGTAAATAATACAGACCTTGTTTAAAACATGGTGCTGTATGTACCTGGTATCTGCCAAAGAGGCAGAAAAAACACAGGTTTGAGTAAAATGATTTAAATTATTTTGGAATGAATGGTTGACTTTACCCCAGATTCTCTTTGAGATGATTTAAAGATGATGTAAACAAGTTTGGTGGTTATTTAGAAGCTATTATTCCAAATAGAAGATTCATTCCGATGTACTGATACCCTCATTTTTCTTCCAGCATTGCTGAATGCTGCAGCACTCCTTACTCTCTTTTGGGCCTGGTCTTCACGGTTTCCTTTGTTGCCCTGGGTGTCCTGACTCTGTGCAAGTTTTACTTGCAGGGTTATAGAGCTTTCATGAATGATCCTGCCATGAACAGGTAAGTTCTTTATTTGAATATATCTAGTAATTGAAATCCTCCAGATACCTTGAAAAGTAGCCCAGTGAATTTCTTTCATTCATGAATTTTAAAAGGAAATGGAATTTTTAGTTTTTTTTAAAGTAGTTGTATTTGGATGAAAAGATAAATTCCCATGTAAAGGTGATGTATATTAATTGTATGTATATTATGATGAATACTTGATACTTTTCCTTTTCTTCATTTCCTTAGGAGGTTTTTTAAAGTTTATTCCCATTTGAAGTTGTAAGAGTAGCTCTACTAAAAATCTAATTGCTGTTAGATACTTTTTGTTTAGTTTTTTGATATATTTTAACATAATTTGAATATAGTTTATTACAGTTCCAAAAGATGCACTAATGAGAATGCAAAAGAGTTAAGTCTTTTTGCTTTTTAATCACTATGATTCTAGAACTTTTCATCATTTCTGTTGTCTTCCTATAGGAATTTAATGATGTCATTTACATAAGTTTATGTAAACATTTCTTAAAACCATTTATTTAGTCTCTTCTTGAAATCCTTAGTTCACAGTCTTCTTGCTTATTCTAGCAACAACTAAATCAGAAAATCAGGCAGAGTCATGGGAAAAAGAAAAATAATTCATGCAAAAATACAAAATTTGTATCATTTACAAAATGAAAAGTGACAGCTACCTTCCCCTGCATCTCTTTCCTTTCCCCCAAAGCAGCAACTTTAGATAGCTATTTTAAAATTTTCTAGAGAAAAGTATATTTATATATATTGGGGTTTTCTGGGTTCATTTTATAGTCTATGTGTACCATTTATTTTGCAGAGAGTGTATTTTACAAAGAGTTTTCTTATGTTAACATATAATACATCTCATTCTTTTGATGAGAGAATTCCATTATGTGGATGTGTCTCATTTTTGTTGCTTTGATACTAGAAAACAATACTGCTGTGAGATCCTTGCAATGAGTGTCTTTTTAAAAAATTTTTATTTTAAAGAGAATAAAACAAAACCAGAAGAAAGCAGATCAGAACAAAACAATGCCGTCAACACAGGATTTCAAAACAAGACAATAGGAAATAAACAGTGGCTACCATAATGTCTCCCATTTAATTCCTCGAAATAGTTGTCCATATCTTCATATAGAATAAACTCATACAAAACAAAAACAGTGTAAAACCATTCAAAACAAAAGAATGAAAGCATTTATAGGTCTTCAAAACCATACAATAGGAAAATCAACAATGGCTACCTTAATGTCTTTTGTTCTTTTCAAAGTAGCTGTCCATACCTTCAGATGTGTTAAAATTAAATAATACAAAACAGACTAAAACCAATCAAAACAGAACAAAAGCCTTACTGGACTTCATAATCAGCAGTGGCAACCATAGTGTCTCATTTTTTTCAAAGTAGCTGTTCATATCATCACAGGTACAGTTCTTGTAAACTTTTTTTTTTTTTTTTTTTAAACTGGTACCGGGGATTGAACTCACAACTGCCTGCTTGCAAGGCAGGTGCTTATGCTGCTGAGCTAAATCCCCAGCTCCAGTTCTTGTAAACTTTTTAGGAGAAGTTCCAGGCATGTATAAACCTTGAGTGTCTTTTTTTTTGAGTGTCTTTTTTTAAAGCATATAGTTGGAAAATTTCAAACCAATAAAGCTTAGATAATAGTAAAATGAATCCCTTTATCATCCATGTCTAGTCTCTTGCATATGTACCCCTATGGGCTCCATTCACTGTCTCCATCCCCATAATGCCGTGGCTGCAATTATTTGGAGATAATCCCAGATACAATGTCATTTTATACTATGTATTTCAAACTGAATCTTTTGGAAAAACAAGTACTAGAGAATGCTCATTCCTAATAAGAGAATTTGTTTTTATCAAGTAAGGACTCAATTTTCCTTATTTAACTTTGGTTTTTTAAATTACTTTTTTAACTTGATTTTGTTCTCAGTACGTGTGTGACATACATACTGACCACATCACAGGGAGTTTTTACCTCTGTGGACTGTATCTTCATTGTTTTCCCCGTCGCCCTCCTCTCTCTTTAGCCCTTCTTCCCCTCTCCATTTATAAAAGACTTATTTCCATTTTTTCCTTACATTTTTTTCTTTTCCTTTTCCCTCCCCCAACCCTTTGTTTCCCTTCCCATTTCAACCTGTTCTTCCTGCTTTTTAATATCTAGCTTGTATTATGCTCCTTATTTATTCTTTGGGTTCTTCATAGAAGAGAATGTAATGTTTAAACTTGTGTTTCTGATTTTTTTCACTTAAGGATTGTGGGCTTGAGGTGCATCCATTTTCCTACAGATGACCCAAGGTTAGCCTCCTTTCTGACAGTAGTACTCCAGTGTGTGTAGATACCACATTTTCTTTACACATTCATCTTTTGATGGGCTGAGATTTAGCTATTATAAATAGTGCTACTGTGAACATGGAAATATATATATATATATCGCACTGTGGTGTGATCATCTTAGCTTTTTTGGGAAGATACCCAGAAGGAGAACAGCTGGGTCAAATGGAACCTGTGGTTTCAGTTTTTCGAGGAATCTCCTCTTCGATTTCCCTAGTACCACTTTATATTCCTACCTGCAGTGGAGAAATGTTTCTTTTTCTCCCTCAGCCTCATCAGCATTAATTCATTTCTTGATGATAGCATTTTTGTTTTTTGGAGTAAAATGGAGTCAGTATTGTTTTAATATGTATTTCTTGAATGACCAGTGATGTTGACATCTTATTGTATATTTATTTGTTGTTCGTACTTCTTAATCTGCGAAGTACCTATTCATTTCGGATGCCCACTTTGGGGTTGGGTCTTTAAATTTTGGGAGAGATTGCTGTCCTTTTTGAGTCTGTGCTACTGGTTCTTACGGTTTTCTTTCTCTTTTCTTGTTTATTTTTTTAAAAATCCAGTTTATTATTAAAAAAAATCCAGTTGATTTCAAGAAAAAAAATTTCAGTACATGTCAATCAGGGCATTGCTTCATAAAGAGATGTTTTCCTCTCCAAGAGTATGAAGACATTCACCTGTGTTTTAACTTTTACAATTAGCATATAGTTCATGATGTAAAAATAGTATACAATGGATGTGTAAGTGTGGTAAAGTACATGGCTCTTTAATGTAGTCTGGCTAGAAAAATATTTACCTTTGAAATTGTGTTTTTTTCCTTCATTGTATACTAAAATATTAGCAAGTAGAGTTTTACACATACAGAGATATGTGTAGCTATAAGGGATCACAATGCTGTAAGACATGAAATTACATGCTGATCAGGTTTTAGTCTGAATTAGAATTGATTCAAGAATATGTAACAGCTAAGATTATGGGTTGTTTTCTCTTGGCATTAAAGGAGATTTGGGTTGTTTACTTATAAAGCTGTCCACTTTTTATTCTTAGGGGCATGACGGAAGGAGTGACGCTGTTAATCCTGGCCGTGCAGACTGGCCTCATCGAGCTGCAGGTGGTCCACCGGGCCTTCCTGCTCAGTATCATCCTTTTCATTGTGGTGGCCTCTATTCTGCAGTCCATGTTAGAGATCGCAGACCCTATTGTTTTGGCGCTTGGAGCATCTAGAGATAAGTAAGAAACTTCCTGTTGTTCTTGGTTTGTTTTATGCAGTATTCTTTGAATTTGTTACCTAAATATTTAATAAATGTTATAAGATGGAAAATAAGAGGACAATTGATTGGTATTAGGTTAGTTCAACAAGTTGGTTAGTTTTCCGTTACGAAGTGTTTGGTTTGACTTTTCTAATCTTTTTCCTCCTCAATATTTTTATAGTTAAAAGCCACACCAGACTGTGTTATATGTAGGCAAACTTTCTTCAGAAAAAATTAGTATTTTCTCTACATGTCCAGTTTTAAAATTAAAAGTATAGAGCATATTTAGTCCAGCAGACACAGTAAGTAATAGGTCATTTTATTTTGTATAGTGCTAAAGGAGAAGAAGCAGTGAGAAAGATGCAAGCGAAGAAGAGAAAAATAAAGGCTGCCGTACTGTCCTAAAGATGGATGTTTATAAAGCGACAGCCTCATTTGATGTTCTTCAGGGAGCTGAAACTTACTGAGGTTTATAGAAATTCTTGACACCTTCTGAGACAAAAAATCAGTAGCTGGATTCATCTGTATCTTGTATAATATCAGTTTTCTTAAGGATTAAAAAACAAACTTAGTTCTTTAAAGATACTGTTTTTGACTCTTGTACTTTATGCAAGGAAGTTCTGTAAAGAATTGCCTGAAATTCAGTATCACTATTTTTTTCCCGTATTTGATTCACATTTCGATTATTGATTATAGAAATACATTTGAACTGTTGCTTGGGGCAGGCAGCCTCTTGGGAAGTAGAATCGTGACATCAAATTTCTAAACATTCCAAAGTAATATTTTAATTACAGATTTATCTTTGTGTCTCTGTAATCCGTATTGCTTTCTGTTCTGTAAGATTTTCTCAATTGGTAGGATGGCTGAAAGACTCACTTAAATAAACTCTCAGCTCTTGGATAGGTTTCAGATAATTTTAATCATTTTTAGTTAATTATAGTTATTTTGAATTTGTTTCTGAGGTTTAATATTTCTCTGTAGAAGTGTTTAAGAAGTTAAATTCAAGGGTGAACTCAGTTAAAAAGCCATTTAATAGTTCTGAAAAATGGTTTGCTTTGACCTAAGTCCAATTAGTATTTTGTTGTCTCTGGAAATGTTATTAATTATACTTGTTAATTTAGCATATATTAATGAAACTGATAGGATACTACAGACAGTTTGGGAAAGTGAAAGAAAAAATTATGTAATTCCACTGCTCTATGCAGCAATGGATCCAGTTCTGGTTCTTTGCAGGATGCACAACTGGCCTCACTTCTGGCTTCCTTGTCCATAATCAAATGTAGAGAAAATGCCTAGAAAAGGGAGCAAACCAAGAAGCTTCTGTGAAGGTCCCAGGTAGTTGTTTTGAAGTTAATACTCAGGAAGGCTGCAATGTGAACTCGAGATGAGGAGACTGCCCTTGGGGTTGTTAGAGCAAAGAAAGGCCAACTGTTAGGTTCTGTTTTCCCCACCATTGCCTATGATAAGAAAATACTGTTAGTAGCTACGTGGCAGTACTGTTTAAAACAAGTGAAATGGAAGAATTAGAAAAATTTCCTACAGTGCATTGAAGAACTTAAAAGCACGGATAGTTCTCTAACTGCTGAAGAAATAGAAGCAGTCGGTAAACAGCTTGACCCAGTGGCAGGCGTTCTGAATCATTTTCTCTTCCAGGAGTTTATGGAAACACTTCCGTGCTGTAAGCCTTTGTTTATTTTTACTGGTATTCCCTGCATACATGGCTTACATGATTTGCCAGTTTTTCCACATGGACTTTTGGCTTCTTATCATCATTTCCAGTAGCATTCTCACTTCTCTCCAGGTAAGCCTGGGGTTAATTTTATGTAGTAACTGATTTTTAAAATTTTGCTTCCCAGTAAAAAAAAAAAAATGTGTTTTTTAAAAATTAAATACCTACTTGAAAATACTCATAGTTGCATGATACATGGCCGGCTTACTATAACTTAAAGGTAATCTTTGTTGTCTGGTCAGTCAGAAGTCAAAGAAAACAGCATTGCTGCTGAAAATGTATTCGTTGTTCACCGTAAAAATAAAGTTTTTTTGAGAGTTGAGGAACAGAAATGATAACAGCATGAGGAGAATTAAGGTAGATTTGGTGCTGTTTAAATGAATCAGAGAAAACTAAGATCATTTGCATTTTAATTATATCAGTGTCTTTTTCTTCCAGTTACATTTATTTACCTTTTCCTGGGTGCTTCTCCTTAGATTTTAAGTATGATATCCTAAAAGGACCAGGGATGCATTATTGTATAACGCTGTGGAAAAGTTTATTAGTTCTCGTATTCTATTTTAATACATATATACATTGTTTTTCAGGTTCTGGGAACACTTTTTATTTACGTCTTATTTATGGTTGAGGAATTCAGGAAAGAGCCAGTGGAAAACATGGATGATGTCATCTACTATGTGAATGGCACTTATCGCTTGCTGGAGTTTCTTGTGGCCCTCTGCGTGGTGGCGTATGGTGTCTCAGAGACCATCTTTGGAGAATGGACTGTAATGGGCTCAATGATCATCTTCATTCATTCCTACTACAATGTGTGGCTTCGGGCCCAGCTGGGATGGAAGAGCTTTCTTCTCCGCAGGGATGCTGTGAATAAGATTAAATCATTACCCATTGCTACGAAAGAGCAACTGGAGAAACACAACGATATCTGTGCCATCTGTTATCAGGTAACTTCTTCACTAACAATCCATTTGGGTAGGTCATATGGAGTACCTCTTGGGATTGCAGCTACATTAATCAAATTCAACTTGAATTTCCAGCAGCATTAATTCCTGGGTAAAAATAAAAATGAGCCTCATAAATTATTAAAGACTCGATAAAGTATTTCCATTTTATTTCTCAGTTAAAATTTTACCTTAGTCCCTCGAGTTCTAATTACTGTTATTTTCAATATTATTGCTCACCCATAAAAAAAGGAAAAACAGGTCAGGTGTATTTTATATTTACTCCTGAATAGCCACGTACACTTACACAGATGTGTACTATCAAATATACACTGTATATCGCGAGTCAGCAGCTTCTGAAAAGTGGTGTGCCAAGGTTATGACTCTTTCTTCTAGTGTTGCCAAAGCTGGGAGGAAGAAGTCTCATGTACTCCATGCAGATGGAGAGAGAATGTGGGGTTGCTAGGGTGCAAGGTCTCGTGTTTAGGGCTGGGGAGAAGTGTTGATGGCCACCTCTGGTGGACTCTTGGAGCTGGCATGCCTGTCACATTGGACTCATGTACCATACAGAGCTGATGATTGCCTTCTGTTACAACCTACACATAATCCTTAAATGGTCTTGGAAATAAAATCAAACTCTCATTTAGTCATCAGTCATCTATGCAAGGGGGTGACTAAGCAGCAGCTTTCCACTGAATTGCATTGTTCGGAGTGGACAGAACCTAGACAAAAGCAGAAATGGTGCTCCATGTAAAATCACTCTTACAGGTGAGCTGGTGGAGGGACCCATGGTGTCAGGGAGTATTCAGGGAATGTCTTTCTCCAGGGCTTCTTTTATAGTTTAGGTGGGGTATGTATTTGTATGTGGTTGAAACTATCAAGAATAAGAATTGTTTCTCGGGACTGGAGATTTAGCTCAGCGGCATAAGCACCTGCCTTGCAAGCAGGCAGTCGTGAGTTCGATCCCCGGTACTGATAAAAAGGAAAAAGACAAAAAAAAAAAAAAAAAAAGAATTGTTTCTCAATAAAATATAACTAATACATACTTACATATACATATATATTTATATGCACACTTTCTTTTTTTAACTGTGGTTAGAACATTTTTGAATATTAGTAAAACAATGTTTGCCAGCTTATTTTTGCATTTGAGGGGACTGGAAAATAAGGTAGCTCCTTCCCTCCACCCCCACTTTTTAGTTTAGGTGCCCTTCTTATAGTCCTGGTTATTATTACAGTGTTCTCGAGCTGTTTTGTGTACTACGTAACCTTACTGTGCACTCAGAATAAAGTACATCAGATACAGCCACAGGGCACATCAGCTTTAGCAGCCAGTGTCTAAATATTCTACTTTGGGATTCAAGAGTCCTCTGTTTGTATTTCTTGTTGTCACATCACTTTTTTTGAGGTGCTAGAACTCCCTGCTGAAATTACCTGGAACATGAGAATAGAATTGCTTAGCTTCCTAGCTGGCTGCTTGGCTTTGGATGGCTTTCTGCTTCTGAGTTGACTCCCAGTTGTTACCAGTTCTTGGCAAGGAATTTCTGGGATATTCACACTTTGTTGTTTTGGGACTTTAAGCAAAATTAATGGTGAATTCATCAAATGTGTATCCTTAAAATTTCAACTTCAAGTCCTCAGGCTTCCTTCCCCATATGTATTTTATACAAGAACTATTAATACAAAATGTGCCACTTTTTATTCTGGTGGTTATCATACATGTGTACATGAAAGGCACCTATTAAAAGTACAAATTTAGGAATCATATGGTCACATATACTGATGTAATAGGTCTGGGCTTGCCCAAGAGTGTATGTTGATCTCAAATGATTGTGATGCATACTGAGAAACATTAGCTTTGACAACCAAATATTTAAAACTGGGTTATACACAATGGCTGTAATAAAGTTGTCACTTCCTTGCCAATACCCTGGTGTTACGTGGCTGATTTTTGTCTCTTTGCAAATACTTTCATCTTGGGATAATATGGTAAGTTGTGTTGAAGTGTAACAGTGGAAAAAGTCCTTTGTTCTTTAGATTTTCTGAGGTAATAATTACACTTGTGGCTTACCAATGGCTCAAGTAATCATACTGCTATAGTTGTATAAACTTTGTTTCACATGTTTCACATGTACCCAAATCAGTTAAGAAGGTAGTTTCTTCTTTTTTTTTTTTTTTCCTTATTTTTAAAAAAGTTACTTAGCCATTGATTCTTACGTTGTTCGTATAAGGGTTCTCTGGTAGCCATATAGGATTATTACTGAAGTAAAATGAATTTTATTCTTAAGATTAGTGTTATAGATACTCTGTTATAATGAATGTTGAAGCCAGAACTTTGGGGGTGGCAGCAAAAATTTTTAGATGGAAGACATTTATGAGGTACGTTTTTGGCCCTTCTTTTAGGATATGAAATCAGCTGTGATCACGCCGTGCAGTCATTTCTTCCACGCGGGCTGTCTTAAGAAGTGGCTGTATGTGCAGGAGACCTGCCCTCTGTGCCATTGCCACCTCAAAAATTCCTCTCAGCTTACAGGATTAGGGACGGACCCCGCTCCACAGCCTCAGGCGGGAGCTGAGCAAAACATCATTCTTCAGGAAGGTACTGAACCCCCAGACCGTGAGCATCCTCCAGGGACGGGGGTGCAGGAAGGTTCTGAGGACAGTGTTGAGCGCATCACCAGAAGACCAGAGAGCCAGAAAGGGGATGTCTGCCCTGGAGAGCACCGGCAGAGTCTGAGAGATGAATCACGTCCAGTTGAGTCTGCCTAGAGGAGAAGCAGCAGTGACTTTGGTTCTCTGGAGAAGCTGGCTCAAGATGCATTTATTCATGCTCAGACCTGAGGGGCGGGTGTCTGGGATGAATTGGTAGGAAACTGACATTCTAGTGCTCTATTCCAGGACGCACTCACAGTGGAAACCACCTGCTTTCCTCTCTTGACGTTGTGGGAGAAATGATGCAATGTATGCTAGTCACAGTGTATTTATATGTTCTGTGCTGATGTTTTCCAGAGGTTTGCCAAGAAAATTCAGCCTCAGCGATTTCGAGAATAGCCCCATTCTTGTGAGGCATAAGAACAATCAGATTTAAATGTTTGCAAGGGGCTGAGGAAAAGAATAAAGAGCATGAGGACAGCAAGGGAAGAGGTGGGCAGAAGTGGAACTGGCATTTCCCTTTCTGTGAGACAGGATCATTCTTGCTGTAAAGTATGTGTAGCAACCAGCCCTTTTCTCCACCCCCTTTTCCTTCAATTAATTGAAACTCAGTTGATTATTCGCTGCAGTGAAATCAAAGATGTAGAAGCACTGATTGTATTCAAAGATGGAAGCACGTTTATACTTCAGATGTGCTTTAGGGAAAGGGTGGGTGGGTGCTGGGACTTGGGGTGCATTCATGTTACCTGAGACTCTTGAACTTTATGATAGAGTCTTTATTATTTTGTTGTATATGGAACTTTTGTTAATATATTGTACACTTTGCTGGCTGCGTGACGTGATCTAAAACTCTAATGAACACTTTGGAGTTTGCTTTAGTGAAGGAGGCCAAAGTGGGAGGGGCTTTAGGGCACTGATGTAGGCCCTGGGTGTACTTCTCAATCTTGTGTATGTTTTAATTCTCGCAACCGAATCAAAACAGTGTTAAATTATGGCAATATTTGCACTTTGGGAATGAGTACATAACTGTATGATCACACTCTGCAAATGCCACTTTTAAAGCTGTTAATAGATTTTGCACCTTTTCTTTGACAAGGATGTGTCATATTTAAATTTTTACATTCATCATGGCTACAGGTAGAACTGGGGAGGGGGGATGTACTTTTTTATGGGAATTTTGATATGAAAAGAAACTAGTCATTTATTTATACAGTAGGCTTGGCTCAAAAAGTGTTTTTCAGACTTGGTATTCCTAATGTGGGATGTGACTTTGTTTTTAGTAGCAGATTTGGAAGTAGAATGACAGACATAACCAAATGTCTTAATAAATTTAAATTTGATGATAACTGTGTTTTGTCCCTGTGGTTTATGTGTACTGTAAAGTGTTTGAAATTCTATTCTCAGGAGGTTCTGTTTTATTTAGCTGAACCAGATAGAGGGGTCCCCATTACAGACACTGCCCTGCAGGTGGCAGAAGTCTTGGAAAAGGACGAGTTGGTTGAAATCTCCCAGGCCAGTGGTAGCAAACTCAGCTGTGTACTGGAAACATCTGGGAAGCCTTGATTAAAAAAAAAAAAAAAGTATTTCTAGTCCCTACTTCAGACGCCCTAAATCCACCTTTGAGGGTGTGTGAGGACATTTCATACCTTCCCAAATGGCTATCCATCTAGTCTGACACTAGCATAGTGCAGTGTTTCAAAAAGTCTCGACTAGATTGGAGTGAATTTCTCCCCAGGTATAGCTAGGTGCTTGTCACCATCTGTTTGCTGATCATAGTAGACAGAAAACAAGGCAGATGGCTCCCTCTAGTGGTAATGAAGCTGCTGTCCGAAGACCAGCATTGCTGATAGAGGGTTTAAAAGTGATTTTTAATATTTGTGAAAAAGGAACATGTTCAGATATTAAACATGGCGCCCTGCTTAAAGGAATGACATTGAAATGAAAGGTGACATTGAAATCGTTCATGGTTATGTGGAAGTTGGTTGTCTTGAGCACTAAGTACCCGTGTGAGATCACTGAGTCTTCCATCAGGAGAAATACTCAGGCATTTTAATACAAGTAGGGACTGCTCAGTTTCACATCATACAGTTTTTCATGCACATAGCTGATAGACCCCAGCTATATTACCAGGCTCGTGAGCCCCTCCACAGCCCATTGGACACCTGTCTATAGCTGGGCACCTTTTGCTTCACTCAGAGTCAGTAGGGGTGATGATACCTTCACAATTTTCAGTGGCTCTAAAATAGCAAATGTTTTTGCTTCCTGCACATGTGATACATCAGTGTCCAGTTGGCAGGGATCCCTTGTGTAGGACACACACTCGAACTTCCCTGGTGGTCATGTCAAAGGGCAAGGACTCGCAAAGGCTATTGATTACATCCCATTTCCAGGCATGAACATTGCTTCTGATCACTATCCCTTGGCTAAAACCACCGCAGGGGCTACAAAAAGTACAGAAGTTGTCTTCTGCAGTCTGCAAAGCGACTTGCTGGCGAGCACTGTTTGGAGCAGTTGTTGGACGCATTCAGAAATTGGAACATGCCTGTGAATGACCATACCCGATTGGGAACTTCTGTTTTTCTTGTTCTGGTAACTGAGATGGCAGAGCTGTACAATGCCTTACATATTTCAAAGATTTGGCTTGTCATTTTTGTAATGATTTCTAATTCACTGCAGACATTCTGACCTAGAAAGATGCAAAGTTTAACCAGCAAAAAAGAAAACTAGATTGTATTTCCTTTTGACTATATTCACGCATCTTGAGAACATAGTCAAAATACCATTTTTCCTAACTGTAGTGTTTTCCACTTTTTCAGATACTGCGTACTTATTTTCATTCTTGATCTGTATTAAAAATTTAATAATAAAGTCTTATCACTGTGAACTTTGACTTCAAAGCTAGTACTGAACAATCTGAACCCTTTGTTAACATATTTCTATGTTGTGAAGTTCTTTTGCACTTTGTAAAACTTGTTCTAGTAACCTAAATAATGCTGTGCGTCCAGTAGAGGTCTGATTTCAAACATTGGATTCAGTACGGGGCTTCCTGATGCCCCTCACGGGGGGGCTTGAATGTCTTAAATGTGGAACGTCTCATGTGTACTGCTCATCGGAAGTACTGTGCATGTTTGTAAATTTAAAAGAAAATTTTGTAGTTTCCAAGTTTAAAAGCAAGGACTTGTGCGTGTAACTGATAATGAAGCAAGGCCCTTCTAGATACTTCAGTACCAGTAAACAAGGTGTTAATTCAAACGTTAGAAGATAAGCTTTGCATTTTAGTAGCTTTCACACTGGGTTTTGAAAAACTAGAGCTCCAACAGCATCACACTGAGTAGAAAGCAGAGGAGTTACATGGTTAGGTTATTTAAGCATACATGTTATATGCTTAAAACTTGCTTTTAAACGTGGCTTACTATTTGGGAAGAAAAATACAAAAAGTAGTTTCATTTGGAAATTAGCCCTTCCAAGCTGCTTATATGTTGGGTGGTAGCGGAACTCCTGCTGGCAGCTACACCCTCGCTTCACACTCACTCTGTCTTTTCAGAGAGTGTTCTGCAGGCCATTGGCTCCTGAAGTATAAATACATTCCAATTCATGAGTTAAGGCGAACTCATTGATCCTGCTTTGGGATATAGAAATGCTGTAGCTTTGAAAAAAAAAATAGAATTACAGTTTGTAGGGTAATTCTAGGTTAGAAAGTAGTCATTGAGGGGCATGGTGCATGCCTGAAATCCTAGCATTTAGGAGGCTGAGACAGGAGGATCATTGAGTGCTCACAGTCAGCCTGGGCTACAGAGTGAGTTCAAGACCAGCCTGAACTATGTATTGAAACCTGCCAATAAATGTATGTGTGTCTCAAACACTAGGAGTGACTTAGTCTAACACTTTGGATCCGTGGGTGGGTGGGGATCTCTTGTTTCTCCTGTGCAGTGGATTCTACATTTGGTTGCATTATGTGGACGAGTTCCAGGATTTTCTAGTGAAGACAGTAGATCCTGCTCATACCCCACACGTCTGGAGACCTACTCATTGCCTTCGTGAATGCTGGCTGTTTGGCCTTCTCTTCTTACCGTTAATAGGGATAGTGCAATGCTTTACTTGTCTACAGTTTCATACATGTTCTAATGTAAAAACTGGCTTCTCCCATGAATGTAGAGAAGTCTGAGCCAACTCTAAGTGAGATGCACTGTTGCTTTCCAGATAAGCATCTGCTAAGCCGAGGTCCGACCTGTGGCACCACCTTGCTAATCTCTGTGGACCTTCCTGTGTCGGTCTGGTGGATGTGGGTGCTCTAGAGGGGTAAGAACACCCTGGCCCAGAGGCAGGCACCCTGGCTATTGTTTTCACTTCCTCTGGCAGTGTGGCCAGCTTTTGTTTTTCTGGGTTTCAATTTGATCTGGAAAAAAAGGGAAGTCTCTGCGGTTGCATGCCGTTGTAGGTTTTGCCTGTGTGTGTTTTTAATATTTGCCAGTGACTAATGAGCTTCATGTATTTTTTATGTGCTCTGAAATACTGCCTTAGCTGAGGTTTGGTTTACCACTCTTCTGCTGGCTCAGGGCAGGAGCTAGAAGAAGCCACAGAGTGAGCAAAATCGCTGACCATTTGGCTCTTCTGGTTAGCCCTGTTAAAAAGTGGCAGAGACTGTCTAGAGGTGGAGAGCAGAATGTCACATCGTAACTGATGACATTATTTCTGCGAACAGTTTTTGAAGGTTTAACTGAAGCCCTGTTGAGCTCAGTATTTCTAAAATAGAGATGAAAAAACTTGAGGGCTTTAGGTGAAATCTGGATGATTGAGTTTTGTTGTTTAGCCTCCATGGTGCATTTTAAAATGATGTTTTAAACAGTATTTGAGCCATTGCCAGCCATTTAAAAGTAGCAAGATTGTGTACTCTACAAACTCAGCTGTGAAAACTGGGAAGAGCTGGCTGCCCAGGTCATTCCTGCTGGCCATGGTTGGTAAAAACCTAGGTGGCTGTTTTTGGTTCACCCCACTTCCCAACCCCGCCACTGCTTGTTCTGAAAAGCTTGGTGGTTATCAGTGAGCTCTTCTTTCTGCGTGGAAGATGCTGTGAGTGAGCACCCAGCAAGTTTGGCCTCGCAGTCAGTCAAACCCTGCGTGAACAGGTACAGTGCACGTATTCAGTACTGATGGAAGTGAAAACATACGACTTGAAAACCAGAAGCAGTGAGAAGAAACTCTGTGTTCATTTATGAAAGTGTAGAATCTGTATTATTGTTTTTCTTTTATTACTGTACTTCAGTGACCCAGGATTCCATTTGAATACCCGGTAATGGTATTAGTACTGTATCTTTCAAGGGCTGGCTCCACAACTGTCCCTCAAATTTTAAAACCTTCAGAAGGTCAAGTTCCTTACAAAAAAATGTTCGACCTCTGCATATCCTGCATGCTTAAGATCATTTCTAGGTTGCTCATAATACCCCGACATAATATAAATCCTCACTACACCATATTGTACAGAAAATAATAGCCACACTTTTTCTTTCTGAATATTTCTAATTCTCATTTGAACTGTGGAGGTAATACTACAGGATACAGAGGCCCTACTGTGTTTTCGGCTTGGATCTATGATTGAATTTTGCACTCGGTGATATCACTAACTTGTTGCATGGTCCTCCACCAGGTTTCATTGGTCTTTGGTGGGTTCTGGGAGTGTGTTGGGAAGCATGTGGAAGATACAGATGCCTGAGTCCACCTGCAAAGTTGTGACTTGCTTGGTTTGGGATGGAATCTCAACACATGTTATCTTTGCACAAAGTTTTAGATTCTTCTGGGAGAACCTTTGACTTGGCACAAATATTACTGTCAGTTTAGTGAGCTTCATTTTTTTTTGCACTAAAGGGTATTAAACTTGGCTAAGAGCTGGTTTACTACTGTATTCCTGTTACCTGGCACAGGTCAGGAGCTCTGTAAATACTATTGTTGAAGCCAGTGCTTTATGGAAATTGATTCTTAGAGAAGATGAAGATGTTTGCCTCTGCGGACCATTTGTGGTTAAGGATTTCAGCAAATGTTACAGCGGGCTGTGCAGTGAAGCAGCAAAGCCTGGCCAACATGGGGCACAGGTGCACAAGTGCGATCTGGCCGTGTCTAACCAACCACTTCGGTTGACTGCCCACCCAGAAAGATCTAAAGTTATTTATATTTGAAGGTGAAACACTTAGGTTTTTTCCTCCCTCCAACCTAATAGAACTAAACAACCATAAAATCTTGGGAGTGAAGGAGCCTTCAGAGATCTAGACCAATAGTTCTATTTTACAGGAGAGGGCATCTTCAACCTGTTCAAGATGTTTGTACACAGTTGATGGCAAAGCAGTGCCCAGACCTCCAGAATTCCAGGCCAGTGTCACCTCAGAGAAGATGCAGGTACTCCCGTATAGTATGTTGCATTCAAGAGACCTGTTTTATTAAATATAAAGCTGTTCTAAATGAGCTTTGGTGAAAGGGTGAAATGGCTAGAGCTTCTGGGATAGTAATATTCAGTTGTCAATTTGCAGTCCAAGTTTTTGGTGAATCATGTAAGAAGGAAAAACAGGAATTAAATAAAATTTGGGGTGTAGAGTAAGTGTTAAAATGTGGCAAGTCACAGCCCCCCATGATACGGAAGTTGGGAGCTGATGGTTACAAAATACCCCAGCACCATTTAATGTGGGAATTCTCGCTGTGTATTAGTTGTAGCTGTAGATGTGTAGACCAGAAAATCATAGTTTGTAGGAACCTGTAGGACATACTGGAGACTGGTGAGTCCAGTCTAGCTTCAGAGAATACAGAAATACAAAATTTCTTCCTTAGAATGTTAAATTAATCTAAGAAGCACATGTTTGGGGTACATAGATGCAAACATTATAAAGCAACTTTCTAGTTGCTTAATTAATCTTTTCCAAAGCTGCTGGTCTCTTCTAAATTTGCCTAAACACTCCCCTTTCCTTAAGAAAACAGGTGAAAATTGAAGGGAGCTTTCATGCTGTTCTGGGCATTAGGAGCTATGCTATGTGGCTGAAGCACAAGTCCGTGAAGGGACCTGTGTGCTGGATGCCGAGCGGTGAATGTCTGAATGAAGAAGCATCCCGGGGGAGCCGCGGTACCGAGCTAACTGGTATCCTAGCATGTAAAACTACCACAGTGTGTTTTATGAGCCTATAGCCTGCCACCATGCCATTGCCTCTTATCTTTTGTTCTAACTTCAGATTTTTTTCTTGCACACTTAAGAAGAATATAAAGGAGATAACTGTACTAAATGATACCTAAGCAAAGCACCTTCCACCAACGTGCACTTGGTACTTTGGGGGAAGAATGTAGCAACTTTTAAAAGCCGTTTCCATAAAAAAAGAATGGAAAGTGTTTACTTAGAAAAGGAACTTGAAATTTTAATGTAATGCTCACCAATGCAAAGAAAATGAGCATTTTACTTTATCACATGAATATATATGCAGGTAGTTACATTCTGTTTCAAGATAGAGGTAGGTAGAACTCAGTAAAGCTAGGTTCAGTGTGGTACGTTCAGGAGCCAATATGAAAGTACAGTTAATAACACATCATCACCTGGAATTCAAGGGCCCTCATCAGCTGCCCCCAGTGTGGGATGAGGGTATCATTTTGTATTTAGTTGTTTACCAAATTGATTAATTTTAGTGAGTGTGGCCATGTATTTACAGAGCTACACAGAGTTTAGTTTCCTGTTCTGCTCTGCTTTGATGTTCAGGCTTTATTAACATTTTGTACTAGTCCACTTAGCTAGTGCTCCATATTTCCTTTTTTGTTTTTATTGGTACCAGGGATCGAACTCACGACTGCCTGCTTGCAAGGCAGGCGCTTATGCCGCTGAGCTAAATTCCCAGCCTCTAGGTCCATATTTCTTAAACATCCTACCTGTACATCTGGAAGAAATGACTGTCTCCATTTTCCAGGTGGGGAAACTGAGACACAAAGGAATGCAGTGGCTTGCTCAAAGTGCAAAGTGGTCAGTCTGGCTTCAGAATCTCCTTAACCATTACGTCATTGTGCCTATTTATGAACACAATTGTTTTTTCAGAATTTTTCATTCTTAACGGTGGGCAGTAGGGAAGGTGTATCAGTAACCACTCGTGGGTGCTTCTCTGTGCAGGGTACTTTGCAGGTTTCTGCCTGCAAGACGGCTGACCTTCAGACCTTTCTCTTATGATTCATTGGGCTGGGGTGAGACCTAGGCATGCGGAGTTTGCAAAGTTCCTTAAGTGGTTTCAGTACCATCAAAGTCTGAGAACAATCATGTCCAGTGGATCAGCTCTCTGCTCTTCTGTTCACATTGGCACCCCAGATGAAGATAGGTTCCTGTAAAACCAGTTTCCCTGGGTCACAGCCTGATTGCCCTCCACTCTCAACCCTTGTATTCATACCTGATCAGAATCAGCATCAGTCAGTCTTGGGCTCACAGTGGCACATGACACCCATGGACCAGTAGCAAACTTGTTTTGCTTAGACAGTGTTCCTTTAAAACTTGAAATAATGCTTAAACATTAGGAGAGCTCATGGGAAAAATAGTTCCTGGATTCTTTGGGAAAAAACAGGTTTAAATGTCTTTTTGCACCTAACATTCAGCAGGAGTTCTGGGGCTTCCCCTTAAATGAATGTGTACTTCTTTCCTGGTTCCTCAGGTGCCTTGAGTTCACCGGGTGCCTCACGGATTTTGTCTTGCAGTAGGGCACACATGCAGGAATTAGTCTACTTCGACAGTGTTGTTGTTTACCTTGTACTGAGTACTGACAGCTCAGGTACAGCACTTTCTTACCATAGTTTGATTTGGAGTAGTTTCTGTGAAGGAAACACACACACACACACACACACACACACACACACACACACCACTTTCCCAGTTTATGCTCTCTACTTTCCAAAGCCAATCATATTCAATCTTCTCAGCTCTTTTTGCATCTTCCTGATGTGTTGATTAGGTTGGTATTTTTTCAAAACATCACCAAACTACACAGAAACTCAAAAGCATGTGACAGACCAAGTTCTTGAATTCAGGTGTCTGCAGAGGGCAGTAGGTAATGTAAGGAGAAAAGAGAGCTGGGCAGGAGACACAGAGTCCTAAGGAATTCTTGTTCCACCTGCCGGAGGTAGCCCTTGCCAATCAGGCTGTGGTCATTGTCACTCAGTAGAACATTCCATGACGATAGAAAGGTTCTGCGGCTGCCTGGTCCAATATGGTAGTCTTTAGCCGCGAGTGGCTGTGGGACACTTGGAACGTGAGACTGAAGAACTGCATCGTAAAGCTTGGCTCATGTTTACTTAAATGTAGCCATATGTGGCTACTGTCCTGGAATGAGTCTAGCTGATTATTGCTGTACAGAAATGAATGTGGTTGTGGTGTGGTTGGATGTTCTGATTTTTTCCAGAGTAATCAGGAATCTGTATATTTTAGTGAAATCTCTTCCGTTATTTGTAATGTGAGCTCCATTTAACAAACGTGTAAAAGCTAAGCAAAACCCATTGATGGGCTGACCTGTGGTCTGCAGCTATCCACTGGTGCCCACCACCACAGGTTAACGAAAAGCCCAGGGCAAAGAGAAAACACATTGCACGTCTCTTGGTGGAAAGCAAAGGGCATAATTACTGTGCGATCCTCTCAAAGTAACCTGACTTGTGTCAATGAAAGATTATTGGCTGCAGGTTTTCATGACAGAGTTTACGTACATCCTGTCCTGTTCTACCCTGGAAAAGCGTTTCGCAGGGGATGAGACATTAAGGATGAAGCAAGGTATTTGCTTAAGCAGGGACAGTAAATGAAAAGAGCAAAGGGAAGACAGAGCATAACTAGCTGGGATCCTGAAGAAGTCTTATATACCTGCTCACCTGGTAGAGTTATCGCTGCTCATATGGCTATTAAAATTTAAGTTTGGATAACATTCCAAACATTGCAATTTAAGTTCCTGAGTCACATTAGCCATACTTTAAGTACTCAGGAGCCATGGGAATAGGAGCTGGTAATGACCACACTGGATTTAACAGACGTTGAATGTGTCTAGTGTTGTAGAAAAATCAGGCCAAGGGGGTGAAAGGTAAGAGATGGGTCTAGAGAGATACTCAGGGGCAGCCACGTGGTCACAGTAGCTGGGTCACCAGGTTAGGACATTTGTGCTAAAGATTCTCCTTTTTGGAAGCTTATATTACTGGTCTACAGAAGATAAATTAGACAGACCAGACTTGCTAATGGATTGGAAGTTACAGGCTGGTTAAGAGGCTGTAGTAGCCCCAGGAAGAGGTGGGGGTACTCCAGGGGTCAGGCATTATGCATTACACATGAGCCCCAAGATGTAGAGTACCATCTCTTATAGTGCCGAGTGCAGAGCAGTCACTCAAAACAGCCGTCATTCTGTGTCTGTGCAAACTGAGTTCCACGGTGGTCAGATAAATTCACACACACCACACAGCCAGGAAGTTCCAGGACTGTGAGTCTGTATGACTGCTTCATTCCACAGGCTAAGGGTTTTTTCCATTTTGTACAGAAGAAGAGATACAAAGCATAGAGAAATGAGAGCTCGTGGCCTCGTGGAGTTGGGCAGTGTCCATCGGCATAGCTTCCTGGAGGACAAGGAGGAGGTCAGAGTCACAGTCATGTGGTCCCAGAAGCACTAACCCCGACCGCTCCGAATGTGTGGATAACCAGTCTTCTGTCTGTGACGATTTTCAGCGTGCAAGGTTTTATACATGTGTGTGTGTGTCTTGTAGGAATTCTTCAGACATCTGGAGAATTTAAACCAATAATTTATAATAGATTTCCCTGACTCGTAAGATAATTCCCTAATGAAAAGAGCACACTTTATCTCAAATTGCACGCAGCAGTAAAAGGAAATTCAGTAGATGAGATTTTGAAATTCTCCAAACTCTAGATGCAAAGGTATTTGCGCTCTTTGTTTTTAAACAAATAAGACATTTGAAAAATTCCTTTGAATCTTGTTTCCCCTTCCTCTCGCTTATTTTATTTTTGGTGGTGTTGGAGATTGTATCTCTAGGCTTATTCTTCACTGACTTTTTGAGACTATAAAATAGTGATCCTCCTGCCCCAGCCTTCCTCAGGGCTGGGATGCTAGTTTATATTTTTATATATTTTAAACCTACAGAAAAGTTCCCAAACCTCTATGTACCCTTCACCCAATGTTAACATTTCACTGTATTTGTTTTTTCTCTCTCAGCACGCAAACATACAGAATTTTGGACCACTTGCAAATAAACTGCAGACATAATATCTCTTTCCCTCTAAACATTTCAGTATTTCTTAAGAAGTTTTGGGGCTGGGGATTTAGCTCAGCAGCATAAGCACCTGCTTTGCAAGCAGGTGGTCGTGAGTTCGATCCCCGGTACCAATTAAAAAAAAAAGTTAAAGAAGTTTTTAATTTTTTAATCTTTTGTTGTCTCAGTACAATGCCTCACCTAAGATCCTGTATAGAATTGAGTCCAGGATTATATAGTACCCAAAGTTGACATATCTCGTTGGTCTCCTTAATTACCAGTCCTTATGTTTTGTTTTTTTACTATTTATTTATTTACTTATTCATTTTAAAGAGGGTAAAAATGAGCAAAATAAAACAGAACAAAGCCAATCACAAACCACTATAAGTGACACAGGACTTCAAATCAATATGAAATCAACGGTGGCTACCATATTGCCTCTTGTTGTCTTCAAAACAGCTGTAGATACTTTCAGACATAGCGGAAATCAAACAAAACAGAACAGAGGAGAACCAATAAAACCAAAACAATGAATGCAATAAAGGACTTCAACACAAGACAATGGTAAATCCAAAATGGCTACCATAATACAACTTGCTATCTTTGAAACAGCTGCCCATGCCATCGGATATAATAAAATCAAACAAAACAAAACAGAATAAAACCCAACCCAACAAAACAGTGGATATGACACAGAACTTCAAAACAAGTTAATAGGGAGTTAACAATGGCTACCACCTGCAGGAGATCCCCCTAGATGCCACACTATGTACCATGACCCTCTGAACAGATGATCAGACCACCAGCCCTGCAGTCAGTGAAACCCTAACCACCACAAGCATCAAATTTCACTGCACCTCAATAGCTATCATCACAGCCTGTGTTTCTCTGGATCAGCAGGTTGCTTACGGGGGCCGGAGGGGATTGGCTCTTCTTGGCTCCCACCTGCATGCTGGAAGAGGCTTGTGCATGGTGCTGGTTCCCAGCGCATCTTGCTTCTAGTTGATTTCTTCTTTTCTTCCTTTTTTCCTAGTTTTGTGACATTCATATTTTTGAAGAGATACAATCAAGATATGGCCGTTCATCCTCCCCAGCATACTCTTCCTTCAAGCCCACTTATCCCAAAGTTCTTGACAGCATTACTTTTATTGTAATAAGTTGTTTTAAATTTAAACTCTCAGCACTTTAGGCCAGGCATGATGGTACATGGCTATAATCCCAGGACTCAGGAGGCTGAGGCAGGGGGATTACCTGGAGTTCAAGGCCAGCGAGAACTGCAGAGTGAGACTCTGAGTCAGAAAACAAAAACAAAATAAACTTTAACCATTTTAGATAACCCCTCATAAGATAACAACAGATTATATTTAAGGAGACATTGAAATACAATCGGTAATTTATATGTAAATATATTTGCTATGTAACATTTATCTATAATTCATTCCTGAATAGATTTTTTTAAAATTTAACAAAAAAATTTTTTAAAATTTTGTTTAAGGAGAAAAAGAAAAAAATCAGAAAGAAGGTACAAGTTATACAGAATTAAAAAAAATAAACAGTAGGAAATCACTAGTTAATAGATTACATATCATCTTAGAAATAGTTGTTCAGGTTACAAAATTAAAGCATATAAAGTTCAAACTGAGCCTGCAAACAGTTCTGTTCAATGATCCAACAAAAACTCAGTTATATGGTTATCTATCTTATACACTTAAATATATATGCAGTTATATCCTTTAGAGAACTTTCTTTTCCTCTCTTTTACAATGACAACTACACATTTTGGGTTTTATTACTCCCACAGTTCTTATTACTTTTTTTTGAAGAGAATAAGACCAAATGTGACATAACAAAACAGAGTCAGTCAAGTCAAAAGGATGGACATAGTACATAATGTAAAAACAGAATACAAGGTGATCAACAATGGTTACCATAATGCCTCTTTCTATCTTAAAAAGAATTGCCTATATCATCAGTTATAATAAAATTGAACAAAACAGTAAAGAACAAAACCAATAAAACCAAAACTTTGGAGACCTTACAGGACTTCAAAAGAAGATAATAGTCAAACCAGAATGGGCATCAGAGTGAATCTTATTGTCTTCACAGTTGTTGCCTATACTCTCAAACTTGGTACTATCAAGCAAAACAGAACAGTAAAATCAGTCAAAACAAAATGGTGAGAGCAATACAGGGTTTCAAATCAAGTTAATAGGAAATCAAAGTGGGTTACTATAATATATCCTGCTATTTTTAATTTATTTTTTCCCTTAACTAAAAAGTTAAAAATAAAAAAATAATAAAAAAAGGAGATTGAGATAAAAGAGGACATAACAACAAAACAGCACAGGTCAGAACATAACCATTTAAGCAAAATAGTGTTTCACCACAAGATATCCCGAAATAAAAGTAGTTACCATAGCGTCTTTTTCCTTGAAATCTTTGAGTATAACTTTGTATACTGTAGCATCAAACATATCAAGACAATGTAAAACCATTCAAGAGAATGACAGTATTACAGGTATTTAGAACCAACTAACAGAAAATGAACAATGGTTTCTGTATTATCTCCTTGTCTATAAAAGTTTTTGTTTATATTATACATATAATAAAATCCAATAAGATACAATCTGTTAAGTCCGATGGAGACAGAAGAACAAAAGCTTGGTGAGACTTCAAAACAAGATGATATTAAATCAGCACTAGCTATTATGATGTCTTGTTTTCTCCAAAATAGCTGTTCCTGACATCTAACCTTCTCTGCCTCATTTCTGTTGAGCTCTTTTTCTGTCATTAGTTGTCAGTTTGTCTTCTTCATTTTGCTTTCTGCTCCATTCATTGTGGCCTCTCTGACACTGTTTCTGGAATTTTTCTCTTTTAGAATGTCCTGCAGTATTCTCTGTAGAGTTGAATTGGTGGTTGCAAATTCCCCTAGTTCTCTTTATCTTGGAAGCACCTTGTTACTCCATTAATTTCTATGGACAGTTGTGCAGGATATATCAATCATGGCTGGAAGTTATTATCTTTCAAAGCTTAAATTATTTCACCCCACACTCTTTGTGATTTGATGGTTTGTGTCTAGAAGTCTACCGTAATTCTGATGGGTGTCCCCTTGTAAGTGATCTGTTTCTAGTCTCTAGCAGCTTTTAATATTCTGTTTGTATATTGGATTTCTGGAATCTTGATTATTATATGCCTGGGTGTAGTTCTGTTTGGGTTGTAGGTGGCTGGGGTCCTGTGTGCCTCATAGATCTGAGTATCTTCACCTTTTCCCATATTAGGGAAGTTCTCCTTGATTATTTCTGTGAATAGCCTTTGCAATTCATTTGTTTGTATCCCTGCTTCTTCCCTTACATTTTTAATTCTTAAGTTATAGATCCTCTTATCATCTTCTAGCCTTTGTATTATTGCTGTTTGTTTTCTTGTTATTTTTAAGAACTTTTTCCTTTCATGCTCCCACATTACAAATCTGTCCTCCAGTTCTGATAATCCATCCTTAGTTTCTTTCAAGATGTTATGCCAGCTTTCAATGGAGTTTTTAGTTTCCTGGTAATCTCTTTGAACCTGCTTTATGTATTCTATGTTTTCTGTATTTTCTCCATCAAACAATTCTCCCTTTATTTTCTGTTCTTCCATTCCACCATCTGTTTTTTCTTGGGAGGTGCTTAGCATTTCTTTATCTGTTCTACTTACATCTTGCTTTACTTGGTTAAATACTTCACTTTTTTTTTGTCTTTTTCCTTTTTATCAGTACCAGGGATCGAACTCATGACTGCCTGCTTGCAAGGCAGATGCCTATGCCGCTGAGCTAAATCCCCAGCCCCTAATACTTCACTTTTGAACTCGTCTATGAGGTCCTGGAGATACCACTTCATGTCTATTGGTGCTGTGCCTGATATTGTATGTTTTCTGTCCTCTTTCTCCTTTGCATTTACCTTTCCTGGATCAGTGTTCTCAGGATTGGGGACTGAGGATCCTTTCTTGTTGATCCCTCTTCCCATACTTTTTGTTCCTTCCATATAAGCATATATAGGAGGCCCAGTTTCTTTCTTTGTGGGTTACAGTTTGTTTGAATTGTGCTGGCTAGGTGTTCCCACTCACTGCAGTGTACTAGGGAGACACAGACCTGGGCAGCGTACGCTGGGCCTGCCTTTCCAGGTCAGTCAACCTGCTAAAGACTTCACTGCGTTAGGGTGCACCACTAGGTGCAGGGACATGGTTTGGGCTAGCATACTGGGTCTTAGTCCATGGCGTCACCCAGTTCAAGTGCTCCCCACCAATCCCGCTTGAGAGGGGAATATGTGACTGAAGTCACTGCAGCATCCTGTTCTGGCTAGTCCGCCCAGTCCCAGAATGTCCTCTGTTGGAGCCTCCTAATCTATGGAAGGGTCCCTGTTCCTCTCACTCACCACAGGTCGATGCAGGACTCCCCGTCAGCTCTGCTCTCAATTTAGTTCGCCGATTCCCACTCTCAGAGCTTTCGCATCTCTGTCCCTGCTGTGCCGAATCAGATGCAGCAGTGGCGGCAGGAAATTCAGGCCATGGTTTCCAGAGGCACGGGTTCCAGCTTTGGCACTGAGACTTTAGCTGTTCCAGTCGTAGCACTGGGATTGCATTTCCAGTTAGTTTCTCTCAGCTTAGTTTGTTCCCGGGTCGGCAGGGTATATCTGCCCCCTGCTTAGGACTCCTAACACTGCACCATTCCTGGAATCTAAGCTGGCTAACTCAGAGAGCCTCCATAGCTGCTGTTATCTATCCGCCATGTTCTCCCGGAAGTCTCATTCCTGAATAGATTTGAGAATTCCAGATTCAGATTATACAGTATGTAAGAACTTATGAGTCTATATTAATAAATACAAACATAAGAAAATGAGTAAGATTCTTCTCTCATTAAAATGCTACTAAAAATGCAGAAAAGAATGACACATTTAGAAAATTATCATTTTGCAATCATTATTCTAATAGTTGATTTAGGGAAGAATTACTATGAATTTTGAAAAAATTTTAGTGAACTGTCCCTCAGACAAAGGACTTCTGTCTAGAACATATTAAGAATTTAAAAAGGGCCGGGGAGTTAACTCAGAGGCACAAGCACCTGCCTGGAAAGCTCATGGTTGTGAGTTTGATTCCCCGGTATCAAAAAATAAAAGTAAACATTTTTTAAAGAAGAATTCTAAAAAAGAGAAAATTAAGACAAACCCAGGCCTGGGGTTTAGCTCAGCAGCATAAGTGCCTGCCTTGCAAGCATAGGGTTGCGAGTTTGATCCTGGGTACCAACAAAAAAAAAAAAAAAAAAAAAAAAAAAAAGAGAAAATTTTAAAACAGACACCCCAAATTCAAAGACCCAATCCAAAAATGGGCATCTGTGATGAATAAGCACTTCTCAGATGAAAAAATACAAGTGTCAAATAAATACCTGAAAAAATATTCAGCATCACTGGTCAATAGAGAAATGCAAATGAAAACCACACTGAGATTCCATCTCACTCCTGAAAAAATGGCCAGGATCAAGAAAACCACCAACAACAAATGCTGGAGAGGCTGTGGGGAAAAAGGAACTCTCCCGCACTGTTGGTAGAAGTGCAGACTGGTGCAGCCACTGTGGAGGTCAGTCTGGAGATTCCTTCAAAAGAAGTCCCATTTGACCCAGCTATTCCACTTCTAGGCATATTCCCAGGAAAATTGAAAACATCATACCACAGTGATATATGCGCACCCACATTTATAGCAGCACAATTTGTAATAGTCAGATCTTGGAAACAACCTAAGTGTCCATCAGCTGAGGAGTGGATAAAAAAGCTGTGGTATTTTTATACAAAGAAGTACTACTCAACTATAAAGAATGATCACATTGAGATATTTATAAATAAATGGATGCAACTTGAGTGCATACTCATAAGTGAAATAAATCAAACTCACATGTGTAAATACTGTATTGTCTCCCTAGTATAGGAAATGGTAAGAATACATAAGATACAAAATCCTCAATAAATACAGTGAAAGGGTAAGAATCTGCTCAAAGGGGAAAAATATCTCAGGGAAAAAGAGGAAAAAGAAAAAGGAAGGGAAAAGGAAAAATATCTAAGTTTGTATAAACACACTTAGGATAGCTAAGATGATGGTGCTACAAATTCTATAAGTTTGTAGAACTTAACATTCATAGCTTGGAACAGTTTTGCATGTTTGTGTCTGGTGACCCGAGGAACTCTTGAAGATCATTATGTAAAATATCAACTTAGTTCTGTTCCTACCACCGTGTTTTGAAGGCCTGTATCGTCATTGTTGTGGGCTCTTTGCTAATGTTATTCACTTGTTTTTTTTGTTTCTTATTTTTCTAGTAAACTGTTTTGTTTTGTTTTTTGCTCTAATACAGAAAAGATAGGTATACATGCAGGGGCTTATACATGCCTAGAACTTCTCTTAAACAGTCTGAGAATTGATTATATTATGTGGGATGAATGAACAGCTATTTTGAAGAAAAACAGACATTATGGTATCCAGTGCTGATTCCGTGTCATCATGCTGTGAAATCCAATAATGCTTTTATTCTTTGTTCAGAGTGATGTTAGTCTGTTTAGTTTTGTTTAATTTCAACATACATGAAGGTATAGACAGCTAGTTTGAAGAGAATAAAAGACATTATGGCAGCCACTGTCGATTTTTCTGTTGTCTGGTTTTGAAGGCCTGTAATGCCTTTATTATCCTGTTCTGATCAGTTTTGTACTATTTTGTGTTGTGTGAATTCATTGTGTGTGAAGATATAGACAAACATTTAGAAGAAAACAAGAGACATGGTAGCCACTGTATTTCTCCTGTTGTCTTGCTTTGAAATCTGTGTCACTTACATTCTTTTCTTCTGATCTGCTTTTTTCTGTTTAGTTTTACCTCTTTTAAAAAAAAAATAAAATTAACAAAAAAGAATTATCAATAGGTGCTAAAAACCATTGGATAAAAACTTGGAAAGGAAAAATATATTTATATAGTTCCAAAATGTTACCCCAAATGTTCCTTATTTTGAAGGGAATAAAACAAAACAATAAAACAGAACCAAATAAAACAAGAACAATATTAGATTTCAAGAACTAGACAGGAGGAAGTCCCCCACAGTTGCTGCATTGCATATTGTTAGCCTTTAAGCAGATGCTCAGGCTAGGGCCTTAGGCCTGCAAGGTCAGTCAGACAATGCAAGCATTAAGTTGTTTTTGTGTCCTGTTGCTGTGGTCCCAGCCTGAGATCCTCTGAATCAGCCGGTTGCCTGTCTAGGGTGGAGGGCTCTTCTTGTCTCCCAGCCCTCTTGGCGCCCGCTGGCTCATGGGAGAGCTGGGTTAAAAAAATATCTAAATCACTGGCAAACAAGCCCAAACCTAAGGAATACGCTACAAAATATTTCTACGTTCATGACAAGCCTCATTTGAATAAATTGCATAAAGAGCTGCATTACCAAATCTTGGCACATGAGGGCACCATAGTCCTGCAAATAACTAAATTCTGTAAATTCTGCAAGTCCAAATAATTACTTGCAGTTTGGACATGTTTCTCCAGTGCTGATACAGATAAACTTTGAGGAGGCTGAAACTTAAGCAATGGTAAAATAAACGCAGGAGAAAGTAGCAGACTTAGATTTAACCTGGCCCTACCGCTACAAACTGTGGAACTGGGCAGTTCCTGCCCTGTCCTGGGCCTGGGAGTTTGGATTGCTGCTCCTCACTTCAGTGCCACCGAGAGTCTGTGACAACCGAGCTGATGTTCTCTTAATTAATGCTACTGCGGAGCCCGGACAAGACTTTCAGCCAGACAAGCCGGACTGCTGGACTCAGGATTCTTTCTCTTTCTTTTTCTTCTCTCATCCTCCTTTCCTTCTTTTCTTCTTTTTTCTCCAGTATTCTTACTTGTCTGTTTGTTTTTAAATTAGCTCAGTTTTAAAAAAATGTAAATATGGAACATAATATGGTATAGGCTCATCACCAACGGAAACCAGTTCATTTGCCATAATACAGGGTAACCACAAAAATAAACACAATAGAAACAAGAGTGTAATTGAAATTGACAATTTGGCTAGATGGATTATCAGAAGGCCAGAGCACATGGCCTGCTCTGTCTCTCTCTGTCTCTGTCTGTCTGTCTGGCTCTCTCTGTGTCTCTGTCTCTCTCTCTCCCTGGTTTTCTTCTGCTTGCCATATAGTTTGGGCTGGCTTTACACTCACTGTGTGGCCCAGGCTGACCTCAAACTCATGGCAATCCTCCTGCCTCAGCCTGTCACACGGCCAGCAAGGTTGTTTTAAAAATCTTTTTCCTTTTTATCAGTACCGGGGATCAAACTCACAACTGCCTGCTTGCAAGGCAGGCGCTTATGCTGCTGAGCTAAATCTCCAGCCCTTGCAAGGTTTGTTTTAAAAGACAGGCTCTTGTCACATAACCCAGACCAGCCTTAACCCTGCTTGTCGCCCAGGCTGCCCTTGAATTTGCGATCCTCCTGGCTCAGCCTCCTAAGTACCGGGATTACAAGCATGTGTCACCACATGGTTTTCCTGTATTTTTAAAAAGAAATTAGGAAGTGTTAGAAGCCGAAAACCGAACTGCACTGAGTCTCTCCTTTGGAGATAAGCGAAGTGGTCAACACGGAGATTGGTTTCTGCATCTGTGAGCCAATGCAGTCCTTCTCAGGCCTCCGAAACCAGACTCCGACTTTCATAAACTCTCTCCTTCTCGCCCTCCTTCCTTTTCTGTTTCCTTTGCTCTTTCTTTCCTCTTGGTGTGATTAGAATCATGCATTACTGATCATTTTCTTCAATCTATATTTACGCTTTTGTTTCCCTTTGATACGCCTTTGGTCTGCACTGCTTTAGCTCCCGCGTACTGTAGACGTAAACTTCCTTTTACATTCCCGCGTCCTCTGTGGCCATGCTAGCTCCCCTTTCCAGGGTGGAGGTGCTGCACATCCCTCGGCTGCCAGCATCAAACAATTGTGTGCCACCGACAGCCTTGGCTTGGGCATCTCCTCCTGAGGAAGGCTCCTGATAGGAAGGATGTGGCGGAGCTCAGGAATTCTGCTGAGGGCCACCTCCACAGTGCCTGAGCTCTATCCAACCCCCCTGGGACACAATCAGAAAACTGGTCTCTTCCAGTTTTGGTGCGGTGTTCCTTCTTCATTTCCACAGCGATTCAAAGCGAAGACTATAAACCCAGCCATCGCGTGCACTCTGGACTCCCTCTTATGAGCTTAGCTCTCTCTGGCTTTATGTCATCTGTTACAGTTACTGATTTGCTGGTCGCAGTTAGCATTGGGGGTGTTGGCCAAGCAGGGACAGTTTCTGAGCTCCCCAAGGTTATTAAATAATTTAAAAAGCAGAAGACAATGGATTTCTGTTAAATATGCTTGTTTTCTTAATGCCTAGGTTGCCATTAAGGAAAGTGATTACAAGCTAAAAAGTCAGGAAATTCATAAAGATCAATACATCAACAATCTCCTGTACGATAGAAGTTATTTTTTCCATAATTTTGTTTTCTTTAGGAGGTGATATAATTTGCCATTAGAAGTTCAAGAGATGAGATGTTTGTTTCACTGTTCCACAAACAGAATGAGTTTTGTGCAGAAGGAAATGTTTTCCTCAAACCCTGTCCAGAGAGTTCCCTACAGAAGTAATCTTTGTTAAAAAGAAGTTGAAACCGTAAACTCTGTGGAACAACACTAACCCCACACTCCAAAATAAACCCCTCTGTTTTTCCGCAGTTTTCATCATCATAATTGTGCTGAGATTCAAACAGAGTACACACATAAAATATTTCAGAGATATATGACATAGGGGAGTGGGAATTAGGAAGCACGGTTGTTTCCTGGTGAGAGGATCACTTGAGAGCTCCTAAAGAATTCCTCAGGTTTCCGTGAGCCCCCGGCCCAGTGCTGATCAGTGTTTACCTTTCCCTTATTCTTTTCATGTTACAGATCCCGTCCTCATGGGCTCTGTGGCTTTATGATGTCAGCCTTAGCAGGTGATGGGGTCACTGGCAGAGTCCCCTTCCTCGGCTTTTTGAATGTCACCATATGTGGGCTTTGAGCCTGTGTGTGGAACTATATTGTCAGGGTTGAAAATTATTTTGTACTTCATTGTTTGCAAGTGTCTAGAGCCCACGGACTGCTTAAGACCTAAGCTGTCTGGTCTCTCCAGCCCATCTGCATGTGTTGACTTCTAGGCGAGGGACCCAGTTGCTCTTATCATAGAATCGCAGCGTAGATTCCGCCTTTCAAGACCTGGTCACTTCATCCAGTGCCCAGTGTCCCTGCGTATGAGCCTCCTTTGGCGCAAGGAAGAGAAACTAACTCTGGACAAGTTACACCAAAGGGACATCCATGTCCTTGGAACGGTGGCCTCTAGGAAGGCTCTGGAATCAGGTTCTGGGGATCTGATGGCAGGAGTCGGCTGTCAATGTCACAGCTTGGTGACTCCAAGGGGGCTTCTCCAGGGAGTGTTATGCTCTCTCACTCCACCCCAGTTATTGTGTGTGAGAAGCTGAGATTCCTTACCAGTATGTGAAATGTCATGTGTAGGCTGTTTAATGTGGTACCCTAAATCCTCCCCTCGGCCAGGTTGCCACTTCAATCTCCTTCTGCATATAACTTATAAGGCCATCACTGAGACAACCATTATAAGGCATCAGCTTTGCAGCACTCTCTTTCTGTAGGGAGGAGGGTCTTGGGGGAGAGAATCCATTTAGCCAGGGTTGGGTCATGGTGTAACTGCCGTCAGCTAGAGTCATTGTGTAGTAGTCAGGGGTTGTACACAGAGAACAATTAGGATCAAGACATGGAGTTTATAATATTATTTTTATAATGGTCAATGGGAGTTAACACAGGAAAATGCAGGAAATGTATCTACAACACCAGAGACATAGATTGTTTAGTCAAGAGCCTGAATCCCAAAGCAATGCCCCACATGAGTCCAGATGAAAACCTAGAGTTCATGACAGTGCCTCCCACGAGTCCAACTGGAGGTCCACAAGAAGGACTCATGCCAGTCTCTTTTATGGATCCAGGTGGGGGAGACCTGAGGGCCAGCGGTGGAAGCCAGAAAATCTATACCCTCGGGATGAAGGAGCTGTGCTGGTGGGTTGAGGGTTCTATGCTGGAATCAAGAAGTCACACTCACAACAAAGACCAGGGCTGTCCTGAAAGACACCACAGCCATCCTCAGCTACACGGAGGCCCCGAGCTCCTCCGAAGACAAGTCGGGTACGTGCCAGGAAGCAGCGTGACGAGTTCA
Organism: Cavia porcellus; assembly: GCF_034190915.1. NCBI lineage: Eukaryota > Metazoa > Chordata > Mammalia > Rodentia > Caviidae > Cavia > Cavia porcellus. Next base: position 14,283,820 of record NW_026947502.1, on the reverse strand, counting down.
TCCTGGAGACCACACGGCACACGTCTTCCCCTCTGGAGCCAGGAAGCAATGCTCGATATGAGGACCAAAGCTTCTTCAGGAGAACCAACAGCTCAGACAGCAACTCATAGGAGAACCCACAAGGCCTCCTTAACGCCTCAACTCCCAAACACCTCCCTTCTTCTCCACCTATTTATTCCGGCAACTTTCCTCAGCTGGAGCATCTTCTCTCAATGCATGGTGATGTAATCCAGCTGGCATTAAGTTGACCACCAGTTCTTAATCTATAACACATTGCTTAAGGCAAAGCTGTCACAGTAGGGGAGAGCTGTTTCAATATGGATCTGAAATGTCCCCCAAAGCCCCCGTGTTAAAAGCTTAGATCTCAGTGTGACACTAGGGGAAAGTGGTGGAACTCGGAGATGGTCCTAGTGAGAGATCCTTCAGTCACCGGGCTTTGCCCTCAGGAGCTGTGGGACCTCTGTCTCTCCTTTCGCTTGTTTGCTTCCCCACCATTAGGTGAATGACCTTATTCCATCATGAGTTCTCCACCATGTTCTGCCCCACCAGCAGCAATGGAACCAACCAAGTGTGGACTGTACAGCCCAGAACTGTGATCCAAAACAAGGATTTTAAAGTTTATAACCTGGTGATGAGTTACTTGATATAGCACTAGAAAGTTATTTGACATAGTATTGGAAAGATTGGTGAAAGTTACTCAGAGGAGCGAGAAGGGCCAGAAAATAATGTTCATTGGCCTTGTCCAGGGGTGACAGTGCCTTCCGGGGACATGGACTATCTTGACTATTTAAATCGACCCTTGCCAAGTTCTGATTGTTGCAAACCCTTTTCCTTGAGGATAATTCAGGCTCCATGGCTTTTATCTGCGGATCCCTGAATTTATGTGAAGCAATCCTTCAGATGTTTGAGGTCAGCTTGCAAATCTCTTGCGCCACTCTCCCCTCCTGCAGAGTCTTTTGGAATCTGAACTTGAAATTTTCTCCCCTTGAGATGCTCTTGGCCAAACCTTCATACAGCTGACTCCTCCGCCTTTCACTTTCCAGCCTAATCTCATCATCTCAAAGAGACCTGCTTTGACCAACAGAATGTAGAGTGTTGGCCCCTAATTGCTCTCACAGTCTACCACTCTGTTTCTCATGCTGTTAGTTGCAATCTAAAGCTACCCTTCAGGGTGGGTTACTGTTTATCTGTGTCTTCACTAAGCTATAGTTTCCACGAGATCCTCCCTGACTTTTTATTAGTTTATGTAATTGTTGTCAAGAATTGTCTTTTATAGTAGAGTTGCTCTATAAATATTTATAAAATAAATAAATCATGTAGTATGTTTTACAGAACTTTTTATTATAATATATAATGTTGTAGTCAAGGGTTGCAAGGAGAACAATTACATAAAGGACACATAATTTATGGTATTATTTATAATGGACACCCAAGGAGTCAAATACGAAGGAAGTGCAGGGAATCTGTCCACAACACTAAAGACCTAGAAAATCCAGCCAAGGGCACGGGTCCTATGGCAATAGCCTGCATGAATCTATCTGAAAACTTAGAGTCTATGAGTCTATGACAATGACTCAGGCAAGTCTAGAACATGGATCTGTGCTGGGAAGGACCAAAGGCCAGCAGCAGAAGCTCTGTGCCAGCCCGGTGAAGGATCTGTGCCAGTAGCCTGAGGGTTCTGCAATGGAGCCGAGAACTGATGCTCAAAATACTGACGAAAGCTCCCTTGAAAAGTACCACAGCCAGCCTCAGCGACAGTGAGGTCTCGAGCTCCTCTGGCGATGAGAACAGCTGAGTACATACCAGGAAGCCAGTGTGACAAGCTTCTCCTGGAGATTAAATAACATGCATCTTCCCCTCCAGAGCCCGGAAGTGATGCTCAAAGTAAAGATGAACCGCAACCATTCTCAGCAGCAAGGTCCTGAGCTCCTCCAATGATACCAGCCGGGTTCATATCAGGTGAGCCAACATAACAAGCTTCTCTGGGAGAACCAATGGCTCCAAACAACAACACTTAGGAGAACCCACAATGCTCCTCTTCCTCCCCACATCTCTTTTTATGCTGGCAACAGTCTTCAGGTGAGCCATCCATGCTCAGCACCATGCTGATTCAGGTCAGCTGGTGTTTAAATTGACCATCAGTGACCAGTCCACTACAAATATGCATATGGAAACATGCATACATCTATCTAATTTAAAGAGTGGTTCTAAATTGAATATTTATTAATCACTACCCAAGGCAAGAAATAATACTAATATCCCAGAAATTATCCTTACACTTTATCCATTTCTAACCATGACACCTGCTTCTCCTGGAGGGGTCTTCACTTGTGAAATAATCACTTACCTTTCTTCATAGTATTAACACCTATGCACTCATCCCTACAGCATACTGGTTAGATTTTTCTGTACTTAGAACTAAGTATAAAGCGAACTATACCATATATACTTTTCTTCACCTTAATAATTTCACTCAAGATTGTGATTTTAGCCTTTAGGTTTCCAGGATGATGGGAGGAAAAGACTGAAAGTATATCCTCAAAAAGCAACTACTAACTTGATGGAATCTGCAAAAACATTTCATTGTCTTGGAAATTGGCCAAGAACATTGTTACAAATTGATTAAATCGCCTGAAGTTTGGGTGAGAGCAGCATGAACCTGTGTTATTGTTGCCTGGCCTTTCCCATCCTTTCTCTCACCCCCGACTCTATGGTGGCAGCACACAGTGAGCAAAGTCAAGAAAACCACCTGGGGCGCAGCTGCCGGAGTGGGCTCTTTGCCTTGAAATACTGTGGATTAAAGTGGGAATCTTGGTGGCAAGTGGACATGGAGAGCCAACAGCTCCACTGTCCTGAGCTCATGGTCCTATTTGGTGTGAGCTATGCACAGAGATGTCCAGATGTGAGGCAGTCATACAGGCCTGGTTACTTCTCCAGACATCTTGGGTGGACTGGTGTCATGGCGCTTGTTATGACTTGTATCTGGATCTCCTCCAAAGCCTAGTGTGGGCATAGGTGGAGCTTTTCAGCAGTGCCTGGATCTGTGATGCTGGGTAGGATTAAGTACGTGATGCTACTATTGAGGGTGTGTGATTACTAAATCAGTCCACTGATCGTTTGGCGTAGTTCTGGGATAATGGGAGGACACACCCTGAGTGTGAGTGCTGTCCACCCTCAATGTGTGTAGCCCAGATGGACTGTAAGGGACAGAGAAGGCTGTCACCGTCACTTGTTGCTCACGACTTCACTACCTCACCGCCTGTTGCTGTTCTCTGTCTGCTGTGAACTTTTCGTTGTCTACCATGCCTGGGAAGCAACCAACTAAGAACTGAAACCTCTACAAACTGTGAGCCAAAATGAACCTTCCCTCCTTGGGTATTAGGCATTTTGTCTCAGCAATGAGAAAAGTAACTAAGACAGCATGTGCTACCCGGTGGTGCCCCTCTGGGACTCTGCCCTTTCTTGGAGCCAGCCAACTATGGACTGAACTCTGTACAATGAGCCATAAAAGTCTCTTCTCCTTTAACTTGTGACTGTTGGATATTTTGTCCTAGCAAAGAGAAAGATCACTGGAGGCTGCATTCAGGTACAGTGGAGACCAGATCGATCCCAGGCTATTTTGCATACATGGCCAGTGGAATGAACACGTATCTAGAGAAGGAGCAGAGGAGGACCTGGAAACATGTAATACCCAGGGCCAACTGAAAATATCCTGAGCTTTGAATGTGCTCCCCAGTCCACGAACAGATTCATCGGTAGAGTCAGCAAGTCTTCCTGGCTGGCGGTGTTTGAACATTATTCTTGATTAATTTTTGGTGAAACTCCAATGCTAATCAGATAAAGGAACAATCACTTAGAAGCCATGCTTAAAAATAGAAGCAAACTGAGAAAAATCTCCCAGAGCACCACACTGTGAGAAATACAGACTTCACAGGTTTAGCCCAGTGAAGTAATATAATTCAAAACCTAGGCATGACAACAACAATCTTCAGAGGAAAAGCTGTAATTCAGAGTTGTTACTGTTAGTTTTTAATAGAGTCATAAAACTTGTCAAGAATGAAAAGCATGACTACATTCAAGGAAGCATGACAGGGCTGGGGATTTAGCTCAGCGGCATAAGCGCCTGCCTTGCAAGTGTGTGGTCGTGAGTTCAATCCCTGGTACGGATAAGAAAAGAAAAAGACACACACACACACACACACACACACACACACACACACACACACACAATACAGCAAGGAAGCATGACAATTCAAAGAAGTTGTCTGTAGAAACTGTCTCTGAGTGTGTCTGGATCCTGGATTTGGAGGACAAAATTTCCAAAGGAGTGTTACAAATATGTTAAAAAATTAAAGAAGAAATTTAAATTGTTAAAGAAAAGTATGATGATAACCATTCAATAAGTAGAGAATCTCAAGAAAATGCTTAAAAGTTAAGCTGGCCACACTGCTACAGACCTGTAATCACAGCTATCAGAGAGACCGCGGCAGCAGGTCTGCCGGACAACTTAAGGGGATGCTGTCTCAAAAATAAGACATAAAATAATAAAAATTATTGAAACAAATGGAAATTCTGAAAATAACAACTGAAATGAAAAGCCCCGTGGAGGGACTCTGCAGGAGTTTCAAAATAGCAGAGAGAATAATAATTAAACTAGAATATAGTTCAGTTTAAAATGATCCAATCAGAAAAATGGAGAAAGTGAAGATTCAGGAGAAATGGACAGTCCTTGGAGACCTGCAGGACAGGATGGCGTCAGTGTACAGCACACGGAACGGGGAGCGGAGACTCAGGGGACCCGCCGAGGAAGCACACAGAGCAGAAGAATAGCTGAAGAAAATCATGCAAAACTTCTCAACTTGATGAATATTAATCTTCAGGTTCAAGGTCAAGGATTCCAAATTCTTGAATAAATTAATTGAATAAATTAAAACATTGAATAAATTAAAAAATATCCTCTTTAAATACATCAGAATGAACTTACTGAAAGATAAATTCAGACGAATATATCTCAAAAGCACCTAGAAAAATAATACAGGGAGATAAAAATGCCATTAATATTTGACTTCTTATCAGAAAGAATTAAGGCCAAAAAGCAGTAAAATGACATAGTTGAAGTGTTGAAAGGAAATAATTACAAATTTATAACCCTATCTCAAATAATATTATTCTTTTTTTTTTTTTTTTGGTCTTTTTGAGACAGAGTCTCGCTATACAGTTCAGGCTGGCCTTGAGCTCACTTTGTAGCCCAGGCTGGTCTTGATCTCGCAACGATCCTCCTGCCTCAGCCTCCAGAGTGCGGGGATTATAGGCGTGAGCCACCACGCCCGGCTCAAACAATATTATTCTTAAAAAGTGAGTACAAATTAAAGATTTTCTATAAATAAGCAAAGATAGAAAATACACATTCTAGCAAGTTTGTCTTACAAACATACAAAGAGATCTGTCAGACTGCAAGAAAGCACTCCAGACAGTAGCATTAATTCAAAAGAATAAATGAATCATGTCAGAAATAGTAAATATACGAAGAAAGATAAAAGTCTATAGAAATATATTTTTCTAATCTTTTTTTTTTGTTGTTTTGGTAACTCAGGACCTTGGGCTTGCCAGGAAGGCGCTTACGCCGCTGAGCTAAATCCTGGACCTCTAATCTTTCCCTTAATTTCTTTAAAACACATAAATCAACACTTAAAACTTTTATAGACTTTATAATGTATATAGACATACATGACAGCAGTAGTACTAAGAAAGGAAGGAAGAAAGGGTAGGTATGAAGTGACTCTACATGTTTATAAGAATAAAGCTAGTAGTATTCCGAAGTGAATTGTGATAAGTTGAAATGCTATTGAAATTCTTAAATGCAACCACTAACTGAATACCTGAATAAGATTCAATAATAAAAAAAGAAACAGAGCAGTTGTAGTGACATACTAAAAATGGTTAAGACAAAATGAAGCAGTAAAAAAGAGCAGAGAAAATACATGAGACAAATATAAAGCACGTAGCAAAATGGCAAGCATGAAGTCATACATCACCAATTATTACGTTAAACAAGACTGCAGGAAACGTTCCTTTCTTTTTCTTTTTTTTTTTTGTCTTTTTCCTTTTTATCGGTACCGGGGATCGAACTCAGGACTGCCTGCTTGCAAGGCAGGTGCTTATGCCGCTGAGCTAAATCCCCAGCCCCTAACATTCCTTTCTTAAAGGTGAGATTGTCAGGTTGGATGAAAAAGCAAGAGCCAATGATATACTATCTATAAGCATTCTTAGATTCAAAGGCACAAATGACTTAAAAATGTCAATCATGCAAATGGTAATAAGACAGTGGAAATATTGTTATTTTAATATCAGACATGATAATCTCTAGGATAATAAATACTACCAAAAGAGGTACATAATGATAAGAGAGTCAACACATCAGGAAGATAAAAGTATGATATATCTGTATGCACCAAATAATAAAGCCTCAAAATACACAAAGCACTCTAACAGAAGCAAAAGTAGACAACAACCATAGAGCTGCAGATCTTAATGTCTCACATTCAATAACTGATGGAAGCTACACATAATCAAGAAGAGTTAAGCTATCAATCAAATTGACTTATTAACATTTATAGGACAAAACACCTGTGAATGTGAAATACATATTCTTTTCAAGTTAGCATGGAATATTCTCCAAGATAGATCATATAGTGAATCATAAAACAAATCTTAACACATTTTAAAAGGTTAAACTCAACGAAGTTTGCTCTTTCACTATAGCATTAATCATTAATAATTCACAATATTAAGATTCCCGAGTAAATCTCAAATACAATGTTTGAGAAAAATATAACATTTCTAAATAACAATAAGCACATGGAAAGTTAAGTGGGTGTTGTTTTTTTTGCCTGTATTAGAAAAGAAGAAAGTATTAGCAGGAAGAAAATAAAACATCACAGTAGAAATCACTGAAATAGATCTCACCACTACACAGAGAAATATCAATGAAAACAAAAGTTGAGGTGCTGGGGATTTAGCTCAGCGGCATAAGTACCTGCCTTGCAAGCAGGCAGTCGTGAGTTCGATCCCTGGTACCGATAAAAAGGAAAAAGACAAAAAAAAAAAAAAGTTGCTTCTCTGAAAATATTTTAAACCAACATCTTCTCAGCAAATATTACAAATAGTGGAAAATACAAATGATCCAGAAACCAGGAAAGAAAGAACAGCCATCACTACCAACCCCATGGAAACTAAAAGGATTATATGAGAGTATTATTAATAACTGCACCAACAAATTAAGCAATCTAGATAGCATACTGCTAGAAGGACGCCAAGTACTAAAACTGAAGAACAAATAGAAAATTGGATGACTCTAGAACTAAAGACATTGGATGCTCGTGTCAGAGCATTGTTCACAGTAGCTCCAAGCCAGAAGCAAGACAAGTGTTCAGTGACAAATACATGGATAAATAAATTGGTAGGCGTAGTGGAATATCATTGTCCATTAAAATGGCCATCACACAAGACGGAACTTCTGAACATACTATAATGTAGATAAACTGTAAGGACATTAAGTCGGTTATGAAAAAGAAAGCCTTTTTTATGATTGGTGCTTCATAGACACAGAAAGTAGAATGTTGGTTGCTATAGGCTAAGATAGAAACTGGAAGTTGTTTGAGGTTTAGGGGTACAGAGCTTCAGTTTTGCAAGATGAAAAGAATTGTGGAGATTGGCTGGACAGCAAGGTGAATGTATTTTATATTACTGAATGGCACACTTACAATAGTTATGATGGTAAATTTTATATTATACAATTTTATCACAGAAGAACAGAGTCTGCTTGGAGAGTCTGAGCCTTCAACACTTATTGATAAAGCTGTTATATACACAGTGCACTCCCTAACGAAAAGAAATTAACTTAGCAATTAAAAATATCTCCACAGAGAATAGTCTAAACCAAATTAGTTTGTTGGTGAATAATTAAAGAAGGAATAATATCAATCCTTGACAAACTCTTTTTCCAAAAATGAGGAGGAGGAAACTTCTGAACTGTTTATTAACTCTCCTTCCAAAGCCAGGCAAAGATCTCATGAGAAAAGAATACTGCAGACAAATTTCCTTCATAAATAAGGCTACAAGAACTCTAAACATACTCCAAAGTTGAGCAATATATTAATAGGACTACTCGCTATGATCAAGGGGGCTTTATCTCTGTATTATTAGGTGGTTAAATGTGCTTTTCTGCATACATAGGAATGAAATTTCTGGATTATATGGTAAAAAACTTTTGTAAATAATGTCAATCTACTTTCCAAAGTGATGGTGTCTTTAACAGTAAATTAAAGGTGCTGTGTGATTGGGTAACCCTTGCTGACATCTTTTTTTTTTTTTTTTAAATTTAAAGAAAAGGAAACAAAAGAATACATGGAGATAATAAAAATGTTAGAAATAATACAAACTTACAGAAAAACAAACGGTAAGAAATTGCTGATTGATAAGTTACACATTGTCATCTTAGAAATAGCTGTTCATGTTATAGAATTAAAGTATTTAGAATGACATTCAAAAAGTGACACTACAAACCGTTCTGCTCTATGATCGAACCAAAGCTCAGTAATATGGTTATCAGTCCTACATATTTGTTTTACATCTCAAAGAGGGTAAGATTAAACATATCAAAACAGAACAAAGCAGTTAAAAAAACAATTTAAAGAAATACAGATTTCGAAGCAAGTCCACTGGAGATCTTTATTGTCTATCTAACTGTCTCTAGTTTCTTACAAATAGTTGTCCCCATCTTCACCCACTTTATATACTTATTGCATATTATAGAACTAATCAAATCATTGGAGGCTTTTTAGGTCCTCAAGTTCCAAATTAGGGAAGCCACTAGTAACTACCATTGCATCTCTCATTCTCTTTGTGATGGCTGTCCCCTTCTCTACATATGCTGAAATTGAACTCAAGAAACCAGTCCAATGTCATTCTAATCAGCGAACAATAGTATTGCTGGAATTTCTATCATAATGCTACAAAATTAGCCTCGGGTTTCTTAGCGTCTCTTCCTCAGAGTATCTGTTCATTACATCTTGCATTATATAATCTGTTCCTGTAAATAATTTTAAAAAAACCCATGTGTGAATTTCTACATATATATATCCTCTCTGTATTATAGGGAATACCAAGTCATAGCAAGACAGCAAAACAATTTCCTAGAAAAACATGCAATGGATAAGACATATAAGACCACAATACAGATGATCTTCTGTAGTTACTATGTTTTTCTCTTGTTATTTTCAATAGATTTGACCACAACACTGGCTTATTATAGTTAAATATAGTATCACCTATTTTTGTAAAAACTTAACTTTGACAGCATTGTAGGATTTGAGAGCTGTTACTAATTAATACCAGTATGGATATCCTTTACATCTTGTCATCCTCAGAGTAGTTGCCTCTACTTTTAGGGTTGATACTAACAAGCATACCAATTTCAAATAAAATCAGCCAAGGCCAACCCATAGTCTTATGATTCAGATTCAATTAAGATCAGTCATAGTAAGACAATGCAAGTATTGCAGGATTTCAGTTTAAGTTAATAGGAAAGTAACGATAGTTACCATGGTACAACCTGCTATTTTTGGGTCAAGATGTCTGTGCCCTCAAATCTGACATGAGTGGACAGACCAGTAAATTAAATTCAAACTAAATGTGGCAATAAGACTACTATGTCTTTTAAATCCTTATACACCATTAACAATGACCTCTGCCTTTTTTTTAAGAGTTTCAGAGCTGTCTATACTAAAGACTATAGCTTACTGTCTCTGCCTCATGTCTGCTACTCCACTTTTCTGCTATAATTTGTCCACCTTTTTCCCTCATTCCACTGTCTGCCCCGTTCACTGAGGCCTCTCTGCCACTGTTGCTGGAATCCTGGTATCTCTTCCTCTCTTTCTCTGTAATGTCCTTCAGCACTCTGTAGGATTGGATTGGTGGCCATGAACTCCCACAGTTCCTCCTTGTCTTGAAAGTATCTTATTTCTTCATTAATTTTGAGAGAGAGTTTTGACAGGTATATGAGCTTCGGTTGCATATTATTTTCTTTCAGGACTTGGAATATTTCTCCCCACTCCCTTCTTGACTTAAGAGTTTGTGTTGATAAGTCTGCTGTTATTTTTATAGTTTTCCCGTTGTAGGTAATCTGCATCTTTTCTCTGGCTGCTTTCAATATTCTGTTCTTTTGGTGGATTTCTGGAATCTTGATTATTATATGTCTAGGCGTAGATCTGTTTTGGTTGTAGGTAGCTGGTGTTCTGTATGCCTCTTTTATCTGGATATCATTTCTTTTTGCTATACATGGGAAATTTTGCTTTAATATATCTGTGAATATTCTTTGTATTTCATTTTTGGTTGCTCCTGCTTCCTCACTCACATTCTTTATTCTTAAGTTATGTATCTTTTTGTCATCTTCTAGTTTTTGAATTGTTTCTTTCTGGTTCCTTGTTATTTTTTAAGAGGCTTTTTCTTTCATGATCATATGCCATAAATCTCTCTTCAAGTTTCAGAAGGCTGTCTTTAGTTTCTGTCAAGGCACTTTGCCAGTGTTCAATGGAGTTTTTAGTTTCCTGGTATTCTCTTTGGATCTGTTTCATGTATTCTAAGTTATGTTTAAATTCTTCTTCAGAAGTTTCTCTTTCTTTTCTGATTTCTTCAGTTCTTCCATCTGTGTTCTCTTGGGCGGGGCTTGTCATTTCTTTAATTAATCTCTTTATATCTTGCCTCACTTGGATCAGGAGTACAGCTTTAAATTCTTCTATGAGATCATGAAGGTACTTTTTAATTTCGGCTGATGCTGTGTCGAGCAATGGGTGGTTACTGTGCTTGTTCTCTTCGGTGTTTACTTCTCCTGGGCTTATTTTCTCATGTTGGGCAGCTGGAGATTTTTTTTAATTTTTATCTCTTGTCATGTTTCTGGTTTCTCTCAGACTGTCCTGGGGTTCTCTGGCCCTCTCCAAATTGCTTAGAGCCTTTCAGAAGCGTGCTGACTTGAGTTTTTGCTGTCCTCCCCAGTTTGCTGTTATCTGAGGTAGGCTGGGATGCAGGGGCGGTACAGGCTAGTCTCCAGCCTCTGTGCCAGTCAATACATAAATTAGGCTGTACTTTCTGGATGTCACTGAGCTGTGACTATTTTGTATCTGCTTATTTGGCCCCAAGCAGAGGCTTGGTTTAGCCCCAGTAGTTCCTGCCGGTTCTTTTTGTACCAGAAGCAGCTGACTAATGTCACTATGGCACAGGGTTCTCCTCAAATCCCAGCTGTTCTCTTCCAGACCTCTCTGTGACAGGAGCACCAGAACAGCAGATCTGCCCAAATCCAAGATGTCTCCCACTAGTTCTCTGTATGACACTGAAGCCAGCACACACTCAGGCTCTGCCCAATTTCAAGATGTCTTCCACCAGCCCTCCCTACAGGGGACTCAGTGATGCCACCGAGCTGTAGGTTCTGCCCAACTCTAAGATGGCTGCCACCAGACTCTGTGTCATTGATGTCCCCGTGGTGGCGGACACTGCCCAGTTCCAAGATGTTCTCTGGCCAACCACAGCAGCCGCGGGGTGCCCAGTATTCACCAGGGACCAGCGCAGATCCTCCTCCGGGGTCCACCGCACACCACTCCGCCCACCTTTCCCGCACTCCCGGCACGGCGCGGAACGGTCAGAAGTCTGTACAGCGTGCACTCCCGGCACAGCATGGAACGGTCAGAAATCTGCTCAGCTTTCAGCTTTGGAGCTCTAGAGTCTTTCACAATCTCCTCTGGTGCAGCGGGGCAGTCCTGGCTGCTTCTCAGGATCCCAGGTCTCAGTTTCCAGCAGTCACCAAAAGCCAACCCAGCTTTTCCTGTTGGGTCCATGGGTCAGTTTGTTGATTTAAAGGCGCGGGATTTGCAGCCTCCTGTTATCCGCCTTCACAGTCTCAGCATGACTTTAAATCCTCCAGCTGCACTGTCTTGGTTAATAAGAATCGTTATCCATTTGTCTGGCCCTCTCCATGTTGTCATATTCTAGCTTCTAATATGATTTCTCTGGAGAGACTCTCTGCCCGATCCCTTAGCAAGCCGCCATTTTTCCAGATCGATATTGGGAGTCTGGGGGAGGTCTGGAGCGGGGAGAGGAAGAGTTCTGTGGCCAGGCCCGATGTCCTGCTCAGCTTCTGTGTATTCAAAGATGCTTCCTTCACACGGGGCACAAGCATGGGGCTGGGGAGGTCGCCAGTACCAGGGACCCCTCCGAACCAGGAACCGGGAGTCTTGGGAGCATCTGACTCAACTGGATGCAAGGTCCTGACATCTTGATTTGGGGCTTCTAACTTTCACACTTGTCAGAGACTACATTTCTGTTGTTGTCTAAGCCCCCCAACCTTAAATATTCCAAACACTATAATAACTTCAGTCTACAAATATTGACAGCTTTCACCCTCTCTCATACAAACAGGAACCCAGAAACAAGAATCATCAGTTTCTTCCTCAGCTTCCCTCTTTGAACTCAGATATGTTTTTTGTCTTCTTTCAATCCTCTTTTCCTCACTAGAAACTCTCATGACTATTTTGTACAGTTGGTGATTGCTTTATTTATCTATACTCATTTATTTTATTTTTTGTTTACCCCATAAACTTTTTTTCATTTCAGATCTTTCTGCCTGAAGCCTGGCAACAGATTCCTGTAATGGAATCTCTTGGTGAGAAATTCTCATAGGGTTCGTCTTTGACTGGGTGCAGGATTCGAGAGTGGAAATTATTTTCTTCTAGTACATCTAAGGTACCATGCCTCCATTATTGTCATTGCGAAAACAGCTGATGGTTTGCTGGGTATCTGTCATTGTTTAACGGGCACCTTATCTTCTTTTCTCTGCCTACTTCTTAGATTTTTCTCTTTACCTTGTTTTCTATAACACTCAGTTATGCATCTACTTTTTTTTTTTCAGTGTTGGGGATGAAACCCAGGGCCTCATACATGCTGGGTGAATGCTGTGCTGCTGAGCCTTCTACCAACCCGAGAATCTGGCTTTTTTATTTTCCTTGCTTAGGGTCCATGTATTGTCATAATCTATAGATCTGTGTTTCTAGTCTTGGAAAATATGCAGCTATTTTTTCTTTAGACATTTCCTCTTCCTTATCCTTTCTTTCTCCACCTCCTGAGGACTTAATCAGATACAGGAAAGATGTCTCACTAGGCACTCTTTGAGTCTTAGTTTCATTTTAGATTTTTCCTATTGTGTATTTCAGTCTGAATGGTTTATTCTAATTTATCAATCAGTTCATTAATTCTCCCTTACATTTTATCCAAGTTTCTGTTAAATACATTCACTGTTAGCAATTTATTTTAGTCGTTTTATAAAAGTTGTTTCTTTTCCAAATCTCTAGGACAAATTTGATACTTTTCATGCATTTCTTTAAATATTGGTTAACTATATTGGTATTTTAGAGTGTATGAAACCTTCAATATCTAAGAAAAGTGCAGATGTGTTTCTGTGTTCTGTTGATTCTGTGATTCTCATGGTATGTTTCATTGTGTTGCTCATACCCTTGGATTGCTTGCTTTCTTTACCCTTGTAAAATTATTAGGAGTTTCTAAGGCTTAGCATAGCTATGTGCTCCCTGTTGAAAGATTTGGGTTTGCTTGTGTCAATTCCTGGGTACACTAATAATGGATGTCACCTTTAGCCATTTTTACAGGCTGAGATGCCTTAACTCAGGTGGTGAGAGTCTGGCTTTACCTCCTCCACAGGGCCAGTGAAAAGCAAAACATCCCCAGAGTTCAGGAAAGAAGAACACATTGAGACCTATTTTGTTCCTCTCTTTGAAATCTAAGGTTAATGTGAGAAAATCTGAAAATGTTCCTCCCTGCTCACAGATTTGAGCCATAGCCTTTGCTGCCTCTCTCCACTCGGCCCCTGAGCAGAAGCCCAAGTGAGCTCTAACAGAAGTGCTCTCAAATGCTCTCAAGCATAATAAGTATTCAGATATCTAATAATCTACCCTCTGATTACAGATCTTTACCCCAAAATGGGGGCTGGGAACTCCTCATAGCTGTACTGGCTCTTTAATCTTTTCAAGAGAGGGAGAACATATTTTAGTATTCTGTCTCTGTCTCTATCTCAGTCTCTCTCTCTTGTGGGTGTGTGTTGGGCCAGAAAAGAAGGGTTTGGTTTGAATGCAGTAGCTGCTGCAGCTGGAAATTAGGAGCTCACACCCTTGGACACATTGCAAGTTGATACATCCCTGAATATAATGGAATTTGGACACTTAAATGCTTGTAAAATACTATGTATATGACTGTGAGATAGCATAAAGGAAAATTAAGAGAAAATTAATTTTGTTGTTATTTTTAACCTAATTCTAGTTATTTAAGAATATGGTTCAAGTCTTTACTAAACAACTACTTTGCTGTGTCAAAGCTATGCAACATCCACAAATCCTAATTTAAGAGTTTGGGGACTTCTGGGAGAACATGGCAGACAGATAACAGCAGCCATGGAAGCTCTCTGAGATTGCCAGCTTAGAATCCAGGAATGATACGGGGTGAGGAGTACTAAGCAAGGGGAGATATACCCTGCCGACCCAAGAATGAACTAAGCTGAGAGAAACCAACTGGAAATGCAATCTTGGTGCTATAACAGGAACAGAAAAAATCTCAGCACAGAAGCTGGAACCCATGCCACTGGAAGCCGCGATTTGAATTTCCTGCTGCTGCAGCTGCCTCTGAATTGACACAGCAGGGAGAGAGACACGTGAAAGCTCTGAGAGTGGGAATCAGTGAACCAAACAGAGTTGAGAATGGGACTGGCAGGGAGCCCTGCATCGATCTGCAGTGAGTGAGAGAAATGGGGACCCTTTCATAGACTAGGAGGCTCCAACGGAGGACATTTGGGGACCAGGCAGACTAGCTGGAACAGGGCACTGCAGTGACTTTAGTCACATATTCCCTTCTCAAGCAGAATTGGTGGGGAGCACTTGGCCTGGTGATGCTGCAGACTAAGATCCAGTAGGCTAGCCCAAACCAGGTCCCTGTGCCTGGCGGAGCACCTTAGCAGTGAAGCCTTCAGTAGGTTAATCTGGAGGGGTGGGCCCAGCAGAGGCTGCCCAGGTCTGTGTCTCCCTAGTACACTGCAGTGGGTGGGAACACCTAGCTGGTGGATTCAAATAAACTGTAACAGACAAAGAGAAAAAAAAAAAAAACTGGGCCTCCTATATACGCTTGTATGGAAGGAACAAAAAGTATGGGAATAGGGAGCAACAAGAAAGGGTCCTCAGTCCCCAATCCTGAGAACACTGATCCAGGAAAGGTAAATACAAAAGAGAATGAGGACAGAAAACATGCAATATCAGGCATGGCACCAATAGACATAAAGTGATATCTCCGGAGCCTCATAGACGAGTTCAAAAATGAAGTGTTTAATGAAATAAAGGAAAAAATAAGTAGAATAGTTAGGGAAGTGCTAAGCACTGCCCAAGAAAAAACAGATGGTGGAATGGAAGAACAGAAAAAAGGGGAGAATTGTTTGATGGAGGAAATACAGAAAACATAGAATACATGAAGCAGGTTCAAAGAGATTACTAGGAAACTAAAAACTCTATCGAAAGCTGGCATAACAGCTTGAAAGAAACTAGGGATAGATTATCAGAACTGGAGGACAGATTTGTAAGGTGGGAGCATGAAATGAAAAACTTCTTAAAAATAATAAGAAAACAAACAGCAATAATACAAAGGCTAGAAGATGATAAGAGGATCTATAACTTAAGAATTAAGAACATAAAAGAAGAAGTAGGGACACAAACAAATGAACTACAAAAGTTATTCAGAGAAATAATCCAGGAGAATTTCCCTAATTTAACAAAAGGTAAAGACACTCAGATGTATGAGGTATACAGGACCCCAGCCACCTACAACCCAAACAGAGCTACACCCAGACATATAATGATCAAAATTCCAGAAATCCAATACAAGAACAGAATATTAAAAGCCATCAGAGACAAGAAACAGATCACTTACAAGGGAACACCCATCAGAATTATAGTCGACTTCTTGGCACAAACCATCAAATCATGAAGAGGATGGGGTGAAATAATTCAAGCTTTGAAAGATAATAACCTCCAGCCAAGATTGATATATCCTGCACAACTGTCCCTAGAAATTGATGGAAAAACAAGGTGCTTCCAGGATAAAGAGGAACTAGGGGAATTTGCAACCACCAATTCAACTCTACAGGGAATACTGCAGGATATTCTAAAAGAGAAAAATACCAAGATTCCAGAAACAGTGGGAGAGAGGCCACAATGAATGGAGCAGAAAGCAAAATGAAGAAGACAAACTGACAACTAATGACAGAAAAAGAGCTCAACAGAAATGAAGCAGAGAAGGTTGGATGGTAGGAACAGCCATTTTGGAGAAAACAAGACATCATAATAGGTAGTGCTGATTTAATATCCTCTTGTTTTGAAGTCCCATCAAGCTTTTATTCTTCTGTCTCTATCGGTCTTAACACATTGTATCTTATTGGATTTTATTATATGTGATAATATAAACAAAAACTTTTATAGACAAGGAGATTATACAGAAACCATTGTTCATTTTCTATTAGTTGATTCTAAATGCCCTGTAATACTGTCATTGTCTTGAATGGTTTTACATTATCTTGATATGTTTGATGCTACAGTATACGAAGTTATACCCAAAGATTTCAAGGAAAGAGACACTATGGTAACTACTTTTATGTTGGGATATCTTGTGGTGAAACACTATTTTGCTTAAATGGCTGTGTTTTGACCTGTGCTGTTTTGTTGTTATGCCCTCTTTTATCTCAATCTCCTTTTTTTATTATCTACATTTTCATTTTTATCCTTTTAACTAAGGGAAAAATAAATAAAAAATAGCAGGATATATTATAGTAACCCACTTTGATTTCCTATTAACTTGATTTGAAACCCTGTCTTGCTCTCACCATCTTGTTTTGACTGATTTTCCTTTATTCTGTTTTGCTTAATAGTACCAAGTTCAAAAGTATAGGCAACTATGGAGACAATAAGTGTCATGGTTTATGTCTGTGTCCCCAGGCTTCATAAGTTTGCATTGTGTACTTGTGATTGGTTTATTGTCTAGTGCTTGGATTGATGGTGTCAGTGCTCCACCCACGAATGGGTGGAGCCAGGATGTGATGTAATGGCAGGAAGAAGGTGTGTCTTTCTCTTTGCCAGTTCCTGTTTGCTCTTTGCAGCCGCCATGAACTGCAGTCCCACCATGCCCGCCTGCCTTGGAGCCAACTGAGTCTGGACTGAAACCTCCAAAAACTGTAAGAAATAAACCTTTCCTTTCCTAGCTTTGGGCTTCAGGTATTTTGTCTCAGTGACGAAGTAAAAAGTAACTAATACAATAAGATTCATTATGATGCCCATTCTGGTTGACTATTATCTTCTTTTGAAGTCCTGCAAGGTCTCCAATGTTTTGGTTTTATTGGTTATGTTCTTTACCGTTTTGTTCAATTTTATTACAATTGATGATATAGGCAATTCTTTTTAAGATAGCAAGAGGCATTATGGTAACCATTTTTGATCACCTTGTATTTTGTTTTTACATTGTATATTATGTCCATCCTTTTGATTTGACTGATTCTGTCCTATTATGTCACATTTGGTTTTACTCTCTTCAAAAGAAAGTAATAACAACAGTGGGAGTAATAAAACCCAAAATGTGTAATTGTCATTGTACAACAGAGAGGAAAAGAAAGTGCTCTAAAGGACATAACTGCATGTATAAGATAGGTAACCATTTTACCGAGTTTTATTGGATCATTGAACAGAACTGTTTGCAGTCTCACTGTTTGAATGTCCACTCTATATGCTTTAATTTTGTAACTTGAACAACTATTTCTAAGATTTGAGAATATGTAATCTATTAACTAGTGATTTCCTACTGTTTATTTTTTTCTGAAATTCTGTATTACTTGTACCCTTTTTCTGTTTTTTTTTCCCTTTTTCTCCTTAAATGAAAAAAAAAAAGAGTTTGGGGTTAGGAGTGTAGTTTGGTGGTAGAGTGTGTGCTAAACCTTAAGTGGCTTCACCCAGAAAAAGTCACATTTTTATATACAGTTTTCAAAAATGATAACTTATTTATTGGAGATACAATTATTTAAACAAATGATCAGCTTTGTGAATAGAAGTCTTCAAAGGCGAAGAATCAACAACTGTTCTGGCTAATTACAAATAGAGGCTATTTTCTATTTTAAAATTTAATTTTAATACCTTTGGTTGACACTTGTTTGTACATTTATGAGGAATATTTTATATTTTAAAAATATTAATGTTTCTCACATATGCCATTATGTAAAGTAAAACAGAATAGCTCCATTAAAATATCAGAAAATAACTACACAGTTAAAACTGGAGTGTTATGGAAACAAAAACATTTTAACTTGAATTATGGAATTTTTTGGTTTGAACATACCAGGTACTCTACAGTTTACCTGTTAGAAAGTTTAAACTCCGGGGGCTGGGGATTTAGCTCAGTGGCGTAAGTACCTGCCTTGCAAGCAGGCAGTTGTGAGTTCAATCCCCGGTACCGATAAAAATAAGAAAAAGACCAAAAAAAAAAAAAAAAAAAAAAATTGAAAGAAAAAAAGAAAGTTTAAACTCCTTGTGGACAATTTGAAGTGTTACCTTGCTACAGATTTTGCCCACTCATTACTTTGTTTGCTGCTATGTGCTTTTTCAATGCTGCAGTTTGTCACACAAGAAAAGTTTATTCTTTATACAATATATATGCTTACAGCTTAAGCCCCTCCTTACCTGTGGTTTAACTTTCAATAGTTTTAGTTACCTTCATGAAACATAGTCTGAAAATACAACATTAAATGGCAAATTCCAGAAATAAACGATTTGTGAGTGTTAAATTTTGCACTGGTCTGAGAAGCATAATGAAATTTCACACCATCCCATTCATTCCTGCCCAGGATGAGACTCATCCCTTTTTGCAGTATATCCATGCACTATATGCTACCCACCCGTCAGTTGCTTAGTTGCCATCTAGATTATCCAGTTGACCCCTGTAGTACTGTGATACTTGTGTTCAAGTAAGACTTATTGTACTTAATAGTGGCCCCCAAGGGCAGGAGTAGTGATTCTGGTAATTTTATTTTAGTACAGTCTTATAATTGTTCTTTTCTAGTATTGGCTATTGTTGTTCATCGCTAAGTGCCTAATTTATAAATTTAACTTCATCATAGATTTATATGTATGGGGAATAAACCCGGTAAATATAGGGTTCAGTACTTTTTGGTTTCAGGCATACACTGCAGGTCTTGGAACATATCCTTCACAGATAGGGGGAGCCTGCTAGAGAAATACTGTCTACTGTTCCTTATTTACTAGAAGTCAAGAGACAAAAACAAAGGCCATAAAGTACAGATCACAAGAAAGTTATTTCCTTTTCCTGCAGTTTCACAGCCATGATGAAGTAACTGCAGGGTTCTGAGTGTCGGGGGCCCTTCTAGGGCTCAGGCAGCAGTGCTCAGCAGCAAGCACTGCTGCCTCCAGAATCCAGACAAACTGTGCCCCTGACCCTAAAGCTTCTCGCTGACCTACCTCAGTTCCCAGATGCTGGAGATCTGGATGACCCTTTGGAACTGTGTGCCAGCCTTGTGGGTGGTTCTTCCATTTGCGGTTACGCACATCCTCTCATGTGAAAAGGGCATCTCAAAGTGAAGACCATGACTCTCTTCAGAGGTAGCCCTGTGAAGGGAGCAGTACGACCCTATGGGTGGCCCAGCTGTATTCCTGAGGTCAAATGCAGACTTCAACGTGTATCGCCTCAAGATCTCATCGCTCTGCATCTTGGTTTCCTTGTCCATTAAAGGGAAATAACCACATTGTTCCCTTTTCAAGTTTTCCATGGAAAACAAAATGAGGTCATTGGCGGAAAGAATTTAAATAGTCACAGGCACAGAAAAGGTGCTCGGTGAATGTTTGATGTTTCACGTGAGAAATGATTTGCACGGGTTTGGTTAACACACTTGGGAAAGGAGAGAGGGAAAGAGAGACAGAGGAAGAGAGAACGAGACAGAGAGAGGGAGAAAGAGAGAGAGGGAGAGAGAGAGTTTTGAAAGTAGTTCAGAAATAATTAAATGTCTTCTTTGATTGAAATAGAAAGGCAATTAAGACAATGAAGCATTTTCTCTGTGGTATCTAGGACATATTTTTCTCATTTTCCTTTCATAATGGGAAAATTTGAAACTCAGTGAAACTTAAAGTGGTGACAAGTCACTCATTCTGAGGTCAGTTGTTTCCCAACAAATACATCCAAATGGGGAAGGTTGATCAGGTCCTAGAAGTGGCAAAATCTAATGCTGAGTAGCAAGGAAAGCCAAATTTCTAGCATATAATCTTGGAAAATCTCTTTAATCCCTCTGGGTCTCAGGCCTTCCAGCAGTAAATTAGGGGTAAAAGTGCCAACCCACAATGGTGCTGTGTCAGGTTGCAGGAGACCAGCTGTGAATGTTATTATGGAGGAGCTCAGCAAAGACCTGGACTTTACAATGGCCCCAGAAAGTTCTTTCTTTGGGAGTGACCTGTCCACATAAAACAGACCAATTAGCCAAGCTCTATTTATTTCACTCAAGAAAATGACCTCACAACAGTGTATATATATATATATATATATATATATATATATATATATATATATGTCTAGGACAGTGACAACTTTAAATATCATAGATGTTGGGTCTATCAATTTCTCCACATGCAGGATTATTTATCTGATGGTGTACCTATTCCTCTGGTATGAATTGGGAAAGCTCAATAGGGGGATAAACAGAGGAATAATTCACGATCCTTGTCTTTAAAGGAAATGTAGGGAAAATGTAGGGAAAAATGATATTTATAAGAAAGTGTCTGTGTTCTTGGATTTCACATCAGGGTAGGCTATTGTTAAAATAATCTTTAGATTTTAATAATACAGTAGACACTTATTTCTTGCTTGTATAGTGTGTCTTCTCATATAGTCGTTTAGGGACTTGGACTTCTGCCGCCTTGAGACCTCTAAATATCCTAAAGCATAAGTAAGCTCCTGGGCCAAATCTGACCTACTATTCTGGTTCACTGTTTTTATAAATAAAGTTTTATTGGAACACAGACACACCCATTCATTTACATATCATCCATGCTTCACCTTCACAATGGTAGGTGAAGGAGATGAGTCAGAGACTGGCGCACCAAACCTGATTTGTCATCTGGAGCTTTACCAAGAAGTTTTGTTAAATCCTGCCCCAGAGCCCAGAAATCCTATGCTGAATTCTCTGCATAAGCCAGAAGAGGGAAAGATTGAAAGTTGTAGGGGATGGGGCTGGGGATTTAGCTCAGCAGCATAAGCACTTGCCTTGCAAGCAGGCGGTCATGAGTTCGATCCCCGGTACCGATAAAAACGAAAAAGACAAAAAAAAAAAAAAAAAAAAAAGAAAGTTGTAGGGGAGAACATATGGACTATGTCAGGAAACGGCTTTCATCAGGAGAGCTGGAAATGCAGTCTAGCTGAGGCCCAAGAGGAAAATGAGTGTCAGTCCTCCACAGCATGATACTACAATAGCCCATGCCATTTACTCTGTCCTCCTTAAGATAAGGTTGCTATGCTTAGCAGATGAGATATGGAGGTTCAAAGGTGCTAAGCAAGTTCCTGAAGATCATCCAGCATCAAAGTGGCAGGGAGATCATTCCTCAGCATACCTGTGCTATTCTTCCTGCAAAAATATTTTTATTTCTGGTGAAATATATAATGTACACTTTTAACCAGTTTTTAAAGTGTACACTTACATGGCATCTGAAATGTATTTTGAAAGTAAGATGTCCTTAGGTCAGCGATTCCTAACTGTCATATGTTGATAAGAATGGGGCAGAGTGACTTGATTCATTTAAACTTCCCCTAATAATATGAATTAATTAGTTGTAGTAGTTCATAAAAAAAGAAAAGTGGTCAAAAAATTGAGCCGTTACGGGTGACATATCATCTGGGCTGATGTAATCTAAAGAATTGACTTTGTTGAATGCAGAACCATGTGGATATTCGGACAGTATTTTAGTTTTATCAAACCAGTACAATGAAGCTTATTTTGTTTGACTTGCAAATCTTTGATTTAGTGAGATGTTCTTTTTCATTCCCATTGGAATTTGCCTTCACAGTTGTTTAATAATGATATGTGTAAAAAATTTATCCCTAGTCCTATATGTGTGCATAGTTAAGTAGCATAGTGGGATTAACTTAAATAAAAATGTGAATGATCTATGAGACTATTTTCTCTTTAACTATTTTAATTTAAATGTGTATAATCACGTTTAAGAGTATCCAGCTCACAGAGACAGTTCGCTTTTACAGAGGACTTAAATTTGAATTAGGAAATTACCAGTAAAGACAGGCTAATTTAAGCTGCAAGACAAGCACACACAAATGCCCAGTGGCTTAAACCACTGCCCACAGTAAACTCATTGCTTGCTCTCATAAACTCTGCTGCTGCTTATCACCAAAGGAGGAAGCAAAGGGATGGATTTGCCCTCAGTAACATTTCTAAAGGAGTGGCCTGTGGCCTTGTTTTGACACTTTCCACATCTGACTACAAGTTGCAGACAGCTTTCTTCCTGGCATTGGTAGCTGTGGCTCTGGAGTCATTGGCAAAATCTGCTGCCTACCAGCCAGATGGCATGGGAAAATCTCAACCTTGTTCGTCTCCTGTGAAAGAGGGAAGAAATGTCAGTTGCATGGTTTGTTGAGAGGAATCAAGGCAGTAAATCTTCTGAAACTCCTTTGTCAATTTTAAATTATAATCTAAATGAAAGTAATAGTATTATTCTTGGCAATCAGTCATATTTGCAAGGATAGAGAACAGATAGTAATGATTTCACCGTATGGCACTTGTCACACAATCAGTATTTTCTCACAAAAGTTTACTGAAAACTCACAGAAAATTTGCTTAGGTGATCAGATACGGAAACCTAAAGAGAGTAAGTCTTCAATACAGAAGCAAATTTCTCCTCTTGGCTAGAAAAATGACAAAGCATTTTATACAGTTGCAAATCTATACGGTTCAGTTTTCGAGGAGAGTTTCACATTTTAAAGAGTTGAGGTTCAAGAAAAGAAGTACTGTCTATCTTGCCTGAGAAGCAGATAGATGGAATCCATATGGCAAACATGAGAGAATTTCACCAAATCTTCAGGATGGAGACCCTGGAAGATGATACTGCAGCTTCACACCTAAACTATTATCACTTAAATACCTCGAAATTCTAGTTTAGTAGCACTGGTTTTAGTACCTTGGTCTAATTGCTTTTAATTTCCAGAAGTCTTAGCTCAGGCAGCTATTAAAATATATCCTGGGCCAGCTGGCTGAACCAACGTGTATTTCTCATAATTCTAGAAACTGGGAAGTCTGAGATGAAGGTACCCGTCACCCACTCACTGATTGCAGGTGGTTTTGTTCGCTGGGCTCCCACCGCATAGAGACCTGCAAATGGGCAAAAACTCCACTGAACATTCGTGTAGAGATCTAGCTGAAATGTTGAGTACCCTTTTAGTGGTTTTTAAATGTTAGTTGTTTTCTTCATTGTAGAGTTTTCTGAATGATGTTTTAAACCCTGCAAAATGTATGGATTGACTGAAAACATGAGATTTAGATTCCTAGTTGAATGTTTTCATTATCTGATTATCCTATTTAGTTAGATGTGAAAGGAACTTCTTTATTCTAGGAGAATTTTTTTACTGTGTACAAAAAGAAAAGATAAGTAACTTCATAAGTGTATTAGTCTGGAAAGACTAGATTATGCTTCAGTTAAAAAAAATCTCTGGGCTTGGTTGTAATAAAGAATAATTTCCCGTTCATGCTAAATGCCCATGTGGGGAGGAACGGTCTCTACTGTATAGCATCGATAGCGTCTTTGCAAAGAGTATCAGGCTGTAATAAATCGGTCCCTGTTGCCCAAGGAACGGAATTTGGTTCAGTTTACATGGGCTCTTTGTTTTTCTAAGTGGCAAGTATTACTTCTGCCAATTCCTTAGTTGCCAAGGCAGATAACTGAGCCACACTGAAACATGGAAAGATCAGAACAGTTCATTCTTGCCATGCCACTGGTGGAAGAAGAAAATCCAGAATTTTGGTGAGCATCCCTAATGACTGCCACAGTCAGAATTTTACAAAAGAAGAAAATAGAACAGATTCTTAAACTGTCAGAAAGCCTAATGTCTCACATTACTAATATGAATCAATTCCTGATCACAGATAATAAAATAATGGTCAGCTATACAATAAAACTCTGAACGCATTAATTTGCTGCACACAAATCTGTGTCTTCATCTCCATACAGTAGTATTGTGTACAAATACACTGAATTCTGGTTTCTAGAAAATGGCCATGAGGCGGATAAGTGGGGTTATACATTCAGACCTTTTGTGGATTTTATTAGAGAAATCATGTGTTTATGACACAACTTCACTAGTCAATACCCCTTCCAAAATAATTCAAAAGTAGGAACTTTATAGCCTGGTCGAGCAGAAAAGTTCATTTTAACCTAAATTGCTAATAGAAGTAATTATCTAGTGGCTCATTCTAGAAAAATACCTTAAACTTTTAAAACTTAATCTTTTTTTAATCTGAAAGGCCAGAGTATGTTCAAGTGAATCTGATTTGTTTCTTTTATTTGGGTATGAACATTTGCTTACATACATATTTTTAAACTTGTGTATTAGTAATAATAAAATTTTTCAAATGGGGAAAAACTCAAACTAGCCCAGAATCTCCCCTAATCTAAAAAATAGAGTTTTGTACTTTCCAGAATAATTAGCACTTTTATAGTCTTTCTTGGTGAGCCTACGAAGCAGGAGAAAAGGGTGAGGCAAAATCTGCTGATTTACTGTTTAATTATGTTCCTCCCCTCTGCCCCTTACATTTTTTTTGTAACAAAGCAGAGTTAACACTAACACATTAACCACCAGAAAGCAAATATATTTTATCACATAGTTCATATCCAAGATAAAAATAAAGATATAATGAGATAATTTTATTTAGTTCTGAGAGTTGTATTGAGCAAGGTAGACTGTATTTTTTCTATTTAAGTTTTACAGACCATCAATGATTATATATATATTTTTCAATGATTATATTTAGAGTTACCGTGATAACTGAGTGGCGATTAGACTGTGAGATACTGTATCAGTACTTTCCTCCTCTTTTAATCCTTACAGCAAACCTATCTATACACATAAAGGAAGCGAGGATAAGCTCCTTGGACTAAGGTCACCTAGCTAGTTAGTAGTGGAATATTCTTTAGGATTAATCATTGTAACGACATTTGAATTAAGATATCTGTTAATTGCAAGGCTTTTCCTAGCCCAGTTCTCTTAAAGTAAAAAAGCAGTTAAATAGAAAATGGTACATTTACTCATAAGTGCGTGAGTTCCCACTCTGCCTTGTTCTAACACTTGTGGGTATAAAGCAGAATAAGTCTGCAAGAACAGAGGCCAAGACAGCTGGGCTCTGACAGCAGCCAGGCAACCCGGCTCAGCTCTGCCTTGTGACCGTGTCAAGGTGCTTACTATCTTCAGCCTGGGTTTTTTCACCTACGAAATGAGAAATAACATCAGCCCTCCTTCATCGCTCGGCAGTGAAAATCTAAGTATCATTGCATAAAATGTCCCATAATACTCAGTAAAATACTGTGTTTTGTTGATGTTGGATAAGCATCAAGAGCCATTGTGGAGGAGTTCCCTGATTAGGTAGTGAGCCATTTCACAGTATTTCCTGGCCAGTTTGATATGAGCATTAGGAGAACCAGGGCAAGACAGGAGCCTTGCAGGGTTCTGAAAAGGTGACATTCGAGCTGGTGGCCATATGGAGCTTCACCAGGTGACGTGGAGGTCATATGGTGATGCACAAAGATGTAGCAACAAGGGGCGTTTGGGGGACCCTGAGCCTCGGGAGCGGGGGACGTTAAAGCTGGAGAGAAACCAGTGGAGGGGAGGTAGAGGCTTGGACCAGGAAGGTACCCGCCGTTGGTAGGTAGCGACCAGACAGAGGCTAGAAGGTCGCGAGATGGCGCTGTGGCTCCACTTTAGGGGGAGATTGTGGCGTCCGGATCCCCCAGCACTCCCAGAGGGGCCCAAGGGCAGTGGGGCAGGACCGTCTTAGTAGATCTGGCACTGTCTTCACGGGATGAAGACAATGCGTACCTAAGCAAATAACCCGGAAGGGGTCTCTTTTAGGACACACGGCATCAATAATCAGAAAGTGTCCTCCAGGAACGACCAAGAGTGGGGAACTGTCCAGCAGACACCTTTCAGATCTCAGTCGGCACAGTGCTTGGGCCTGCAGCGACGGGAGCTGATCTGGCGCTGGCGCTGGCACGCTAGGCATGCCTCGAGCCTCTAGGCAAGAGGCCTCCAGCTGTCTACAAAGGCCAGGGACAAGGGGTCTGGACGCCTGCCCATGACTCCTCAGTCTGCATCCAGCCTGCTATCTTCTGTGGCTGGACCTAGATTTTTTTTAGGACTTCTTTGCCACATTTCACGCGCACATGCGTACACAGGAACCACGTACGAGCTCAGGCATTACGAATACGTGTGAGCTCAGTCTTAGGGGTTCGTGCTCTGCCCAGTACACACAGACTTCTGCATATACACTTCAGTCACACTTGACGTTTTGACATATGGCACATGCATACCACGCACCACTGCATACAAACACCCGAGCACACGTGCAGCTAGGGCCACGCTGTCGCTTCCCAGCACACACTTACTGTGTAGACCCCCAAATACGCAGACACCCTTCCATCAAGCGTATTTTCACGCTCGCATTAGGTACATCTCCCAAGCAAAGGTAGCAAACCAGGACCTCGCAACGCATAGCAGTACATAAATATCCTGCAAACTGCGCCTCAAACGAAATTGCGCGAAAACTTCAGGTCACTGGGCACCGGTCTCAAGCTGTGCCACTAACCTCACTCTCTCCCCTTTTCAGCTTTCCCGGAGTAAACAGGCCTTCTTCGTTCTATCCTGCAGGTCTTCTCAGGCCGAAGCTTCTACCTGAGTTTGTGCTACTTAAAAGGGTGCTCATTGCCAACCGGGTGGAGCGCTGTTTTCTCCTGCGCTGGACACCCCTCTATGGAGGGAGCGGGAACGGGGTGGAGTGGGGGAACCCACAGCTCAGGGGACTTGGGCAGGGTGTGGTCGTACACTAGGGCAGCTTGGTTTTAGGCTCTACCCAGTTGCTTCCCCAACCTTATATTCCCGGAACGACTGGGACGGGGACTTTTGGCTACCGAGGGTCGCGCTAAGCAGAAATCGTGTCCCCAGGTACAGCGCATCCGCAGGTGTTCACATTCCCGCCTCCTGATGTGTGTCCTGTGCTTAGCGTGCTTCCCCTGGCAAGTCTGCACCAGTGAGCTCTAACACTTCTTCTAGAAGCCGAAGAAAGGGGGACTGGAGGTCACACAGTAAATGTGACAGCCAGGGCTGGAGCCCACACGCCTGGCGCGGTGGTCCCCCGCGGCTGGGGACAGCGCAGCATGTCTGACTGCACGAGTGCACATTCGGTCGCGCCTTCCTTAGGACTTTTCAGAGTCTTCCTCTTTCCTCGCTCAACCCCGCGGTTCTGCGGGGAACTGGATGGGGGCTGCAGCGCCCAGGGACCCGTGCGCACTCCGGGGTGGAGATCCGCGCCCCGCTGCTGGGTAGATGGTTGGGCTCCCAAGGTTAAGAGCAAGGGGCTCGGAAAAATTCTGGCTTAGGAACTTTGAGTGCGGTGTGGCCGTGGACAAGTTTTTTCTCACTTCCCTCCAGGTCCTCAGTTTTCTCACCTGTAAAATGGGAGTGGTCATCTGCCTTTTTAGTCTGTGGTGGAAATTCAGTGAGTTCATGACCGTAAAGCTTTCAACCAATGAGATCTATTATTATCTGGGACCGTCCCGGGGGAAATCCGAGAGGGCCGCCGCAGGCTGACTCTGGGAAAGGTTTGTGGAACTGCTCCTTCAGGCTCCGGATCAGAAGTCGACTAAGTTCTCCCTCAACGCCCCACCTCACCCCTCCAACCTCCCTCACCCCAGCTCTATGGTACTGTTTGCTCAGTCTCTACCCCCTGTCCAAAGGTGTCTTTGTCCCTCTCTAGGCCTCAGTTTCCCTGTCTGTACTACTGGGGTCGGTGCACTCGCAGGGGCTGGGAGCGTCCCTCAGTCTAGGGTAGGAAGGGGGCCTTCGTCTGATCCCTGGGGACAGAAACAGGGCCAGAGCCGGAGTTTGGGGGAACTGTGGCCTGTGTTCCCCGAGCGAGTGCGGCGTGAATAGGTCTCACAGGGAAAGGGTCGGGGTCTAGCGGTTGTGGGTACCGGGGCTCGGTCACTCCCACAGGCATCGGGGAGCAGCTTCCGCCCCGGGGAGAGCGGAGCCCGGCAGAGGCTGTCCTTGCCCGCAGAGCCCCTCGCTCTCTTGGGGCAGCTTCTGGGCCTGGACCTGTCCCCCGCCCACCTGGGACTCAGGCTGGGGGTTCAGTCCTCTCCTGCCAGACTCTCAGGGAGGCACTGAGCCCTTGGGGCTCTGTCACCCACCTCATCCCCGACTTCCAAGTTCTGCGCCTGTCCCCCTGCCTTGCCCACAGACAGTCCCCGCAGTGACAATTGTGAGGGGCTGGGGCGCGCCCTCGCAGAGGCAGCGGCCAGGGGGAATTTCCGAATGACAAGTCCTCCGACTCGCCTCGTGGGGGCGGACGAGCCGAGCCCATTCCCTCCTTCCCCGGGACCTACTTGGGCTGTATCCCTTCGGCCTTTTT
Organism: Cavia porcellus; assembly: GCF_034190915.1. Classification (NCBI taxonomy): domain Eukaryota; kingdom Metazoa; phylum Chordata; class Mammalia; order Rodentia; family Caviidae; genus Cavia; species Cavia porcellus. The sequence goes on along the minus strand of NW_026947502.1, from coordinate 14,254,998 downwards.
TCTGTTTCGGGGAACTAAGGGGCGGGTGTGTTTCTACTTGACCGCCTGGAAGTTATTGCGGGGATTGATGTCCTTCAGGAAAGGGAATCGATTTCCTTGTGCCTCTAAGAAGGCTGGGGTGGCCAAGGGCTGTGAGAGGGAAGGCTAGCTGGCCTCCAGAGCCGAAGCCCCTGAGGACTGTGAGCCCCGGTGTTAGGAACCATGAGGGCGCCAGGGAAGCTGGCCTGTGGGGGGAGGCTTCATGCCAGGGGAATGCCAGTGCTCTCGGGAGTCTCCTTTCAGATAAAACTGGTGGTGTGCTTTAACTCGTGCACAGGTTCTTTTCTTCTTCCTGCTTCCCTCTCCCCTTTACTTCATACATACATGTATACGATCAAGAGTGTCTAAATCCCTTTAAATACTGTACACACTCCCAGGCACCAGCTCCAGAGCGCTACTTCTGCAGATCTGGACAAGGCCTGGAAATGTGCACTTCCAGGATGTCTCCCTGCCGCCTCCCTTCCCTTCCCCTGTATGATTGGGTTGATGGCCCCAGTTTGTAAATCACACTGAAGTCCAGGACAGACAGGCTTCTGAGGCCTGAGCAATGCTATGCATAGAGGTACACAGTGGGTGTCTTCACAGCAGCAGGCTGCGGGGTTCACATCTCACAACCATCCCTCGGATCTCACGCTTTGTCCTGAAAAGTGGTGTTAACTACACACAAGGTGGCAGATGCAAAAGAACTTCAGAGACGCTTTTTCCAAAAGTTTAGAAATTGCGACTAAGTTTTAATTCAGCTTAAAATTGCTGGTTCAGTATTCACCAGAGAATATCCATGAAAAGCTATTACTCTGCTGGCTTACGTGTCATCACCAGTTTGCTGTCACTCGCTATGTCTCTTTTCCACTTTCTTTTTAGCCTTCTTCCAACTTAAAACATTTATTACAGAATGTGAAAGCCAGGTTGAAAGCACAAGGACGCCCAGCAGAAAAGTTATGAATATACTCCTCTCGGTTAAAATACAGTGTGCTCACCATCTCATGCTGCCTCTGCATGGCCAAAGGGAATTAGTCTTATCAAAAGATTCCTGCCCTTTTTATTTTTCTCCCTTGTCCTGGCCTGTCTGATGTGGAAATTGCCTCTCTCATATTTAGTTCTTAGAGAGATTGGCTCTGGGGCAAGGACTGGGCTGCAGAAGACGGCCTTCTGTGTGTCAGTCTCTCATTTGGGATAGTCAGCTTCAGGTGCCTCAACAAATCTATCCTTTGCTGATTCTTCTAGAGTCTGTGTGGCCCCAGATATTTCTCTGTCATGTGTCCGCAAGTCATTCTGCTCCTGCAAGCAGCCGTGTCTCTCCTTTCCATGGTACCTTTTGCAGTATCTGTTTCCTTTTGCAGTATGTGTTTCCCAGGAGTGGAGCTGCACCCCACAAGACTCACTTAGTGACCTGCAGACTGTTCACTCCTAGAGGAAGGCTTATGTCTAAAGCTGAGGCTCTCTGGGACTCAGTGATAGGACAGTGGCCTCTGCTTCCAGACTGACTCACTTGAAGGGTACCCCGGTAGGGGGATTGTCCCTGGAACTCCTTGGCCCTGGTGCATTAGGGTAAACTTGGAGCTTTGAGAAATCTTTAGCAGGCCTCTAAATTTTGTAAGATCTACATTTTCTTCCTTCTACCCACAAGCCTACAGACCTTCTAGACTCCCCTCCTGAGTGCCTACTGTATACCAGGAATTCTGGTAGATGCTATTGGAACCTGACAATCAGGCCAGTTTCTTCAGCGGTGCCTTGGAGGAGTTGGCATTAATTCTGGCACCAGGGAGGGAGTCCTCAGCACATGAGAGATGGAGACTAAATGGAAAGAGAACTGGCTTGCAGAAAAGCACCATTAGAAGCCAGTGGTCCAGCAGGCCTGGAACACACTTTCATCCACGTTAGGGATCAGGAAGTGGCTCCACTTTCCTGCTCTGCCTGGAGCACAAAGCCTAGCTCTTGCCTGTCTTCTGCCATTCAACAGTGGCACCTGTTCTTTTCCATCACCGACCCCAGGACCTTCCTAAATCAAAGGGCCAATGATGGCCAGTAGAAAGGGCCCTGGCTTTCTCAGAGCATTTCCCCAAAGGAGTCCTTAGCTGCTGTGGATGCAATAGGGGACCTCCTCTGAGGGCCATGAAACAGAAGTTCACTGTGTGCTTATTAGAGGCTACAACCTGCTAAAACACGATGAGGGCACATTACCAGAAAAATCTGGCTATTTTCTTTGCCAGCCTCACATATACAGGCCAAAAGGCCTGAGGTAAAGACAGTTTTTCCTTTCCTTTCTTCCTTCACTCTATTCCCTTTCGATTTCCCTTTCCCTCACTTCCTCTTTCCATTCCTCCCTGCTCTTCTTTTCTTCTCTCTTTTCCTCCTGGTAAGTGACAGAAGTTGGAGAGAGTATTTTCCACCCCTCCCAAATCTGTACCAAATAACCAACTAATCAGAAACGGTGTACGTTCTTGCTTTGGTAATTATTCTAAAGAGAAAAAGTACTACTTTGGGTGAGAGTGAACTTGACAGAATTTTTAAAAACGCAGCCTGCTCCAGCCCCACGGAGGCCCTCGGTGCAACTCCTCTCCAAGGCTGCCTGGTAGAAGTGAGCCCTTCAGAGCTGTGCCTACACCCGCGGCCCTCTAGGTCGCGGCGGAGCGATAAGAGTCTTGGAGGCCGGGCAGGAACTGAGCCCCCACTACTGTGTCTGGGGTCCACACAACCTCCCCTGCGGGAGCTGGGGGCGCCCAGCCTCGCGGAGCTGAGCGGTGTCCCTCCTCGAGCGCCCAGCCCGACCTCGCGCCCCCGTCCTCCATCCCACCACCCCGCCTCGAAGCGAAGAGGTGGGCACCTGGGGCGTGCGTCCTGATTTTCTGCCTGGGCTCTCCCGTCTCCTCCACTTTTGCCCGCGACGTCCCAGGACGACGGAGCCGGACGTGGCATCAGCCCTGGGACGACGCAGCCTGTACGCCTGGAGGGCGCAGCCAGAACGCTAAAGGACGGCACCGGCCGGGATGCAGATCTCCAGCTCGGATCCCTGGAAGGACACCGCCCCCTCCCCTCGGTCCCTTGCTGGCTCCGCTCGGCCCCTCTCCCTGCTCCGGGCTCCGCCGCCCCTGCTCCGCGCTCCCTCGCTCGCCACTTAGCGAGTTACTTTGGCCCGCGCTCCTGCGCCACCGGGAGCGGGATGTTAATGAGGGAGCGTGGCCCGGAGCCGTGAGCCAGCCGGCTCCCGAGCCGCGATTGGCCGAGGCCTGGCGGAAGGATGACGTTATGCAAAAGAGGGGCGGGGCCACGTGGCGCGGGCCCCGCCTCCTCCCTTTGGGGTTAGTGTGCCCGTGTTTAGCTCTGGGGAGAGTCAAACTGGATTCCATAGGGAAAGCCTGCAAATCACTTCTATTTTAGCAAGGAGAAAACAGAATCTCCATCCAGCAGGGTCCACCCCTCTCTCTCTCCCTCTCCTCTCTCTTTCTCTCTTTCCCTCCCCCCCTTTCCTCTTTCCCTCTCTCCCCTCTCCCCCACCCTCTCTGGTGTATCCGTCTACCGCAGCCAGCGTCCTCCTCATCTACGCGCACTGAAAGGAAAGAAACATCTTTGGTTGGGAGAGAAGGAGGGAAAAAAAAAAAAGAAAAAAACTTGCCTGGTTGTGGAAAATGACACTTGAAGTAGCAAAGCCGGCAGCGCGAGTTGAGTCTATTGTTTCTTAAATTGCCATCAAGGTTTTTTTTTTTTTTTTTTGGTTTTGTTTTGTTTTTGTTTTGTTTTGTTTTTTTCATTCTTCCTGCTTCTTCAAGTAAAGGGTACCTCTACAAAAGGAAACTTCAGCCCCTCCTGTCCTGCACCGGCCTGTGATCACTACGAGAAAAAAAAAAAAAAAAAAAAAGCAAAAAAAAAAAAAAAAAAAAAAAAAAAAAGCACCCAAACCAAAATCAACCAACCAAACAACCCCCAACAGCCAAGCATACATCTCTAATTTTTTTTATTTTAGTCTTTCGTTGGATTTTTTCCTTTCTTCTTTTTTCTCTCTCTTTTTAAAATTTTTTCGGGGTTATGGCTCATTTTTGAGCGAAGGTTTACATTTTTTAAAAAAAATTTTCTTCCAGCCCGCCTTGATCTTCTAGAGCGAGTTCATCGACTTAAAAAAAAAAGAAAGAAAAGAAAAGAGAAAAAACTCTCGGCGTTTTTCTTCTTGTCTTTTTTTTTTTTTTTTTAAATTTTCAAGGGGGAGGAGATTTTCTACAAGAAAAGGTTGTTTTCATGTTTGGGATTCAGGAAAGCATCCAACGGAGTGGAAGCAGCATGAAGGAGGAGCCGCTGGGCAGCGGCATGAACGCGGTGCGGACGTGGATGCAGGGCGCCGGGGTGCTGGACGCCAACACGGCGGCGCAGAGGTGGGTACCGCGCGGGGCCGGGGCCGGGGCCGGGGTCGGGGCCGGGGCTGGGGCCGGGGCCGGTGCTGCGGGCCGCGCCGGTGCCTCCGCGCCGCTGGCCGCCGGGCTCAGCGCTCCCCGGTGCGCGGCTCGCCGCCCGCGGCTGCAGCTGCCTGCGAGGAGCTCGCTCGCCTCGGCCGCGCTCTCCCGGCTGCGGCTGCGGCTGTTTTCATTTTGTTTTACCCCAGAAGAGGCGTCTGAGAAGCGCGATGTTGGAGATCGTGTTTTTATGAGATCACTCTTTCTTTCCTTGCAGGCTTCCCCCCCTTTCTTTTTCCTTCTTCTTTTTCTTTCTTTCGTCCTTTTTCTTTCTTCATTCTCTTTTGCTTTTTAAAAATTTTATTCTGTTCTCTCTTCTTCTCATCTTCCTTCCTCTCGTCCTTCCATTTTTCCTCCCTTTCTCTAATTTCCTGTCCTCCTTTCCCTCCTTCCCTTCTTTCCTCCCTTCCTCCTCTCCTCCCTCTCCTCCTCCGCGCTCCCCTCTCCTCTCCTTCTCTTCCCTCCCTGACCCTCCTGTCTTCTCTCCCCATTTCTCCCTGGAGTCTTCTCTTATTTCTCCTATCTGCTTCTCCCTCCCTCTCTCAGGCTTCGGTTTTCTCTAGGTCCATCCGTAGAAATAGCGGCTCTCAACTTTAATTCTGACGTCTCTCAGAAGTGTCCCTCGCCCCCTGTCACCGTGGCCTCTGCAGCCCCGCAGCCCCTGGAAGCTCCCCAGCTGCGAGCCCGGGTGGCCTGGACCCCCTCACTGCCTTGGTGGTGGTGGTGGGGGGCCACTTGAACTTTTCTGGGCACACCCAGTACCCTTTCTTGGAGCTCCTGGTCCCAAGTCAGAAAAGGCCCCCTTTCATCCTCGGTCACCCGTGGGTCAGGGAGTGGGCAACCTGGTGGCCCCGGGCCCTGTCGGACGCAGAGAGTGCCGAACGGGAAGAAGGCAAATGACTAATTACATCATCTCCAGCTTCCCGGGCTGGGGACAAGTGTTCCCCGCGCTGTTCCCATCTCCGCTCAGCCAAAGGTTGGGGGTGGCCGGTAGTGAGAGTGAACGGGGTGACTGGGCTGGAAGCGAAAGTGAGTGTGCGCGGCGCGCGTGTCTGTGTCGTCTGTGGCTCCGCGCGCCCGTGTGGGGCCGGTCCGCTGTCAGTGGCCAGCGGCGCCCTGGGCGCCGGTGCCCGCAGTGCCCGGCGGGCGCGCTCCGACAGCTGCCCTGGCACCTAGGGGTTCTGGGATGAGTATGAGGCGAAACTTTGCCAGCTGGGGTCTTTTTAAAACATCCCAGTCCTTTAACCCACAGCGACCAGCCGCGCCCCCCACCACGACAGCTCTAGGTCGCACCCCGGTCCCCTCCACGAGCTTGTTTTTGAGTGGAAATTTAGCTAGCGAGGCTAAGCGACCACCGTTTCCCGGGCGCGGGCGTCCTCCCGGAGGGTGGCTGCAGCCTAGCGCACGCTCACCCTTCCCACCTGCCCCGTACCCCGGACGGAGATGCGGAGGAGAAGCGCACCCTTCCCGCGCCGCCTCCCCCTAAGTTGTAAGCCTGGAGCTTTTTCCCCCTTCTGATCTACTGGTTCACCTCGCCCATCTCCACTCATTCCTCCGCGTGCAGCACGCTTCAGGTCGGAGTAAAAGCTTAGGAGAGCGTCGTGTGGCGCACAAAACCCAAACAAAACTTTCACACCTCTTTGGCACCTTCTGAGGACGCGCTCTGTCCTCGGCCGGGCGACTGGCACCGGCAGGGGTGTAGGTGTCTTGTCGTAGGCTGCACCCGGAGCACCTGAGGGGGCGTGAAGGGCGCCCACTGGATGTTTTGGGGGCAGAGGAGGTGGGTGTTTGAGGGGTCACTCTTATGTTGTGGGTGACAAGGGAGGCGCGGGTGGCCTCAACTGAGCCATCTAACTCTGCGTCTTTGGCCACAGCGGGGTGGGTCTGGCCCGGGCTCACTTTGAGAAGCAGCCGCCGTCCAATCTGCGGAAATCCAACTTCTTCCACTTCGTCCTGGCCCTCTACGACAGACAGGGCCAGCCCGTGGAGATCGAGAGGACAGCCTTTGTGGGGTTCGTGGAGAAGGAAAAAGTAAGTGGCGCAGTGCCGCCTACCCCGGTCCCCGGCTGGGGAGGAGGCCCAAGCACGGGGCAGGCACGCTCCGCTGTGAGTGCAAAGCATTGCTAACACGCTCCCGTGAGGGTTCCCCCCAAGCCACTTCCCGTCCCAGACGAATGTGGGCTTCCGGTCCTGCTACCCAAAAATTCGAATGGAGCCGCCAGAGCTGGAGCCAGGTGACCCCTGCCCCACAATCCAGAGCTACGGTGCCTGGACTGAACCCATCCTGAACTCCCAGACCACTCAGCGCCTGCCTCTGATGGCACAGGCCCGAGTCCCCAGGCCCTGGGTCGAGGATCACCCTGTGTGCCCTGCCGAGTTTTCTGGAAAGGGAGCCTGTTTGGGATGGGGGCAGAGGAGGGATCACAGTTGGCCCTAAAGTCTGTTGCTACCGGCTGGCCGGCTCCCCCACTAGGGGTCCCGGCTTGGGAAAAGTTGCCCCAAATTGTTCCACTTGCTCACAAGAGCTCTCTCCTGCTTCCTCTGTGTCTCTGTGTCCTGCTGCAAACTAGGAAGCCAACAGCGAAAAGACCAATAACGGGATTCACTACCGGCTCCAGCTCCTTTACAGCAATGGTGAGGCTCCGTGGGGTCTGCGCCGGCGCGCTGGGGCACGGGCAGGGCAAGGGCTCAGGACGCTGCTGGCAGAGCAGAGCTCCCTCAGGGAAGCGCAGTCCCAGGCCATCCTCTGGGTGAACCGGCCTAAGTTTCCTCCTCGGAAGTTTCACCTTCGGAGGGCCCTGGCCGGCCGGGCAGTTCTGTAGTCCAGTGTGTACTTGAGGCCTCAGCTGTTGCTGGGCCACTTTCATTCATTCTCTCCTCCCAGAGGCCTGTCCTTTGCACTGAGCCCAAATATCAGGCCCAGGGCCCCCTTAGGCTCAGGGAGCTGGGAGCAGTGGTGGCCAGACAGGGAACCCAGAGGGACTGCTGTGTGCCCAGGAAGAGTGGCCAGTGGGGGTCCTGGCCCACTCCAGCTGCAGAACCGGCTTCTGGCTTGCTAGAGGCCAGGGCTCCTCTCTGGGTGGTGGAGGAGGGAGGCTTGCTGTGCCTTTCCAGGGCTGTAAGAGTTCCAGGCCTCCTTGGACCTCTTCTTTGTGCGTCTTCCTGGTGGTTGTTGGTTTTGTTTAGTGCTCCTCTGGAAGTTGGGTCCCTCTCACTTACCTCTCCTCCTGTCCTCATTTTCCCTCTAGGGATAAGGACAGAGCAAGATTTCTACGTGCGCCTCATTGACTCCATGACAAAACAAGTAAGTTTCTTAATTCTGCACCGCCGTGGGGATGACACTAGGGTCACGAGAGACGAGGACAGAGGGGAAGGTGGTTGCTGCGCGGCAGGAGGGCTGGAGCTCAGACTCTGGAAGCCCGAGGACTTCGGACCTGGCTCCCAGGGTCACACTCGCGCGCCTCCGCGTGGGCAGGATGGCTCCAGGGTGCTGTAGCTGCCGAGGAAGCTCAGGCCTTGTGAACCAAGCCCATCGAGTGCTGAGAAGGCATTGGGGGCTGACTTCCTCTGACAGGGCCCGCGAGCGCGCCAGGGGGTGCCAGAGGAGCCCAGGAACCCCTGGGTGACAAGAGCTAAACTTCTGATCCGGGAGCCAGCCCTGAAGGCCCTGGAATGGGGAGATGGCTGGAGAGTACAGATGACCATGCAACAGAATTTTAAGAAAGGGGGTGATGATGGAGGGTAGTGTTGGAATAGGGAGCAACAATTGTTAAAAGGATATTTTGAAAAAAAAAAAAAAATCCTCTCTGCGTTTGGCTCCAACTTTGGCAGGAAGCCAGGCAGCATGAGTGAGCTTGTGGTCTTAAAGGTACATGGACGCGTTTCCTTCAACTCCTGAACAGGCCGGTGTCAGGCAGTATACATTAAGGCTGAGTTATGGTTTAAAAGATACAATTATGAGCCGAGTCAGGAGAGAGGCCTGACATTTTAATGAGGCACAGGAGCTTTTTTTTCTTTATTTCCTCTTTCTTCTTAATTTTTAAAAAATGTTTAGTTTCAGAATGAAGTAGCTGGTTAGGTAGTTGGAGAACTTAGTGTCAGAAATAAGACAGCTTTATTGGGTGGGAGAAGGAGGTTGAACAAAAGAGTCTTCACTCTGGGGAAGATAGCCATTATATCTAACCAGCAGTTGAGTAAGGAGATTCAAATTTGTTTATTTGATTACTATTTTGAAATGTTCCCAGTTTGTAGTAAGGGAGGGGATCTTCCTTCCTAAGGGAAAGTTTGAAATGAAGGTGTGCATGCATTTTTAAAGATCGTTTTTCAATAGGCCATGGCTTAAATATGTTGTACAAAATGCATATTAAGAAGTTGTGGGGAGTTTTAAAATCTCAGCAAGAATCAGCTCAGTAACAGCTAAGTTTGATTATTATGCTCCTATTTCATTGGGACCCAAGTTGCAGATAGAGGGTATGGATTTGTTTATAAAATTAATAAATACCTTTGACATCGATTTCATGAAATTATATCTTTTCATGAAGATTTTGTTTATTTTGTAGTTGATAGCTTAAATTCCCATTTATACTTTTAGGTTTGGCCTTATTTTCTTTAATAATTGGGGTTGTATTATTAGGTAGGATAATTCTCTTTCATTTGGACTCTGTTTTTTATTTAAATTTTTTTCTTGCCAAACAGAAACACAAACCCCTTGTTTCGTAACTGTTTTTTCTTTTAAAATATTAAAAAAAATGGCAAAATTTTTAAGTGAAGTTTTGTTTTCAAAATTGCCTTTGAAATCTTGGATATCTTTTCCTGCCATTCTCATGGGAGGGAGAAGGAAGGAGGAGATACGTATTTATTGGGATCTATTTTTTAAAAGATAAAAAGAATATACTGACAAGTATATAAGGCTTGTGAACACTGACTACTTGAATGTGAAATTATAGGCAGTCCAGTGAATTGAACAGTTTTTAAAAGCACAAAATTAGGGCCTATTTGAAGTGATTCTATCTGCTTTAAACCTCTTTAAAACTTTGTTTTGGATTTCGCTAAACGAAGTGTGCCATCAAGAATTGATTTTCCCATTATGAAATTAATTGACTTTATTCACACACATGAAAATGGAGGGGAGAATAATCTTTTGATTTTTGTAAAGCAATGCACCAGATACATTTTACTAACAAGGTTATAGAACTTAAAAAGTCTGCAAAAAGTGGACAGATAGGGAAGAAGAAAATATGGTCTGTTTTTTTAATAGTAAGTGTGAGAAAGTCGGTGTTATATATGCAATTATATTTTCTGGTGAGGAGTGACCTGAAAAAGGGTTAGTAATTATTTAAATGAGTGTAAAAATATCCGGAAAAGGGAAATTTCAAGATATACCTGTGTGCTCTCATAATGATTGTTTAAATAACCACCTTCTCTGTAGCTTTCACTTTGAAAGCTATCCCTGCTCATTAGCCAGTTACTTTTCTTTGGTTGGTGCTGTAGAAGCTTTGGAAGTAGGTTAGCTTCTTGTGTACATAGTTAATAACCTGGTCTCCCAAAAGCAGATAGATCAGCCTGAAAAAGTCTAACTTTTCCTAGCTGTGACATAATAATTTATATTCAGCCTTAATGAGTAAAACAGTGATGCCTCATTTACTTTGAAATTATTTTATGATAACTAAATACCTGATCTGATTTAAAATTTTTCAAAATTTTGCTTTTGCTTAAGTATACAGAGGTCTCTTACATCAGATATAAAATTCGATAAAAGCTAACTGATAAGTGGTTGTATTTTTCATCTGTGAAATTCTTCTAGATTTTGATATTTAGAGTGCAGAACAGAATGCTTTTGGCTATGTGGTATGTTCTAATAATACTGTAATTGTAGAGGGAATACCTTGCTACTGTCCAAGTGTCTGCCTTTAGTTACATTATAATAGTGTCTTTAAATCAGAGACATGACTTTGTGCTGCTTGTGATGCCATATCCCTGACATGACACTTAAAGGTAGAACACATAATAAAGGGTATAGTAAGGGGTGCTGGTGCTAAAATTTAGAAGGAATCAAGGGCAAACAACATGTAAAACTAGCTGCATATTTTTCATTTTCATAGATTATTCCTGCTCTTGAGTGGAGTTAGCAACATTGAGATCAAACAGAAATGTACTCAATCAACCAAGATGTATTGGTATGACACAGTATTTCACACCTTTTCAAAGTGTCTCATTATGCTCTTTTGGGTAAAGACTCTTAGTTTTGGGCTTTTCCAGGGATGGAGAAGTTTCACTGGATGTGAATTTGTAAAGATCTGAGGTTCCTTGTCCCTAAGCCTCCTTTATAAAATACATAGGGCATAGTATTTTTTTTTTTTTTAAACTGTCTAACAACTAGAAAACAAGTCTTGCTTTTGGGAAGGGTTGCTCAAAACCAAGCTTAGCTGAACTAAAAATAGATTGTTTTCCTGTCATTGCTGTTTTTGGTATTCTATTAGTGAGCATGCAAAAACCCCTGTAGGATCCAGAAGTTGATGGCCGCTGCATCCAGAAACAGTATCTCCCCCAGAAGCTCACATGTGCCCAGTCAGGGGGGGTCTGAGGTTTAACGTGCCTCAGTTCAGATTTTCTCCTACTACTTGAAATATGATTACCGCCTGTGATTGCTTCAGTGAGGTATTTATCTTTATATAGTTAGAAAACAAAACACAACTTTAGCTCATCTTCTCTCTTTTCCTTCCATCGTGTTTGAAGAGTGACATTTTCTACAGTGATACTCAAGATACCAAATTCCATAAAGTTATCAAAAACACTGCATTGCCAGACCCTAAATAATAGTGTTTTTGGAGAGGAGAAAACAATAGTCATGTAATCCTTATATATGTGTATTTAAAGTTAGGACATATAGCAACGGATGCTGAAAAAGACCCTGACACTGTGGACACTGCAACGTACAATAAGGGGAAAGCCCTCAGATTTCTCCTCTCAGCCAGACTTCTTTATATATTTGTTTTTGATGTTCCCAGTACTTTAGGTTATTGATACAAGTGCATTTTTCTTTATTGATTGTTTCATTATATGCTGCCACAGCTATGTAGATTTGATTAACAACCCTTTCAGTTCATAGTTCTTCAGTGGTAAATAAACACATTTTTAACATATCAATAAGTTCCAAGGAACTCAGTGGGCCAGTAGCAGGTCCTGCCATACATTTGGGGAAACGAACAAAAAATATGGAGCAAGTTTGCTACCAGGGGCCATATTTCAGCAGCTTTCTGTCTCCTTTGATAACATGTCAAAAATGCAGGTGATTTAAATTTCTCTGCACATAGAGGAATGAAGAAGTTTGGAATTTTTATGCATGATCAGGACCTGTGTTTGGGAAAATGTAAACTCATCACAGTGGAAAATGTGTTGTTTGGAGTCTGGGGGTGAAAACAAAGCTGATGGTTTTGGAGAGATTGCCGGAGCCAGATGGCCTAAGTACTTCCCCAGTCTGGCGGTCCAACTGCTCCCTCCTGGATAATATACAGCCATTTGTTCGGGGATATTTACGCTAGAGCTGTTTCCATGTGAATGTTTGAACAGCATTAAAAACGAACATATTAGTAGGGATGCATTTATCGAACTTGTATGGCTGAACAGGCAGTCTGTTATCTCTGTCTTTACTTATATTGCCGAGAGGGATGAAGGAGTGTTTGAACATTGGTGAATTGTTTACATAGTTGTTGAGCAAGAAAGATTTGATCTTAGTGAATAATTAAAATATATAAGCACTTGGAATCAAACTAATGGAAATAATGCTAGCACCCATCTCAAAGCTCTGTTATCAGAAAGAAATGAATTCAGACATGTTAAAGGATTTTGAAGTGACCAGCGCATACTAAATGCTTAATAAATTAGCTGCTTTTATTATTTTTTAATTATTATTGCTCTAATGAGTTGACCAAGTCAAGTGTATCTACTAATACAGATGTAAAAGTAGTTATTGTATGAGTAAAAATCATTTATTACTGCTAAGAAAAGAATATGATATGAGATTATTAGATGATGTTTTTTAGAGGCATTTGCATGATATAAGGGGTTTTGGTTTTTGAGACATACAAGATGCGTTCTGAAGCTCACTGCTTGGTACACGTTCACGTTTATTCAGGGCTGTGATGTAACTCAACAGCATACTGAATATGATATCATTCCTCTGCGACTTTCCTAATTCACTTCTGAAAACAGGCCTGCCTAGCAGCTGAGCTGAAATTACATCTTTGCAATTTGCTCACCAGTAGACAAGCTGCTAATTGAAGCAAAAAAAAAAAAAAAAAAAAAAAAACTTTTTAAAAAAAATTCCACTATTAATGTTGGATTGTTGTTTGACACAATTGCTTATGAAATGTCAGATTTGTATTATTTTCTTTGGCATAGTTTAACTTTTAACTAAGTCTCCTTCACCTACTGGAGATTTCTAGGCTCACATGAGCTAGCACCCTGTTGAAGGAACAGGCTGTGGAACTTGATGTCTGAATCTACTGATTATTAGTGCAGTGTGTTGATATTGGAAGTCTTCATGTTATTTTTTGATTAGTTCAGTTCTTGGTAATTTGGTACCAAAGGCTTGTTGACAGTTCAAATTCAGAGGACATTTCTCTTCTGATGAAAAGAGGTATTTTGTACATTCATGAACTTGTTCTCTAAGGTGACAAGTTAGATTTGATCTTTCATTTTGAACATGGAAAGAGGAGTAGGATTTTTCAAGGTTATTTTGATATAAGTGTAAAATTAGAAGTTTTTATTAGTTATAATCGCTCTTTTTCTTCATTTCTTCTCTTATTTTTTAAACTAATGGTGGTAAGTCTTTTATTTTTTGGTTCCAAACCCAAAAAGATTCCTAATAGAAATATTTTGTGTCTAAAAACTTTTTGTGGAATCAATGTCAAAAGTATTCTCTTTGGTCCCTTTATGTTGGCATGGGACACAAAGGGTTAAAGCTATTAGATGGCTAAACACAGAAAATCCCTGCTCAGTTCTGTGTACTTCCTTTGGTATCCTGTTGAAGTGTGATCTTAGTGTATGCTCACTGTAGAGATTTTGTTTTACAGTGTGGTCTTTACCCATAATAAATTTCACTTAACTTTTAAGAGCTAGCAATATTTTAGAAAAACATGGATGAGCCTACACTTCAAAGACACCATCTAAAACATGGCACTGGGGCACCTTATATTGAGTGACTGATTGATCGATTTATGTTTAAAGATGTTACAGACTGATTTATTAAGGAACCTTTGAAATTGATGGCATTTTTTCCTCTAACAGTAAAATATCTAATACTATTGTTGCATCAGGGTGTGAACATTTTAACAACTCACGCTTTTATTTTCTTCTTTAGTTAATTACTTAAAAAAATTTCCTGAAAAAACTCAACATGAAAGTGAAGAGAATGTTAAAAAATAATCAAAATACCTGTATTTTCTGTCTGCTTCTTAACGGATAACATTCAGAAAAGAGGGCCAGTACATCAGAAAAATAAATCTGTGCAAAACATGTTCAGTTTTGATGACTATTTTTTGAAATCAGTAACATCTAGGTTTTTAGAGTTGAGAAGAAGTTCTTGCTGTTTACTTTTTTACATTTCTCCCTGTACAACCAGGCATTCCTACAGCCTGCAGGATTTCTTTGCTATTGGCAGAATTAATGTAAACACTGTTTTCAACATGAAATGGTATATATATTTTTTTGTTTCTTAGAGTACAAAGCTCAACTTGAGTCACCATCAACTGATTTAGTATTAATAATATATCTCACGCCATTTCTGCGCCCTTCTGCCCATCTCTGTAGCAGACCCTCATCTTCGCCCCTGATAAACACATTGATTTATTTAAGCTACTGTTGTCTCTGTCACTCTCACAGCAGATTACCTTCCTCCCAGTGAGCAGATGCATGATTTACTATGGAGGATGACAATGAGCCTCCTTCATGGTGTCCCATTGTCTGGCCCTAAACCAGCTGTCTATTAAAATGGTTTCACTTAAAATAGTCAATGCTGTCTTATATGCTCCTGGGATCTCCCAGCTGACCCAACCTCAACCAGCTTTCCTAGAACCCCACAGAAGCACTATTTGAATTAGGAAGAAAAGCAGAAACTTCCCCCTAAGTTAATGTTAGAGGATCCGTGTGCTTTTGGGTTACGGTCTGGTGTGGCTGAACTGTGACCCGATCTTGACATGCGTGCTAAATGTAGACGGTAGAGATTTGATCGGGGCTGTCGGTTGGGGTGCAAGCTGGTAGGAGACCTTGGAAGAATTTTTGCTTTTAAATCTGTCTTACTGTCGCTACCTTGCATCAGAGATGTTCGTCCATGTAAGTTTATCCTATTTTCCTATATTGGATCTCATCAGAATGTTGATTTCTGGGCCCATGCGTTCTCGGTGTGTGTGTTAAAACGCCTTTTTCCAGTAACAAAAATTACTTGGGCAGGGTTGGAGGTGCCTTTGGCTTTGAATTCCATGTGAAAGCTAACCCTCAAAGCTCCAGTTCACTGTAGTTATGGGATTTTAGTGCTGGTCCATGATGGAGTTTGGCTTGCTTTTCTCTCAGAAGTCACGGAGCAATACTTCTTTCTCTGCCTTTATGCAGCTGAGAGAATTTTCCTGTCCAGGCGCAAGGATAGGGAGAGCAGAAACTTCATGCTTTCAGCCCTCCCTAGAGTTCCTAATTATTTCTGAGCAGATCCAAACTCATGGTTTCATTTTTCTACGCTTGATTTGGAGAAAGATTCTCTGTTTTGACTGCTGCCAGAAGCGAAGTGGCAGTTCGGTATTTGGTAAAGGGGTGTCTCACAGAGGCTCTGGGCCTTAAACGAATGATGCTCAGTTATAAACGAAAAAACATGGGCTTCTGGGAGTCCGTATCATCCACTGCTTGGAGGAGTCTTGAGCGGATTTGCACCGCAGCAGGTCTTTAATTGGATAAGATCGTGGAACCAGTAGCTCCAGTAAAAATAACATCCATGCTATCTAGAAACAATCAAAGTGAGAAGATCTGATCTAACTCATACTCCCCAAACTACTTCTTTTTTTTTCAACAGTTGGGAAAAACTTACCAATATCTGTGAATTTATTTACCAAGTTACTTGTTTTAGTTTGGAAAGACAAATGCTAAAGTTGAAACAGAGGTTATCTAGAGCATTAAAAAAACACACAAACAATTTTGCAGTAATAGTATATAGCAGAAATGCGTCATTAAAAATTTTTTTAGCACCATGTGTTAGATCCAATCAGTAATTTACTTTTAAAAAATTTTCCAGCAGCGATTGCAGGAACTATAACAGACAGATATAATTTTTGGTTTTCAGAACATTTTTAATTAATGCCTTTTCTTAAGTAAAGCAACCTTTTGGGTATTTGAAAAGGTCTTTTAAGACTAGTAGAAAACTGGGTTTGGTGGTACACACCTGTAATCCCAGCCCTCAGGAGACTGAGGCAGGAGGATTTCTGCAAGTTTGATACCAGCCTTGGCTACATAGCGAGACCCCATCTCCAACCAAACCAAATCAAACCAAACCAAGCCAAGCCAAAGCAACAAAAGCAACATTAAAAAAAGAAAGAAAGAAAGAAAGAAAGAAAACCCAAATACAAGTAGGCAAGAAAGAATCATCTGTCCATGTTAATACTAGTGGATGAAAATTTGAGGCGTAGTAGAATATTAACATAAGGCAAATTATCTCTCCAGAAGATAGCTATGAATTGCATAATCAAGAGTAAAACTGTATAGTGGGAAACTTGGCTGGTAATCTCTGTGGACAGTGGGCATCACCTTATACCAAATGGTCGAAGTGTATGTGGTGATTAGCAGTGAAACTAATCACTGGTAAGAACTGAAACATAGCTCCCCTACCCCCAACCTCTGGTAGTGTTCCCGAAGACAAAATTTTACTCTGTGACAGGGAAAACTCTAATTGAGAGATGTTCCCTTAAAAGAACTAACTTGTATTCTTCAAAGACGTTGCAAAATAAAAAAGATTCGAGGGTGTCCCATTTTAAAGGAGAAATAACAAGTCAATACAGTGATTAGTTTTGGATTGTTTTTTGCTGCAAAGGATATTATTGGGTAATTGATAAATATCAATAAGGTCTAGAGATTAGGTTATTGTGTTATATCAATGTTAATTTTCTGATTTAGAGCATTGTCTGCGGTTATGTAAGAGGATTGTCTGTTTGAAGGAAATACACTGAAATATTCAGGACATGCCTGCAGTTTACTAATAGGTGATTTAGGGGGAAGAAAAGAAAAGAATAAAACAAATTTATTAGAGCACAAACACCTTTGAGGAGTCTGAATAGGAACATGGTGGACTTTGTTGTATATTCTTGCAACTCTTCCATAAGCTTACATGTATGTCAAAGTAAATATTTTTTAAACAATACAGGCTTATGGCAGGCGGGCCTTAAAAACTACAACAGTAATGTTTTCTCCTCAGGGAGTTACTTTCCTTAATGCTTACTTTATGGCCAAGTTTAGCCCTGTGATCAGATGACATGCCCAGAGCCAGCTCCAAGGATCCAGATATTCTGGGCCTTCAGCAGTATCCATTGTGCAGCCACCAGAAGTCCCAGGTTCAAAAGCAAAGTCCATTAGAACCAACTACCAGTCACTGTAGCCTCTTTAAATACTACCTAAGAACAGTCTGTGATTAATTAAAGTAGTTTTGTCACCAAGAAATTGAAAGTTATATGATTGAGTGAAAGTAATTTTATTAACAGTTTGAAGCTGTGTTGTATTAGTGTTATGCAGTGATTCAGTGTTAAATCAGCTAAATGTATCCCATTGCAGAGAAGACTTTGCTAATAGCTACGTATGTTTTGTTGGCTCAGCTATTAACATGTAGGTCTGCAGGAAGAGGAGCTTTCAGGAGGGCTTCTTGGTGTTCGTAAGCTAAATGTTTGTATATTCAATGTAAAAAGTGGGTTCAAACACTCCAGCCTACAAGGTACAAAGGCTGCTGAGATGGTTTGGGATTCCAGATTTGGAGAGCCAGTTGTAATTCTCCTTAGTGTAAGGAAATGATTCTATGTTTCAAAGTTCTCCCACAGCCTGTGCTGGTGAGCACTGCTGTTGGGTGGGCGTGAGCCCCCTGAGAGCACTTTTGCAGCCTGTTGGTGGGAAGAGGGATTTTCCCTGGTTGATGAATCACTTAGAAAAATGACACAGTGAGTGAATGGACTCATTTGCTTCACCCACACTTGTTTTCTGCTGCTTGCCATGAAAATGCTAAATGTTGGGGTTGGAACTAGCAAAGTGAGGAGGGAAAAGCATATCATTTAAATATTAAGTTTTGCATGCCGCTCTGTATTTTAGATAGTAGTATCTCCATCTATTCAGCCTTCTGGCTTTTTCCTCCTTATTGATTAGGCTTATTTTTATTCTGTATTGAGAGGAGAATGATGGTTGTCTTGACAACAGAAACCCATCATGCTGATCCAGAGATGTGCATTCTAATAAGGCGGTTGGTGGGGCCGAGAGGCTCATGTCCTCTTCCATTCAGTTTGGGTTGACACTGAACTGTGTATTTTGAAACAGTCCTCTTGGTGAGACAAGTGGCTCCCAAAGCTCATTGGCCCTCAGCAGTGATGGATGGGTCAAGAGCCCAATAGTTATGCTTTATGTTCTGTTACTTAGCTGAAACCATGCCTTTGCTTTCAGGCCATAGTGTATGAAGGCCAAGACAAGAACCCCGAAATGTGCCGAGTCTTGCTCACGCATGAGATCATGTGCAGGTAAGAAATACGTTGGTCTTTCTCTTTCATTAGCAAAGAGAAGATGGATTTATACTTCACATTTAGATGAACTTGGGTCTATTTTTGGTTATACATTTATCTTGCTTCCAGAAGATAATCTGAAAGAATTGTTAAACACGAGTACTTGATAGTAAAGAGTCAGGTATCACAGTAGTTCTCCTTTATTTCTGAGTCTTTGTGCGGATATCACCCTGTTAATGGTCTCTTTCCCTTTCCTTTACAACTAAATAAAGTGCAGTACAACCATTGTATTGTTAATAAATGGATTCCTCTGCTTTTCCAGTAAAATGAGTAAGAGTTCTACTGAAGTCAGCAGAGCTTCTGTTTGGGAAAAGACTAAAATTATAGTTCCCCCATTTTTAATTTTCCTGCCTAAAAATATGACCATTCACACCTAGGTGTCATTTCTCTGCACATCAAATATGATATTTTTCTTTTCTTTCTCCTCTTACTCTTTGCATTTGATTTCTTAGTTACCCTATACATAACTGGCAGTGTAGCTAATATTTCTTAGAGAGAGTGAGTTTTGTGTTTTTGCAAGGGTGGCGGAGATGAGTTCCTGAAAAGTATATAAATTCATATTAGAGATGAGTGTTTTTATTTTTGCCTGTAATCACACTGAAACTACATTAGAAAACAGGCAAGGGGGCCACACCCACCTCCCTGGCTTCAGCTAGGCCTCCACGTGTAAGGGACTGGGTCCGGGAACAGCCTTTTAACTTGTCTTCTTATTCTTCATAAAATAACACCAGCACTTTGCTCCTAGTATATTCTGAGTAATTGGATAAAGCATGAAGATGCCACTGTGCATCAGGGAAAGGCTACTAATTGCTTTGTTAGCCGTGCAGCTTTTCCTGGCACAAAGCGTGCTCGGTGACTGACTACGACTGACCAATCCGCTTGGGACTTCAGCTGCCGCCTCGGCATGGGTGGCCTTTATTTGCTGCCCGTGGCCTTATGGGGAAAGGGATCTTAAAACTCTACAGGTGGAAATAAAGTCCAAAGGGCTTAATGTGCTTCCTGAGTAAAATCCCGAATATGAACTTCTATGTCTATAAAAATTTCATATTTCCCTTTAAAAAATACTTCCAATATATTATTTTAAAATATGCAGGAGTGTCACAAGTGTTCACTTCAGTGATTTGTAAAACTTGTTAATTATCCCAAAAAACAGGTTGTTTGTCTCTGACTCTGAAGCTGAAACCAGAATTATGGTCATGGGATTCTTATATTACTAGGCAAAAATTAGGGTTATACTTTATACAATTGTTTAATAAAACTGAGTTGTACCTTTCAGAGTTAAATGAGAAAAATTCATTTGAAAAGCACTGAAACATGGTTTCCTTTGTCTTACTATTTTTTTCAAACAGCTCTCTATTATTTTAGCTTCCTATAATTAGACTGAATTTCCCATGTTCCACTACATGTGATTCCAGCAAAGTAAGAAGCGGACAGAAGGATGGATCGTAACCAATAAGCCAAATAATATCTCTATATCATAGATATTCTATTCTTGAAGTACTTAACGATATATTATGCCTTTCACACACAGGCCTACCCTCTATTAACGCGGCTTATATTTTTCTTGTTTTTAAAATTCATTGGTCCAAAGTGCTTTATTATGCTGGTTGGTGTGCTTTACTGCTGATGTTATCTCTATTTTTCAGAAACATAAAAATAGCAAAAATAAAAATTTCAAGCCACCAAAGGCAAATGATGCTGTTTGTACTGTGTGGCTTAGAGGGAAAACCCATATTCAAAATGTCATCCCACTAATGTTACAGATCACCCATCTTTCTGGCTGCCTATAGATGTGTATGGGTACTTGTTTGTTTACTGGGTCGGCAGTGACCCCATTACACAAACCTGCCATCTATTGTGCGGCTAACAGTCTTTTAAATTGCAAATCTGATGCTCTTTAGGGGGCTTTAGGGAAAAAAATTCTCACTTTCCACACCATCCTATTTCTCTTGATTTCTTGCCTGTTGTAAGTGGAAGTTGGGATGTGCTGAATTTGCACCAGGGGTGCAAATGCAGACTCAATTATAAGCATAAAATTAGAGTCTGTTCACCATTAATCAGCCTGGCTAATTGCTATGCACCACCATTAGCCATATGGTGTGAAAGACAGCTTGCTCTCCCCAAGATGAAATTTCTTCATTGCAGACATGAAATAGTGAGGGCTCTAGATTTTAAAATAGCCTGTTTTAGATATTTAATTTCTAAACAACTTTCTGCAGTGCTTTCTATCAAAGCTAACAGCACAATAAAACTTTGCGTTGATGTCACAAAAGCTGTATATTTATAGTACGTTGGGTATGGTAAAGGAGACAGAATGTAGACAGATGAAAAAGGGCTTAGTATGATTCTGTTTTGTTGCAGGCAAAGGAAAAAGAAAAAGGAAATTTAAAAAATCACGAGAGTCATGTCTTGGGTGTTGCAACTGTTAAAATCCCATTTTATTCTATAGAGGGAGTGACCCCACTGCATGGGCTGGCCGAGGAACTGCCCATTGAACTATAATTATTACCATCACAGACAAACCCTCCTTTGACTTGCTAACATGGAGCTCTTCCATAGGATTCTGGGACTGTCCCTCCCTTTTGGAGAATCGCAGTCTATCCTACCCATCATTGTTATGTTTAACCTACTCCTGGTTGTGAAGTTCTTAAAATAATATGGTCCCGTGAGTGATTGTTTTTAGAGTCTATAAGGGATACTATAAGGGACTTGACTATAAGGGGATCCTAAAAACCCGTGTTTAAAGGTCAATGGAAAATAGGAACTCTTCTGGGTAGGTGAACTTAGCTCCCAGTTCCTAAGTGAATGCAGTGAGTTTTCTCCCTTGTGCTCTCTAGATGGTTATTTCAGGGGACAGGTACTCTGTTTGAGAAAGTACTTTTTTCCATTATCGGTGTCTGGTTTCTTGCAGGGCTATGAGTTCTCAAAGCTAACCTAGTCCCTTGGTATGCTTTTCCTAGATTATTCTGATTTTCTTTTCTTTTCTTTTCTTTCTTTTTTTTTTTTTTTTTGTCTTTTTCATTTTTATTGGTACCGGGGATCGAACTCAGGACCGCCTGCTTGCAAGGCAGGTGCTTACGCCGCTGAGCTAAATCCCCAGCCCCTTTATTCTGATTTTCTAAGCTTTCAGATACCCATGGCTTCTTCAGAGAAGCACCACTGGCCCTTGGTCTAAGGCATGCTTTTTTCATGCAATCCTGTATACACTGTGCTTTTCCTTATAGTTCTCAATACTCCTGCAGTGATATGCTCATAATTCTTTTTTTTAAGCTAAGCTGCTTGAAGTCAAGAAAGTCACTTGATTTTTCCTTTGTGCTTTGGTTGACTTATGTATGAAATTGGGTTTTAATATTACTTATCTAATAGGGCAGTAGTTAAGCCTCAATGTTACAGTTCCCATATATGCTTATCACAATGCTCGACACAGTATTGAATGTTTGTTGTTAGAAGCAATAGCAGCAATATCTGCACTAATTATTTGGTACTCAGAATAAGTGATAATATTTGTTGCTCAGAATAAGTGATAATAAAGGAATAGTCAGAGGAAGGAGCTACTAAAACACAAGTGTACTTTGTTCCTTAAGAACATCTTTATTCATCCTTTAGCACTTACTATGTGCAAAAACTTGTGGAAAGACTCTGAAGCCCTTGAGTCACATAGCAGGAGAGCTTTTGGTTTAGGCTGGGAGCTGAGGGTTGAAGCAGACCTCCTGACTTGGCTTTAGAAGGGGCAGACAGTGATGTAAGATTGAGGCAAAGGGCCCACACAGAGGCAGGACACAGACTTGTAGGCGGGTCTTTGCAGCAGCAAAGGGAGGGGGATGAGATAGGAGAAGGACCCCAAAGGGTGCATGAAGAAGTGTTTCCTGCTGGTCCTGGCAAGATTTTTCTGTGGAGCAGGTGCAGTGAGCTGGGCCAAGGCACAGAGCTGGGGAGAGACTCAGGGTCAAAGATAACTAACCTTAAAGGTGTCTTCCCAAAGATGAGAGCTGAAGCTCTGGGTGTAGACACAGTTGACAGGCAAGGAAGAATTGGAAGAGAACACACTCTTTGCCTCAGTTTATGAAGCTGTGAGTCAGCTCATTAGACATGCACACCTAGAAGTTTGCTGTTCTCTGAATGTGCAGAGTTGTCTGAGAGACACATGGCCCGGTTGGGGAAAGGAAAGGACCACTATTTTGAGTCTACAGTATATGTACCACCCCAGGTGTGGAAGACCCACTGCTGGGATGAGCCACATGGCTGTCCAGTCCCTTGGGCTGTGGACTGAGAAGGGTTGTAAACAGTGGTGGCTTTTGGTGTTCTGTTTTGATGACCAAGCAAATCAGGAAAGCTCTCAGCACTATAATAAATGCCCACGTTAAGGAACATATACAAGCCCGTCCACCCTCACAGGTGGCCGAAGCTGAGCACCTTGGTTCTGGGATAATAAGGACATAACCACTGCTGCGTAAGAAAGTCATAGTAACTTTCTTATAAAGGCGTTAGCAACTGTTTCCTGTTTTGGATTGTTTCGGTATGAGCCTCAGTCTAGTCTGCATACATCTGAGAATGTGTTCTTTCAGTTTGTCCCTCCCAGTCAACACATGTCTTGTGTGTAGCAGGAACAAGTGCCATCTTTTTTTGGTCTTAGTTAGTAGAGGAAGAACTCACTGCGCAGGAAAGGTGCCACGGGGATGGAGGACCTGTCCTTGCTTAGCTTGGTGCTAGGAAGCTACAGGTGTGTGTGCTGCTGAATCGATAGGAAAGAGGTCAGCGCGTTCCTAAGAAGGATTTCCCTTATTGTGGTTGATTTTTAATGTTTTTAAATGGGAAAATAATATTTTATCACAAAGCAGAACACTGAAGAAACGTGAAAGTAAAATGTTATGTCCTGCGATCTTCCCAATGCCTGTTCCACTCCCTGTAGTTTAACACTTTGAAGTGCCTATTAATTTAAAACATAATTCCTGAGGACCTACTGTGTGCTGGCTCTGCAGATCTACCCTCTGACAGGCTCTGTTCCAGTTGCTGGGGATGCAGAGAAGAACCAAATGGTCCAATACTCTGTCTCTCCCTGGGGGGCTTATATTAGCGTGAGAGAGATCATAAAAGAAGACCATCATGAAATGCAACGTGGTGACTTCTATGAAGAAAAATATGGCAGGATGAGGAGTTAGAGAATGCTGTGGAAGCCAGGGCAGGTCTTTCTAAAGCGATGGCGTCATTTAGACTTCAGTGAAATGGGGAATGAACCAGGTTTGTGAAAAATTCTGCCTTCCCTTCCTCCCCTCTCTTTTGCTTGTTATTTTTCTTCCAGGATGCGTTGTATAGTATGCATACTCTTCTGCAACACATTTTTCTCAATTCACAATATAATGTGTATTTCTCTCCTTAAAAGTGCATCACTTCCCCATTTTCATTTTTTAAAATATTGTGCAGAATGCAATATATTCCCTGAATATGGATACATATGCACACAGGATGCTTATATGTGTACATGTACACATATATGTCTTAAGAGATATCCATCTATCTAAGAGCTATATATTTCTATGTAATATATATATATATATATATATATATATATATATATATATACACATACTGTGATGAGATCATACTTCAGGTCTTATTTCATGGCTGCTTGGGTATGGAACAGAATCCTAATTAGCCTATTTTAGGAATAATGATTATATAATACAGTGATGACTTTAGACACAGAACATTTGTTGAGTCTTTTATTTTTATTTATTTACTTACTTGTTTGTTTGTTGTTTTGAGGCTCTGGGGATTGAACCTGGAGCACTGAGCTGCATCCCGAGTAGCTGAGATTATAGATGGGCACCACCACATCCAGCCTGAGCTCATTCTCCTATGTGCATAAAGTTTTAAAACTAAATGTTAAGTGACACCTAGCTCCACATCCTTTTTTCTAATCTTTTCTTCATTTTCTCTGTTTTATTTCTATTCTATCCTTCCCTCTACAGTTCTGTTCTCTGCATCTGCCTAGTTCTCTGGGTCCCTCGGGGCAGAGCATAGAAGCATGGCTAAATTCATGTTGCTGTCCTCAGGCAAATTTTTATTTTAAAAAGATGAGGACCATTTTGAAGTCAAAGAACACATCTCCGGTCTGCATGGCACTTGTTTGGGGGAGGTGGTTTGATGTGTGGGAGGGGGTGGGGTGTATCTTTCTTTCATCAGCAATGTCTGCCATGGGGGGCAGCTTGGCCTTCTTTATCTGTCACTCTTTTATTCTTCTGGATTATCATTTCTTTAGTGTATCATATCCATTCATCAACTCATTCAGCCATTCAATCGTTCAATATTTGAACTTTTCTGTTCTATCTCAGGCATTATCCTATGCATTTGGTGAGTAAAACTGACAGTTTCTTCCTTTATGAGCTGCTTGAGTTGGGGGAATAAGACATAACAAAAAATATAGAAATACATATGTAACAATATAATTTGCATTGTGTTAGGTGCCTCTAAAGAAAACACCCCAGGAGGACCCTAATTTAGATATGAACAGGGTGTCAGGGAAAACCTCTCTGAGGAAGCAGATACAGACTGTGCATGGGATGGGAGAGGTTAGTAGACTAGAGAAGGCCAGCAGGGATGGCCAGCAGGGAGCATGGTTGGGCCTGGACCCAAGGCTTGATTGGGCATAGTGCATCTCAGAGCTTGGCGGGCTGGAGGGAAGGGAAAGGATATGGAAAGGTGGTGTGGCATCATCTCATATTACAAGTTTATTCTAAGTGCAACGGGAATCCATACAAAGGTCTGTGACAGTGAAGTGACACAGTCCCGTGGACATTTGAAAAGATACTTTTGGAGAGGTCAGAGTGGAGGCAACGAGACCAGATGGGAGACCACTGCAGGATCCAACAGAACAATGAAAGTGACTCTGATAAAGCCAATGGCAGTGAGGAAGGAAAGGTCAGTTAGGTTTAGAGGTAGATTCTTGTCCATCAACATCATCAAAGCAAGTTAAGAGAGTCCCTTCTGGGCACTACATCCAGGCAGGACCAGGTGAAGTTGTAGCACCAGGAGCTTGCATTGCTCACTAAGTGCCTTTGTAAAATAAAACAAAGCAGAGATAGGCCTTCCATCCATCAGGTCTCCCCCTGGGTAATGGAGACTTGGGATCTATTGATGGGCTGCTATTGGATACCTGCTTCATCTGCAGAGCACTGGGAAGCTTTACTCAGAGGTGGAGGCGATGGTTGCGGAGGCACAAGGAATGGTAATGACGCTGCTCTTCATTGAGCTCTCAGTAGGCTCACGGAGCCCAGGTTTTGTACCCTTACGGTGTGGAATATTTGAGTGCTTAGATGTAGGTTTCACAATTTTCCCAGTTTACAAATAAGATAACAAAGCTTATGAGGTGGAGTACATTGCTCAAGGTTAGACTGGTAGCTTTGGCTGTGTAGAACACTGGTCCCAGAGCCAGTGTTTTTAACCCCTGTACTATTTTGACAAGCATGTGAGATATAGGTGTTTACTTTTTAAACTATCTTTTTTTTTTTTTTTTTTTGCATGCATTTCAACAACTTGTACTCCCTTCTCTCTCGTTTCTTTATTGTTTCTCAGATACCTATATATTTGGGGCTTTCTATCCACAATGTTCTGGCATAGCAGACCTCAGGCCCAGAGGAAATAATTTCCCATGAATTAGAAAGGGCATGACTATCAGGTAGATGGGGTGGTGTTTTATCTGGGGTGCTAACAATGGAGGTACAATTTTAAACATTGCTTTTTGAAGAATTAGCACCAATTCTGGAAACTGATTCTCCTCATAGAGATATAGTTATGGTAAGGAAGGAGACTTCCCAATTTTGGTGAAAGGCAAAGAATATATTTCTCTAGGCAAGAATATATTTATGGGTCCTGAAAATGCAGTTCAATATTGGTTCTCTCCAACAGCTCTCTAAATTTAGGCTGTATGAATCACCAAATCTCAGGCATGTATGTGTGTGTGTATGTGTATGTGTGTACATATGTGTGTGTAGAGGATGGAGAAAGGTCCTCTTTTTACTGGTGGTGCATGGTAAAGTTTAACCCTTGGATAACCTCCTCTCTTTCTTGGCTTATTTAATATATGCTTTCACAGTGAACCCCTGGGTGTATGCCAGCCAAGGGACACATTTGTTACTCATAAACAACTCTCAGATGGATAGTTTTCTGTTTGTTATAGGTACTTTTCAAAAATACAAATATTTTTTGCCTTTACAAGAACCTCAGTTTAAAATCCTAAGGTCACAACTGGGTGCTTACTTTGTGCATGCTGTGCTTTTTGTGACTTAATACAGAAGATGATGGCTGTGTTAGCCATTGGATCCATTATTTATAATGCTTCCAGAAAACTCGAGTAGTTCCCAGTGCTGGTCTTAAAAGCCAGAGGACTGTGTATGTGAGCCTTCACTTTCTTTTATGTTATCCCTTCCTTGTCTTAATTATTGTGAAATCTTTATTCACACGAAGACATTTCAAAAGCAAACATTTACCACTGTCGGGTTTTGGGGAGGTCTGTGGATGAAGGAAATGCCACCCATAAAAGAGAAAAGAAAAAGGAATCCATTTAATACAAAATAACTGGAGGGGGAGAAATCACTCAAACCTCATGATTGATGCGTTCCACAAAATCAGTGTGATCTTGTGGGAAGAGTGTTTGAGCCACCCACAACCCTGAGTGTTCTTATTGGGTAGAGGCAATAATCATGCACTTCGCATCGAACTCTGCCAACACCACAGGCAGCGATGGAGAGACCCCATCGTAGGGCTGTCATTTCGGGCTCTGAGAGAAGCCTTCCTCCTCCCTCCCACTCTGAGCAGGGAGAGGTTAAGCCTGGCCATTAACCCATAGGTGACCCAAATAGCATTTTCTGTCCCAGGGATCCGTTGATTGCCAGGTATGGCTTTGTGGTAATTCTAGCATTTGCAGCCCAGCAATTTAGACCTTCTGTCTGCTTAAATGATGATTTTACATTGTAATGGTTGTACTAAATCGTTTCGCTTTTGCTCCATAGCCGCTGTTGTGACAAGAAAAGCTGTGGCAACCGAAATGAGACTCCTTCAGATCCAGTGATAATTGACAGGTAGGGACCACTCTTCTTTCACTGGATTCTTATTCTTCATTATAATGAAACACCTGCCTTGTGGCCGAAATTTGCCTGTTGTTGGTCATGACTTAGGCGGTGCTGATGGCTTGCGATTCCTGTGGACGCCAAATGGAATGTTCTTTGGAGGTCTTTTTCTTGGATTACTCCAGTTCTGTATCTGATTCATGCTCCTAAAAGAATATTTTTTTCATTTCTGACTTTCTGTGGCTCAATCTTCATGCTGTGCCAGGAAGCTTCAGAAATAAAATAATAATAGTTTGTGATTTATGAAATGTGGTTGGGTGCTTATAAATATTTAACTTTTATTTGAAAAATGTTTGAATCATTATCACTTTTAGCTACAGTAGTTCTGTTGGATATAATCCATCTACATTTTAAGGTTTTATTTATGCATAAAAGCAGTTTAAAGAGATCTGTGAACCAAGATTTTCTACTGTTATTTCTCGGGTTTGATTGCAGCTCATACTGTATTGTAACTTGATTAATTTATCCCGCTTGTCTTAATTATTGTGTTTTTAAACAGATCCATATTACTAATCTGACATGACCAAGTAAATCACTATAGAACAATAAATCTGTTTTAGTTGTTCAGAGCAATTTTGAGTCAGTGTGTGTGCACATTATGCAAAATCACATTCCAAATATTCATTTTACATTTTAATTATTGAAATTCATTGTATAGAAACATGTATGATAAACCATTTGTTACATAGCATTACTCATTGAGAGTTAAATGGCCTGGAAGCTTTATAGATGTTGTCAATCGTCAGCTAGGCAAAGAGCTAGCATTCTCTACGAGCTGTAGAAAGCATCTTGCAAACAAGACTGACTGATCCTCTCTTGAGGCAATCAACAGCCAAACAACAGTCTCTTTTGGGGTTTTGGTAATATTGGTTTTTAACAAGAACAACATCCAAGGAGTGGGGAAACCTGCCTTTCAAATGCTGCAACTGTTTTGGGCTTGATTTATCAATTTTTCAGCTAAAGATAGATGGTTACTCATATTTGATGTGCAAGATTGTCAATTTTGTCCTGTGTTATTCTTTATGCTTTAACTTAATATCGATTGCCAAGTAGTTTTGTAAAAGTTACATTTCATTTGGATATTTTAATTAAATATCTATAACAATATTCACTAAAATATACTTTTACTTAATGTGTGTAGTAATAAATTGACTCAAAGTTAAAAGATAGGGAAATGTAATGCAGAGTGATGTTGTACGCTGCCTATAGAATTAGGATGGCATGTTTATCTGGGAGAGCAGATATGACTTCATGTAATTGCTTTTTCTGCCATGGAAGATAAGTCTTCAAATGAGTACAGTCCAAAATAAATATAACCTTTACGCTGTCTGTTTCCATTGTACATACCTCTTCTTAATACCACTTCTTATTTTAAGCTAGTCTTTCTTATCCTTTTGTTGGGAGGAACATATTCTGATCAAAGGACCAGCCCAAACAGCCCCCAGAACTTTGAAACCATAAACATTTTGTTCTGCCCTACAGTTCCTTTTGGTTTAAATGATGATCAGAACCTTACCTTGCCATCCGCAATGAAAACATTTTTATTTTTTGCTTTGTGAATGGGTTAAAGCTTTTAACTTCCTCGTTTGGTTTTAAGCTGTGACTCTGATATAGAAGATTGATATGACTGTGGTTTGAATAACATTTGATTTTGACCTGTTCCTGTGGGTCTCGATGGCATAAGAAACTTGACTCAGCGGTGCTGTAATTAGCCCAGCCTGTGTTTTTGAAACAGGATTGTGTTACCTGGGTTGCATTAGTGTGGCTTCTATTGTTGCCGCCTTGCATCTGTCCCAGTAGGGTACTTAAAACCTTTTCTTGGTTGGGGTGGTTCAAGCAATTTAGGCAAAATAAGTATGCACTTTATGCTGTTGGTGGCTTTAGAGATATTACTCCTGGCATTTATCTTTTTCATGCCCCCCTTTTCGGTTGCACAAGTAGAAAATTGTGTGTAGCTAATTGTGTAGCTTTTTAGATAGAGGGACACTTTAGAGACGGCTGACACATGGCGCGTATGCACACATATGTTTACCTGCTGACTGTCGCTACCATCTCATGTGAGCAAGCTGTCTTTTCATGCGGTGTTACCAGTTCATATGTGAAACTCCATTTAGTTATTTTTATTTGCATCTGCGTTTTCAGAATTTATTTGTCCTTCAGTCTGCCAAAAGTTTAAAAAACTCTAGCTCTGTGCATGCTGATATGTGAAACTTCTATTTTTATCGAGAGAAAAAATAACAAGAAAAGAACTTATGTAAGGAAGGGCAGACTAGAAAAGAGTTTTTAATTCCATGAAATTGCTATAAAAGAAAAAGAAGCCGTGGCAACCAAGTCTGAATTTCTTAGTTTCTGATCTTGGTCTATATTGATTACATAATACCTGCTATATGCTCTCAGATTTATGAATGCAAATCTCTCAATAATTCATAAAAATAGATGATAGGGCCTGCATTCAGTAGTAACAGTGATTGTTTTTACAAACTATACGCAATTTGCAGTTCTAGAGCTAAGAGTACAGACGGTCTTCCCCTTGAGTTCAGCATGGTTTAGCCCCCATTGTGCATTCCTTGGAATTGGAAGAACTTTGCTATGTAATCAATCAAAAAACTTTCTGCAATTTTTATTAAAGAAAACTGTTTATAGGATAGACACACCACACTTTTCTAGTCACCCACCAGTTGTGTGGGACAAGCTATTTCTGTGTCACATTTTAGCCACTGTTTGCCATCCATGTTTGAGAAACATCATCTTAACATATTCTATGAAAAAGTAGAATTAACAAAATCAACAGATGTATACTGTAAGTTAGAGAATGAATTTCTACTTCCTTCTAGTGACATGTGACAGAGTCGGAATGGCATGATCTGAATTCTTTTTCTACAGTTATACCAATTTGTCAAGTCACTACAAAAACGTTCACAGGAAAACTGCTATAAAATGTAGAGCGTGAATGTTTGGAGTTGACTGCTAGGTTACATTTCTGCTCGATGCCAAAAAGCTTGAGTAAGAGTCACAAAACACAGGCCGTGCCCAGTGATCCCAATATGTGGGCTGGGCAGACATGGAGGAAATAATAGCTGATGTTTAATAATAATAGTTGTTTAATAGCTGATGACCAGGACCTAATAACATCAAATTTCATTATCACTGAGGTAGAGGGCTGTGTGTGGTAATTGTAGTTAAAGTAAAAAGCAAAAGTGATTTCCAGTTATTGAATTAAGGTGGAGATTGATTTAACATTGTCACATCCTAACTCATATTTGAATTTAAAAGGTTTGCAATAAAATTCGTTGTTTAGAAATTGAATGAATTGTAGTTTAATATTACATTGGATATCCTTGAGTCCTAACCTTTTTCTTTGGAGTTATCTTAGTTCAAGAAATAAAACCTCATTAGACTATTCCCATTTCAATGAGTTTATTAAATTTTGCAGGAGTAATTAGCATAAGCTGTGCTAATTTTTCTGGAAGACTAATGAGGGAGGTTCTTAATTAGGGTTACTTTGTAAGACCAAAGTCACATAGGGTAGTCTGAATTGGGAACCCAGTTTTTCTGAGTGAATAAAAAACCTTTCACAGTGTATGTGGAAACTTCTTTATAAATTCCTGAATTATGTATATTTAGTGAGAACATTAGTCTATATCTAATATAGACACCCTCACTTAATTTGCTTCAAAAAATTTTATATTCTTAAGCTATCTCTGAGTAGTGACATGGATAATTCTGGTCTAACAAAAAACATTTCTTTCTTTATTATGACTCCTTTTGCATAAGGTTCTGATGTTTTTGGCTACAGTATGTGGGACAGAAAACAGATCAATATTTGCTTGTTTCTTCAATTTAGTATCAGTGTGATTGATAAAATAGTTAGATCACCAAGTAAGGTGAGGCAGTAAGGGCCCAGTTCTTCTGATCTTTGTACTGTGAATCCTTGGATAATAACAAGTGAATTTCTTTTTTCCTGGATAGACCTACTAAAGGATGAAATCCTTCCTAAAGTATGCATTCATGTCTCCCATGAATGTAGACTTAATTATTTCAGGATATGCTGTGGCTCAAGTATCTGAGAATATTGAGTTCCTCACAGCCAATATTAAAAACATGTATTTTAAGGCCCATCATTAATATACTTCTAATGATTTGGAGTTTGTTTATTATATTCATACACTTGCTATGTTTTTCTTTTTTACTTATATGAATCCCTGACATCTCTTTACAAGTATGAGACATAGGTCTTACCATGTGATATTAAAAGAAATAAATGAATTTTATAACATGAATATCCTAACTCTGTTTGGAATTACTTTAGGCTACACTTACCCAAGGTGCTCTTAAAAAGAAAAACAAAACAATGACAGTAGAAGAACCTGTATTTGTTGTTTTCCAGAATTGCTGAAAGATCACTCACATCTAGAACACTTTCATTGAGCTAACATGAACTGGACATGTGCTATGATTATTGTCCCAAGTGGAATCTTAAGTAAGGAAAATATTAGAATGTTTATTTTACTTGATGATTTTACATGATGTACATCACTCAGCAGAAAAGGTTAACCACGCTAGTACTGTTCAGAGAAGAAAATTTTCTTGAAGGCTCATTGTAAGAGGTAAAACAGCAGTGCCAAGGTATTTCAGAAAACTGTCATGTCTTATCACCAAGCTATTTTTTGACTAAATTGCCCTCAATGTTTTTATATAGCGTATGTGCCTACCGGTACAACAGAAGAACAACAGGAGCTCAACTTGAAACTTAGATGTGTGTGTGCAGTTCTTACTCTCAGGAGGAGGCACTGTGGGCTATAAATTCCCCTAAGAGCAGGAAGGCATTTCCTCCTGTTTTTTATCATCACTGGTAAATCCCAAAATTCATTAAAATGTTTTTCTTTTTGTTTTCCATAAAAATCAAGCCCAACTCACGTGAACCTAAAGATGTACTTTTATGAATGTTGCAAATAAGGTTTTTCGTCAAGAATTTCATGACTTCATTTCATTACATTTCAACTCTTATTATTATTTTGGTCTTGCTCCAATTTTTAGAAGGCTCAACCGCCAGCATAATCATTCTGCACAATTCACAAACAACCATCTGGGTCACAAAGAACTAGAGGTGTAAATGCATTTCTCAGAGCTCTGGTAAAACCTTTTTAAACTACCCGATTTCCTAACCTTGACTGCTCTGTTAAAATAAAAGGAAGAGGAATTTGCCTTTTTAAAATTGCCCAGACTTCATAATTGCTGTCCTTTTGGTTGCTTTGAAAGGTTTGCATTTTTTAAAAAAGTGGAAAGCCAGCATCGACACAGAGCCTAAATTTATGGTTGCACATTAACCCTAGTGTGCTTATACATTTGTTTTCTCAGGGAGAATTCTTATGTGATTATTAGCAATGAGTCTTATCTGGACAAGTATCATTCTAAGTTTTATCACTTATCAGATAAATCCATTCTAAATATGAAATGAGCCTTGGACATTTGTGTACAGTTTTTTTTTTTTTACTGTGATAAGAAAATAACTAATACAATAAGCTAATAGCAGTCTATATTCCATTTGCTGTCAGCTATTCTCAAATACACAGTCAGGATACATTAAAATGCATTTCAAATATGCTGACAATATATCATAATGCAAAGTACTTTTACATGGTATAAGACTACTGCAGACACTGTATAATGAGCAACAGTGGTTTTCCTGTAATGGAAATAATGGTAGCGACTTCCAAGAAATGTTATTTAGCAGAGCTTCAGAGAATCAGCAATGGATGTGTAGAACATGGCCTGAGCTTCAGCTCGTGGTGTGGAGGTACATCTTATGTCATCGTAACTTTGCTGGAAAAATACGTAGAGAAGAAGCAGTACAAAGTCCCCTGTGTTCCGTATTAACAACTTTGCACAATCTGTGATGATAACATATCATTGTATTAAACACACTTTTACTTTTCTAGAAGAAGTTGGTTGAATTGAGAAACATTCTAGAAGAAGAGAGAGAGATTGAGAGAGAGAAAGAGAGAGATATTGAGAGAGAGCATTTTAAAAAACTCTATTCAGGGGCTCTGGCATAGAGAGATGGTACTTGGGTTATTTTAATTTGCAGAGATGTTATCTAGAATAGTCCACCAATTCTTCCCTCTGCCTGCCCTGCCCTGTCCCTATCCCATTCCTCTCTTTACAAATTTGGTAACTATACACTGTCCAGGACGACATAAAAGTGACCCAATACTCGTATTGCAGTCAGTAAATATGGTGAACAGTACAGGTTTGTCTTTGGCTGCTTGCTGCCTTTAAAGGTGTGGGTAGATGAAGATAAATTTCCCTTGCAAACCATTTCTCCTGTTACAAGCCTTTGTCCAGAAGGAAATGGCTTTAACATTACAGTACTTCATATAATAGAATTTTAATTGCCCTGATCCTGCTAAAGTGTGAAGCTGAGTGTGTGTGCCTCTGTGTGTGTGTTTGTGCACATATATTCTTCACAAGAAAGAGTCAAGTAAAAAAAAACCTGTCATATTTTCCTTTGAGAGAGGGGGGAGACCCGTGGTGAATGATGCAAACTTAATCCAACTGATTCTCGGGCGGGGACACGCCGTTGACATGCTATCTCTGCATATGCATGCCCCTTTCAGGGGGAGCAGAGTGGTCTTCAGTATGCTATGGGAATGTTTATTTTTGAAGCTAAAGTGCTTGCCTGTAGTTCCAAACATGCCCCAAAGCCCTACTTATAATGACTGAACTCGACAAGCTGGCAAATTATACAGCTCAATCCCACACAATAAACTCCAAAAGGGCACACGGTAACTATACCATCCCGCTAACTATTTGAGGCACAATGGTGTTGTAATATGATATAAAGTAATAGTGTTAGCCAACACATCTTTAATAAGATATTGTTCGTGCCTTTGCCATATGCTGCAGAGCTGCCTCTCCCTCGGTGGGCCTTTTGATTCCTCTCAATAAGATTATTTCAAATACTCTAATCCTGAATCATTGACATGAATACAAAAGCCTAGTGACATCTAATAGATGCCTCTTAGCTTTGCTTTTCCTCTTGTTCCTTCCCTTTTTCTTTTCTTTTTACCTGACAAAAAGCTTATGGACACTTGGGCTCTGTGTCTCAGTGGCAGCATGGGGGGCTCCTCATGAAATATAAAGGAGGAAAAAGGACTGACAGAGCCCCGATAAGCTACAGAGTGGAGGGCCATAGATTAAAAGTAAATGCCAGTAAATCCTACTCTGTACACTCACTTGTTCTTTTATTGTTTTCTTTAACACTTTCAGTGCCAGGACAGAGGGAAAGTGAACTAGTCATCGAAGAGCACATGGGCGTTTTTAATCCGGATATGGTCACTGTACATATTTCATGGGACTTGGGCAAGAGTTTTGATTTTTGGTGGCCGTCACGGCTTTTTAAAAAATTGCTCTTTCCAACAGTATCAAGAATGCCTCAAGAATGGAACTTCTTCATTGCTCGTTTGCTGTTTGGTTGACCCAGTATTGATACCGTGCGTGGGGACGGCTGAGGGGATGGGTAAAAGACCTCCTCAGAAGGGCGTGGACTGGGGCACTCAGGATGTGACGTTTTGGAGATTCAAACTACTTTTTCTTTTCATTTTAAATTAATAATTGAAAATGACCAAAGGAAAATGTTACCATATCTTGTTTCATGGTATCAGCTGGCTCTGTTTCATGTGGTTTCCCTCTTAGGACAATGAATGTCCTGCTGGGGCTGGATGGTCTGCGCTGGGGTAGACCCTGAGCTTCCCTGTCCACCATGTAGGTTATTACAACAGCCCAGCATTTTTAATGGTCAGAAGGTCGCTGTCTTGTACACTTTCCCAAAGCAGCCCATGATGGACTAAAGCTTTTTCCCCCCCTCCATTTGCAGACTTCTTGCAATTTATTTATTATTATTCAATGGGTAAACTATTAAGAAGTACACCTTTAAAAATATGCTTCCCATTCATTAGGATTCTTCTCTGTAAACAGTATCTTAACATGTTACCTTTAATACTTTGGATACTCTATTGGCTGAAGTTTGCTCATAACATGGAAAGTCAATTTGAAGAACTTTGGACCTGTGTCAGGTTTGGTTATGCACATCCGCATCACAAAAAAAGTTAAAAAGGAAGAGAAAAAAATGAGCAGTGTCTTTTATTTACTGGAAAGTTCTCTGGAAAAAAGTTGGCTAAGCATTCACTTGGTTATCTTTGGAAGCTATTACCTACAGCATCAAATGTCCACATTTTCCTGCACAATCTGCTTTCTTAAAGCCAGATTCTAATTTTGGGTGTGTGGTATACATCTCAGAATATGTCCATAAATACTGTCTTCCTTTCTGTGGCTATGAGGCTGGGAGCGTCCTATTCTGACTGTCTACATAGTATCGTAAGAACCAGCATCAGATCCTGACTTATGAACACCTTAAAATGAAAGGAACGGACTTCTGGACCTTTAAAAGTGACTTACACCTCATGGCTCTTGCAGGGTTTTAGAGTACTTTAAGGTGTAATAGTTCTAAGAATTCTTTTCTTACAGGTTCTGTTTGACAAATCTGCAAAAGGAGGCATTAAACTTGGCATCTTCTAGCCAAATCCCCCACTCAACTGCCCAGTAAAAAGCCCTGTTTTTAGTGTTTCATGTATCATTTATCTAATTTTTCTTGATATCAACAACTAATCCTCTATGTATTACTCTAAACTCATTTACCTACTCAGTTTTTTCAGTTGTTGCTAAAGTTAACTTTTTGGATCAAAAAATGATGATAATATGACTTATCAATTGTCTTACTTTTTGCTGGAGCAATTTTTGCATTTGTGTGTCTGCATTTACTTTGATGAATGAAACTTTTGTCTGTTTATTTTATTGGAAAAAATAGGCACTAATCCATAGAGAAATCTGGAGAAGGCGTAGTATGATTCAAAAGGCATAGACTTGAATTGTACTGATTGGTGATCAAATCTCTCCACTGCTGCTTAATGTTTAGGACTGAGGGGGCTCAGTTTTCCCATCTTCAAAGTGGGAAAAGTCATTTCTAGTTGGAAGGGTGGTGAGGATCAAAATACCTAGCACTGGGTTTGGCATGACTCAGGTGCTTAAAACCAGGGAGCTCTTGCAATTTGAGCATAATGTGCACCATGTAGGTCGTTATTCTTAATGTGGTCATTGCCAGGGACTTCCTTACATCTACACTTAGCTCGCTGAACTTGATCATGGTGTCTTCTTGGATAGGGAGTCACCATTTTTTCTTTTCTTTCCCTAAGTGCTCACTGAGCTTCGACTATATGCTATGCATTGTTTTCAGGCTTAGAGGGACACAGTAGAGGGTCATAGGTTAAAAATAAATGCTAGTAAGTCCAGACATATCTCCAGGTCTGGACACATGTTTTCTGGCCTCATGGAGCTTTCTCAGTGTCTCAGAATTGGAGGGTGGGGGGAAGCCGGGCGTGGTGGCTCATGACTGTAATCCCAGCACTCAGGAGGCTGAGGCAGGAGGATCCTTTGAAGTTCCAGACCAGCCTGGGCTACAAAGTGAGCTCAAGGCCAGCCTAAACTGCATAGTGAGACCCTGTCTCAAAAAGACAAAAAAAAAAAAAAAAAAAAAAAAAAAGATACTTAGAACTGGGAGGGGGGAAGGAATAATAATAACAAATGTAAATGAAGAATATATTGTTTCTTTAAAAAAAATACAACACTATTAAGATTGGGATCATGGTTAAAGTGCCTTTTTGCTCATAACTGGTGGTACTGAACTTTAGCAGCCTTGCTGAATTCTCTGTACTCTTCTGAGGCAGTCCTCATGTTGGGGAAGATTACGAGCTGTGGAGTCAAATTACCTCTGATCAAACTGGAGCTCTGACTGGGTAACTGCCCTAAGCCCCAGTTTCATCATCTGTAAGATGGGGGAGCAAGAGTGTAGTTCCTCCTTTAGAGGTTTTAGTGAACACCAAGTAGATAACACATGGGGAGCTCTTAACACATGCCTGGCACATCATACAGATGCAGTATACTGTGGTCGTTATTTTTTAAATAAAGGGTATATGAATAGGTTGCTAGGGTTCTTTCCAGCTACAGAATCCTGATTTATGCTTCCTACAGTATTGCTGTACCCAGTGAGGCCGATGTGCTTTTGAAAGGTATATTGCATGCCTAAGAGGGCAGTGACAAGCGGGTGGTGGCTGGTGCACATCCCCAGCACGCAGCACGCCTCACCGTGTGGCGGGTGCTTAGAGTATGTTTTTGTGAAATGAAAGAATTAAAGGAGATAGAAATATAGTTGTTGAATCTAGTCTTCTTGTGTTTGCCCAGAGATAGGCTTGTTATAGCTACACAATAAAATGAAACGGCGTTGCCATTAAAGAATGATGAGAAACAGAAATATAAGATAAAATATTAAATTTGTTACACTTAAAAATGTTAATCTTCACACGATTACCATGCAAATCTCCTCGTAGCCTAACTGTTTAATTGATCAAGTAAATCACGGAGCTGACAAGCAAGTGAAAAACCCGGCTGTTGACATTCTCACAAGCACATTTTCAGGAATGTGCTCTCTTAAATAGTATGTCTATTACACATGCTAACAAACATTACAAAATAGCACATGTATGTTACATATTTACCAAGCCAGCCTGTTCCTGGGAGTTTGAGAGAAAATTTGATTTTTTTTGTGGGTACAACTCAATGATCTTCCATTGTTACATCAAACATGAAATCAGTGTTAAGAGAAGGCAGGTTTAAGCCTTTGTTTTAAGTAACGTTAGAAAACTTAAAAAGTCATCATTTTTTTTTTCTTTCCAGGCAAGTATAGTATTGTCGAGGTACTCTGGTGGTTGAAGGGTTAATGAATTCTCTCCCCACCCAATGCCAAATCCCCCTATCCCCACCCAATCCCATCATGTGCCTGGTTGGTTCTGAAAGACTGGGGCTTGAAGTTGCCCACAGGGCATCCCCTCTCCATCCTTCTCCAAGGCCACCTGGGCAGACCCGAGCTTGCCTTCTGTCCTTAGGACACAAAATCCAATCAGGCTCCTGGTCTGCCAGTCTCTGACCCGCAGAGCTGGGGAGAGGAGGAGAAACAAGAGGATAGGACGCATCTTTGTGGCTTTTGGGGGCTCCTGAGTTTACCAGAGGAAGGAAGTTCCCCTTCTTTTCCAGATCAGGTGTCATTCCTGAGAGCAATGTGCTGAACCAATCAGATTAACTGAGAGGCCCAGAATCGTCTGCAAGGAGCCCATCTCTTCTCACTGTTACAGGCAGATAGAGCAGACAGACAGCTTACATGGGTTTTTGTTCTCTCCCCAAAGCTCATGAAATCTGTTGGCAGGCGGAGAATATAGGCTCAGCCCAGAGTCGCTCTGGCTACCTGTGCACGGGTTCTTCTTCTAGGACAGCATAGATTAAAACAATAAAATACGAGGTAACCAGCCCTTCTCTGGATGGAAAGATCGAGTGGCTCTGAGTGTCTGATTTTTTTTTTAAACAGGTTAAAGACAAAAAAATAATCTCCACACTTCAGATCAGCCAGAAAAGACTGTTCATTGGAGAATTCAGATTCTTTCCTGGCTGTTGTATTTAAGATTGAAATTTAAAAATGAAAAAAAAAAAAACACCCCAAAATCTTGCTGTGGAGT
Organism: Cavia porcellus; assembly: GCF_034190915.1. NCBI lineage: Eukaryota > Metazoa > Chordata > Mammalia > Rodentia > Caviidae > Cavia > Cavia porcellus. The sequence continues at coordinate 14,215,981 of NW_026947502.1, read as the reverse complement.
GTTTTCAGGGACAAGTAGTATCTCCAGCCACATTTCGATTCTTTGGCTTCCCCGAAGCATGAATCACATCCCCGACCTCCCCCAGAGCAGCCTAGAGGAGGAGAAACCAAGCTAGTTCACTCGAATTCCATCCAGGGCGCTTTCTTCCTCCTCTCTTCCACTCAAATGATTTGTCATAGTTTAATTTTAAACACTATCATTGACTATTCTTTCTACCTCACCTCTTTCTCCTTTTTTTTCTTCTTCTTGGAAGTTCCAGGAATGACTTTAATTATCTCCACAATCAAATTCTCGTTGCTGCCTCTGTGAAAGTGTGTAGTCATAGATTGCAGGGATTATTTTCTTTAGCACTTGGGGGATAGAGAAACCGGTTGTTTCAAAATGAGAACCAGCTGGTTCCACAGAGCCCTCATTTAATGGGGAGCCACTTTATATACAAAGCCCTCTCTCAGGTCAGTCATTACTGCAAACCCCAAATCAGCAGTGTTTGGTCTATCACCCTTTATTAAATGTCCAGTGAGGAGTGATTTAGCCGATAGGATAATATAATAATTAAAAAAATCAACACACACTGCATCTTTAATTTTGCCTCTGCTAAACACTCAGGCATGGAAGGAACATTTCTCAAACTTCTTTAATCTTAGACCTAGTTTACCATTGCTCTCCCATAGATGGCTGAGCTGTGTGTGTGTGTGTGTGTGTGTGTGTGTGTGTGTGTGTGTGGCTTTAACCCTCTAAATCTAGAAAATAAAATTAAGCTCATCTTTCAACATAATCTTTTATCTGACAAGTGTCGTAGACAGATGAAAGGTAGATAGCCAAGTTGTGGGTCCCATTAATAGAACCAATTGGAGGGTAGAGATAACTGCTATTATCAAACATCTTTTATGCCATCCTGTAAAATGAGCGTGAGGGTGATATACCATATATATTTTGCTGTCTTTTCAGCTTGGAGAAATTGGTTTGTTGTCATACTCTGTTAATCTCTAAAAGCACTAGATTCAATTTGAAGTGAGAGTATGTTCACTATTTGTACAAAATATTTTTGAAGCATGCAGAGAAGGAAGAAAGGCATCAAAGATGTACAAACCACAGGAGATAGTTATAAGAATGATTTATTTTTGGAACCCAGCTTGCAATTTTATAAGATAAATGTATTTTGGGGATGTACATTTATTAAATCAGAAGTTAAAGATTAAAAAAAGCTTGACACAATTAACAGTCTAATTTCGCTAAATTTTATCTTATAAATGTGAGCAATTGCTTTGCATTACTAATAAAAATATGTATCTTTTAAACAAATCATGACATGCTGCTTACTATAAAATATAATTTGAAGGAAGGGTAAAGATTTAGAAATGAGTTCCCTAAGGGAGTTTGATCATAAGGTGAGCACTGGTATATCCACTTTTAATTATTTTTATTTTTGGATTTCTAAGTGAAACATGGTTTGGGTTGAATCTAATGGGGTTTTTTTTTTGTGTGTGTGTATATCAGCTATTTTGGCTATATAACATCTCTTTAGTTCAGACTATCATTATATTTTATATTTCCTGTATCTGTCTTTTCACAAAAAATTCTGTGGGTTTTTTAATATAAAAAAACAAATAACTGTTATATTTCTAGTCACTCAAATTTGAACTGAATTTTACTTCCTGTTTCAAAGGTCAAGGCAGGCTGACCTCAACAGCAGTGTGGAGGCTGCTGAATTATTCATATCATTGACTTTGTGTCAGCTTCCACATTTGTGGAGAGGGATGTTTTATTCATTTATCTCATTTAGGGTTCTTCTCTGCACCTGTTTCTACCATTAAGTACCCTGTAATTTGCATTTGATGCTAATTTAGTTTCATATCAGCCTGCCCCCCCTTGTTAATTTAATTTTCTAAGACCCTTTTCATTATGGTAGAACTGTTTTCCTCTTTAAAGCAAACATCTATACAAGTAATTGTATAAACTGCCTTTTAAATAATATCTTTTAGAAGATTCCATCGTTTAATTCCTATAATTAGCCACAGTTTGATTAATGTTTCAAAGGGTTAAATTAAAATGCAGAATTACTCAAATACGTACTTGAATAATTTCTTATATACAGCAGTGTTGGCCTTGTGGTATTCTTCTGCTAATTCTCAGAATAGTGTATCTTAGCAGCAGTAATTTTCTTTATTTAGTGTGCTGTTGTTGTTTACTGATAGTTTCTTTCAAATCCTGTGTTCAACGTTACTTGTGAAATATTAAATTTTTCTTTCAGCAAATGGCTGATAGACAGTGGTTTAAACATGTTCCCCAAACATTAACAATGACATACCCAAAATAATCAGGGCGCAATTACATCCAATTCCTTCATCGCTCATATAACTTTGGTATAATGAATTTCAGGAGACCGTGTCAGCTTGTATGTCTCTTCCTTTTCCCAAATCTTTTATTTTTGTCTTTTCACACAGTTAGAATGTCTGGAAAAATTTCAGCTTCCCAGAAATGGTTTTAGGAAGGTTTCTTTCATTTGTACCTAATGACACCTATTGGGCTATGTTGCCACCTAAATATTGTGAAAACTAGCAGCGCATTGTTTGAAGAGCACTGATTGGAGTGGAGGTGGCCTTGGTTCTTAAAAGCCCTGGCTACAACCCGGGTTTGGCAGTCATGAGAATTAGCAACTTATATAAGCAAGGAAAGTATCCCCTCTGATTGTTGAAAAAATGCTACCTCAGCCCTCTCCTGTGACTATTTGGAGGGTCCTCGACACAAATGAGTTTCTTCCGGGAGCCTTAAGTGGTGTGCAAATTTAAAATGGAAAAAAAATGGTGCAAATTTAGATGAATCACCACATCAAGTTTTAAGATACATGGCAACTACCCAGAAGGAAGTGTAGGTGTAGTCAGGTATTACTAAGAAATTAGCAAGCCGAGTGTGACCCGTCTTTCCTCTGGGTTGAATTAGCTTGACCTGGGTACAGAGTGGAGCCGCTGCTTTGATTCCCAGGAGGACCTCTTTCAGATCCACTGAAACTGGAGTTTGAAGGGCGGCTTCTCTTCTTCTCTTGGGTATAAATAATTTCTAAGGACACCCCAACACAACTTTGCCATCCTGAAAATGAGAATTGGAATTTCAGATTCTCTAGCAAATAGCCTCATTTGTGACATTTCTGTGACAGAGGGCAGACTGGATACCTCCCAAAGGTTTCTTAACTTCTTTGTTGTAACCTACCACGGTAAATTTTTCTAATTTTATCATTAGCTTTTGTGTCTCTGCTGATGGACTTTAAATAACATAAGAGTTTTAAAGATTGGAATATGGTATCTTTATTCACTCAAAAAAAATTTATTTACTTCCCCCACTACCCTTTCACAAGTCTGTGAGATCCACTGAGAGTCTCCTTGAGGTCTGACTTAACAGCTGAGTGTTAAAACAATATGGAATATTTGTGGAGCTCTTAAGGATGCAGGGAAGGATGCAGGGAAGGTTTGGAATTCCACTGTCAGAATCTTATCCCTTTAGCTAAGAACCTTTGATCTTTGCTAAGACATATATAAGATAGGGAAGACCGACATTTTAATTCTGTCACTCATACATCTCCTAGAAGAAATGAAATAAAGATCTTACGTGAGCTCGCCTCTCTTTAGTACCCAGGTCTTTGTTCTATATCATTTTAGTTTCCATGAGAGCACTGGGATTGGCAGAGTTTTTGTACCCACTTCATGGATGTGGAGAATGAAGCATTTAGCTTAGTCTAGCAAATATATCACCTAGCTAGATTTCAAAGGTAGGGTTTTATTTTTTTGAAGAATCTAGATTCTTAGAAGAAGAAACCAGGTTTCTATTTGAATTTAGTGGACACTCAGAGATTACAGTCCAGTCCCTTCATTTTATAGATGAGAAATCTGAGGCCAACAGAAGCTGGGCAACTTTGCCCAAAGCTCTAATTAGCTTCTGAGCCAGGACCAGAAGCCAAGGTCCTGGCTCTGATTCCATGGCTTTTCTGCTGTGAGGCTGGGCCATCTGGGTCTTGCTCTGCTATCCATTCACCTTGCGTGAAATCAGCCTCAGGGAAGGATGCAACTTGTATTTTCTGGGTTTGGGTCCAAGGAAACCCCTGAGCTCTGTGTCTCTAACAAGGCCTAGCACTGTGCACCAACCACCAGCTAAATGTTTCAAAGGAATTATACCAGTCAAGGGGAGGAGGAAGCTACAGAATATCCTGTTTCAAAGCAGTCTTTGTAAAACCTCATGTACTTACTTATTTGCAGTTGTGTTTATTCATACTATATCATAACACTGTGCAAAAATTATTTTTGTGTTTATTGTTAGAGGTGTTTTATCAGTACTCATTTTTCAGTAGAAATTTTAGAAATATTCTTACTCTTCCAGATGTCCCATCATGAAAAGTTGCCTCTGTTATCTTTCTCTGGAAGGAACTGGTACACATAAATACTGAACTTGGCAATTTTCAAAGTCTTCATTTGAAAAAGAATCACTTTATATTTAAACTTAAAGATTTGATATTGTTTTATTATTAAAATTTAATAATATAATGATAAAGGAAATGAGGCATCATGGTAGAACATAACCCTGAAACAAATATCTTATGAAAGGGGAAAAATGGACACTGTATCTCTACCTACTCAAAAGTAGTTTTCTATATATAATTCTGCCGAAGCCTGAACAGGTTTGTCACACCTTCTGAATAACCAAAGAAGGGCAGAAGTCATGGATAAGGTGCTGAGAGAAATTATTAACCCCTGGCATTATCTCAAGCTGAACTTGGAAAATGATTCCAAAGGCAAGGGGTGTTCACTTAATAAGCTAGAGGGGCGGGCGGGGAGTCAGTGGCTTTGCACTTTTTCAGGATGTGAGGAAAAAAAGGAAACACCAACTATCTCAGCCTCTGAAATACATGCTTATCTGACCTGCCTAAAATGATGGACCTGATTTGCGAATTCTGATTTTCCGTCTTGGTTCAAAATGAGACTGAACACAAACTGGATCCAATTTTTTCTTCCTTGCATTCATCGCCTATGTGGGCAGTTAGGGCCAAGGCTTTAAAAAGCTGGAATTTCAAAGTTATGTATCAGCTCTTGTCTTTTCTTCTTCCCAAACTGTCATTAAACCTTTCCATCAGCAAAATCCCCTTGGGCTCCCAAATCTTTTGATGTCCACACTTGGAAATAATAGTTCTGCTGGCCTATGAAAACTGGTTTCATGGTGGGATATTTTTGTGTTTGGGAGCTGTTTTTTTTTGTTTTTTTTTTTTCATTCACATAGGTGATGAGGATGTGCAGCCATTGCATTTGTTGACACTAAATTGGAGAAACAAAGGAACCAACACATTAATTTATTCAGAAATTTTCATGAGGCATCTGCTATATAAAATAAACGGTAGCCATCCTCCTGGCTTGGGAACTGCTTTTTAGATACTTTGCGGCATTTCCAGGGTGCCCCTGCACTAGGGAAATTGCATTTGGTGTGGAGCCCTTTCTCTTTTGCAAATCGCCACTGACTGCACTGAGTCCTTTCTCTCCCTCCCAGCATTACCTGGCTCTTCCCAGGCCGCTGTCCCACTTTCAATGTTAGACATAAAGTCATTCATTACTCATTAGATTCAGTGTACGCAAGTGCCCTATTGTGCTTCTTTTCAGTCTTCAAGATCCTGTTACTTCCATTCTTAAATCCAACTTTGAGCACGCCCTCCGTGAAGGACCAGGCACACTTTGGTTCTGCTAGGCAAGTTAAATTGCCCATTTTGAAGTTGGATTTTTTCATTTATAATGAAAATGCGAGGGAAGCTGGTGTAGAGTGCTGAACTAGGACACAGGAGACCTGTTTTTTTAACACGGCCTCTGCTGGTATTCAGATACACGAGCCCCAGCAAGGCTCTTTACTTACTCTGGGTTTCAGTTTTCCCATTTATAAGATGAGAGAATTGGACACTGCGGGTCTTTAAGGTTCCCTGTCTCTTAATGATTTTAATCCTCAATACAGCTATGAATCTGGCCACTTCCTGTATCTATCAATGGACAGTCGCCTGCTATTAAACAACTGCAACCTTACAGTCAGCACTGAGCAACCAGAGTTCTCAGTGTTTTTACTCCTCCTTCATTATCTTGTCCAAGGCACCAGGCAGGTAATAAGAGGGGAAAGCGGTCGGCACAGCTCACGTCTATTGCCAAGCTGTACCTTAGGCACGGGGCTATTGGGAGCCATCGTTAGATGAGGTACCTTACAGGGATAATTGAGTTGGTATATTTAATTTATTGGTAGCATAACTTGGGCAAGACCGAGAAGGGATCTAGTGAAAAGAAAATTGCAGGCTTATAAAATGTGAGGCACATGGACCAACACATCTATTTGTGTGACAGTAACCCCAAAAAGTCATCAGCAGAGGCTGTCTACATAATATCCTCATATTGTCTAAATGGATGCCTCTGGTTTGGACTTGGCTTCCAGATGAAGCAGCTTCAAAGCTGATGTATGGGGGCTATACTATGTGCTCAATAAATAGTTGCTTTTTGTCAGCATTCTCCATTTAAATCTGTACTTCGGGGGTTAGTAATTCCCTTTAAGGCCTAATGACTCTGAGTATCTTTACAATGAAGCTGTGACATTTTGTGCTTTGCTTGTATCCTGGGCTTGTGTGAGATAATACAGTGCATATTTCTCAAGAAATGAGTATTTCACAAGCTTTTGAACTTTTTGTTATATGGAGAGAGGTTGAAAAATAAAACTTTTTCCAGGTAGGAATAAGATCTCATCTCCTTCCTTCTCTCTTTCTGTTTCCTTCCCTCTCTCCCTCTCCCCCTTCCTTCTCTATTTTTAAATTCAAAGTATTTCAACCTTTATATATAAGTACTATAATATTTTGACAGATCCCTAACTAAACAAAATCGTAAGTCCCGTGGATAATGATTTTCCAAGAATTCCAAGTATACAATGGGTCCTCTTAGGATTTCCTGTTTTTCATTTGCCTTCCTTCGTTTCTTATTTTATGTCCAATAAACCTTCAGTTTAAGCGGGATCAAGTGTTAAGACAAACCTACTACAGAGCTAATGTATAGAACATTAATTCGATAGAAATACCCTATAAAACCCAAGAGAAATAAGACTATTAAAAGAAATCCATATGTCTCTGGAATTTTTATTTAAGCTTATATTAGCAATAATGAATTTGGTTCAGTAACGATTCATGACCAGCAAGGGGTCACTGGCCCCATGGTGCTTTGGGGTAGCAACCCCTACCACTGTGGACAAGAACTGGCCGTATTTCCCAAGGAAGTGCCCCAAGGCGGGGTCCTTATCCTCTTGCCATCTGATTGTAATTTAACCTCTATTTTAAAGGGCTCCTAGGAGCAAAGACACAATGAATATGCTTTCAGTATTTTAAAGAGCTTATTTTTGTGATGTAATGTGTAATTGGGGATCACTGAGTATAAGTGTCAACATAAAGTTAATAATTCTATACCTTTCATTCTGGGATTTACTTGCTCGTTTTGTGCCTGCATATCCCCGGTCTGTACTGTTACGGCAAACAGTCACATAGGTAACTTTATTCCCATCCTCTCTCTCTCTCTGTGTCTCTGTGTTGGGAGAGGTGCAAATGCTCAGCGCAGGATAAATGATACATAAAACTTCCACTGAAGAAACTTCAGTCTTAGTTTTACTTGTAGCCCATCGGGATGCAGTTCTGTGATATGCAGGATAAGGCTAGAGGCAGAGCAAAATTAATTTGCTTGCTGGTAACAGATGACTTGCGTGCATGGTGGCTGGCATTGGCATTTGCATGTTCTATATTTTTATAACTGCTGATGAGAATAATACTAGGCAACGTATATTAAGCCATATATTTGCTGAGAAGTCTCTCATTTAATCCTTACAACTCTATTTGGGAAGTAGTATTCTCTTTTTCCCATTTTACAGACAAGGAAATGAGGGCTCCAGGAGGTTAAATAACTTGCCTGGCGTCAACACTGCTTGGTAAATGGTGGAGCTGAGATGCCAACCCCACCGTGTCTGACCCCAAAGATCAGGGTCTTAATCATGACACTGTTCTGCCTCTATCTAAAAACTAACATTTCCATTTTCTGAGTGCAGCCTTTAATATATTCATTTAGGCAAATTTCCATCCTTTGCTGGCATAATCGCTATTCCTTTTGTTGGTCATTGCTCCCCTGGGCTTCCCTCAAACATGGTCAGAGGTGCCCTGGACTTTTTAAAGATGGAAGAAAGGCCACATGGCCCTGCATAATTTGACCGAGACAGCTGTGCAGTGGGTTGTCTCATTTAAATTACAACCACAGAAAAGATGTGCCAGGCTTCATTGACACAAAGCTAAGGGCAGAAACATGAAACCGTTTCCTGAACCTGCCCTGGTTTGCTGCCAAAGGTAGGCAGCCCGCTCAGCAGGGTCTCAGCGACCACTGAGGAGGCAGCCTGCTTCACTAAAACAATTATACCTGCGCAGGCTCTCCTGAAGGCCCCTAGCTCCACTTCCTCAGAGTAGAGGATCTGTCTGGCTTTTCACACCAGCTTGGAATGACCACTGCCCGTTGGTTGGGTTGTTAGACAGAGGCAGAAACTGAAAGACAGTTCATCGAAGAGTTAGGGATAGGGCCATGGATTTAGCTCAGCGGCATAAGTGCCTGCCTGGCAAGCACGAGGTCATGAGTTCAATCCCTGGAATCACCAGAAAAATCCAAAAACAAACAAGCAAGCAAACAAAAAGAGTTAGGGGAAAAAATAAAGGTCCAGGGTTTAAAAGATTTTGTTGCTGAGAATCATCTTACAGCCTGGGCTAGGATGGAAAGGAACCCCAGTGCTCAGCCTGAACCCCCGCAGCTCAACCTTGCCAGAGAGGTTTTAGAGACCTAACTTGCCTACTTCTAATACAGACTCTGTCTACACAGTTTCACGTGTGTGCTTTGCCCAGGGTTTTCTATGTTCTCTGGAATTAGTCTGATCAGGCAAAGGGTAGTTTTTACAGGGCAATGTTTTTCTCTTTGAGATGTTTAGGAGCCTGCATGTCCTAGCGGAACCTCTTTTGGGGTGAAGCTCTTAGGTGGCAAGTTTTTCCCTGTGAAATGATTTTAAACATCATGTACATTGTTACCATTTGGGTTTATTAAAGTTACGATGTCTTTCTCAAACCAATGCATTCCCTCTTCCAGAAAACTCTAGAATAGTGATGTAACTGTTTTTTTGCACGTGAATGTGCTTATACCCTGAGTGTGTGCATGAGTGTGTGTGCACCATGTAAGTGTGTGTGAACACATACATGCAATGTGAGATTTCTGTTTACAACTATTAATGACAAAAGATCATATTTATGCAAAAGGAAGAGGAAGACAGAGATGACCCTCCCTTCCACCATATAGAGAAAAAATGATAACCAAATGAATTAGGACAGACTGCGTGTGCTGGGCATGAATGTCATTGTGTAGGACTGCAGGGATGGCGGCCCACGGAGTGGGAACACCTCGCTCCTGGCTTCTCCTTCCACCCGCTTTGCCTCTCAGTAGTGGCATTGTGGGGACTCATGAATTACTTCTTACAGTCGGGGCTCCTTGCTATAAATCCAGCCTTGGTGCCGAGCGCGCTGTGGGCAGCGGAGCACAGAGCAGCGGCGGGCGGTGTTTGTGTTGTTGTTAGCGACACGGAGCGAGCTCCTCCTGAACGGAAAGGCCCCGGCTCCAGTTTGTCGCCAGTGAAAGCCCAAACACCAGTCGCACATGTGGCCAGGGAGCTGTTGGCCGCCTGGGGGAGGGGGCGGCTGGGGCTGGAGAGTCCAGCCTGCCAGATCGGGGTGGGGGGCAGCGCCCACCTGGGGATTTGTTTGGGCTGGAGTGGGAAGCTAAGAGGTTAGGGTGGGTGAGAGAAAGAAAATAGCCCTGGGGAACTAGGAAAAGGATGAGATGATTCCTAATGTTAGATGCCCTTCCCCCTGCGTTACAGTTAATCTCACATCTCGCTACTTGTCTGAATATTTGAGAGAATTAAAAAAAAAAATGTACCCTTTGTAGTATGACTTCAAAAATGATTTTATTTTCCAGGATATCCTGTGCCTCTCCGGGTGGGTTTTTGATGGGTTAGTTGGTTATGAGATGTCTCCAATCCCTTTAAGACGTAGAAACACGAACAAATGTAAATGCAGAGACTTTAACACTTCCCCCCTTCCTAACATTCATATAATTGCTGTTAAGCCACATTGAAAACCCTGGGGCCTGGTGTTCACCAGGGTAAAGTTACATTTCACAAGCAGAAAATTGACTCACCACTTAGGAAAATTGGCTACCAATTATGTGTCAAAGGCTCTAAAGTCAGACCTGAGGTTTTCTCTTTTTCTTGCCAGAATATGGAATTAAAAAGAAGAGCACAGGCACCCAGCTTTGTCCCCCAACTCCTTCCTAGGAGTGATTCCTGCTGGATGGCTGTATTTCTGAGCTTCTTTCTAAGATTTTTGGGCCCTGATGGGGAAGGAGAGGGCTCCGTGCAGGTCCACCTGGGACTGGGGACCCGGCAGCCAGAAGGCTGGAGTCAACCGCTAGCCAGAAGTCACTTCATGCACAAGTTTGTTAAAAATACCCTCGTGGCCTGTTGGAGCCAGTCCCTTTTTCCCTGCTGCAGTTGGTCTGAGGCTGTAACTGAAGCTCATGGAGAAAGGAGTTGCTCCTGAGATTGAAGCCAAACAAGTCAGGGACCTCTGCTGCTTCTGGGGACATGGTCCTCACAGCCGCACCAGGTGCGGAGCTGTTCTGAGAACTCCTTGGTTCTTCTTCTTGTCGGATGAGCCGTCTGGGTGGGAGGGACCAGTTGCATGCAGGATGATTCTGGGTGGGGAATGCAGGGCAGGGGGCAGAAGGCAGGAAGGAGAACAAGAAGAAACAGAAACAGAGACACAGAGACAGGGCGGAGGCAGAGCAATGCACAGGAAAGGGAGAGAAGATGGGAATGGGGTTGGGGAGAAAAGAGAGTACAGGCGGAGAAGAAACAGAGAAGGGTGGAGAGAACCTCCTCTGTCCAGGTATTTCACCCATCACTGTCTCCTCTCCAGTGTTTCTGTTCCTGTCGGTGTCCTGGCTAAATCCCCAGGTTTAGTTTTAATTTTCTGAGATTAAACCTTAGTTAGTGCCTCATTTTCTGCCTCTAGAGGGAGAGAAAGAGAAAGCATCAAGACCGCCCCCCGCAGTGAATGTGTTGCCCTGTGTTGGAGAGAATTTTTTTAGGACCACCAGGATGCAGAACCATCCTGGGAGGATCCTAAGCCAGGCGCCCCTCCTGACAACAGCAGGTGATATGTAATAATTTTAGTGAGAAAAACTACCCTCGTTTTGCCTTCTGGGAAATCTTCTGCGAGCTATTTCTGCTTGACTCTCACTTTGGACAATTTCCAGAGTTCTCAAGAACTAAAACTACCTTAAATCCTCGATGCATTTGACAGAAAAGATTGTTTTGTCTAACAGACAGCACTTCTAGGCTGAGTCTCCGTTATACTTTTTGCTTTCCACTTAGTTCTGGCTGCTTAGTTGGAGCGAAGGGAAGAAAACTTTCTTAATTTGCAGAATATTTAACTCAGTTCTTATTGGGTTAAGACGTGTGTATGAGTTCTTCTCTTTTTTTTTAAGTTCAGAATACGTGGAAGTTTATGTTTCTCTAATCTCAGCTCAAACGTTTTAAGTGGAGTTTTTCCCTTCCACCGTCCTTTGTATCTGAGAGATCTTTTCTAGTTTTAAGAATCTTACAGGCGCCCTCAAGTGAAGCTTAATTAGAGAGGCCTTCTATCCCCTAAGTATTTTCTTAAATGTATAATTGATTGTTCAAGGAAGGAAGAGCTGCAGGAGTGGAAATCATACATCATTCCATTATTAATGGCAATGTCTAAATAAAATGCAAACTTTGTCATGCTAATGGATAGCTTGAGTATGTTTCATGTTAAATCAGAAGCATTTTTTTCTGTTCTGGGGTCATTTTAGGAAGTTTAAGTAGCATTAAATATACTGATAAACATGTTCTTAACATGCTGGACTAAGGTTGGGGAAAAGAACCAAATCAAAGCTCAAGAACACAAGGGAATGATGTGACCAGTTGAGTAATTTGGGAAACCATATATGTTACCTCCTTTTTACTACCTGTGAAGAAGCTGGATTTTTACTCGGCTTTAATTCAGAAATGTGTATTAGCACTTACTATGCAGGGTTGCCACAGCAGCATTCCACAGCTGTTCTCAGGGGCAGCAAAACTGAAAGTATCACTGAATGTTCTAACCCTGTTTTCACTGTGGAACTTATTAGCCAGAGTGAAGGAATATTGGCCAAATACTGAGATGGTGGTTTTGACCAGGGGCTGTCCTATTTTGATGTTCCCCTAAAAGTAGACCTTCTGCAGGAATTTGGATGCCAGCAGATTTTGTGGGCATGATCTTAGGAGATGTTGGCATGAGGAGAGAGAATAGGTAAGAAAGATACAGGTCTAGGAGCTGCAGAGTGAGTATGATGATCTGACTTTCCTGTCTTCGGCCTGAAATTCAGATCAACTGCTCTCTAGCTTAGTATCAGCTGTTGCATTTATCCCTCGCCAAGAAGCAAGGGTCAGAGAGCAAGTTTTAGTGGGAGACTTGGGGAAAGATTTGGTGGGGTTCTGTGAGTTTCCTGAAAGTTTTAGAAAGGAGATCCTGCAGAGGAAGGGAAATAGTGGTACATGGGATATGTGGCACCTGTTCAAAAAGGCAGTATTTTTTGTTAGGGAGTCATTTTTATGTAAAGGAGACATTAAGATCCATGTTATTTGGATGTGGTGGTCTATGCCTATGAGCCCAGCACTCTGGGTGGTGGAGGCAGGAGGATCCAAGTTTGAGCTCAACCTGGGCAATTTAATGAGACTTTGTCTCAAAAAAAGAAAAAAAAATTCTATGCTGATGAACTCAGTGTACAAGCAAGAACTCTTAGTTCTGTTTCCCAGAGCTGGTCATGTTCCTCCTACAAACGACAGATTCCTCTGTCCCTTCAGTTCTGGAATCTTGGTAACTGTTCCAGGTGCTCTGCCCTCTTCTGATTTTGCTCTGCCACACTTTCTCCGCTTGTCCCTTTGCACCAGCCTTGCTTCAGACCTGTGTCTCTGCGTGCCTTCGGCCTCTCTGGAACCCATTCTCTGCACATGGGAGCCACACGAAGCTTTGCAGATTTCAAATCTGACCCTGCCACTCCCCAGTCCGAAGCTCATCAGTGTCTTCTTATCTTTCCTAGGATAAAGGCTAGATTCCTTATTCTTGTGATGTTATTACTTCTACTAGGGGTGCTCCTTCTTCTTTTTGATATGTTCATCAGATGCAAGCTCCCTTTGCTTACTCCTCAGAGTTCCCCCCAGCAGGGTCAGTTAACCAGCAGAGTGCTATAGGCATGGTGTGTGGCCAGGGGTCGTGGCTATTTGTTCATTGATTGTACTGTTCCTTCTGATCAGCACAGCACCAGACTCTCAATGTTCAAAAGTATGTATTCAGTGAACTGTTAGGTGAAAAGTAGGATAGCTTGCAGCTGCAGGAGGTTATACCCTGCCTGTTGTGGTTCTGGAGTTGGCTCGCTCAGATTCATGAGAACCAATTAAGGGACCTCTTCCCAGTTCCTCTGGTAGCTTGAAGTCGTTCATGATGAGGCTGTTTGTACCAGGTGACATGGCAAACAATGCAAAGCAAAACTCCACCAAATCTTTCCCCTCGTTTACCAGAACACCACTAATTCTGTCATTCATGATTCCTCTCAAATCTTCTCTTGCTCAGACTTTTCTTCCATATCGAATCTTTGTCATCAGGTTTCTGAAGGTTAGAAAACATACCTTACTAGATTCAAAATCATCAGCCTGTCATGGAACATAGAATGCAGTAAGTATTTTTTTAAGAAGCCAGCTAGCAGCCTGACTCTCTTGGCATATTGTGTTGTCTCTCCTATTTAACATGCTTCTTGTCTTGAGAAAGGGATTTTGAAATGTGATTTTGGCCTGCTTCGAGCCTCTTTCCATCCACCACTCGGCTCTGACACATTCTTCTCATGTCACAGAAGCACATTTTACAAAACAAGGTTTTTGCCATCATGGACAAATTGATACAGTTAAGTGGACAGCTTTACGGGGACAACCCCCGTAAAGCTAATTTAATTCAGCAAGATCCTTGAGACCTTTTTGGGGAGACTCTGTTGCTCATATACTGGTGTAGCAGAGACATTCCTTACCTTTAAGTCTGTGCACCTGAACATACACGGACAGAGAGCTAACCCATATGATGTGTTAGATGGTGGGACAGAGTCCCATATCACTGCTGGGAAATTGAGAGAGAAGTAAGATTTGAGTTGAACTTGGAGGGATATAAGAAGAGCTGTAGGGAATGCAGACCAGCGGAAAGGAGATGTGTGGGAAAATTGTGTGATGGTGATGACCTGAGACAAAGATGTCTTGGTCAGTACGCAGGGAGGGAGAAGGGAGGGCAAGGATGGCGTCAGACCAGTTGAGAGAACTGAAATGATCCAAGTGTGGCTTCTTCTCCTTATTCTTCTACCAGGAATTGAACCCAGGACCTTGCACTTGCCAGGCAGTCACTGTGTCACTGAGCTATATCCCCAGCCCCAAATGTGGCTTCTTAATGCTCATGGTATCTTGACTAATCTCCATGAGACCTTATGACAACTTTATCTACAGATGCTGCAGTCCAATAGAAATTGGATTGTACAAAGCAAAATTTGATTTAGTCAAACAGCTTTGGACTTGCACCCTATTTCACTGTCCCCGAGTTTCATTACTGTCATTGTCTACAAGCTAATTTCATTCCTACTTGAATCACTCATTAAGTACCTTAAAATTATGCACGGAGTAAACTCACAAGATAACGTATGCAAATAAGAAGCACCCCCTACCCCAAGCCTAAATAAACACTGTGGGTTTGTTAAATACATTTTGGAGCTTCAGATCATTTCTTTCATGTCATGAAACTGTAGCCTCATGCTTCCAGTATATCTAGGGTTCTTTTTTTCTTTTCTTTTTCTTCTCTTCTTGTTTTAAGAACAAGGAGAAAAAAACATAAGAATATTTTCATTTTGAGTTGGAAATCGTGTGAGAAGGGGAGAGAGATGAAGGGGAGGGAGGGACTGTGTACAGCTTTTTTATTTTTTGGTTTTGGTTTTGGCAAGAAAGGATAGTTCCCATCAACTTAACTTGGCGAAGAGAGGCCCTTCAGATAAGAATTCCTGAGATCTCTGACTCTTCTCTGCATAAAAATTTAAAAAAAAAAGGAGAAAAAAAATTACAAATGATCTGGTCTTGAATGCCAAAATTTAACCTTTGATGTTGGCTTTTCAGAAGTTAAATAATAAACCACAGTTTCTTTTTTTCTTTTTTTAAGGACTTACTTTATAAAGCAATCTTACTTTATAATAAAAGGAAGAAAACATAAATAAAAGACACTCAAATATTTATACAGTTATTCAAAGGATTAATGTATTTGGTAAGGTCTAAAGGTTATTTAATATTTCCCTTTTCTTTTGAGCCTTTGTTTTAAGCTCTGTACATTGAAGGTATTTTTTTCTCCCTGTAGTTTTGTTTATAGAAATTACTAATTTCCTTATGATCCTTAAGAAGTTATTTTAGAAATATATAAATACAATGAACGAGAGAACAGAGATATGGTGTAGATCAGATAAAGAAATATTTTCAAAAGAACTATGTTTTTTATATTATACTGCTTAGTTAATACTGGATGTTATTGAATAAGTGATAAAAATGAGTGATAGGTTACCTATTGGACTCTAGAAGAATATTGTTATATAACATTGATAATCTGCAGTAATGTATATACCACATTATTATATAACATTGATAATCTGTAGCAATGTGTGTGTTCACCTATATTTTCTCTCATGGGACTTAAACTGGGAAAGGACAGGAATGCTATTTTATATGTTAAAAATGCAATGAATTGGATTTGCCATGAATTTGAGTGAGTTCTGTTGATTTCCTCTCTTTTACATCCCAGCTAGGATCCCCTGTGAAACAGACCAAATTCTTCTTACAGTTCTGTTTTTATTTTAATTATATAGTTTATATATAGTATAAATATATAAAAATATAATTATATAATTAGTATATTATATATTTAATATCTAGGTGATAGCTTCTAGTAGATTAAAACAACAAGAGCATCAGAAGCAGCACTAGCAATAACCATAACCATTCCAACATCCCCATTAATTTAGGGCTCTTCAGGCATTCCCCACATTGTAATTTCTTTGTTGATGAGTACATAGAAGTTTGACCCAAATGTCCTCCACTAAAATTATCATCATTTCCTACTTGTGCTGAGATAAATTTCCCTTAACAAATATTAATGGGTATCCTATGCAATTAAACATTCTGTTTAATAATTTCTTTATATGGCACACACAACATCATTTTCAGATACAATAATATAGTTATGATCAATATAGTTTATTCAATAATTATGTGTTGTATAAAGCCCCTGGGGAATTGTATGAAGTGGTCTCTTCTCTCAAAGAACTTCTAACCTAATGTCATTTTTCTGTGATTCAGAGGATACCTTAGTGACTTGCTGTGAATTAGGGTCATAATTATGCCTGCCATTTATCATTGTACTGTGACTGTGCACGTGCTGGTTAATAGAAGACTCAGAATGATAGAATGCAGGATAAATCACATCACCTTCTCTTGGAGGAGTATCTTAGTGAGCCAAAGCAGGAGCAGAGATGGATGCTGATATCATTTCCATCTGCAGGTCCCCCTGACCTTTGAAGTGTGCTGGGACTTTATGATTTTGTTGTTTCCATCAAGACCTTTGGCAGAGTCCTAAACTCACTTTAGTTTCTCTCTCTCCCTCTCTTTATTTCTCTTGCTCACATTTTGCTAGCCATTTCCAGCTGTTCATTTTTATTTTGCCACGAGATGTTTAAATGAAAGACATAATTTGAATTTGAGTTTTGGTTGTTAGCAGATCTGGCTGGCTCAGTGAGATAGTCATAGCAATTTGGGATTTCCTGGTTAAATATTTTGTGCTGCATTACTCGTAATAAGGTTAAGTTTGAAATATAATTCATTCATTCACCCGGTGAGTACCTACTATGTGCTGAACAAAGACAGAGGGGGAGAATGTCTTAAAGAACCTCAAAAGCAGAGGTGAGATTCTAATTGTATTAGGTACTAGGAAGGAGCGTATGGTGGGATGACCGGGGTGCATATGGCAGAGGAGATGTGGCCTACTAAGGACTCAGGGATTGTGTTCCCCAGGAAATGTTGATGAAACAGAGCAAATGTTTTATGGCTGTATACTCCACTCAGGACCTGATGTGGTGGAATAGAATATTGTGAATGCTGGAATCAGATGGACAGGTGTTCCCCGGTAACACCTGCCTGGCTGGCCTTTTCATGTAGTGTCATCTGTCTGGAGCCTAGGAGTTTTTATCTGCGAACTAGTGAAAGCAATATCCAGTCTGCTGATTATTTGGTGTTGTAGAACCAGGACTTTCTTTAAATGCTTGATTCAGTGAGATAGTATGTTCTTAATAAATATCAACTATTTTTTATTTCATTTATGATAAAGTATGAATATGTAAATCAGGCCTTATTGCTTCTAGAGAAAGCTGTTTTAAATTTTCCTTACTGACCACATGATCTAAAGAGCTTATGCAGTAGCTCCCAATCACAACATTCCATTTAACTTTTTAATTTTGGGGTGTGTGTGTGTGTGTGGGGTGATACTAGGGATGGAACCCAAGGCCTTTGAACTAAGCTCCATCTCTCTAGTCTTTTTATTTTGAGAAAGGTTGTAGCTAAGTTGCCCAGACAGGGTTTGATGGATCCTCTGCCTTAGCCTCTCAGAGTGCTGGGATGTACGACCATGACTGGCAACTTTTTAATTTTGCACTGTGAATATTTGGTAAGTAAGAACTAGAATATGTAAAAGTTATGTTAGGAAGTTGTCAAAATCAGTGATCCCTCTACTGACCTTAAGTAGATGTCTGGGTATTAGTAAATATGAGATCTGTGGTACAGTTCTACTTGGAAGATGGGCTTTTAAAAAAGTAAGCTCCAAAGATGGTAATTATTTTAAGCTTCAATAGTTTTTGTTGCTGGGGGACCTAAAAACAAACATGCACACATGTGTAGGCACAAAGAAAATAATTTTTTTTCCTTTGGGAAACTAGTAATGTGTCTAACTTGTTTGGAGGAAGTTGATTGTCTCCCACCCAGATTGACGTTTGGGATAATATTTGACTTGGTTGATCATGGATTTAGGTAAATAAACTCTAAACTAGGGTCAGCTTTTAGATGTATGTAAGCAGGGCAGCTTTGGTCTAGGCTGTAGGAAGCAGGCTGCCTTCTGGTCTGGCTTTGCCTTTCATGGGCCATGCACCTGAGATGTGTTTATTTTGCTTTTCTGGGATTCAGTTTCCTCACCTCTAAATTGAGTGGGAGAAATGAGTTCCAGAGTTTAACAGTCCCTTACTTAGCCTGGGTCTTTGTGGTCCAGGCCTGTCTGTGACCAGGGTACAGGGGCAGGCTTCCCGGGGCAAGAGGGGCTGTGCAGGTGTGCATCCCGTAATGCAGCTCATTGCCTCTAGGTTGGCACCAGCAGCAAGCTTCTTTGCATGGGAAAAAAGTTCCCTTCCAATTACACAGCAGTTTTGTGGTGGCTGAGGGCTATAATGGGAATGCTTTGCAGCCAAAGCACTCTCATTCATAAATTCCACTGTGCCACTCTCTAATTTTTTTCTCTTTTGGATAGATCAGTATTCTGTGGTTCCCTCTACCACAGCCATGCAAGTAAAGTGGGTAGTTAAATATTGTCATGGGCTTCAAGTCTCTGGAACACTTGGACATGAGAGTGTCCATCATAAGCAATATTTGTGCAGGAAATGAAAATGAACTGACTCTTCCAGTATCTTCTAGGAAGCTGTCTTTAAAATGAAGTGTAGGAAGAAGTTAAAGATGGGAGCTGGTTTGTTTCCAGTGTATGGATTTCTATGGAATATTTTTTTCTGGTAAAAGCCCTCTGTTCCCCACACACAGCTAGATGCATATGCTGAATGTCAACTCTTTATTCGGGTGTGAATATCTATTATAAGTTATGGAAATTTGGGCTGCTTTTAAAAAATATTTTCAACTTTTTAAAAACCTGCATATTTTGGGGGTTTCCTTTTTTTGGAAGTGACTAAAATGCATCAAGAAAATCAAACTAAATATTATTTAAAGATATGAGGTGTGTAAAATAACCACTCAGAATCCATACTTGACACAGACTATTTTAGTATTTATTTTTTTAAAATATGAGTAGTACATTCCCTGAAAGACAGTGTATCAGTGTTTTCAGCAGTGATCTCAAAAATTTATGTTTCTTGAAAAACCTGTTCCTCTGAGAAGGAATCCTGTGTCTGTGTAGGTGCGTATATTGCACAGAGCATTAAAAAGTTGCATGTGCTTTCTGCCATGCTCCCTGTGGCAGAGACGAGAGATATTGCAATTAGATGCAGCATAACTTTTTGCTGAAGTACTATTAGCTTGCTAAGGCATTGAGGACTATTCAGACTTACTTCAAGTAACCATGGATGTGTGTGAGGCTAGGTACCCCATTGTGGGGTAGTGAACTGCAGAGTATAAGTCGGCCAAGGGTTGGCCTCTGTTTTCCTTTGAAAAAAGTGACTGTTCTTCTGTAGATATGTAGCACAGAATCTGTTTCTAAACAGCCACAATAAAATCTGTTTATTGGAGTCTCTTGTCTACATACAGCCATCTGTCTAAAAACATAAATTCACACGTATGGAGTAGTCTCTTCTCCCCTGCATAAGTATATGTCACCTCCATCAGCATCAATGAAAGCTGTGTGCTCACCAGCAGGAGAATAGATTCATACGCTGTGAAAAGGTATGGAATTCTGATTTATAGTCTGTGTTGCTTTTAATGGATATACCTGCAGCAGCCACAGAGCTAAAAAACTGTAAGGTGTTAAAATAAAACAGTTTACAGTGCAATATATTGCCTGCTTGTTAGTTAAAAGCACTACCAGCGAGCACATTTCAGTTAAATTTGGCTGTGTTAAAAAATACATGTGGACTATCTTTGCTTTCCTTCTGCAGCTCTCCACGGATGCTTTCCCTGTATTCGGGGACTTACTGCCTGGTGACCTCTAGGACACTCAGGGTGGACATTCCATGTGGTTTAAAGTAAAACTAAAATGAAAGATGAAAGCAATTCTGAAAGATGTTGAGACAGGACACTGCCAAGTCAGCTTCAGAAGAAGAAAAAGGGAAAGGAAACGGGTTTCTTGAGTCGCTGTAATCTGGATCCTAGCTGTTTTGGTGGTGGTCTTGGTGGATGAAAAGTGGATAGTGCTTTCAGACCTGTCGTGCCAGGGTTTAAAAGCCTTTAAAGAAGCACTGATTAAATATTTAAGTGTTTCCTCATTCTGCCTCTCATTCAGCTACAGAGAGCCAGAGAGCAGCATTTCCCAAGCCTAGTGTGATGCCAGTGTGTGGCTGTCCAGATCCTTACGCTTACAGATGAGGGTCGGCTTTATTTTGGCTGATTTTCCTACTGCAAGTGCCCCTATCCGTAGCTGAGAGTCAGTGTGGCTAAACTGAAGGAGCCTTCACTGAGCTGTCACTGTAGAGAAATGCACAGCACTTTGGAGAAAGGTTAATGCTACAGTTGTTCAGAAAAAAAGTTTTGACACAAAATTAGGAGGGTTACCCCCAACAATGCTTCTGTTCTGTATTGTCCTCTTTCATAAATTCTCCAGCAAACATTTTAAACTCAAGCATATATATATATAATCTTACAGGATTTTTATGTAGAAATACTTGGTTGTACTTATTTGATACTTTATATTTATATGGTTTTACTCTCTGCCTACTTTTTGCTTTTAGGTGACCATGATTCAGGTCCAAAGAAACAATTTTAGCAGTTCCAAGAGCTCCTGAGAAGGAATAATACTATGAGTTGGTTTTAAGTTGCATGGTGAAATCACTTTTAATATTTAAATAATTTTTCTTCTGCCATGGGAGAACTTCAAAAAGGAAAACTGTGTAATAGCTGAGTTACTTTAGCAACTGGCTTTCCTATTTCTTTCTCAAAATCTGGAATAGTGCTAAAATAAAGTATAACGTAATATTTAAAATAAATATACCTATGACCTGTGAAAATCCTACTTCACAGCATTTGTAGGAAAATGTAATGCATGCAAAAGTATACAGTAGTTTATATAGTAGTTTTATTTTAACTAGTACACTATAACAACCTGACACTCTGTGAAAAATAAATAACTTTTTGAAAATGCATTTTCCATGTATGAAAATAATATTGAAAAACGACTGAGGTAATCACTTTTGTGTGGATTGCGAAAGTGGAAGAAAGCACAAGAATAATTTATGGTTTAATGCATAGAGTTATACAAAGGTGTGAAAGATTTCCTTTTTTGCGGGACCAGGGTGAATATGGTTTGCTGTTTTGCAAAAAGACTTGGAATAGCACTGACTTTTGAGTGGGCGCTCGTGGGATTCTTGGCCAACTCATTTCTACAAGGGACTCTCTTTGTTTAGGTGTTGGGGTTAGCAGATTGAATAAATGGATTTCTTTTTTATTTTTTCAGAGGCAAAAAGACTCTTTTGGCTGTTAAATTCCAATTTTCTGAAGGAAGTAAACATTCCATCTTAGGCTTCTCACACATTCAGATAAACACCCTGCTTTGAATCCTATAATGTTTATCCTGGAAGGAAATAGCTCTCCATAGTACACATGAGAGTCCACAGAAGAGGCCCTTGGTCCTACAGCCAGTGGGTACTGGAACCAGGTTCTCTCTCTCTCTCTCTCTCTCTCTCTCTCTCTCTCTCTCTCTCCTCTCTCTCTCTCTCTGTCTCTCTCTCCCTCTTTCTCTCTTTACTGAATCCTTTTATGCCTCCTGGTGAGAGCCAAGGTGGAGCCTGATACTTTCACAGGCAATTAGGTGCCTAGACACTAAATCCAGGGGTTACTTTGGAAGTGTCATTGGTAGTCCTGCTAATGGGCCAGGCAGCCCAAAGCAAACCAAATATTAGTTCAGTGCTAGAATCAAGCAATGGCTTAGAAGTGTGGTCTTAGTCTCCCTCCCCAGAGTTTCTTCTCAGGGAAACATACAGCTGAAGAAAATACATGCTTACTGGCTGAGGAGCAGTGCTTTCTATCTGGGTTTGCTAACTCTCTTCACCACCTAGCCCCCCAAATACTCATATCTTAAATTCTTCAGTGGAAATTCCAGACCCACCACCCTATTAGATTTTTGTTTAAGTGTTTTACTCTGAGTGTCAATATCTCTCTTCAGTTTCATAACTAGGTCCCTCTTGACTCGAGGTTATGTACCAGAAAGTTTTCTTTGTTGGCTCTAAAAGTGTGCAAGACTTGAGCTCTCACTGTAGAGTAGATGAGCTTCCTTCTTCATTTTCCTCATCTGTTTTTGAAGCTTTTAGACTTTTTGTCATGAAATTTGTAGGTCAGTGGAGGAGAGACATGAATTCACCTTGCTAAAAGTGTCATGGTGGTGGCCTGTAGTTTAGGAGAGAGAGGGCTGCTAAGGACAGCAGTGCAAGGACAATGGATCCCTGAGACAGCCAGAACAGAGTAGGATGAGAGTCAACATCTTCCCTCCCATTGTCCTGGGCACTGTGTTAAGTCCTTTAGAAGCACTTTGGTAGCCAGCATCTCCTGTTATTCTGTTACTATCCCTGAGCTAGGAGGGGAACTTATCCAAAATGGTGCTTGCTAATGGACTCACATCTCAGTCCTGTTTTCCTATAAGATCTGCACATAACCGAAGGGTTCTTACTGCTAGGAAGCTTGGGAGACACAAGGATGAGTTTATCTTCCTGCAGAAGCAGAGTAGCTACCACTGCCAACTCATCCCTGAGGGGATGATTGACCAGTTGACCTTCAGCACCAGAATCCTTCTCATCTTGTACTCCCTCCAGTTTCCTTTCCTGCACCACACTCTCCACGGCTCATTTTGGCCCCGTGAGGGCAGTACTCCCCACGACCCATGTCTTTCCACACCAGGGTAAATTGATATGAATACAATGAAAGAGTTTTATGCTCCTCACCCTGGCGGCTGACATTACTGATTTTGTTTGGGACAATGATTGTCTCCGTAACACAGTGATACCTCAGTGGTTGAACTCAATTAGTCCCAAATTCCTGTATGAAAACCAAAACAGTTGAATCTGAGCATATTTTTCCCATAAAAAATAATGGAAAACCAAACAGTTGCCTCCAAGGCCCAAAAGTTACACTTACAGATCCGTTGTTTTAGGACTCTTAACAAGTTTCACAACCAACATCTTTCTTTAACTGTGACTCTCACGGTTTTTCTCGAAGCTTTATTGCTGGTATTGCTTTTTCTTTGGAGTCATGGTTATGCTGTGTTATGTAAATAAAATGCAAAATAAGAAACAAGCACAGTGACAAATGTTTTAATGGACTAACATACTACATGCTGTCTGAGCAAGAGTGGTGTGTTCTCTGCCTGGAGGTGTTTTCAAGTTGTATTTGTGGTTGGACTCTCTAGCAAAGTTACAAACACCAAGCAGATTCTCTTGGAACTATGCTGTTTGGGAAATGGAAGGTTTGATCTTGCATCCCTTCAGCAGCTGAGATATCACTAACTAGATGGGAAAAGTTGAGGATTTGAGAGGCTCCAGTAACTTGTACGAGTATACATTTAGTTTGGGTAGAAAAACTGGAATCTGAACCTGGATGGTTTAATTTCAGAACCTAAGTACTAAGCCTATTCTATATCATTTCCTTCAAATATAGTCCAAAAGCCTGAGTTCTGTGATTTATAATACAATATTTGTGCTCACAACTTAACCTTTGGTATTGTTTAATTAACTAGAGCTGCTAACTGGATTTTCTGACGGTTTCTTTCTGGAGTTCACTTATCATTTATCTTGATGGGGCTCAATGGTTTTCCACATAGCAGACATAAAGCCCAGACATTTTTGGTGATTTAGGACCTTTTCTTTTCTTATAAGCTGGCAGTTGTTGATAGCTGATGAGCCTTCGCATTCATTGCTTTCTGATGAAGCAGTGTCTTGGTTTTCTGTTTCTCTGTCTCTGATGGCTTCAGAGTCCATAGTATAATTAGGCCACGAACATGGAAAATACCTAATGACTTCCGGTTAATTTTGGATTTTCGAGTCCCAATGTTCCCAATGCTTGATGTTCTCTTGTTTGTGTTTCCCAAAGAGCTCCATGCCAGCTAGCTGGTACTGAGGCATCTTTGTTGTGTGAGGAAAGGAATTGGGAGAGGACACAGCCCTGAATGGACCAGGTAGGCAGGAGCCGTGGGGCAGAAGGATTACTGTGCTCTCGGCTTTTATGACCAGGAGCTTCACCGTGAGTCTCAGCGAGGACTGAAATCCTATATTGAGGCCAAAAGTGAAAGGAAAACCAGGACAAAGAAATCTTCAGGGCAAGGGGTGGGGCTGGCTTCCGGAAGAGCAATGGAAAACAATGACAGTGAAGTAGCTTGTAGCTTGCTGCCTAATATGTGTAAAGCGTGGTACAGGCAAGATGGAGTTAATTCAATAAAATAAATATAAAATACTCTCTCCTCTGTCAGGCCTGCTGGAAGCGGGTCAGGGGTCACTGAGCCGCTTCACTGGAGCACTAATCGATTTGCTGTCAAGGTGGCCTGCTGGGGTTTCAAGCGGGAGAGGAATTGAGAGGCGCTCTGGCCCAATTTCCATAATTGCTCACTGCCTTTAGTGTACAACCTTTTATGAAACACAAAAAATATATCATGGAATTGTATTGATTAGCCATTGGGCTGAATAATTCACTTAGTATTTATTACCTGACCCCAAGAGGTTAAATAAATCCACTATCTAACTTGGGTTTGTGAGAAATATCACTTATTCATTGAAATGTGGGCTGATTATTACACAATAGGCCCATATCTTTGTTTCTTGATTTTGCAATCAAGATTAATCCTTCTCGCGTTTTGGGGCCAACAAGTCAAAAAATGTTTAAAAGAGAAAAGATAAAAAACGTCATTTGAGTGCTCCCCAAAAGGAGTCCAATAAAAATCATGGCTGAATATCATTTTGAAGCAGGTTTTTGGTGTTGAACTTTAGTTATTTGAGCCAAATTTCAAAGAGCCCCCCCCAAATTTTATGGATGCAGATTAAATACAGACATAGCCTGATATTCATTGTAAACACTACATTTTATAATAACAGACTTCTTAACGTTGATGACATCTAAATCCATTTTTATTACACCATTTTTGGAAAGCTTATCTTCTTATACTAAACACTCATAAACTAAACGTCCCAAGAAACAAAGGGGTGTTGGTAGTGGGTGGTTAGGAAAAGACTCTTGCAATCTTAAAAGTAAATCAGTCAAAGACAGATAACTGATTTTTCATTCCAAGAAAAAAAAAAGATAATTTCAAGTAACTTGAAAATATGATGAAATCTAATCTGTAGGGCATTTTATGCATTTGTAAACTTTGGGGCAATCATTAATTATTTACTGGCCAGTGGCATTTGCACATTTCTGCTACTCTGACTGAACGGTAAATCTATTTTGATGTGCTATACATCCCAGTCACAACTACATGACATTCAAATCTAATTATGTTCTCAGTTGCCATGAGCTCTCACTGTCAAGATACAATCCTTCCTTTGCCGTAGTCCTCTCTCCAAAAATACGTTTTTAACTTTTGTGTAAAGTCTTCAGTTTCCTGTCTGCATCCTCTAGCATCCCAAAGCATTGTTTTTGAAGTTTAATGGAATTTGTTACAGGTCAAGAAAAGGAAGGGATGTGAAGCCCTCCCCCCTTCCTTCAATGAGGGAAAAGTAAAAAAAAAAAAAAAAAAAATCATTTGAGTTCAGTGCTAACTCTAATGTTTGTTGATCGCTTGACATTACTGTATCCAGGATCTAACCTTACGATTAGATCTCAAGGGTAGGAAAAACCAGGGCTCTGGTGTTGTGCTTAGAGCCTTTCCTGTGCATGCAGTGGAAGGAAGAGATGGCTGGAAAGCAGGGTGAACGTGTGCAGCGCTTCCTAAGGCATGTGCAGGTGTACCTCACTTCCCACCTTCTGCACATCGCTCATGTGACTTTGGTCATTCCAGTTAATTTTTCTGTTCCCTTTGACACTGACCTGTTGATTATTGCTTGGTAAATTTTTTATCTGAGTTTTGATTTTTGGCTCTGTATTTAGTTTGGTGGTGGGGCAGATTAGGAGGGTGGGTGGAAAAGACAGGGAAGGGAAAGACAAAATATGGGATATTTGATTGTTTTTGTTTGTTGGTTTTGTTTTGGCATGTGTACTGCTGGAAGACTTGCTTTCCTCTCCTTTTCTTCTGTCTGTGTGCTTAAATGGAGAACATAGTTAACAAAAAGACTCCAGAGCTCTTGATAGCCTCTTGAGATAATTTGGTTGTAAGCACTGACCAAAGTGCATTCTCTGGTTATACTCATTTCAAGGGCTAATCATGAATGTTACATTTTTAAGGACGCTAACGTCATAATACTGTTCATGACAATTCCAAAATAAATAGTGGTGGAGAGGTGCTTTACAGGAGCGGGTAGCTTAAGAGGCGGAGAGAAACAGACTGGTTTTTGCTCCCATCAATTTCAACTCTAATGTACCCTGGCTCTGCTAAAGGCACAGGAATTTCTATGCTTAATAATACTAAACCTAATACTAAAAAATAAAAATCTATATAAATACAAAGATAGATAGCAGGCTAGAAATATGACTGTTTCGTGCCAGCTTTTTATAATAGTTCAAGGAAACAAGTTAAGAGCTGACCAAGTCACCAGTGGTATGTCTTGATTTCTAAATATAACTGTTTTGAGTAGATGAAGGAAATTCCTTCCTGTAAAATTAATATAATGGAAGGAGTTTAGACTTTGGAATCAGTCTTGAGTTTGAATCCTAGTTACTACTTGTACCTGGAAAAATTAAATTCCTTAAATGTGTACAGTGGGAAGATTAGTATCTACCTTTAGAAAACTGAGAATCTCAGGAAAATTTTCTGGACCACAAACCAGGCATAAATAAGTGGCACTTCGTACTGTTAATATTCTTCATCCATTAGACAGGGATATTTGCTCTGCCCACTGGTGTTGACTGGACACTTGGTACCCCTCTTGTTGAAGATACTCAACAGAAAACAGTCTCCACACACTGGAGCATCCTAGAGTGTTTGCTAGGTAACCTAAAGGGAAAGTTCAGCTTGACATTTGAAAATGTCTTTTTTTCCCTTTACCATTAAAATTCCTTAGAGAGGGGAGGAGTCTGGCAGATTTTCAACTGCACCCACAAAAGATGGTGGTTTTGTTTTTATTTTAGCTAAAAGTGGCCAAGATTTCCCAACTGTTCTATTTTTACGAATTTTAAAAGTTTCATCGCTGGGTCAGATTTAGGGCCTGTGTGGGAAACGATGATTTTTGCCAGCGGCACAGCAAGATCCCTGCTGTGTTGTGGTTTCCATGTATTTTTGCATTCCATGCATTGCTGAACTGTGCATAGGAGGGAACCCTAAATCACCGGTACTTTATGAGCTTGTGACCTTTTGATTTGGGTTTCAGCGCGAATGCATTATTTTAAAACTGTAGATGTTATACTAGCGACTGTACACACATTCTGCCTCCTCCTCTTGTACGGACTCCACCCTTCACTTCCCCACTGAAGTCAAAGGTAAACTTTATATAGCACAGGAAATATTTGGGATTGCTAATAAACAAATGTTAGGAATGATGAGGCTCCAATTGTTGAATGCATGCATGCGCCTTTAGGGCCTTCCAGCCTGGTGGAAATGGGCTGGTAAGGAAAGAGTTCTGCCTTCCCTTCCGTGTCCAGATTTCCTGGGGACAGATACCTGTCATGGGACTCTGGGCACACTGGTGGAGAGTTTCTCCAGTGTACAGTTCCTCTCCAGCCAGCAGTTTTTGTCTGTGTTTTCTCTCCAGCAACCTTTATTGAGTCCTCCAACTCTGCCCATCTCTCAGTGTCTCGACTTTGCTCACAGTTCACAGCTCCACCTTAGCCCGAGTAGCTTCCCTGTAGTCATGCTGGCCTCCTTGAAGTCTGGTTCTTAACCTGTCACTCACAGTTTTTACTGGAACCCTTCTCCTCCGAGGAACATCTCAATTATTTGTTCTTTGGGCTCAAAGTACGTTTTTAGCCTCCTGGTCTTTTCCTTCCTAGTGCTTCTGATCCTGGACTTCTTCCTTCCTTCCAGATGTGTTCGGCCCTTGCTCACTTAAGTTTTGTCTCCCCTGCTCCTTCTGCTCGGCTACCCACTTCCCACTCATCCTCCGCTCCTGTGGAGTCCCGTTGACGGTAAAGGGCCCTCGTAAACCCTCGATTCTGTGTGAAGCCTTTTCCTAGTCCCTGCGACGCAGGCTCTCCTGCCCTCTGTCTAGCGCTTTATCTGTGATCAGGGCTTAATTTAAAAGTATATCTGTTTATTCAGGAAATATTTGTAGGGTATGTCCTGGGCCAGTTCCTAGGCTTGACTTTGGGATGCTGATGTAAATGGTGATACATGGTTTCCTGGTTACCATGGACTCTTATTAATACTTCAGAAAAACAGTTATAAAAGTAATTTAACTGTGTTACAGAAAAATCAAAATCAAAATAACAACGGAAAGAAAAAAACACCATAACCAAACCTTACTCACTGTATCGTATTTTTAATTATTTATATTTTCTAGCATTTAAAATTATAATAAATCACTGTAATTTTTTGTCTTTATTTTAAATATAAATATAAATATATGTATATATTTTCATGTCTGCACATAGCCCATATTATTTGGAGAATAAATTAATTTGCTGTTGCTGAAAGTCGAGTTTTAAATTTTTCAACATTATCTGTAAGTAGGAAAACAATTTTATTATTAACAAATAGTGAACTATGAAGCATTCATGTTTGTATTTATTTTTATAATTTGGATCTTTTCTTTAAGAGAACATACTTTTCTCAAAAGTTAGCTAGGAGAATTCTGTTTTTCAAGGGAACTGGAGGCAGGATGTGTAAAACAGAGCTGTGCTGGCTGTGGTGGGGGCAGGATCCTAAACCTTCCCCATTCTTCTCCTTCCATAATTACTCCCCAGCCTGTGCTGTCCAGGGGCCTTGAAGCACCTCTGCAGAATCTGAGGGCTTTGCAGAAAATAGGTTGAAAGCCTTGTGATAAATCTCAGAAGAGGAATTACTTTTTCAGACATTACAAACATTTTCACAGTTCTCAATGCATAATGTCAAATTGCTTTCTGACAACTAGAGTTCCCAATGCAAAATACTGTGGATTCTTTGTGAGAGCACCAGTTATGCCTTATCTGTGCCAACATTGCGGAGCTATCATTGAGTTTACTCTTCCCTAACTTAATAGATAAAATTGAACTTAAGTGTACACTTCTCTTACTGTGTATGTGTTTGGATGTTTTTCCACGTGTGCATTTACTTACTTGCCTTATTTGATGACTTTTCTATTTAATCCTCATTGAGTATTCCTTTACTGGGATCTCAGTATTTTTCTCATTAGTTTGCTTAAATCTTTATATAATAAAGGTAATAGTTTTTCAAAATAATGAGTCATACATATTACAAAGTTGAGATTCATTTTGTTTGGAAAACAAACCCTTGAGATTTTATTCCTGTAAAACTCTGGGTTAGTTCCTTATGGTGAATGTGTTTTCCATACCATGACGCTGGTACAGCCTTTCATATATTGAATATTCGGATACCAGTTGGATGGGTAAAATGACTATGGTAATTGCTTATTACTTTCCATGGGCTGTCTCACTATGTCTCTGTCTGTGTTGCAGTCCCCAACCCTGTCGCTTTGCCTTGTTCCCAACACACCTTCCTTCCTGGTGCAGCCTCACTGTCCTGACGTGTCACACTAGCGCCTACCTCATGAACTTGCTGTTCCTTCTTTCTGGAACTCTCAGCAGAATGTTCGTGGGTGACTCTTTCTAGTCTTTTAACTCAAACGTTGCCTTCTGGGAGAAACTTTTCTTGTTTACTTTTTCCCCTTTATGTCCCCAACCCTTCCATTCAACTATCCAGTCCTCCAGCTCTCCATTCTTCTTTAACAAATATTTTTGAGTGCATGTAATGTGCCAGCACGCTACCTCATGCAGGGGATTCAGAAGTGAGAAAAACAGATGAGGTCTCTGCTCATGCACAGGGAATATCTTACTTTGAGTTGCGTCTTTCCTGATTGTATGACTTCCTCACCCACCAAATGTTGAATGGCAATTCCATATGAATAGGAATTACACTTCCTAGTCACATTAGGTTCCAGCCCCATTTACACTGAATAAATATTTGCTGAATGAATAAATATTTCAATCCCCCCATCGTCCCCGGTATAGAATTATTTGTTTGCAATATTGATGACATTTTTTTTCAGAAGCTTAGACTTTTTAGTCTCTGTTAATTGGTTCCTCTCTCTCTCTCTTTCTCTCTCTCCCCTGTCACTGAGTTTCTGGATAGAATAGAATTAAAGATTATCCTCTCTCCCCACCCTGCCCAAGTCCTCCTGTTCTCATAGTGCCACTTACTAGGTTTGACCCAGAGGACGTATTCTTTCCTTAGCGCCTGAGCCCAGGTCCCATCTGTGTTAATGAGGATGATGCTGTCTCATCCAGAGCCTGCTGGGATTTTCAAGCACTATCTACACACTCAAAATAGAGTCACTGCAGAAACTAGGAAGCAATTGCACAAAGCCCCAACTTCAACCTGCTTTTAATAATAGAAACTCTTATTTGCCAAGTGCATGTAATTTTTTCCCTTGTGAGCTTTACTTGGAAAAGGAATGGGCTAAAGTTCATTCTTCCAAAAGAGAGTAAGTGAAAGATTCATATGAGCAGTGAGAACATGGAGCATGACAACCTTGCACGTATTTTGTCCAACTCAGGAGCTGCAAAGACCTGTGTAGACAGACGGGGCCCAGAATCAGCATGACCTTTTTGCATTTGTTAAGTGTTTATCAAATGCCAGCCACATACTAGGCACAATGCTGAGTAATGGGAAAGTGACTGTGATAGAAGGCTGATGTTGTGTATCAGTGTGATCTGAGGATCATCTATCTCTGAATCATTTTGGCCAAATGAAGATTCCCAAGTCTCAGCAAGAACCAGAATTTCTGGGGATAGGTGACTGGAAATTTGCCTTTTCAACAAGCTATCTTTAGATTCTTTTGCATTATAAGGATTGAAACACAGGTTCAGTAGTGGGGGAAATAACAACAAGAGACTACAATTGTGTTAAGAATTGAACCAGGAGAGGTATTTCAGGTACTCGGTATGGGAAAGAGCAGTGCTCTGGGAAGGCTTCCTGAAGAAGTGATATTTCAGTGGGGATTTGGAGAAATAGGCATTAGCTAGGAGAGGATAGCATAACCAGAGAATAATGGGAGGAGGAATTAAGTACATTTCTGAGAGTGTTCAAGTCTTCAGCCTTAACTAGTACAATGTGCCTGCCTGCAAATGATAAGGATTTGGAGTAGCATGCAAGGAGAGTTTCTCAATTGTGGAAAAACATCAGGCTATAGAGACAGTGTGCTGCCCCTGCTGAAATGCTGGGCGAATGTTCTTCCTGTTTTCTAGAAGAGTGACAAATAGATATGAGGTGGCCATGAGGACATACACTAATGGTCCAGATAGATGCCTGAGGCCAGGAAAGTCACATAGGTGGGCTTAGTGGAAGTTAGGCAGGACCCAAACCAAATGAAATAGACTCTGTCTCTTTTTTCTCTTCACTTCTTGGTTGGTCAGACTCCCCTGTTGGAACTGTGTGTGTCCCAGGTGTGTGTTTCTTTCTTTCTGTCTGCTAATTTAAGAGTTACCCAGAGGGTAGGTGGGGGGACAAATAGGGGAGATTTGATGGTTAGACCATGAAAAGAGTGGTACTAACCCATTGCTTGTGTATTGTGCCACACTCCTTTTCAGTAGATATTCTAGAAACTATTTGCTTTTGGGATACAGTTGATTCCAGTATCAAAGGTTGGACTGAGTGAAAGATATTTTCGATCTCAGAACATGCCTGACTTAGAGCTCTGGTTTGGACTACGGTGAATTGTAAGTGCAGTTCTTGAGCAAAGTCTGGTGACATTTGGGGGATGGGAAGAGCAAAGGTGGTCAGCTTGGGACTCCGTTGGCTGTCAGCTCATGGCTCAGTGTTTCCTATTGTTGCTGGTGGGCAAATGTTATTTTTGCCCCCACAGTTGTTAATGACTTTGTTTGCTTGGCTTGTTGGCATTGGCTGACTTCCCTCTATAGTCTCTTCCTTTTTTGTGGCCTCAAATGTTCCTATACTGACACAGCTATTTGAAAGCATGAATTTCCTGA
The DNA here is from genome assembly GCF_034190915.1 of Cavia porcellus. NCBI lineage: Eukaryota > Metazoa > Chordata > Mammalia > Rodentia > Caviidae > Cavia > Cavia porcellus. Next base: position 14,183,602 of record NW_026947502.1, on the reverse strand, counting down.
TGTGGGGATATTTGTATTTAACATGGAATTTTTCTTTCCCAAGTCTTAATTTCGAAGAAAACTAGTCTTCAATAACACAAGAGCCCGCTCACCAAAATACTTACTAACTCTGGCTGCAGAATTTGACTTTCTGACCTTTTAGGGTAGTGAATGTCAAAGACTGAGCCCAGGGCGGTGTGAAATAATAAACAACTGGGCTGTAAGATCGAGCTTGACGGGCATCATCTGAAATCACCTCCCTAAATTTATTAGAGTTAATCAATCCAGGCTGAAAAACGGAGCTAGGAAATCTCTCCTACCATGCTCTATTTCATTCTCACTTATACCAAGTAATATATAAGTTTGGGAGTTTGTTTCACTGTTGAAGTTTGTGAAGACAATCAAAGGTGTTCCCCAATGGATGCTCCTTGGGTGTAAGTTGAAAGGTGATAAAATGCCTGAGAATAAATCACCAAGTTGTTTCACTTGAATTGCTCAGGGCTTTTTTTTTTCCAGAGGTAAAACTTCTTCCTTCTATTCTGAGGTGTGTTTTGGCATTGACCAAAGTTAGCAGAAATCGCATCTCGTTTTCAACATCCAGACAGACCAGAAGGGATACATTAAGGAGACGGCCCATCGAAGGAGAACTACCTACAGAAAAATCTTATAGGGTTCAAGCTAGGCCAGCTGCTTTTGACCTCAGTGACTGAAAATAAAAAGGCTGCTATTAGTTCCACGTCGGTTCTCAGAGTGAATGTTGCAGAGTGATGGAGGGTGTTAAGCTGTCAAATACCAGCAAGGGTTAATAAGGTTAAGGAAGAAATAAAAGCTGGTCAACAATAAAGCAGTGTAGATAAATCAGCCCCAATAAATAAAGCATGTCACATCCTGTATACACTGCGCGGGAAAAACAAAAATCATAACTCACAGCAATAGTTGCAGGAATTCTTTGGTGGGGCATCCTGAGATTATTTCCTTGGGCATCTTATTTGCACGCTTGGACACTTAATCAGTCCTTTTCCCTCTCTGCAAGTCATTATTGTCCTTGTGGGAGAATTCTGACATCAATCAGAGTGTAAAATATAGGAAGAGCAGAGCCCGTTTAAGTTAGCACCTGATGTCAGAAGAAGGCCGTTAGAAGCTGCCACACCATGGAGGTGATTCACTTTCAGGCTCCTCTGACCTCTGCCCTGGAGAGGGAGGTCGGAAACATGCCTTCTGTGTGGGCTGAGTTTGCCCCGTTGACCAGTGAGAAGCAGGGCTTCGGTTGCCAAAGAATTTTCCAGAATATTTCATGCATTTGTATACTTCTTATAACTCCTGCAAGGTCTTGATGATTTTGCAGCTGAAATGACTTCCCATCACTAGTCATCTGTCACTGGGCACCTCGAGGCTTTTGAGTGGAAATCCTGCAGACTACGCGGCTGTTTTTACCTACATTAGTGTGTGGGTGACTCAGTTTTAAGAGACTGAGAGTTGGCCATTCCCACTGATCTGTGAGTCACACTTTCATTGTTTCATGTCCACTTCCAAATCCGGTGGCCGTGGAGAATGCCCTGATTGGTATCCACTCTCACTTAGAGATGGTTCTATAAAACTTGAATACGGAGTCATCGGATATACATGTATTGATTTATAATTGCAGTACTGGTGACCGGTCCCAGAGCCTCATCCTCTTTTAAGAACAATTTTTTAAAGAGTTTTGAGACTTGCTAAGTCACTAAATTGTCCAGGCTAGGCCCACACTTGCAGTCCTTCTGCCTCAGCGTGTCTGAGTGTTGGGATCCCAGGCATATGCCACTGCACCTGGCTGCTTATTTTTAAAAGAAGCCAAGTCCCACCTACACATTCCAATCAGTATTGCCCTTTAGAGAACCCATGGGCTTCTTGAATATCCATGACAGGTCTCTGTCTTTGGGGGCTCTGTTTGAAAACAGGTAAAAGTTGGTCAAGAAGACGGTCTAGTTAAATGACTTCTCTATGTGACCTTAGATTCTAAGGGATGAATTCTGATTATTTTTTGTTCAGGTTTATTTTCAGCAAGGCTTTCCAAACGAAATAGTCTAAAAATATATCACAAGGGCTGGCTATAAAGTTGCAAAAAATGACAGTTTCTTCAAGGTTTACTTTCTGCTAGGCATGTTGGTTAGGTATCAGCCTTGACATTTTGTAGTCCCAGGTAACAAGTTTGTGAAGGTAATGTCTCTGTTCTCAGGCAAAGAGTTCCCGGGAGAAGCAAGAAGACTATGGTGCCACTGGTCTGCAAATCCAACATTTCAGTAGGCTGTGGCAGGAAGACTGTAAGCTCAAACCCAGCCTAGGCAACTTAATGATTTAGAGAGATCGTGTTTCAAAATAAAAAAAAAAAAAAAATTAAAAAGAAACCTGGAGATGTGGTTTGATATGAGGGCTCTGGGTTTAGTTCCCAGACTGCCAAAAAAAAAAAAAAAAAAGAACTTGACCTGGGTTCCTTCTCTGCTTGGGTCTGTGCAGGTTTTGAACTCTAAAAGGTTATGCAGAACAAGAAAGGGTACAGGGTCCCAGCTTTAGAGGTGACCCACCCAAAGCATGGGGATTTTTTTTTTTTTTTTTTAATATGTGATTTTCCTAGGAAGTAAAATTCTGGCTTCAACCACTATTTTTACAACAGTTTGTCTTTCCTTGTGTGAGTAGTCTTTATAGCAATCTGAAGAAAGAATTTGATTCCCAGAAAACTAACTCCTAAATCTAAGGACTAAGAGAATGTGAATGTTTTTCATTTCATACCCTCCCCTTATTTCCCAGCCTTTTTCCTGACTCTACATTCAGCCTTGGGATGGTTTTATTTAGACAGCAAGATTTGATTGTTTTTGCATGAGTTGATTTCCTACGACTGAGGCTTTCTCTGTCATATTTTATGATATTTTATGGTAAGCAACACATTTGTGATTGTCTTTCTTTTAGCATGTGTCTGAATTTCCTTATCCATTGGGCAGAGAGCGTGTTATGGAAACTTGCTGTTAGAATTTTGCTTTTGTAGGTGTTAGGCAAAGTGAGGTAGAAATTAAACATCTTCGTTTCCTATCATTTTCCTTTTCTTTCCTTGCACATTGCAAACCACATAAATTTGTAACTTTGTCAATATAATATCATAGAGAAAGGGCCCCTTTGTTCCAAAGGTTTAATTTCTTAGGAATATGCTTTCTGGCTATCACTCAGAAGTACAAGGACAAGAAGAAGAACATGAAGTGGGCATTATGCAGAAATGGATTTGAGCTAGGTGTGGTTGTGCATGCTTATAATCTCAGCACATAGGAGGCTGAGGCAGGACAATCTCTGTGAGTTGGAGGTCAGTTTGGGCTAGAGTGTAAGGTCAAGGCCATTGAGACTGGGTCTCAAAAAAAAAAAAAGAAGGAGGAGGAGAAAGAGGTGGAGGAGGAGGAGGAAGAGGAAGAAGAAATGGATTTGAATTTCAGCATTTTTCTTCTTGGTGGGAAGCCTTGCTTGGTTCAGTCTGAGCTTCGTTTCTTAATTTCCTTATCTACACAGTGGGTACAATTCTGATTCATCAGGTTTCTAGACTGTGTCTTGCATAACATTTATTACAGTACATGATGACAACACTTAACGATCTCTTGTTTCTCTCTTTTGTCCAAAGCATTTGCAGGAGTGCACAAACAGCAGTTTTTAGTGAGAAAGTTCTGGCGAGTGATATAGAAAGTAAATTATTATTTTCTTTAGAATTCTCTCTTCTGAAGTGAAGCACAGTTATTCTTGTAAATGGCCCCAAGGTTCCCCAATTCCCAAAGCAGAGAAATGTGCCCAAGAACTTGGCTGCACTGAAGGGACAGTTGAGAAGGCAAGGTCCAAATTTAGGGTCATTTGGAAATACCATTGTTTAATTTGTTAATTCTTGGTCAGCAACTAAAAATATTTTTTGAAAGTATCTTTTAAAGTCAAATGCTAAAAAAAAAAAAAAAGCGGAACTTTGGAGCACAAACATTCTCACATTTTCTTCTCTGTTCGGTCTGCTCATCTGTCTTTGAATACCATTAAGATGAGGAGTCCACCAAGAAATATGTGAACCAGCCAGGCACTGGCCCAGCAGCTTGTAGCCTTATCCCAGCGGGCAGTCCTCAGAAAACAAACAGAAGACCCGTCTCCAATCCCTTCCCTCCTTTGTTATATACAAAAGGCAGAAAGTCACTGCGCCCGCCCGTCCCCTAGTTCCTCAGCCCATCGTTAATTAGTGTTTTTACCGTAATCCCTACCATATATCTTTAAGAGTTTCACATGAGTCGGCTCCCTACAAGTTTTATTGCATTCAAAATAGAGGCAAGCTGGCAGTGTGTGATGGTGGGAATATATACAGTCACCAAGCGGGGGTTGGCTGTTACTTGTAATTGATTGCTCACTGAAGCCTGCCCGCGCTCTTTACCCCAGAGGCCTGACTTTCCTCCATATGCCTAGTGTCAGAACTTGGAAGCCAGCTGGTCAGTCAGTGCACATCCTGTGGGAAGCGGCAGACACAGGCGGCCGGGTAGCCATCAGCCTCCCCAGCACATTTCCTCTGTGTTTTGATAATAGTTTTGTAAGCTTTAATTATGCTGTGTGACAACACATTCATGGACTATCAAAATAAATCCTTTGAGGAGATGGCTGCTAACAAGTTTTGAAGCAGCAGTGCTTGTTGCAGGGAAATAAAGAGCCAGGCAATCAGATTTTGCAGGATCCCCCTCATTGTGGAAGCCAGATGAAACGTGCTCTTGGCTTTTTTATCCTGCTGACAAATGCTCCTTTTAAAGCTGTGCCCTTAAGAAGTTAACTGAAGATACTTAGTGCAACACTCGAGTGTGTACAACACAAGTGCTTTACAATTAGCAGCGGTAATATGAGCATAAAAGCTGTGCCCCAATACCAGTATATAATCTGAAGGGACACCGCAGGGTCCATTAGGGCCATTTACAGTGGAGACTGAGACTAATGGCATTAAATTATTACAGCTATTGCTAAAGGGGCATTATAAGTGAATCCCTTCCAGCTGGGTTGGTTGTATACCCTCTTTGTCAGTGGTACAGTCCTTTAAGGATACCCTTATTGTTCACGATCCTTTAGACGTGATGCTGGGTGCTTTGCTGAAGGTATAAATAACACCCGGCAAAAGACCGGGAATTAGTGTTTGATTAAAGTGGGCTTATAGTTAAGTGGAGTTGGGTAGCTTTGGGCACTGTCTCCTTGTCCTTATTCACACACACACACACACACACACACACACACACACCTGTGAGCTCACATAGGGCTTATGCACACATGTGTTTGTGTTTGCCTACCCTTGCAGACCCATGCATTGGTTTGAGTTACTTGGCATTTTCTACATACTTGATCTGTTTAATACTTGGCAAAATTCAGGGAATAGTGTTAGAGTGTCAGAATTCTAATGGGAACCCAGCTTTTTCAGAAATAATAAAAATTTATAACCCTCAGCACACCTCAGTCTTTTAGTTTTTTCCCTGTAAATGTGGTTGCCTTTTATGTGGATAGATTACCAGAATCTTTTCCAAGGTTGGTAGCATTGTTAAATGTTGAGATATCTCAGTTCCCTCAAAACCCAGTCAAACAACAGAAGACTGCTTTAGAGCGACAATTGAGCATCAGAGTTCACAGTTTCAATTTGCTAAAGTTAATAAAGAGCACATTCTTGTAATCCCAGCACTCTGGGAGACTGAGGCAGGAGGAACACAAGTTCGAGCCCAACCTGGGTGATTTAGTAAGACCCTGTATCAAAATAAAAAGTAAAAATAAGCTTAGGATATAGGGCAATGTGAATGCCATGGGTTTAATCTCCAATTCTTGAGGGAGGGGGAAACGTTACAAAGAAAAATTTGGGAATAAAATTCAAAGTTGTTGTTGAGCTTGAGTAATGAACATGGTATGAATTAATAACACCAGCATTATGTGGGACATTTGTTAGAAAAGACTGAAGCACACATGAGTCTGTGTCTCAGGGGGAGGTTACGGGTCAGAACATGTTGATTGCAAGTCAGATGAGGAGGTTGTCATATTAAGTGTATTCACATATATTACATCAAACTATTATACTGCACATGTGTGTCTCCTCCCTGTTGTAGGAATTAAATCATTATAGATAGTTAAATAATCGTTACTAATCACTCCTATGGTTTGCCTGGGTCAGAGCTACTTATTAGGATCTACTTGGTGATTTCTACTCTAGTAGGTGCTTTGGAGGGAGTGTTGTGTCAGAGGTGATTCTTGCCTCTGGGACTTTGCAGTGGAGTTGTGAAGGAGAGATTAATGAGGAGATAAGGGCATTTGGAGTTTGATTCTGTGGTACCGTTTATGAGAATGAGAGTTCAAAGACTGGACAAAGTGTGTGAGGTAGGCTGATCACAGAGTGGGAGCAATGGGCTTTGAACTGGGCAGACGTCCATGGGAATGGGGTACCGTGCACAGTCCACCCCTTAGTTGCAGGTGAGGCCTAGAAGAGATTGACCTGGGTGGCCTTAGAGCACCCTGCCGAGATCTGTTGGGTTAAAGCAGGACTTTGTTCCTGCCCTGGACTGCATCAAATTTTGGGGTAAGCTAGGTAAGCTAGTGTTCTGCCTTCAGGGCACTTAGAACCTACTGCAGCCATTCTCAACCTACCCACCTTCCCATTGAAATAAACATTTTGTTTGTACTAAATTAAAAAAAAAATCTTGTGGCTCCCTAAAGCCCATACATCAATTCTTTGATGTAAAGCTAAGAACTGCTGTCTCCTAAGAACTGTGGGCTATAAATTTCAGGTGGGCTGGTTTGTAGGAGGGAAGGTAGGGAAGACTTAAAATCCCGGCAAAGGAGTTTAATTGCCGTGGAAGGCAGCGGGAGCTTTTGAAAAGACCCACGGGAAAGTTAGAGGCAGGCTGTGGTCCATGCAGCCCACTGTCATGTGGAGGAAGAGCAGTGCGGAGGCCGAGGTCACTGCCAAGCCTCCCACTCCCACTCAGTGTTCCTCAGGGCTCTTGTTGACCCTAAGCTGATGGAGACTTTCTCTGAGGAAATCCAACTTTTCTGAAGGATTACCAGGGTGGCCAAAAAGGGCAGAAGATTAAAAATTGAATTTAGACGAATGTCTTCTTAGCAGAGATGTACAGGGAAGAGTCGGGGCAGTAAAAGGAGAATTTAAGAGGAAGTTAAGAACAAAGGATGCAGCCACAAGCATGAAAGACATTCTACCAAATATAGTTTTAATGCTTGCTGCTGTCGGCACATGAAACAGTTCTTAGTGAGAAACCTCATCTTGAACTTTGTGATAAAGCAGAGAATCTCTGCAATCTTTGAAACTTTTCACTTTGGAAATATCCACAAAACAAATGGGAAAACCAAACAGTAATGAGGCAGATATAAAACACTTTGGAGAAAAAATAATTTACCATTTTTATAGTTGCTATAGAAACACCTCAGCCCTCACTCTTGCTAATTAGTTGGATTTTACACATTTTATATTTGGAAATGCAAATCAGTTTTCATAAATTATTACTTACTTTTTCCATCTATATTTACAGTACTGTTATGCAGATACACACAGGAAGTCTAGGGTATTATTTCGTTGTATAATGTGACATACTTAGTTATATGAGCCTGACATTTATATCCACAAGACATTTCTTAGTTTAAATATTCTGTTAAATGTTGTGGGAAATTATACAGAGATTTATAATTTTTGTAGAAGAAAATGAGAAAATGTAAATTATGTAGTGGCTTACTAAAGTGTTTTCTCATGAGGTCTTGAGAAGGACGGGGTGGGGGGGGGAGTTTTACCCCCAGTAGACTCTAAATAATAAACATTTTAAGATTTTTCTCTAATCGTGGGAATTATGGTTGGCTTGGGTGTCTTCTGAACTTCTGGTACTAAACACTGACCATCTGTAAACACTTACTGGACTCTTGCTGATTAGAGAAGACATCGAAATGTTTGGCAAAAAGGGAATATAGGATAGCTCCAAGATCCGGGGTGGCTCCTGGTCATGTGGAGAGGAGGTGAGCAAATCCTCAGATTCAGTAGATGGGAACTGTAGGTGTATTTTCAGTTCCTAGTCAGAAGAATGGGAGAAGTTCAACCTTACATTTTGGGTTTATTGTTGAAAAATGAGGGCTTTTGACAGATTGGGTTCCACTCTGCCCTGCTACTTATTAGCTATGTGATTTAGGAAATATTTTTGGCTACTTTAATCCGGTTCCTGCAAAGTGGAAGCAAAAAGAATAAATCCTACATGAGAGGATTTTTGAAGAAAAATTAAATCATAGAATATTTATATAGTGTTTTGTTCAGGACCCAGCACATTGTAAGTGCTTAGCCAGTGATACCTGTATGAAATTATTATCATGGTTGATTCTTACTATGTATCGATTTACCTCCTGAGTTCAGCAATATATACTTGAACAAAAATAGAAAAGAATGCTAAGATAAATGAACAGTATGAACATTGTTCTTGTAGTACTCTTTGTGTATCTAGAAATCCCGAGAAGCAAACCTGCTGAGATTCGGGACTCTGCATGTAGATAACTGTGTGAGGTTGTAAATACAAGAAGACTGCGCTCTATATGTAGCTTCAGGAATTTTCAAGGATTAATTTGGCCTGAAATACTTTTTGTTTTATATGCTGACTTTAGGTGCTCGCTTTACATCACAGTTGAAGCCATTATATTGTTGCTGTGTTGATGCTATTATTGGCTGGATGAAAAGGACCCGATAGTGTAGCCCATGGAATGACTTAAAGCCACAGTTGAGACCTGGCATTAAATCTAGATGCCCTGGGATGATTTTGATAAGGAAGACAGTAGCAGGGAGAAGTGTGGAAGAGCCTTCAGTTGTGCAGTGTGAGGGAGAGAGGAACAGAGGTCTCCTTGCTAGGAGGACTTGATATGCTATGGCGAAGAAAAGAAATGAACCTTGGAGACATGAGAGGTACAGAAAGGAGACTGACTTGGTGCTTAGTTAGCTTCATGAGGGAAATAAACAACATAGGCAGAAGGATATCTCTGTATTATATATCTACACTGTCTTCTTAGAGAGTGTTCTTTTAGTGGCTTTGCATAACGAGGTGTTTAAGTATACCTTGGCCTTTTTAGTCTTAAATCTTTCAGTTATTTAGAAAACGGACTAAACAGGATCACTTCCTTCCCCTAGGTTGATTTCCGTGTTTCCCAGAATCAATAAGCAAGGATTTGTTTCTTCTTTGTGTCTGTGACCCTATTTAAATTCAGAGTTCATGGTAACATAAATGGTAAGTGGTAGAGGAAAACAAATAAAGCACAAATGCATAAATACATTTCCTTTTTCAGAATCTGCCACATTAAACAAGGCAATAGTTTTGATGTTACTTAGCTCCATAAGATTGTGACTTTGCTTTTTATTATACCTGCTGTGGTATGGCTAAACAGGAAGTGAAGAATGGAGGGTGACAATGATGGAAAACTGGAACGTCCTCAGAGACAAGGCTCTTACAACAGAAGCTGGAAGCTGGTATTTTGAGGCAAAATCAGATTTTAAATGATGGGAGCCAATTTAAAAAATTCTAGTTATTAAGAAAGCCAGTACAAACTTAGTCTATGGGCTGCAAGTAGGTCCATTGTGGTCACCACTGGCCAGGTGTGTGGATATCAAGCTCCTGGAAAATGACAAATGTGAATTGAGATGTACAGTACATTTAAAATACTTAGTGGGTTTCAAGGATTGCAAAACACATCATTAAGTTTTGATATTGAACACGTTAAAATGATCACCTTTTAAATAGGATAGCTTTAAGAAAACATACTATTGAAATTAATTTTACCAGATTATTTTAAAAAATATGTCTTCCAAGAACACTTAAAACTCTGTGTAACTTGGATTTATAGCTTGCATTCTAGTTCTAGTGGGCACACTGCTCTAGAGAACCGGAACCAGGTCTTTCCGCTACGGCTTTCTCTGTATGAATGATTTTCTGGAGGTGGCAGTCTGTGAAGTGATTTACTTGTGCTCTCCTCCTCCTTCTTAGACAAACCTAAAGGTCAAGAATGATTTGCTTTATGTTGGGTACTCCAGCTGGGACAGTTTTGATCCAAATATAGAGCTATCAATGGATCTCACGCCTCCAGCGCAGGCAGATGCGCCTCCAGCTGGCCTCATCCGGGTCCCAGTAGTGTTGACCATGATGTCTGACAACTCAGTCCTGGACATGGAGCCCTTGAGCACCTGGGTTCTTTAGCAGACATGATGAACCTCTGGGAATTACACTGCTTTTGTTGGCCATAATTTTGCTTACAAGCTTGTTTATATCAGAAGCAAAGAGTAAGCACTTTAATTCAGCCTGGTGAAGATAAGCTCTGGAATCACCTCCCAAAACCCCACTTAAACAACATTGTGAGTTAAACTGAGGCTCATATTTTAATTAATTTCAATGATTTCATATCTAGCCAAATCTCTGAATTTCTTCCCAAGAAACAAATCCAGGGGAAAACAATTCCAAAGGCGAGAGGATAGTAACCCAGCAGGGAAAGCATAGACTTAGAAAAATGTAAAGCCACTAGCTGTTTGTCTCTCCAAATTTATTTTGCTTCATTTTGTTTTTAAGAGAATAATGTGTGGATTTAATAAAACAGGCTCTAGATTCAAATCCAGGAATTCTCATTAATCTATTTTCTAGGGCACTAGATTCTATGCCTATGAATTCTTATGTCATGAAACACATCTGGTAATTTCTGTTGAGGTTTTATGTGCTTAATTTAGAAAGATACAGCAAGGAGTACTTTAGATTTTCCACACATCTCCAAACATGCTAGGGATTTCATAGTTTTCCTAGTGGCAGACTAGTTTGAAAGCCCAGCTATGAGGATATAGTTTTTTCTTTCGTCTGTCCTAATTGGTGATTTTCAAATTTCAGTGAATTTTTAACACAAATCTATGTATGTGATTGTTCATGAGTGATATAGACAATTTTTAAGGGTAATTTTGACTATATCTGATTTTTTTTTGATTCCCATGTTAACTTTGAGCCTAACCTCATGGCTAACATGTTTAACTTCTCTGTATGTGTTAAACTTTTTAGTGCATGATTCCAGGTGGTTGGACACAAAGATGAGGGTTACACAGCTGTTCCCAGGCTTCTAGAATAGTGTATGTTTTTAATGCACGGTTTGGTGTGACAGGGAGAAATCCCATGAAAGCTTAGATAGTCTCTATTTTACAGGCTAGGAAGTAGAAATCCAGGAAGTTGAGGAAAGATGTTTGGAAGTGGAAATGGCGGCAGACAGGCAATCTGAAAGATGAAACAGGCTATTCTAAGGTCACCTGCATTCAGGACCCTCAGTTTCCTCAGGGTGCTGGGGCTCTGCTTAATCCATGCTCATGTTAACTCTAGAAGAAACTTCAAGATAATTTCCAAGATGAATCCTGATAACTTCCAGGAGTGCCAATTATGGGGCCTTTAAGTTTAAATACAGCGGGGCTGGGGATTTAGCTCAGCGGCATAAGCGCCTGCCTTGCAAGCAGGCAGTCGTCAGTTCGATCCCCGGTACCGATAAAAATGAAAAAGACAAAAAAAAAAAAGTTTAAATAGAGCTTGGATTTTGGAGATTCATAATTGTTATGGAGAAAACTCAAGTGACATTCATCAACTGTGGGAGTTTGCTGTGTCTTCCTTTGTGTGACAATACAGTGGTAAGAAAATGAAATTTACGGAGGACTCATTGCATGCTAAGTATCGCAGTAACATCGTATCTCGCTTAGTTCACACCATGCTGTAAAGTAGGTTTTACTCACCCTCATTTATAGATCTATGTTAAGTTGGGCTGCAAGTGAGAGTCCACATCACACTGACTAGAAAATAGATACTAAACTAAACATGAAACTTAGGTAGACTCAAAGCAACAGAATTTATTAATATTCTCATGTTAATGAACCTTGGGAGTAAGTAGTTTAGAGTTGAGTGTGTGTGTGTGTGTGTGTGTGTGTGTGTGTGTGTGTGAGCTCTGCTTACTGAAGCTCTCCAGTCAGGCTCCATCTATCACATTTTTCTCCCATCCTGGACCTGTGACCTCATCCCTCCTCTCGGAGATGAAGCTACCACCATCACAGCAGCATCCCAACTAGTAGACTAGAGGAAAGAAGGAGGTTGGTAAACCTTTCTTCGTAATAGCATTAGATACCCCAGGTATCACCCAGGTCACATGATTGCCTAGTTATAAGGGATTTTGGAATCACAATTCTTATGCTGGGTAACCACGTGTTCAGGTAAATATTGAAGAAGTCCTCACCTGAGATGAAATGAGCAAACAAGTGTTTGGGAGCCATTGGCTGTAGTCACCACGATGACCCTGGGCAAATCCCTTAATGCTGTACTTGACTGTTCCCTTAGTGACATGGAAATAATGAGTTAGTAATAGGTTATCTGGAAAGCGTTTAGCCTAGTATTCTGTAGCTGGTTTCATTCAAAACACCCCCCCTGCCTCAGTACTGAGGGTTGGTCCTTGCAAGGCCTTTGCATTGAACTTTTTTTTTTTTTTGTCTTTTTCATTTTCACTGGTACCGGGGATCGAACTCACGACTGCCTGCTTGCAAGGCAGGTGCTTATGCCGCTGAGCTAAATCCCCAGCCCCTGCATTGAACTTTTAATTTTTAATGTTGAGACAGGATCTTGCTGGGATTTGAACTTGAGATTCTCCACTTCCCAGAATGCTGGAATTACATGTATGTGCTGCCAACATACCCGACTAGCTTTTTAAAATTATCACATGACTAATCCTTCTTTGTCCCTATTTACTTTGTGCACATGATGACACAGTCATGCGAGAAAGATGCTTGTTTTCTACATTTTCTCCTTCATGTACTATTTTCTCTGTTAAGCAAACTACTCAATCTCCTGGCTTCCATGTAACTTTAGTTTAATATCTATTTTCTTGTCAGTGTGATGTGTTAAGATTCACTGATTATGAATCCTAAAATGGAGAAAAAATCATAAAAGATAATGTTGATTTTCTTTCTCTTTCTATTGATATTCTCACAGATGGTTCCATTTTCTTGCAGAATTCAGTTTTACAGTGTGTGCTTCAAAGCTGAATATTAACGTAACCATAATTTAAGATAGTTTTGAAACTTTTTCTTGAAGGGATGTCTGTCTGTCCACGTTACCACTGTGTAGATTAGCTTAGAAGAAACACAGACCGTTTAAATGGGAGGTCTCTGCTCTTTGGAACATACTGATATTACTGTTAAAAGGTAATACATTTGATTAGGAGGCTTGTGAGTTTGAGGGATGTGTATGGGGATAGAGAACATGGTGCCCTTAGTGTGCATAGAGTCTTGAGATGTTAATGGAGGAGACAGAGATGAGTTTGATGTTCAGATGAAATCCTTCGTTGGCTTCTCAACTGGATAAATCCATCTGATTTAGTCCACAATGTACCTCGAGGCTCTGAGGTCTGACCTCCACGTAGTTCATAGTTTCAGTCTGGACCTCAGCCCCACCATTCTTGGTCCTACAGCCTGACTCATGGCCCAGTCACTTTGGGGTCTTCGGAAGTTATGCTCACCTCCTTCTCTGTTGCCTGCTAGGCAGCCCAGTCACTTTGGGGTCTTCGGAAGTTATGCTCACCTCCTTCTCTGTTGCCTGCTAGGTGTTCACCCTTCAGATCGCACTCCCAGGAAAGCCTCTTTGAAGCTTTGCATTGGCCAGGCTTTTGTCTGTGCTCACACAGCAGTAGGCTGTACTCCGCTCATCTTGGACTCTAGTGTCACGCTTCGTAGGCGGTAGACTTGGGTCTGTCCCTTCCTTTGCTCTGCAAACTCACTAAGGGCAGCACTATGGCTGTTTTCGTTCACTACCCTGTTCCCTATGTGTGGCCTGATGTTTAACAAACATTTACAGAATCAAACCTTTTGAAAATCTGTTTAGTATCTACAAATCATCCTCTGGTAATTGCGAAGAGCCGCTTAAAAATTATATTTTTGTTTTTCTTTTTAAAGCTTGGCTTTTGCTTAGTAAGTGTACTAGTTTGCTAGGGCTGCTGCCACAAGGAACCACAGAGTGATTAGCAAAAATTTATCTCCTCACAGTTTTGAGGACAGAAGTTTGTGATCAGTGTGTGGATAGGGAACTCTCTCCTTGGATGATCCATAACATCTTCAGGGTCTTTACATGCCACATCAACGTCCTCTTAAAAAGATATCAGCCATAACTGGGTTAAGGACCCCATTCTGATCTTTTAATTATTTCTTTAAAGACCCCGTCACCAAATATAGTCGCACAATGAGGTACTGGGATTAAAAATTCAGCTTGTGAATTTCAAGTGGAGGACAGAGTTTAGCCCATAACAGTAGGTGGTGTGCATTTTAACTCCTGTGGAAATCCAGTACCCTTCAAATTGCACATTATCAGCATTTTCTGTGAGGAGACCAGACCCTCCGTGGCCCAGCCGCACCTGGTCGGAGGAGCAGAAAGCGTCTGGTTTCTGAATGACACAGCAAGAAAGCCAAAGCACAAGCCCTATTAAGTCTATGTGGTCCACATTAAAGAACAAGATTTATTTTCATTGTGTTTTTTTCTTAACCGAGGGCATCTTATCTGGTTGGACAGGCTTCTTTAGAACCAAGTTTTGTTCTTTGTGACATTTGGAGTTAATATGAGGAAATACTCTTTGTATTGCGTGGTATTGAAAATGTCAGTAAACAAACGCAGCAGTCAAAGAAAGGGGTTTGGTAACAAAAGACATTGTTTCTGGATGCAGGAGGTAACAAGAATGGTAGAACAAAGGTTCGCTCAGAATAGGCTTTTTAGCAAACTTTTGAGCCCAGTTCTTGTGCCTCCCCTGCAACCCCTATATTCTGCTGAAGTGGCTGTGCTAATGATAATTCATATTATTTTAACCAGCTTCTCAACACTTACCAACACAAATACACTCTTAATTTCAGGGCTAACAGCAGGGCTGGGAAGGTCCTTATAGGATCGCAAAACAACTCGGGCAGTTGAGGGCTTCCGGCAGCCAGCTAACAAAAATATACTGTCAGAGGATGCAGCTCAGGAGGCGTGGGACCCGCACAGCAGTGAGCCTGAAAGCCGGCCTTCCCGTTTTTTTTTACAGAGGTTCACCCCTCACATCTGGTGGACCTGTGACAATCAGTGTTAGACCATTTTAGAAATCAGATACCCTGGGTACCAGGAAGTTGATTTGCCTTCCACTTCCTTAAGAAAACACACATTAATATTTAAGCTAGGTTTTCATAAAAGAAGCGTTGTGTTTGAGATGTGAAATAAAATCAGGCGGCTGGGAAAAGTCCTTCAGATACAGTGACCCTGATGCAATTCAAATCATCCTCTAGATTTAAAAAAGAAGAAGTAGGGCTCACCCTCCCCCAAAGACCTTGTGGCATTTTTATATCTAATGCTTTATGGCATGTGTCTATAATGTGCAAAGAACTGGACCTTTAGCTGTAACTTCCTTCTCTGTAGATAGAAGCTGGAAATTCACAGAGGTTACCTTTTTAAGCAACTCCCAAAAACAGTGCTTATGGTTTTTCTCCTAGGTGTTGTTTTTTTGCAGCTTTTTTTCAGTTAGAAAGCTAACTATGCTATATCCTTAAGGGCTCATGGCAGCTTCCGCTTTGCTTTGAGTCTAGCCTTGTGCATTTTCCTCCCGTCCTTTGTATCTACTCCCTGTGGAGCTGACGTTGAGATTGTGTCAGATAAATGCGGCTCCACATTGCTGGTAGTGCCATCTTGGATGGCCAGTGTGATTTGGGTCTGGCTCTAGAAGAGTTGTGGAGACAAATATATTGCTCGACTGTTTCAAAGATCACTATAAATGGTTTACTTTAACAATAAACACTTTAAATCATTTTGATCTTAGTTGTCCAAAAGATGCAAACTAGGTATGCTTCTGGGGGAATATTTTCCAGGATTATAAACCTACCAGAGACCATTTTCTCTTTACCTGCCAGAAGATAAATAATATTTGGAACAACAGAGCACAGGAAGAAGCAATTGTGTAAGTAGAAGGCAGGTAGAATAATGCAGGTTTGTAAGAGCAGAAGTTGGTTTTGCTTTTACAAGTGGAGAGTTTGGTATCTTCTTCAGGTGAGGTCATTTATCGATTTGAATCATGCAAGCTTTACATTTCTATATTTGTTCTCCCCGCTCTCTCTGTCTGCCTTCATCTCATCTACAAGGATTCCTGAGCTTTTGGGGGTCAGCTACCTTGTTGAAAATTTGCCCATGCTATGCTTTGGAATATCTTCAATGTTTTGCTTCAAAAATTCACCGTACACTTTTGGACTCACCATGCAGCACCATTCAAATCTGATTGCAGCATTACTTAATATCTTAGTCAAGCCCCAGATCTGATATCGTGGTATAATGATTACTATTTTGAGGGTTACTTAAATTTAGATTAACACAATTTCAAAGGAAGTAAATTTTGGTTACTTTAAAAAAAATCACAAAGTATTCAGAGTTAAAATGAAGCGATTTTGAGATTTTCTCTCCATGAAAAAATACGTGTCAGTCGTGCTATTGTCATATATTATTTAATCCTTAAACTTTAAAAATTTTTTTCTGCTGGTTTTATATGTGATATTTGAAATAGTTGTCTGATAAATGGCAGGAAGTTGTCCTTAAAAGATCAGCCATCTTTTTCATTAATCATAATATGAATTTTTACTCTGAAGATTAAGGAGGTAAGTAATCATTTTCAAAGAGTTTTAAAACTGAGACCGGCATAGTGAAGAGAGTCTCATATTTCATTTTCTCCTGGCTCCCATTTCATTTCATAAATAGAACTCTTTGTCAAATTTTCTGGTCCCCAGGTGGGGAATATTTTGAAGTAGGAGGTGCTGTGCAAGACTGTTGGGATAGTCTATGTGGCCCTCTTACCATGGTAAAACAATTGACTGAAAAAAATACGCTCTTTTTTGGGCAGATAGATCCACACAGTGGACAGAGTAATCTAAAGGCCAGCACTTGAGTTCTAAACTGAGGTCTTGTTCTAAAATCTATGTGAAGTTAGGCAAAATCTCTCGCTTTTCTGGGATGTTGCTTCTTCTATAAGTTAAAGAGTTTGACTTGACAACAAATTTTTAAAAATTACAGAAAGGCAAAGCCACTGTGGTTGGGTAGCGTCCCATAGCTGGATTCCCCCTTCGGTCACAGTATACCCTTGAGCCCTGGGGTAAGCGGGGCCCATGTGACAGTCATCTACTGCTAGCATCTTACAGTCTTCAAGTCTAAAAGTGGTAATATTAGAATATAAGCTCATAGCATCATCAAGACTAATTTGAATTTTATTTTTCAAGAGTCCTTTTGTTATTACATGTAGTAGAAATCTTGGAAAATATAGAAAAGTTAAAAGGAGACCAAAATAATTTTTTACTGCCAATACCCAGAGATATGCATGCCCAGAAAGAAAACATTTCTTTTAATTTTCTATTTTACACATTTTATTGTTTTTGTTTCTTAACTAAAGTTAATATAAATGGTATATATTTGTAGATCTCATGTACTGTAAACCAAAATTAACTGCAGATACAATCTGATTATCTATATTACTGCTTTGAATATTGTAACTTCTAATTAGTAGAGTGTCCTGAGACATATCACTATGATTAATATTGTATGTCATTGAGGCATTTCAGGAAAATATTTTATGGTGATTTATTATTTCATTTAACTATCCCCTTGTTATTAGGTTATTTCTATTTTTTCATGATTATAAATATCACTATAATGAACATCATTCAGTATAAATCTTTAACTGTGACTCTGATTATAGTGTTAGGATAGATTGCCAGACATGCAATTCCTGGGTCAAAAGTTTGACTTTTAAACTTCTAGTGTTCTCATTTTACTTTTATTTGATACCACTTGTTTTAAGCTCTTATATAAGCAAATCCTGTGAGTTGTTCAGATTGTTAAGTGAAAAAATATACTGAAAAGTAGTGCACATGAAGCAGCTCTGACAGGTTAGAGAATAAAAATATATCTCCTGTGCCATCATTAAACGGATCACTGTCCTTATTGTATGTTAAAGTAGAAAGTTGTTTCCCAAATTGGAAAAAAGTGATTTGCAAAATCAATCCTAGCATTTGTTGTATAACCAGGTTCTATCTGATTGCTAAATTTTTCTTTCCTTCACAACTCATGATACTTACCATTTATTTAAACAAACAAGACTTATGTGTTTTCAACTCCCCTCATTTCCGAAGTCATAGTTTTGAAAAAAATTGGAACTGCATTTTGGGGGGAGCATAAATGCATATTTAAGGTATGAATGCTTCTTTCAGGAATGGATCCGCATCTTGGCTGGCAAATCTCTCAGGTGTGTGAGGGGCCCTGGCTACTTGGTCGTTTGTGGAGGAATATATTTTAAGAGTGCTTTCTTGACCCTCTTCTAACTTGGAGGCAAGCACATTCCTCACTTTTTCCCAAGCAAAGCGAACCAAATTTTCATGTGCAGAGAGTGTGTTTTCAGTGGATTAAGCCCAAAGCTATGTTGTTCTAGAGGTCTTAGAACTGCTTATGTAGTGCACAATAAGCTTTGTAGCACAATTTAAATGTTGACTTTAACATATAAACAGTAATCCAAAAGCATTTTAGAAAATCCGCTTTTAGGAACTGGTTTAAAAATGTACTGGATAATGATTTCTCAAGTATGTTTGCTTTTTGCTGTCTTTATTTAGGCCTATGAAGTTTTTCCTTTCACTGTTATCAGAAAGTTCAGGATCACCCTTTTTTATTTTTTCTCTACTCTTCTTGCCTTCCTTTCCTAGCTCTTTCTTTCATTCGTCTGAGACACTAGGCAACGTTCTTTATTTTGCCGACAATGAGTTGTTTATATCTAATTGCCCGCGTTCTGAGATTGTTCGGAAACTGTATTGACAATGATAATTTTCAGTTGTCTCACAATGAGGGCACATGAATCAACACAGATCCCAATCAAAATGTGGCAAGTGAGAAACAAAGGCCCCACCAACAGCACATTTCTGACACTGCCTTTGTTAAGTGTTGCATTAATAGGAAGGTGACATGCTTTTGAGAAGTAAAGCATATGTAAATAGGAAGAATTGTTAAAAATAGAATTCTGCAAGTCAGACTAATTTCTATGGCTTCATAAGGCAGGGAACAAGTTAGAGAAACCTTCTGTTAGTAGAAAACAGAAGTCAGTCATTTTCCTGCTTTGTTAGCAGGCTAACTTTCTTACGTGTTGGGTATAATCTGAAAAATGAATTCTGTGCTTGGATCTCATACTTAATGAGAACCAAGATGTTCACATGCCCTTCTTGGCACAGTGATGATTGGTCTGTTGTATGAGTTTGTGAATTCTAAACCTAACTTCTGGGCAAAATCAGAGGTAGCTTACCTGAAAACACAAGTTAGGGCTGCTTTGTGTTTTGTTGATTGTGGTTCTTGACTTGTCTTCTCTGTAAGAAGGAAATAAACGTGCTGTGCTTGGTAATGAGCAAGTTGGTTGGTCCTACTTGTATGCCCTGTGTAGTTTCTTTACCATTCAGCATTTCCCGGGATAATCTATTATAACATTAGATTGTAGAAATGGACAGAGTTGCCATCACTGTGGACAATGGTGAAGGACTGTGGTGTCACTTCCACTAACTTCCCCTGGGGAGATCATCACACAGTTGCTTGTGGTGTCATTCAACTTGCTGGAGAGTTTGAGTTCCTTGGCATCCCCAGTTGACTCTTGGAAGTGTGACCTTTCCAGCTTTCTCGGAACATTCCCTTGATGATGAAGCTCCATCAGGTTGCCTCTCAAATGGCAGAGATACAAGGCAGCTCTGTCTTAATAATGTTTTTAACTCAGTTCTCTTCTACACTAGCATGCAGACACACAGCAATGCATCCAGTAACAAAAGAGAGATCTGGGTCCCAGTAAAATTACAATAGCCACTGCATTTTCACTGTGAAAACCATGAACACCATGTATGACTATGACAAGGGTATCATTTATAATAAATTCACTGAAGATTTTATAATTCAGGACTACTTACCCTGTATGCAATTCAATACAAGATTTCAAGAATGGGACAGTAAAACTTTAAAAATGATGTAACACTTTTTACTTAATAATAATTTGCCTAGGGACAGGCTTTCATGAAATTCTCAAAATGACCCACACCCCACAAATGGTAAAGAACCTCACAATTCTATCTTCATAATTTTTGTGTTATTTCAAAAGTTGATGTTCTACTTCCTTTAATGGGACAGAGACAAAAGCATGCGGAACTCTGTGCACAAGAGCCCTATTTTTCTCTCCTTCCTGAACATCCTATAATAAATATACAAGAAAGAAACATAAAACGTTATCCAAACTCAGTTAATAGCTCTGAGAAATGCACATTCAGAGTGCTTTAAAATCAGGTTACAAATGTAATTTTTCAGTTTGCTGGAGAGAAAATAGGAAGAAAGAGTCCTTTAGATTGCGGAGTAAATTCATTGTATGTGCATTATTGGTGTTGGTTAATTATATTCTTATTGGTCCACAAGTCAACACATCTTTGAGAAGAAAGTGCAGCCCCTTTCTGTATTGATGATATTTAGGGGAAGGGAGCACACTGGGATTTCACAAGGTGGGTTCTTGTAGCCGAAGGCATGGCAGGTGGGGCTTCCTTCTCTGTCATCAAAAATTCTACAGGGGAGCAGTGAGTGACACTTTGCAATTTGAGTGAAATTTACTGCTCTTGTGACTCATTTCCTCCTTCGTGGGATATTCTGCACAAATGTCAAGACCTGGCCCTGACAGATTCCAGAAATATGTCCGTATTAATATGCTATGAAGTTATGGGACCCTTCATATTGCAATCTTTAGGCCAAGGGGATGTGAAAAGCCTAGAGTTTGGAGAAAGCACTTATTTCTCTCTAAAATTCTTCATTTTCAGTAGCTGATTTTAATTATTCTGTGACAAACTGGAGATATTTCTGTGATTATTTAGGAAGCATAGGAGAATGTGTTGCCAACTGGCTGATTTCTGGGAGAGTTTTGTTTTCTGTTAAGTCTGATTTCAAGCAGTTTTGTTGCTTGTATCTACAATTCTCGGGACTCTTGGCCTCCCCTCACCCTGAAAAGCCCAGCGTATCTTCATATGCTGGAGCCTTGGAGATAATGTGCCATTCAGGGGTTCTGGAGAATTCCATAACAGAATTCCATGCTTGGTAGCTAGGCAAGAACCAGGGAATTTATGATATGACAAGCTAAAACAGAAGGTGAGATGTGGCAACAACACACACCTTTCTACTTAGTGACTTCAATGATGATGGTCATGATGATGATGACTCTGGTTTACCACTTTATAGCAAAATGATGTTGGAAAGACTCACATTAAGTCCCAGTGCTTCTATTCATAGCTGTTGTACTATAAGACAGTGCTCTAGCCTCTGTGGATTTCTTATAGTCATCAGAAAAAGGGCCATATTATCTGCTTGGCTGACTAAATGTAGTTAAGGTGAGGAGGAAATGAGACATCAAATGTGATCTCATTTTGAGAAGTGTTTTAAAGCCAAGTGGGGGATTACTCTTTGCCTTGACAGAAATGCTTCTAAAATTTCTGACTTCATCAGAAGTCACATCTCTCAATGGTTCACAGTCTCTGCTCTGGAATCAGATGGGGCAGAGTGAGAATCCTGACTCACTTATATGTGCTCTTGAGGAAGTCACTTGTGTAATCTGAGGCCCTTCTTCCTCATCTTTAAAATGGGAATAACAGTGCTCACTCTGGCAGCACATATAATAAATGGGAATAATGACACATCTTAGCCTGGTGCTGCTGGTATTTGTGTGCTCGGTGCTTAGTAACTATAAGCTGTTGTTAGGCTTTGAGTCCCTTTTACCTACATTTTTAAGAGTTAGAATAGCCTGCAAATAGACTCATGCACATGAGTGTGCATGCTTTACACTACACAGGCAGGCTGTCATTTAAAGAGGAACTCATCCAAGGTCTCTGGTTAGTTCTGGATAATCACCTTCTATTACAATCAGATTGGATCTCGAAGTGATGGCTGAGTGCCCATTTTTCCCAGCAGTTCTGTTTCCTGTGCCTTCCAGTGGTATTCAAAGTACCTTAAAATTCAACTCAAGAAATTTAGCACATCTTCAGAATAAATTAGTATCATTTGCACATTACTACCCACAAAAATAGGTATAAGAACAGAATTCTCAGAGTGAAAGACTGTATGTTTAGCAACTTGTGAGTGCCATGTATATGATGATGTTTTTGTTTCAGATGTAACTCTTTGTATACCAAAGCTAAAAGCAAGACACACCCAGTAGTGTTTGTTGATCTTGTGCCTGACTAATGGAGTCAGCAAAGCCCAATTAAAACAGTTCAAAGAGACAGACAGATAAGAATGCCAGCGTGCTCTTACCTCTTGATAAATGGGCAAATGCGACCAAGATGTAACCTCAGGAGGCAACTTTTGTATGTAAATGCATCTAGCAATGGAAACATCCCTAATTTGTACCCCGAGTAAAGAGAAATAAAAAAGAAAGTCTAGTTTGCTTATTTCCCTAAAACTTACACTGATTTTTGTCAAGTTTCCTTCTCAGTTGCAAATTAGTCCTCTAACTATCCATCCACTCTGTCACTTTCTTTTCTTGTGATTCTTGTTATATGTGGTTTAGCACATGACAGATTTTTTTACTTTACAGGTTTCCAAGGGTGATAATTTCTTGCATTTTATTTCACTACATATACTAAAGATGAAGTATTAACTTAAAATACAGCTTTAGGTGCCTAAATTGCTCTATCCTTTTGAATAGCATTCTTTCATCCAAATATATATAATATATATATAAAACTTAAGAATATAAGACTATATCATCTCAGAACCCAAACTAAAATTTCTTATGTTCATTATTTACTTGGAGGTGAATGCCCTATGGATCTTTAAATCTAAGCCTGGAAAATAGGAAATAATTCACTCTGGCTTGAGAAGGGTGGGAATTTCTTTGTTTCTTTTTATATTTATTCAGGAAAAGCTGACAATCGTCCCACATTAATGAACTACACCATCAATCACTGTGTTGACAATGAGCGGAAAAACGAGGTATATGTCAGGCTGACGGCATATTGCCTTTTTCAGAGAGGGCATGGCTGTTTATAGCACTTTCGTTGGCAAAATTCTTTTTGCACTGGAATAAGAATAGAAAGGAGAATTAGCAAGGCAGCCGATGGAAAGAGTTTTAGTTTTCAGATTATGGAAAAAGCACTAGAGGAAAATGGAGAAATCAAATTTTTGTAGATTGTGTATCTATTCCACAGGATTTAAAGAGCAAATGGGGAATAAGAAAAAAGGGGTTCCTTTTATTTCTCACCTTATTTTGAAGGGCTGATTGTCCTTCCCTAAGATCTTGGGAAAAAGTTTTCAAGACTGTGTAGAAGTGACTTTGGCAGCCTCAGGGAGGGATAGAATTCTCTCCTGTGTTTGGCTCTCGCTCTCTTCTGTACCCTTTAGTCAGAAGAGAGCGAAACAGTGGTGGACTCATTGTCTTCAGCAATAGTATGGTAAATTGTCACTCAAACTAGACAGTTCTGAGGACCTAGAGCCCACCGGGAGAGGCTTTCTCCTTTCTCTTTTCTCTCCTTCAAAACCTTCCCCTACCCTTTTTTAGTTCTGGGGCTTGAAGCCAAGGCTTTTCCATTGGGCTACCTGTCCAGTCCTTTAAATTCTTGTGTTTTGATTTGGAGATGATCTAGCTGAGTTGCCCAGGTCAGACTTGAACTTGTGAGCCCTGGGATTACAGGTTGTGCTCTCTTTCCAGCCAGACATCTCTGACGATTGCCAAATTAATAAAGGCCAAGAAGGACACAATGAAGGTAATATCAGTGGCTATAATGATTAGGAGTTTATTATGTGTAGCTATTATTTTATTGCATCCTTAGTAGCCTTGTGAGATGGGGGAATGACATGACTTCACGGGATAAAACCTAGGTCTCAGAGGGCGGCAGAGTCGCATGGCCAGCACACGGGCAGGTCACACTGTGTGGATTTCTCTACTAAGCATTCTAGTCTCTTCAATGCTACATTAGTGCTTCTCAGATCTTTACCCTATTAAAAATTATTGAGAATCCGAAGACATTTTATTTATGGGATTTAGATCTATCTATGTCAACTATGTTTTTTTTTTTGGTCTTTTTTTCCTTTCCTTTTTATCGGTACTGGGGATCGAACTCACGACTGCCTGCTTTCAAGGCAGGCACTTATGCCACTGAGCTAAATCTCCCGCCCCGTGAATTAAGTTTTTAAAATGGTTCTTTCTCATTCATTTAAAAATAACATCAACAAACCCATCCTGTGTTAGCATAATCAAATTTTAAGAGATGTAATTACTGCCTGTTGTCCTAAACAAAAACATTTAGTGAAAAGTGTTATGGTTTTATATTTTCAAATTTTCTTTAAAACCTGACTATTGAAAACAATATTCTCATATTTCTTTCTACATTCTTTTGGTGTATGGCATTTTAGTTAGAGCATATGGAGGAAATTCAGTTTCATAAAAATATATTGTTTGAAATGGGGATAGTTAATCTTTCTTCACAGATACCTGTGGATATTTTCTCTGATATTAAGCCTCAGCTTGAAAAGTGGTAGTTTCTTAAAAGTTACAGCATGGGAACTGAAATCATCTTGAGAAACTTTTTTAAAACTCCTCTTATTAAATTCCACTGGTTTATGTTTCACTTTGTAATATCATTCCTTGGTCATTTTGAAAATGTTGGCTCACTCAGTTATGTTTATTTAATTTTGTGACCTGCTTCATTATACAACTTCAAAAAAATCTATATTCATCAGGGTCACCAGTGATTTCACCAGAAGTTATTCAGAAGCCACGCAAGGTCACGGATAGATACAGGTTTTCTAAAACCTCAGTTTTTACTTGAAAGCCTGAATTTTGTCACCAGCAACACATGCGGTCAAATTTCCTTTGTAATGAGAGTCTCACTTTACTTATTTTTGAGAAAAAGTTTGCAAAATATCCAGGTCTGAATAAACCATAGTGTGACACTTGTACTCACAAATAAAAACACTGCTTTGTGTGTACCAGTGTACACACACACACACACACACACACACACACATACAAAAACCCAACTACTCCAGCTTACAGTTCAAATAGTTGCCAATTGACTTATCTGGAAATAACCATTGGGCTTGAGTATACAGTAGAACCCGTCATCTGTATTTCATGTTTCAACTCAAAGAATATTAAAATGAAAAGGGATCAAGATTTAATAAAATTTAACATTAAAAAATTGGATTACATCCATAGTTTTACTACTTCAAGAACATCCCTAAGTGAGATAATTTTTTCTGTGCTGTGTGTTTCTGGGTGTGTT
Organism: Cavia porcellus; assembly: GCF_034190915.1. Classification (NCBI taxonomy): domain Eukaryota; kingdom Metazoa; phylum Chordata; class Mammalia; order Rodentia; family Caviidae; genus Cavia; species Cavia porcellus. The sequence continues at coordinate 14,158,269 of NW_026947502.1, read as the reverse complement.
TGTGTGTGTGTTTAGTCCAAGTGTATGATGGTGGAGAACATGACAGCGGCTCAGTGTAGGTTAGTATAAATGCCTTTATTCTTGCAGGACACCATTTGCTTTCCCTGTCATTGCTTTTGCAGTTTGGTACAAATGTCAGTAAATCAGTCCAGGAGTTTTATTAGGAAATTATACACCCTCCTAAAAGAGTCCGAGGCCTTAGGAGTCTACATTTGAGAACTGATATTCTGTGTAACATCATCTGCAAAAAATGGTAGTGATACATACGTGAATAACTCTCTGTAGCAAAACAGCAGGAAAAGCAAACTGTAGGAAAAGAATCAGATATTAATGTTCTTACCATGACTTTTTAGTACATATTTTCACACACGGATTTGTAATAACCAATCGAAGCTTTCTAAAGTGTTGGTAGGTTTTTAGTACTTGAGTCTTCGTGCTTTATTTCCAATAAGGAGAAAACTCACTACAAGTTCAGTAATCAGTGCATAGCATAGTTTTTAAGCCATCAATGATTGTTGAACTGAGTTTTCACTTTCACCATGTCAACATTGACACATACTGATTCTGTTTATAATCTTGAAGACTAGCTACTTGGAATAGATTTAACATATTTGTGTAAAGTTATAGCATTTTAAGATGCAAAAAACCACCAATTTCTCACGAATGCTTGGAAAGCTTGCTTTTCTGTAACTGAAAACATCTCATGTTTCTTCTTAGCCAAGAGAGAAAAAGTTTAAAGACAAATCTCCAACAGATCGAAGGGGTTTCTTAAAAAATAAAAAAACAAAAAAACTAAACTAATTCTGAAAGAATACTCATGTCTCGGTTGGAGTAAAGAAAATGTGGGATTTTTATGGAAACCCGTCATAAGTATTAATAGCTTTCGAAGCTATGTTTTCATTGTTTGGAATGACTATTGGTCAGATTTCTTCTTTGGGGGTATTATACAGGCTTCGGCATTGTTAATACTCAAGTCGCAACATAGATGAATCTCAGAGTTGAGTCTCTGAGTAACAGCCATCAATATGGGTCTTTCATTCTGTTTCTTTTTTTGCGAGAATTTTTTTTCTTTCAAAGAGAAAGCAAAACACAAAAACTCTTGTGTGTGCTTGAGGCTCATTCATTGCAATCTGAGAAGTGTGGTATTTGGGCTAAGCCTTTGAAGCTTCCATGGCAGAGAAATGCTTAGAGTGTAGACACTAAATATTTCAGGTTGTGGATATTTTGCAGTAGTAGGTGAAAAGCATGCACAGCATACTCTGTTACTGGCATGATTGGGGCTACTGAAGCTCTATTTGATCAACTCAGCAAGATTTCCCCAAGTGTGTGGTAATTTACCAGTGAAACAACCAGTGTCAGCTTGTAGGATGATTTTAGGAGATAGCTTGAATTTAATTAGTATATGCTTACTTTTATAACTGCTTTTAGTTTTCTGATTTCCTTTTTAAAAATAATTTTATTTAAATGCATTGCTGAGTCGACTTAAAGTTATTAAATCAATGTCAGTAAGAGTGGAAAGTAGATTAACAAAGTGATATACAGCATGAATAATTAAAGTTTAAGATGCTGAAATGGTTCAGATATGATCAATACATTCATTTATTTATACAATATTATTTATCAAATGCCTGACTATTCCTAGCTATCACAGACATAGGAGTCAGTAGTACACAGTCAGTACTCTTGTAGAGCTTACTACCCGGGTTGGGAAAAATAAATAAATATATAATGTCGAGTAGTTAGTATGATAGAGAAAAATAAAGCAGGATTAAGGACTAGAACTCATTGAGAGGCCTAGGAAACCCCGGTCAAGGAAGTTGCTTATGAACCAAAGTCATCCAGGATTGTTTAGTTCATTTTGTAAGCATGATTTGCAGTGGTTGGCTCTGGAATAGAGGTCAGACTGGTCCGAAGAAGCTCATAATTTGGAAATGGCGGTGTTAATTAAAATTTAATGAGATGGAGTGCAGTAATGGCAATATATGGAGGATACTTTGGGAGCAAGAAGGGAATGGCTGTCCTAAGTGATGGGAAATGAGTTCACAGAAGATTTCCTAGAGGTGATTGTCCTGAAATGAAATGTTGGGAATGAGGAAGAGAGAGAGGAGAGGAAGGAGATGTGGGAAGGGCAGGGTGGAGCAGGACAGGGTAGGGCAGAGCTATCTGCAGCAGAGGGAACAGCATAGGAAGAGGCAGGAGACATTGCTTGTAGGTGGCCCGTGGTGGGTGTTTGCAGATATTCACTGAATGAAAAGCAATTTGAGGACAGCTTTGGTATTGCAGGCACTCAGGGAAGAGGGCAGGAGGAGCCCTGCTGCAGAAGTAGACAGGTTCTGTGCCCACCTTCTCAGGAGCTTGTGGGGTCTTCCTGTAGGCTGAGGGGATGTGGGGGGCACACATGTGTGCCATTATTAAATCACTCTTCTGTTTGGGGGTAAATTTGAGTGGGATAAGGAGCAATATCGGGGAGACCTGGGAGAGGCCATTGGAGAGACGTTCAGGAAAATCCAGAAAAGAATAATTGACACAAGGGTCAATTGGATTTGACAGAATGGGGATCATTTGTGAATTTAAAGCCACTTAATCTGTGCAGTGAGGGTGGAATCTGGGCTTTGGGGGCACTGAGGAGGAGCGGGAGGACAAACAGCTTCAGCTACATGAATGAGCACATTTTAGAAAATTGGGAACTACAAATAGCATTAACGTAAGTAGAATGCGCTGATTATTAGGACTGGGGCTGAATGTCCAGTACCACTCACAGACTCAGCTGACCAGTTCTTCTGCCTGGACTCTGCCCCTGAGTGAGCCCCGATCACCCCAGCCCTCTGATATCCTCCTCTTCATAGGGTGGAAGTCCATGGAGCCACCAGGAACCTGCCCATAACTCCACATCACACGCAGATGTCTTGGACCCAGAAATTCACCATGGCAAAGCCTTGCAGCCCACTTCCCAGGCCTGTTCTGCCTTCTCCTAATGTGTACATTTTTCTCTAGTGGGTCGGACAAAGGGCTGTTGGTGGAGGGCGGGAAGGACATTGAGAGATAGGCGCATAGGTGTGTCGGAGTCCCCCTGAGATGTGGGTGAGAGCCAGAAGTGGAAGGAGGGCCGAGGGCGTGGCTGGGGTGGCCTCTCTGTGTCACCTAGTCACTTGGAAGAGTCTGAGATTTTAAAAATTGAACTTGGCCTTGTATCTTGGTTTGAAGAAAGTATTTGTCAGGGTGGGAAGGATGACATCTTACTGAATGTGTTAATTGGTTTTATAGTTTTTAAATATTTAGACCTATGTGTGTCTTTTTTTTTAATAAGAAGTGCCCTGGATATAATGCTTTGAATTTGTTCCTATAAACTAGAAATATGATCATAATTGGTGGAAGTATTCAGTAGTTCCTATAAGACTGCTTACGTAATGGTACTTAAGACTAATTATATAAACTTAATATTATTAAATAAGTTTTTTTTCAAGATAGCATGTCAAGATTTACCTCTCTTCCTACCAGTACTCCAACCTCCCAGAAGCTCACCAGTGCCCTCTTAGAATGGAATTAAAATAATCCAGAGAAGCCCACATTTAAAAGTCACTGTTAGAAACTAGATTTGGAGAAAGTGAAAGCAGCTCCTTCCTTTTTTGGGTAAAAGGGAGTAATCACAGCTTTGTAAATCTCAAATCTAAACAGTAATCCTTGTGGTTAACCTACAGAGTGAGAGTAAATTAAAATATGTCATAAAAATTAGGAAAAAATGGGATCAGAACCATCACCAATTTACTAAAGAAGTGTATTAAGAAATTATATGCTTACGAGTTATTTACAAAGTCTTGGGCATAGCTCTTGATCTGATTAAAACAATACTAACTATTTCCAGAAAAATTCCTTTTTTAGATAAAAAGATCCAAGAAATCAGCATGATCATCAGATTTATCGAATAAAAGAAAAGGCATAGGAAAGAGTGAATTCTAGATAAGTCCTCTGTAATACTCCTGAAAGCCATGAGGTCACCAGTAATTAAAGTTGGATTTGGGGTCCAGAATCTGTTATAGCCGTTTATATTCTCCAAGGCTGGAGGCCAGACAGCCAGAAGCAGGGCTGAGACCCTCAAGGAGGCAGAATTGAATTTCTTTGTTGTAGCACCTGACCCACCATCTCACTCCTGGAGTCTAGCTGGTTTGACTACCACATTTTGGGGGGCCTCTGTGCATCATGCCGTAAAATTGCTTTGCATCCTTTTTGCAGATAAGATAACTTTTCTTATCTTTTTTTTTTTTTTCTTAGCATGTGTTCAGGCTAGGCCTGCCCTAGGGGTGGAGTAGCATGGAATGCACTGTGGCACAGAACAGAAGGGAATAAGGTTTTTCATTCAGTTGTCCTATGCCAGGCATGGTGCAGGGTTCTTTTTTTTGACTATTCAGTGAATTTGTAGTAACCATGAAGATGGTCAGAGAGGTTAAGGAGCATAGCTAAGCTTACAGACCATAAAAAGTGGCAGATACTGGAGTTATATCACTCTCTCTCTGTGATGCCCTGTTCTGGGCTCTTTCCTCAGTGCCACACTGACCATGGTTTAGTCTCCTAGGCTCAGGCACTCAGGAGCTTGGAGGTTTTACAGTCACAGTCCTTGTGATGCTTGCCACACGCACAGTCATTCTGAGCCACACAGAGTCTTACCTGCCGTGGATCTGCTACTCCGCCTACGAGTTTCCCCTTCAGAGACTGCTCCACATGGGAGCACTGTCTCTAGCTAAATCAAGCATCACTCCAGGAGGATTCTGTTGACAGTTAGGAGAATCTAAGGACAATACAACAGGTGGGAGAGATATAAAAAGGACAACTTGGTCCCTGGGGCAGACCCTGGCCTATCCTTTTTCCAATTTTATATGCTTGATCTAATTCCCCAAATTCTTCTGTTTAAGAGGACATTATTTCGGAGACAAAAGCTACATTTTCCTCAAAGCTCAGTCAGGCTGTTGATGGCTGTCGTATTGGACAAAGCCAACAGATACCAAGTAGAAGGTGCTGGCTTCTCTCAGTTGATTGCTTACTAGCAGTCGGAGGGTTGCATGGTCTCTGTGCACACAGCTGAGGAGGACAGTGCACTCCTTTGGTCACTGATCTACTCTAAGATTGTCCATCCAGAATCAATTTCCCAAAATCACAACGATTTTGAGCAGTGTGCTTTCCAGTTAAGAATTTTTGCATATTGGGGAAAACCAACCTTGAATTTTCTGAATTATATTAGTTTGACTTTTCCAAAAAAATCAAAATGAACCAAGGGAGTTTTATTATTTAGTACTGTTGAGAGTGAACAATTCTTACTTCATAAAAAAAAAAAAAAAGAAGTCCTCCATGAATTTTCTACCTGATTAATTTGAACAAGACTATGTTTTTTTTTTTTTTTTTAAACTTCTTACTGGCTCTCGTAATGTAATAGTATATTGGGGATTTTAAAGTAAAAATGAATTTCTGACAAAAATAACCATTCAAATGGTGAAATGCAAAATAGTAATGCAAGATCAGTCATTCTTGTTATGAGGCATCAAGCTAATGTGATTCTAAATGTTAAGAGCAGACAATACCTTAGACATGAAATTCCAAGAAATAGTGTCCAAAAGGAGTACAGGTAAGATTACAGAGCCGTCCTTAGTAAGTAATATCAGGATATTTCTCAGGTTGTGTCACTCTAGCCTGTGATTGTACCCACACAATCCCATGTAACAAAGCAGGTTCAGATTGTGTGTGTGTGTGGTGGTAGTTTTTGTACGTTGAAGTCCCCTTTGACTCTAAGACCAAGAGTTTAAGGAGGCTAATTATGGCTTGCTTGCTGGATTTGACCAAAACTTCTCTATATAATAACCAAATAGTGTTTCAAATCTTCTTGGTTATTGTGTTTGTAGACAACTGGATTTCACTTTAGGCTGTTCACATTGGTGGAGATTCCCATTGTCTTTCCTTGGTGGGAAAGTTAAGGAGGAATCTTACAGTCATTTGCTCTAGTTCTGGGTATAGACATGTGGCTGTGTGTCTTTCCCATGTGCAAAAGGCAGGAAGAATGAATCCATGCCATGAAGAATGTGAAAAGCTTCCTGATGCCCCTTCTCTCATCTTTCCTCCTGGACAGGAGGTTCAGCTAGGATAGGGAAGCCAGCATCAGAGCAAGGCAAGAGAATGCAGAGGGTGTGTGTCCCATCTTCCTGTCTGCCTTGACCACAGACTGAGTGATAAAAGCAAGGTGACATAGCACTTAGAGCTGTCTTATCAGCCTGTTTTCTTTTTTTAGTATAGCCTTACTGTTAGGCTAGTCTCTGCCTCCCCAGTTGAATTAGAATTTGAGGTTTGGGGTTTAATTTGTTTAACCCTTTAATCTGTTTGTTCTGATCATGATCTAAGACTAAATTTGTTCCTAGAGGGGCTGGGGATTTAGCTCAGCGGCATAAGTGCCTGCCTTGCAAGCAGGCAGTCGTGAGTTCGATCCCTAGTACCGATAAAAAGGAAAAAGACACACAAAAAAAATTTGTTTCTAGATTCTACTTTTATTGGTTTGTGATCATGGTTCTCAAATCAGGCTGCAAAGTCCCAGGCTGAGTCCTGTAATCCCAGCACTCTCGGAGGATGACACAGGACGGCAGTACATTGAAGCCTCACCTGGGTAGTTTAGTGACTTAGCAAAACCCTTTATCAGAATAAAAAAGGGCTGGAGATGTAGCTCAGTGTGAAGGTCCTGGGTTCAATACCCACAACTGGAAAAAAAAAAAAAGCCTGATTATGGAGGCACAGTTAAGTTGCTTTGTAAGATGCTTTGCCCTTATTTCATTGTAAATTCAGTGCAGTCCTTTGAGTTCCTACTGTGAAAATTCTTAGTCCTGTTTCATAGGAAAGAAAAAAAGAGGCTTGCAATCTTATAAGGACTTTTCTTTAGGCTAGTTTGCGTTTACCTCCAAATATTTATTCCACCACCTTCTGCACTAACCATGTTATTTTCCATTAACATTGTTATGTCAGGGTAAATTTTTTATCTTTATTTTCAACTGAAAAACACTGAAACTGTAAGAAACTCTCCCGGCCCGATAATCCATCAATTTAGTAGTTGAGCCAGATACCAAGCAGAGACCTCCTTGTAGGTCATACTCAATTGCTAACAAATCTAAAGGAAACAGCAGGGCTCTTAATGTACCCTTAGTCGAGATAAATCCTATGAAATTATGTTTCAGCCACAAAATAGACAAGCACAGTAATTTTGGTGTGAAATGTGCAAAGTCTTATTTACAGAACATCTCATGATGCTGTTCCCAGATGTCTTTTTAAAGAAATTTTTAGTTACATGCAAAAGAACTGAAAACCAGGAATATAATTGGTAAGAAACATAAATCTGTCCAAAAAAAACAATTACAACAACTTGATGAGATATATATTTTCTCAGCATCAGCATAAAAGAAAGAACATTCAGATCTAGAAATGGTATGTAAGTAAATAAACTTTAATTGGTTTGACAATGCCCCTTTTCCTGGCAGTGCCAAGAATCCTAGCATTATAATTACATAGTTCTGGGTAGACATGTGGTTTCCATTAAGAAAGACGTGTGATTGACTGAGTTCATGAGGCATGTCAGAAAAAACACATCAGTGTCTTTATAAGAAGAGAAGAGAAATGTATGTAAATGTATTTATAACTTCACAAGTTACACATTCATAGTTTCAAAAGGGCATACATTTCTTTAATTCAGACTTACAAAATCATTAGAGAAAGCCATTGCAAGTGTTTTGGCTTCCATTTCTCATGAACAGAACATGGTGACTTGCATTTTGATAAAGGGGGTACCTTTTTGAGCTTATGAGGATTTATTTAGGGGTTCTCAAAGGAGAGTGTTGAAGAAAGTCTTAGTTGGTGCTTTGTGTACGTAAACTCCTCCATGTCCTGTTCTTCCCCATGACTTTACCATTAACAAAAAGGTTTCTCAGATCTACTCTCTCTGACCTGTGTGGTGAGCCAGGCACTTCCAACCCTAACCCCGCCACAACTTTTTAATTGAAAAGGAAGTGGAGGGTTGGGAAGTTAGAAAGTTGCTGGAGATTGTGAAGCTATAAAGGCTTTCAATTTAAAGTGTTGCAGAAACATTAGAGAAAGGCAGATTAGGCTGGCAAGGAGGGACATTTCAACCCTCGCATCCTGCCAAAGCCAAAACTCCCCAGGTAATAAAGAAAAAAACCTTATGCAATAGTTTGAATTTGATGTCTAAAAGGACAAAAGGGTGAGCCTCCTCCAAGAGCATTTTAAACTCAAACCTAATGACTTGCCTTAATCATCTAAAGTGACTACAATATCGAAGAGTTTATTTTCTGCTTTTGTATGAATACTTTTAAAATGACAAACATTTTTTAGGTCTGCCAAATACTGTCATCTTTTGGCACTGTTAACATCTCAAGCTTGATATATTTTCTTGACAGCGGAACAAGTGTGTGTTGTGTGCGTGTGTGTGCACATGTGTGTACGTGTGTGTGTATGCTTTTTCTTTTCTTGAAAACTATTTTGTCAAGAAGTAGTGGCAAAACGTGGTAGTGTTTTTAAAATGACTATCTCGACAATGACATCTCTTGCATAAAATACGAGATCTATTTAATTTAAAAAATAAACTAGTGCCTTTGCTTCCTCAATGGAATGTCTAAAGCTGTTTTGGTAAGTGATTCAGATTTTTCTGAGCAACCATCTGGTATGCTAGAGTGGATATGCAAAATATTTTAGTCTGAAATTAATGAAACAATGGCCTATGATGTCACCAATAATAAAAATAACAATGAGTAATAGCCCTATTTATCAAGTGCTTACTGTGTGCCAGTCACTGTGCTCTGTGGAGCATATTTATTTAATATTCTCATTAGTACTAGAAGTTGGGATTGTTAACCCCATGTTACAGATGGAGAAATTGTTTCAGTAGTGAATTGTCCAACACTGCCCAGCTAGTAAACAGCAGAGCCGAGAGTCACAGACCCCTTCCCTCTCTGGGATGCCTGTTATTCTTTCTGCAAAGACTGGATGCTAAGACACGTGGCAGGTCCTTAGTCCCAGGATCAGTATTGGGATTTGTTTGTGGAGTCTTTATGTACCTTGCTGGCTCATGCAATCAGTTGGTTTATCAGTGCTGAGGCAAGTGGAGTATGATGGCTTTCACAGAGATTGGCCAATCCTAGGGTTAGATTAGCTCTGACATTGTAATAGCCTTACATATATTTTTTTCTTAGGAAGATGTGAAAGAGTATCTTTGTCTGCTCATCCTAGCAATGATTTCTATCCAGAGTGACTATGGGTAGTTACATACAAGGAGAACAGGGCCCAGGGAGGTTAGGGGCTTGCCTGAAGTCACACAGCTCTCATGTGCTCGAGTTAGGGCTAGAAACAAAACTTTCTGACTGACTCTCGTTCTGTATGAAGGCAAGCCCCGTGTTTATTTTCTAGGATTGTATGAATGACGTTATAGTGAGAGCTGGGCTCTGTGTCGCTCCTGTTTGTGGTCACATCCTAGCTAAGGTCTTAGTGCAGCTGTCTTCCTTCTCAATTGCCTGCAGTGGTCTCCTCTAGTCCACTCCTTCATGATAAAACAGGGAGGTGTTCTTTAAAGTGTCTCTTCCACTATGCCTCTGAGCAACAAACCAACTTCCTGAAGCCAAGATGCCTGAGCGTCATCTCTGGGATCTTCCTGAAATGAATGCACAGCCTAAAGTACCACGGAAATTACCTGATCCATCTCCAGAAAGAGATGGCCTTTATGGCTTTATTTTGAGCATGTGTTTCATACTCTCCTACCTGCAATTTGAATCTCCCGACACCTCCCCCATGTTTAGGATCCTTCCTATTATATGCCAGGAGGTTCATTCTCTGCTCCTTCTTTGAGAGCTTTCAGATCTGTTTTATTACTCTCTCCAGTGGTGGTTCTTCTGAAGTCCTATTGGTTTTTGTTTAGATCGCTCACATCGCTCATCATATCCATCTTGTATTCTGATTGTCTTCCTATGTTTTATTCACCCTGCTAAGGAGATAAGCTCCTAAAGGGCCATGCCATTTAGAACTTCACATGGAGATTATGTGCTTCATAGTAGCAGGCAGGGTAAGTCAGGTAGTAAGCAGATGCGGTCTCCAGTGAAGAAAAGAGTGAGCTATGTATGGCATGCTTAGATGCCATTATCATAAATTAGTATGTCTTGAATGACTGAACACATGAAAGAATGGCTGTGATCTGCCCTTGACCTCTTACAGACCTTTCCATCATGTTGAGAAGTGGAAGTTTCACAACAACGCCTGCTGCTCTTCTGTTCTCACTACTCACAGCCACCGAGTGGGCTCTTATGCCCCTGAGCCAGCTTTGGAGCTGTACACATGGGAGAGACAGACTTGCCCAGGAAAGCCTGCAGACCCTGCTCCAGGTTTCTGGCTGCCTCCACACAGAATGCCTGCATTTGGTTTTAATTGGTTGTGGATTACAGTGATCACTGTGACTAAGCACTTGTCTGAGGCTTTCCAAGAGCCTCACAGCTATTTGTATCCATCAGTTGACATGAAGAGGTTTGTGTCTGCTTTCTAGTCTGACAAGAAATTGCCCATTATTTGGCACTGGAACAACCATCTTCACTAGTCTGCATTCAGACTCCATCATGCATTTCATTAAAAACCAAGAAGCCTGGCTCTGTGACCTGGAGATGGGAGAGGAGCTTTGTAGCGAGCTCTCCTCTAATTTGTCCTTTTCTGTTTCTTGCTGAGCCAAGAGAGGTGCAGACTGCAGCTGTCCAACTGCTGTGCATTGATACTTCTGTCTTGGTTAAATATTGGAGGCGGGTGGGAGTGTTTACTGCGTACCAGAGAGTCAGGGAGTCAACATACAACTGCTGGTGTGCATCAAGGGCCCTAACGCCTACTGGGCATTTCAACCATTTCCTCTGGAACAAAGACAATGACATAAGTCTATGGTAGCCAAGATCAGTGGCTACTAGAGAAAACGGAAAGCCAGAGAATTCTCTGTTAGAATTACGCAGGAGCTAGTTCAACCAGAGACAGTAGCTACTGAGTGAAGCAAAGGGAGGATCACCTGGAGGATTCCAGATTTGTTACTTCCTCCTCTGTGTGTTACCTCGTGGGCTATATTTTGCTCAAGTCTAAACCAGAAGGAAAGAATGGAAGAAAATATTTAAAGTTGTCATTTCTTGGCTTGACCCAGCTAGGGGTACCCTTAACAGCTTGTGCTCTCCTATACGTTTCTATTATTATTGATATGTTCTGGGAGGCAGACTTAAAAGGCAAATGAGCCTTATTTAAAGCCTTTGGGGAATTGCATCTGTTGGAACAGCAGTCCTATCCGCTCAGCTCTTCCCTTTGAAGACAGGGTGGTGGGTATCTCAGGCTCTTGGGTCCCAAGCAGTAGGAACTGATGCTGGACAATTTAAGCAAAGAGAAAGAGATTTATTGGAGAGCTAATAATAGGTGGGGTTAAAAGTCAGAAGAAGAATTGGATAATTAAGTGTTGGGAAGACGAGGATGTTAGGCAGCTCTGGGGATCCGGCTGGTGGTAGTGTCTCAGGGTGCTGTCTGCCGAAGGCCTGAGTGCATGCTGTTTCCCTCCTCATCCCTGCTCTTCTCAAGACTGCGTGTCTAAGCAGAGAGAGATGAATGGGCTGCCTTGGCTATTAGTTCCCCTACGATGTTGAAGAATAAGCTAGGGACAGTTTTTAAAGGCAAAAGTGAAGTTACAGGGTTGAAAAGGAAGTTGGGAGGATTGTACTGGAGAAGTAGCAGATGGGTCCACTATTTCTTTTGTTTCTGTGAGCATACTCCTTCCTTCCTTCCTTCCTTCCTTCCTTCCTTCCTTCCTTCCTTCCTTCCTTCTACTGATTGTGAGCATCTCCTATGAGCCAGCTAATGTGCTCCATGCTGGAAACACAATATTTAATGATTGCCCTTGACATAAAACGTATAAAATCCTTCCCAAACCCAACCTCTCTGCTCTTTCTTTCTCTTCCCTGTTATGTGAGGCAGTCCCTGCCCTGCTTACCTCATCAAATTACTGGGAAGATCTAATGAAATAATGGATGTTAAATAGCTTTGAAAAGTTGAAAAATGGTCTTAGAGTCCAAGGGAATATTCAGATTCTGTGAACGTGTGAAGTGATGACTCAGAGTAAAGATAATAAAATAATAACAATAGTAATCCAACTTTGCTATTGTTTATTGTATTCTAGGCTCTATGGTAAGCCTTTATGAGGATTATTTTATGTAATATTAGCGTATGGGAGATACTAATATTATCTCCATTTTACAGATGAACAAACTGAGGCTCATAAAAGTGAATTAACTGGGGCTGGGGATTTAGCTCAGCGGCATAAGCACCTGCCGTGCAAGCAGGCGGTCGTGAGTTCGATCCCTGGTACCGATAAAAACGAAAAAGCCAAAAAAAAAAAAAAAAAAAAAGTGAATTAACTTACCCAAGGGTACATGTTAGGTATGTGGGAAGCCTGAATTTTAATAAAAATCTGTCTACCTTATCTCCCCACTGACACCAGTAAATGTTATCCCTCTTGTAATGGCTTGGTACTTCACAGATCTCTTACTCTAGAGTTGGAAACTCCATTGGAAAGGCATCGTGTGAAATGTGGGTGCTAAAATTACAGTCTTGACTTCCAAATCATTTCCAGCACTTTCTATCTGAGCAACATGAATTGAGTGTTTAGTCTCTCTGGTGCAAAGACTTCCTCTTGTGAGACAGGCGCAACGATAGTACCTTATTCACAGGGCTGTTTAGCGGAAGTACACATAAAACATTATGGAAATAGTCGTTATTAATTAATTGTTGAACTGTTGAATTGCTAAGCTGCGGTCCAGGTGGGAATTATATAAATCTGGCAAGTCCAATGCAATGAGAGAGGTGACCTTCCTAGCAAGCCTTCAAACTTGAAAGTCCCCTGACTCAATTTGGTCCATAGACACATTTATTCTTTCGAGATGTAAATTAGGTGCCAATGTCCTACAATCAGATTTTACATTCAAATACATTTCTCTGACTTTTCTTATAAAGTTGAAAAAAGGACAATCACACGCCTGCCTGCCACCTACCAGTGCTGTTTGACATGAGATCGGACCCTTCCATGCGTTCCTGTAGGTATTTGAGTTGCAGACCCTCGCCTGGGAGCTACCAGAGTCAGCCAGGAAGAGCAGGAGGAGGACATAGAAGTAACTCTTTTTAATTAAAAAAAATCGAGTAGAATTGTACCGGTTCCTAATGTTGTCCAGGACCCGTCATTAGGATTCACTGCTACCTGCCACTCCATGAAGTGGAAAGCACCTAGCAGAGCAAGGTGGGAGGAGATAAAAGAAAACCAGAGGGGAAAACACAAAGGTTGGGAAACATGTTGTTTCTTAATTAATCTGGGGAAGGAGACAGGGGCTGAGAGAGACAGCCTGGCTTGCAGCTCTGCGTTTATCATGCCGCTGCCCCTGACCCGAGGCCCCTCCTAGACGGAAGAGCCAGGCTGCTGGGAATGGCTTTGCTGATGTGCCATTCCCGGGGTAAGTGGTTATTGATGAAGGGGCTTAAGTGGTATGTGGAGAACACCAGTCCTCCAGCTAATGCTCCAGGCCTCTGCTGGCTCTGGCCCCCTGCCGGGACGCGCTCTCAGCTGGCAGCCACCCCAGGGAGCTTTGAGCGGTCTTTCTGCTGTTGGATCCAGGGGCTGGACTTCTTGGGACTCAGTGACATCCAAATGAAGGACCTGCCTTCCGCCTGATACCCTTTTCCAGTTACTGACCTAAGAGCTGAAAGCCTGGATGTCTGTCCAGGCCTCCTCACTTTAGGCTCTGACGTCTCTGTTTTAGTGGCTTTATTATTGATCGAAGGAGTAGCAGAAAAGCACATTCCTAGCTTTTGGGGGTAACAGTGATTTGAGAAGTGTGATATCAGTAAAACTTAGAATACATGGGCCCAGAACTTGGGCGGGGGTGGGGGGTGGGGGTGGGGAGGAATCACTGCAAACATCTACATGGTCAGAGATTTTGTTTTTATTTTGAAATGGGAGCTTTTTTGGTTTAAAAGTTCATTAAAAACTAAAAACTCTGTTAGAAAATAAAAAGGATCACTAGATTGCAGTGTGCAGTCAGGTTGAGAGCCTTGATCTAACACCTTCACTTTCTGGCTACGGAAGTAAGGACTGGTGATTTCCACGATTGCAAAGCTGGGTCATGATAGAACCACCACTAAAACCCATAGTGGTTGTGTCCCAGGCCAGGGTGCTTTCTTTAATGCAGGGCTTTCTCGCAAACATCCTGCTCATACCATGTCCACGATTTTGCGGGATCAGGTGTACAGTCATCAAAAATAAATGTATTTACATCAGCTTTACAGTATTGCAATGATGTGCAGCTCTGCTTTGCCTGCTCTAAATGGAAGGCCAACACCACATGCCTGCAGTGAACAGAAAGCAGCCTTCTCCTGGGGCAGCTGGACAGTACGGCCTGCCAATGACTGTGCTAAACACGGAGACAGCAAGTGTGAGGTGTTCGAGAAGCACTAGCACCAAAGTGAGACTCGCACGTTGACTTAATCGGAGCAATTAAGAGAAATTGAAAAGGGAATGACTTTCTCACTCTGTGATCTGATGTTATTTAATGCTCATGTACTTGTACCACTAAAATTGTCCTGAATGCATTATTGGTACTACTTTATTTTCCTTCAAAGTGTGATGGTGGTAATTTATATAATAAGCATAGTTAGTAGTGTAAAAACGAAGGTCAAGTATCCATAAAATAGAAAAACAAAGTATAAATTCGGGTCATCAGACAAGACCCTTGACAAACTTAGAAAATAAAACCTAGAGGCCTGAAGTAATCATGAATGACATCATGGCAATCGGTTTTCAAGCATAGATGAAAATATTCCTATTTATATTTAGGGTAACACTGACCATGTTATCGTTAGTAGATTTGTGGGCAGTAGACTCAACTAAAGCAGTGGCCACATTTAAGAGACGTTTTTCCTTCTTCTTTTGAGATTCTGGATGTCTTGGAGGCTTATGAGATTTACTGGAGAAGCCATTGGAATCAGCTCCTAACTGAAGAACCCAAATCCAGCAATAACAAGTGTTTTAATCTTAGTTATTGATATTAGATTTCCATTTAAAGAGACATAGTTCTGTTTTCTCTGTTTAGAAACACCTACACATTGTGGGATGAGTTCTACCCAGAGAAAGCATTGCAACACTCCCAGGTCCCTAATTAAAAAATGTCTGCCGTAGGCCTGAAACTTACTTTAGCTTTTGATCAGGAGCATTATCTCAGCGCTGGTCATTATCTCCTCCCTCCCTCCACATCCCATCTCTACCCATTTGTTAGCACTCCCCTTCCAAAGGGAAATAGCTGCTTATGTCCAAAGACATTAGAGCCAATAGGGGGTCTTCATCTTCCAGTCAATATTCTTTGATACATTTACCTAAATGGCATGAGCTTGTTCATGTCGCTGTATCTGTACAATAATTAAATATGCCTTCAAACAGTATTGAAGGTAGGTAGTCTTTGGGCTTATTGCTTAATTAGTTCAGGTTTGTCCTATAGTTTCCCATCACTGCAAATCAATACTACTCTAGAGAACATCCCACCAATATAGGGAAGAGTGCCTCCTTGAGTGGATGCAGCAGAGTTTGGGTCAGGTTGTAAATCAGTTGTGTTGGAAATATCAAGTCAGTCATACTTGCTCAGAGGTCTCCGAGTGAGTGTATCTCTTCAGAACACGCTTACATACACACAAAGCCCTACATGCTTCCTTGGGGTCTATTGTTCTTTTCTTCTTTTATGTTTTAGGTTTGCTAAGAATTTCAAACCAGTGAAAGATGTGGCTTTTTCAAGGCTTGCTGCCTAAGGGAACCCTGGCGCTATTTTACCATATTCTGGGTGTCACAGTAACTTGATTGACGTGAAAGGCTGATATTTTTTCCAATAAGAGTTCTGCTCTGAAGCTAAGGGAGGATGGGGAACAGGAGCCCTCAAGTTACATACTCAGGACACCTTAGATGAAGGATGGTGTGGGGAGCTATGTGCCAGGGGTACAGGCTTCTTCTTTGGATTTGTCCCATGAGGTGACAAAGCAGGTCCCAGTAAGAGACCTGACCAGAAGAATTTCATCCTTTCTGATCACTTGTTATGTTGGATTTGCTTCCAGAGTAATTTTGGTTAATACACAAGATACTGGATGCACCCCAATATGAATCTTTTCTGTTACCAATCAGTGGATTGTATTGTCTGATTCAAAGGATCATAGTTGTTATAAAGCTACTTTTAGTTAGGAAAGCACTCTCCAAAAGAACAAGCTGGATTCATGATGGAAAAACCCAAGAATAGGAGAAGAAAAAAATAACCAAAAAACCTTAGTGTTGTCAGTAGGGATTTTTGTTTGGTTCTTAATTCAGTTTTTCGCAAATATTTATGATGGATGCATCTTCAACGTGTCAAGCAATATAGTAGGATCTAGAAACATAGAGATAAAAGAGGCAGAAAAATTACAGCCTTCAGGTAGCTTGGTCTAATCTTGTTAATCTTTACATTCCTCCTGCCTAACAGTGTCAGACATACAACAGCCCCTCAGTAAATGATTATTAATTTGAATATAAAGTATGTCCGACCGCCACCTTTCCTTTTCCATTTTTAAGCTTTGGTCCATCTGTACCCTTGACTGAATCTTATTGTGCAAATAATACGATTAGAACAATGGTGGCAGCTAATATTTATTTAATAAATGTCAAACCATTTACATTCATTAGCTCATTGTCTCAGGGCACTTATCTATTGGACCTATGATTTGTAAAGATATTTCTAGGCATCGTTTTAAACTTATCTACATTTGTGAGAGTTTCAATTATAGTAGTTTGTGGTTTGGTCTAGGCAGTTGTAACCGTTTATTTTGAATCTTCTTCCCCAGGCCATCCATAAATTCATAATTAAATCCCATGTGTGCAATTCATTTTAGGTACACAGTAGTCACTCAAATTCAGGTTGAATTAACTGGATACAAGAATAAAATCATGTCATCAGGAGCTTACCTCGCCAGATCTTGAGTCAAGTATCTCTGATCTTTACAATACAATTTGAAGGTACTATTTGTTACTGCTTTGCTATATGAGTCTACTGGATTTTTTTTTCCAAAGTGAGATTCTTTGTTTTGATAGAACATCTAAAACAAAGCAATAGCTATCGTTCCAATTCTGTTTGTATAGTTTTGCAAGGTAATCATAGCATCTTGTGTCATTTCACTATGAACTTGTGGATTACATCATATACACAATTTGAACCTTTAAAAAATACAGAACTAAGAGTACTTGAACACTTATAAAATATTTTCAAATTAATTTTTAATGAGTTTTAATATTTTAATATTGTACTGGGTCTTAAGTAGGAAAGTGGCTGTTGTTTTAGGCAGTGGTGAACAATATTACTTCATGAGATAATGTTTAATTAAAATACACTAATTTATGTGTTTGTTTATTAGCTTTATCCCTAAAGCAAAGAGAACCCCTACATGATTTTATGAAAAATGTAGATGAGGATTTTGGCATCACTAATAAAGTTCAATTAGAATAGGTAAAAATCTATGCTTTTACTTTCATAGCTTTATAAGAAAGAACTTTAAAATGTGGGTTCGACATGTAATAAAGATCACATTTTCAGTAAAAAAGATTAAATTTTCATGGAAACAATCTTCTATTTTTCTAATTTTCTTTGGATTTATTAGTTTTTTTTCTGATTTGCTCTTTTGTCAAAATATTTTGCCTCATTTCTGTGATTGTTGGGAGTCATTTTGATGCAAGGATATTATAGTGAAAAAAATTTTTTAACATTTGGAAATAGCTATCCTCATGCAGCTCAGCCACTTTGAGCACTGATATCACAAATGAGAAGCACTTTATTGGCTAGGATATATTCTTTGCTAATTTTTCCTACCCCAACCTTAAATTTTATGCTCTCCAGTGTGGGGTCTGGTTTTTGTGAACTTTTGCTGTGGTTTAACATCTTTCATAATGTAGAAATTAGTAGTGATATTACAGCTTTAATCTTATCATGATGAAACTTATTAGCTTATTTTTTCTTTTCTAAGAAATTTGCTTAAATCTCTTGATGCAGACAAGGAGGGAAAAAACAAGAAAGAATGCCATACTCCAGCTTTTCAGTTCTATTTTATTTAAATGTTCTAGTACCCACAGCTATTAACTGTCCTGTGTGTCATGGATGGACCTTCAGTAGCTTGGTGTTTCTTGCAGAAAAGAAAACAGATTCAAATGCATGAAACAGTGAACTGCCCTGAGATATTTTCTCTCTACTCTTCCTTTGTTGGTTATTTATATTCACACTTCTTCACTTCACTACATTCCTTAGTAAACAGCTTGCAGGGGGGTTGATGTTTGTTAATGAACTGTCAGTAAACACATGTTCTCCCCCGACTTCTTAAAAAAAGACTATTTTGGGGGTGAGCGAGCTGGTTTCCAATTTCTGTTCACTCCATGGAGACAGAGAGGGAGACTTGGCCAGGGACCTGGCCCGGGAGCTGGGCACACCGGGCACGGCTCACAGTCACATGGTGGGGGGCAGCATCCTGGGAGGGAGGCAAGTGGCAGCTTTTGATAGAGAGCTTGCCAGCAGCTATTAGGAAGAAGTCAGGAGTGTTTGGAAACAGGGCTGCTAGCAAGCATCCCCAACAAAGCTGGAGGAGAAGTCTCTCCAAAGAACAAAAGACAAACACATACTCAGGATGAGGACTTTCTTGTCTATTGACAGAAGAGATGTGAGGTTGATTCAGAGGTGACCAAATTGGAGGCATCTCCTGGACAGGGGGACAAATAATCACATCTTTGTTGAAAAAGATGGGACCAAGTCATCCCCCACCCCTTCTTATTCTTTGACCCTTCTCATCTCTGTAGTTAAATATCTCCACTGGAGTGTCCAGTGAAGTCCTTCTGACTGCAAAATGCCAATGGAGAGGACCCTCAGTGTTTGAAAAAAGCATTTTCTTTCCTTCCGTGGTCCACTCCAGTGATGTATGGATGGAACAAGAAGACGCTGCCTGAGCTGGGCACCTCGAAGGTGCCAGCTGAGGCCATTTGTTTCGGCACAGACTTACACTATGGGTTAACAAGAGAAACTTAGAACACGCTCTAACTGAAACCATTTATAACTTAATTGGTGTTGTGACTGCCATCTATTCATTTTGAAACAAATTGTCCCAAGAGCAACAATTCTGGAAATTTTTGCTTTGGCCAAAAGAAAAAAAAAAGTTGAATTTCCCAGTATCCTGGTCGTATTTTTTTTTTCTTTCCTTAAAAATTTCATGCATTGTTAGGGAGAAAAGTCCAGTCTAACTCACAAATGCATCCCTATTCTCATGTATATTTGATACCGGCCCCAGTCTAATCTGATAAAGTGCACTTTGCCTGTGGTGTCTTACAATAAGCTGGCTGCATTAGTGCCGGGAAAAATCAATACCGATTTATAATTTACCATCGCAAAAACCTATCACTTTTTATGACCCTCCATCCTGGCTCATTAATATTACATTAAAACATACACACCCACTGCAACAGGGGGAAATTGTAGCTTGTCAGGTTTACAGCCATAAAGAAACCTTTAATTGGGCTTAGTTGGGGAATTTGGATTCAGGTTTTCTTTATTCGTTTTATTTTTAATGTATGATGTTTACCTTGGTGGGTTTTAAGATGATACATAATATAGCTATCTATTTGCCTGTGAAGAAACAAGAGAAGCATGTCACAGAAATTCTGAAATATACTTCCACGCAGCCCTTAAATCTACATTTTAATAGTCCCTCCTAATAATATTCTTCTCTGTTGGTCTGTGGTCTCCAAAATCCTTTGCACTTTCTCCTTTCTTCTGTTTGTGTGTAGAAGGTTTCTTTCTCTGCGCTGAAGCATTCCAGTTGATGGTATTTCTCTTATCTTTCTGGTTTGTCATAGTTGATATTTATTTCCACCCCCCCACCTCAGATCACAGAGAAGTTAAATGCCATCTTTTGCATTGTCTGTCTCCCAAAGAAAGGATGCATATTTGATTTTTCTTCCACGCTGAATGGAGAATATTACACTGACCCTGCTTGGAAACTGAGCCATTCTTCTGGTGCTCGCTATTCCGCAGCAGTGAACTATGGATGTGTGCGTGTGTGTGTGTGTGTGTGTGTGTGTGTGTGTGTGCCCCTAAAGAAAAATTAAACAATGGTCTTTCCTTGATCAAGTCTACTAAGCAGCTTTGCCCCCATATGTTTTTAGACTTAAAAGTCTTATATCTAAATTCCTTCCAGATAATGTAAAAAAAGGAAAATTAAGTGACGTCACTGTTTATGTTGGCAACAACAAGGTACTCTATTTATTTCATACTATTCAAATAGTTTCCAGGGAATTTTTCCTGCTACAATCACGAAGCACCGACCTTACCACTCAGTCGCCCCCTCTCCCTGGCTGCCTTCAAGGTGAAGCTTTCTCCCCCTCTCAAAAAAGAGGTAAAATGAAGTGTAAAGCCGAGCCAAATAAATAAGGGAACAGGAAATTCAGTGTGTTCTCAAGTGTGCAGTGGATCCACACCATGCAGCAAATACATGTCGTGATTGGGTTTTTAAAAGACGTCCGCCTGGCCCCTGACTGACAGGGCCTATTGATTTTTTAGGTTTCTGCCGTCATCGGTTTCCAGCCTCACAGCGGCCGCATGTCGGGGGTCAGGGCGCACCGGGGCGCGGTGAGGCAGCCCTCGCCACTTCCCAAAGTGAAGGGCTGCTGAAAGAAAATCAATCATGTCATAAGTGAGAAGCATCAAAAATTTCCCCCTGTATGGCCGAGGCCCATCAGCCTGTCTGCACTCAGTAGCTAAGGTTAGGCATCTGTCACGTCAGACTAGGTGAAAAGTATTAGAGGTGCCAGTTAACCGTGGGGAGACCATGGAGGTGGAGGCAGCCTCTGCCTTTTGTCTGGCCATCCAGGATGACAAGATTGGCGGTTGGCTTAATTCCTGAATCACCCCTTTTCTACCCCGTTATTCTCTCCTTGTCTTCCGCTCCTCTCTCCTCCCTCCTCCCCAAGGTGGGGATGTTTGGGGCCCCAGACCCTGTTTATTTATAACTAGTGGAGTCAAAGTGGTTGCTTTCTCTAAGCAGCCTGCTGGGAGGTCAGCAGGTTGCATTTTTACTAAGTCACAGAGTATATTTCTATAATGCACCAGATTTTTTTTTTTCAAAGCGCTCCATTCCTCGCACAGTGTGGATAACATTTGTTTGTGCAATTAATTGCGCACACCCCGTGGTAGAAAGTTTGTTTGGATGATGTGTCTGAATATGTGGCTCACTAAATTTTCTTCCTGTTCGACTCATTGGGAGGACGCACCTTTTCATTCTCAGAGAAATGATATTGTTTATTTCAAAATGCCTTCTTACATTTCCTAGATTCCAAACTTGTGTAGTGTGATTGTGCAGTGTGGCAAAAGAAACAGTTTTAAGTGTTTCGCTTGAAGGAACTCTTTGGAAGGTATCTTTTGGTTCTGAGTTTGATAATTTTGGGGGCTAATGATGGGTACTTTTCAAGACATAAATCATATGTTATGCATTTTGTGGGAAAATGATAAGTTGTGATGCATATATCTAAATTTCTCCAAATCATTAAGATTAAATGGATCGTTTTGTTTGCCTGATTTATTGAATAGGAGGGGTGGGTAGGAGAACTGGCTGGCAGGCTCGCCTCATGGTGTGGTTTTCAGATGCATTCCTGGTAGTGGTGGTTGGCACTGGTTCCATGGTTGTCAGTGTCGTTTAAGGACCAGCATGAAATCTCATGGAAAGAGCTTCACTTGAGTTTATGGCTGTCTTAGTTACTTTTCTTGGTCACTAAAGACAAAACACCTGACACTCAAAGTTAAAGGAGGAAAGATTTATTTGGTTCACAGTTTGTAGAGGTTTCAGTTCATAGTTGGGCTGGCTCCACGGCAAGGTGGCAGAGGGGCATTGCAGAGGAGAAACAGTGCTTGGCAGGCAGAAGGCAGGAAACAGCAAATCAGCATCAGCAGCAGCCTTCTTTCTGTCCCTTATATTCTATCCAGACTACCTGCCTTTAGACAGCACTCACACCCTGGGTGGGGCCCCCTTAATTCCAACATTGTTCCCTTAATCCCAGCATCATTCCCTTGTCTCAGCATCACACACTTAATCCCAGTCTCACACACCCTAGATCCAGCCACCTCTGAAAAACCCCACCTATGACTGTGTGAGGCTTTGGGGGGACATTTTGACACAAGCCACAACAGGGGCTGATTTTAAAATTTCCTGCTCATTTTGGGATGACCCCACAAACATTTGAAGAATTCAAAAATGAATTGAGCTGAGAACTGTGTTGTAACTTTCTACATCAAAATTGATATTCACTGCCTGAACCAAGATGTATACTCACTAATAAATATTTTAGCTCTCTATGCCTCAGTGATTATGCTGGCCATTCCATACAGATAAAAAGACAAAATGTTTCTTTAATCAGTACTGTGATGTGAGACCGTTAAGGTAATAGTGCTTGAAACTATTAGAATCTCAAAGATATTGACTGGCTTGCTTTTGGCATGGCAATTATAATTACATTTTTAGGTTACATTTTATGGGTTTATACTAGTTATTCTAACATAAAAGGAATTGCTGTCCAGAATTTTAAGAGAGGGGAGAATGAT
Organism: Cavia porcellus; assembly: GCF_034190915.1. Classification (NCBI taxonomy): domain Eukaryota; kingdom Metazoa; phylum Chordata; class Mammalia; order Rodentia; family Caviidae; genus Cavia; species Cavia porcellus. The sequence goes on along the minus strand of NW_026947502.1, from coordinate 14,135,557 downwards.
CTAGGTTGAAATCCTCAGCCATGCAGGCATCAGAGGCTGCTAATATACGATCTAATTGTAATCAATACTTTCTTTTCTAGTTTCTGTAATGACAAGGCCGTTGCAATAAAAACACTACCATCTTTTTGAAATCCACAGAATGATAAATGACCTAGGCCAACTAGTGGGGGAAAGCATAGTGTATTTTACATCCTGGTGATTTATTATGGGTTTGCACACATAGCTGGTGTGAAATCAGGGGAGAAGGAGGAAAAGTACCCAACAAAGAAATCCATTCTGCCTAAAAAGCCTAGGTTCAGGTCCCATTGCCACTGACACAAGCTAAGTACTCTCATCAAGAGGCTTAGGAACCCTTGAGTATTTAGATTCTTTTTGTAGCATTACAAGAAAGAGAAAAAAGTGAGCCACTGCTTTGCTGTGTATGAATGGTTAGGTCAGTCTAACTCATGTGTTACATAAAAAGGACCAATTTGATTCTGTCTTGACAATAAATGAAAGCTTGACTTTGAAGGTACTCTTAGCTGGGTCTATTTGCTATCCCAGACAGTCTATGGGGCAGGCTCTGGGAGGCAGGTTATTTCAGGCGTAAGAAGGAAACCTGCTCATTTCATTAACTATAAGGAACTTAACTTCTTTTGCTGTAAAGCTGAGTCCAATCATCCCAGACCTCAGTTCACCCATACGGGGTACATTGCTGTCCTAATGAAACCCAGCTGGTCATCCAGACCTGCTAGGTAAAGGTTTTGAGGAACCCCAATAGAGGTTTGTGAATTCTGTGATACTAAAAATGTGAAAAATGTGTCTGCAGGTCCCATTGCAAATCCCATTCCAATTGTTTATGTCTAACAATGTTTCTCGCATTGCTGTGGCTAAGTTTTTCCATCTTTCCATTTTTGACTTCCGTTTATAATTTGCCTGTGACATTTTGCTTCAGGCTAGAGCTTAGCACGTAATATTACAGATGAATGAAGTCTTTCCATCTTTCTTTACCTTCTTCCTTTTCTTGCACTTTCACTTTCTTTTCCTTCCTGTACTCTCATTTTCCCCTTCTTTTATTTTATTTCATCCCCTTATTCTTTTTTTTCTTCTAAAAAAGCAAAATTCTTTTGTGTAAAAAATTGGGAAAGCTAGGAAGTCATGACACAGCATTTACAACATTAGAACTTTATTTTTCTGCCTTCCAGAACACCTAGAATTTTTTTCCTGTTGATCAAAAAACCTGTTCTCTTGTGTTAACAAACACAACATGCAAAGCACTATGGGTGAGAGTTGGGGGTCTTATTCAAACATGTCCTTTTTATTTGTTTGTATGCTTGTTTGTTGGAGTCAGGACTGAGGACAGAGATACAGGTCTAGGAGACTAGGTTTTTACATGAGATCATTAATCATTTCTTTTTGCCTGAATCAGGCTTGGGACAAAAGGGATCAAGGGTGTAATCCCCTCAAATGTCCAAGTCACCCTATCAGATTTCCCACAGTGACTTTCTCTACCAAGGTCTTAATGCACTGCTCTTCGCATGTCTCCGCAGTGACCAGAGCTGATGGGGTCTTTGAACATTAGACAGTACCCATTAGTCAAGGTCCCTGGGCTAGCGTCTCTGGATGGCATTTTCTTCTAAGTGTACCATTAGTTAGTATAATGGACTGGTGTCTGTCAGCCTTTGGGGCAGGACAGAGAGGCACATCCAAACACCCTTTGTTAGAAGATGGACTTGTTTTATTCCAACCTGGAAACATGTTCCCTGCAACATGGTTTTTTTTTTTTGCCCTTGAGAGAAAATAAATATTAATGGTTTCAGTGAAGTCTTTATGATCTCCCCGGTCAGAAATTTTTTCCCCTTTAAAGTCTCAAATATGGATTTACAAAATACTCTTCAGAACCATTATACTCTTTTGGGTAAATAGTTTTCATTTTAAAACATTTTTATAATACACACATTTTAAAGTGTTCTAAATATGTATTTTTACGATTGATCATGACAGCTCCTTAAAGAGCCATTATTGACTATCAGGGAGATAATGTGTGTGTGTATATTCAAGAAATTGTCTACAAAAAACACCATCTTGGAGCTGTGTATATTTTCGGTGAGGATTTTTGTTCTCATCAAGAAACTTGAAAGTAATTATACAAAATGATTGAAATGAAGGTTCCTCGTCAAAGTGAGACAGTGCAGAGCTGAGGGTTTTGCAGTGCCTCTCAAGTGGCAATTGAAAAATTCCAGAGTGCGGACGATCAGACATGCTGGCTATGCTCATTGGAGACTGTGAACGTAGGTTACTAGAGGTTTGGGTGGTTTGCCAGACTTTCTGCTTCAAGCTTGCATTCCTTAGGAGACAAGGCTTTGATTTTATTGGGCTTTCTGAACCACAGGCTGCCATCCAGTCATGAAGGGCTGGAAATCAGTCAGAAAGGGTAACTACTTGTTGGTTTACTCAAACTTATTGAGTACATAACTGTACTCATAGTGGCAAATCCTACAGTAGATGCATGGATGAATGAGAACATCAGTGAATGCTTTAAGATTGAGAATGGGGCTGCTGTTTGTAAGATCTGAGTGTCCGAAGGTTTCCTCAGGGTGTAACGTGGTAGCAAAAATTAAGGATGCTGAGGCCGGTGAGAAGAATCAAGGGATGGCACTGTAGGTGATGACAACAGTGACAATGATCACAGGTACTATTACTGCAGCTGCTATTAGGGATCATTAAGATTTTCATGAGATACTTAGCTAAGAGGAGCATGTGAATTAGAATAGATTTCAGAATAAATTTTTATCTCATTCAACAAACAAATATCAATGGCTTATCTTCTGTGTGCTAGTCACTCAGAGCATGTTGATGATAGGGTTCTATTCTTGGGAATTTACAGTTGGTGGGGTTGAGGGTTTTAATAGCCCTGACAACCGCACAGCTAAAATTTTGCCATTCCTTAGCTATCCTTAGGTATGTGACAATTGTGTGCCCAAATTGCACACATATATACAAAATATATAGTGTGACAAGTTCATAAATGGGAGGACACCATGTTATTTCGCTGATTTGCTGGAACTTCCTAAGTGGGGTAGGTAGTATGTCAGTGGTGGTTTGATCTGGTTATGGTCAGGAAAATTTCTTCGCAAGTGGTGAAGCCAGAGAACAGCAGTAAAGAGGGAACGGTGGCATGGTAGGGTTTGGAAAAATATTCCATTCATATAGGAGATGAAAAGAGAAAGAAACGAATGGAAGCAGGGATCGAGGGCATTGTTTGGAGTATTTGGTCTTAGAGGGGAAGCTGGAGGACATATTCTTTCAGTTTCAGGTTTGTTTACCTTGGGTGACTTGGTGTGCATGTCCCTCATTCTCTAAAAGCCTGCTTACTTAGCTATCCTCTTCCTTTAAATAGCTACCCCAGGGGCTGGGGATTTAGCTCAGTGGCATAAGTGCCTGCCTTGCAAGCAGGCAGTTGTGAGTTTGATCCCTAGTACCAATAAAAACAAAAAAGACTAAAAAAAAAAAAAAAAAATAGCCCCCAGGCCGCCTGGTGTTTTCTGAGTGAATCCATGAATCACTGTAACTTAAAATTCATGTTTTCAGAATGGTTTCCATGTCAGGTCCACTAAGGATTTTTCAGCTGACCATGATTCATAAAGGTGGGATAGATTCATTTTGTTCATTAAAATCTGCTTTGATAATCCTGTTGCTAAGATTCGGTCGCCCCTTTAATTGTCTGTCTAGCTCTATGACAGTTGTGTACCCAAATAATGCAAGACAGTATGTATGCAGTGTGAGAAGGTGAATGGAGAGAAGGCAGCGGAGGCCTGAGTGACAAGATATCCAGCTGGGAAGGTGAAAGATAGGAAGGAAAAAACCAGCTATGAATACAGATTGAGGTGGCCAGTCAAGACAATGGCCTGTCCTGATAAGCACCTTTCCACAAAGGTCATCAGCCCATCACGGAGACTCAGCATTCACACCTTGGCTTTTGTGTAAGCTGAAATTCCCTTCATTAGAGAAGCCAGTGTGATCTCTGAAAGGGAGACCAAAGATCATTGTGGCAATTAGCAGGAGATCAAGGAAGACATACTTTGTTGTCCAAGTCAGAATACTTTCTCACCTGTGTATAAGCATCCTTACTCCTTATTTCCCTCTCTGGCATTTGGATGTGAGTCTTTGATACTAATCTGTCAACACTAGGAAGCAATTTCAAAGTGGGCCTTAGCTTCTTGATATTTTTCCAAGGTAGAGGTGAGAAAAGGTCCCAAGAGTCTTAGCTCTTAAAGCTTAATGTTGAGTGGGAGTTGGTTTGCTGAGCTTTTTAGAGACTACAATGACAATCTTCTGTTGTTTATACCTCTTTTGACTCTGGAATTACTTGTAATGTTTTGGCTAGTGATCTTTTTGTCCACCTTCTCCTTGACAATTTCATTCTGTCGCACTTGTTCCGTACACCAAAGAGGTAGCCTTGAGACTCAAGGCAAATACTTCTTCAGTTTTACTGAAAAGTTTTTTTTTACAGGGCTTCTTTAGATATTTAACTGAGATGGGATGTGCCTGACAACTCACGTAAAAGCAAAGACGTTGGCCCTTGAACAGTGGTACAGTAGGGGACAATTGTGTATCCAATTTGCAAGACAGTATGCAAGTAGGGCTTCATGCCGATGGGTTTTGAAGCTTGTTGCTTATTAAAGCCCACACTGGCTTTTCTTAGGTGTCCAACTGCCAAATGTAGTTGACTTTTTACAATCATTTGTTTGGCTGTTCACACTGAGCCAGAGTCTGCAGGCTTCCCTGGACGTGCAGTTTTCCAAGACCAATGGAAGTAAGAACAATAATCACTCAGTGACTTTCATCATCAAAATATTTTCTAAATATGAACTCATTCTTCTTGCAAGAATCAGGTTAAGCATTGTTATCCCTACTGTATAGATGGGTGTGCCCAGATTTCACCATTCTGTAGATTTTGAGTCCATGATAAACGTATTTGGTATTATGGTATATTGCAGATGAAAGGACCTAATAGGCCATTCTGTGTTGCCCCTCCCCTCCCACCTCCATGGAACTAGAACAGTGTGCTTTCTAGTGCTCTGAGCAGAAAGTCCGGGCAGCCTCCCTTTAAGGGTAACCTTGGAGAAAGCATAAGCTTCTAAAAGCTACTTTTATGGTCTCAGTACTGTGCTCCCCATGCCCACCTCGGCTGGATGGGTTTTGCAACCCAGAGGAATATGTTTGGAAGTCTTTTTCTCCTTTTCCTTTTTATGAGAATTGCAAATTCCAAGAGTCACATGTCTATCTTTTCCTTTCCTAGAGGGTTTTTACGAGTCTTTGTAGGTTTTCTAACAGACACACAGGATTTTGAGTTACAGTTGGGACATGAGCTCATGAAATTAGTCTTAACTACTTTAACCTGTAGGGGCTTGTGTTTATGGAGTAAGCAAGTCATAACCGCTGACCACAATCATTAAAATCTCATGCGAGTCAACTTCATGTAAAAAGACTTTTTCTACGCCAACCCTCTTGAAGCAGAAATGATCACAATTTAATATAACGAGAATAATTAATAAGGAGTGTGCCAGTGACCTTGAATATTAATATTGTTTCCTTTTCCTGTAAACAAACCAGGCTATTTTATTATTATTTTAGTGTGTAACTTGGCATAAACACTCCTTTTCACATAATTTCCCCAGGTGACTTTTGTCTCCTTGGCAATTTCCGGGCTTTAATAAAAAAAACCTAATTAAGAAGGAGCTGTTGATTGGTTTGCTAGTGTAATTAACACAGGTGATGCTAATGAGTTTCTATGAAACCAATGGTTTATGGGAAAAATAAACAGACCATTGTTACACATGGCCCAACCGATATCTGCACTCTGGAAGAAATGATGATTTCCAAGTCTCTTGTGAGTGGTTTGTGGGCATGGAATAGGCAGATAAAATATTTTATAAGATTCATTAGTGGAACTAGACTAAATTGGGAGCAAAAGTCTCTGCATAAGGAGATATTAATAATCCAATCTCTGGCTGTAGTACTTAGGTCCAGTTGTTTGTTTTTTGTGTCCTTCCCTCCTACACCATGTGCCTAAAAAATGAGTAGGGTTCTTTTGGTTGGGGTGTGTTTCTGATTTTCATTATAGCCATGTTAAGTTTGCAAAGCCTCTCACAGACTTCCGAGAGACATTTTAATTTTTATTCTCTTTTTTCTGACTTTGCCCATTAACTCTTGAGAAAGTGGTGTCCAGGAAAGCACATGGACCTGCTGTAGAAACTTAAGTCTCTGAGAGTTTCCTTTTTTGGCCTACACCTGCTTCCTGAGAAACTCCGAATATTTGTATTTTGAGTGCTGTCCATGCTAGTCTGATACCTCCAAAATCTTCTTATAAGAAATACATTTTCTCTTTGTGATGTCGTTGGGCTGGGCAGAGTGGTAGACACAGGGTTTTAGATGTCATTTGACAACAGTTTTATGCCATGGCAAGATTGCAAGGCATCAATGCCTATTCTCTCCTTCTCACTTTTATACAAAATACCTACCTAATGGTCTTAAAAATTTATAAATGCCCTGCTCAATGTCAAAAGTAGATTTTTGGGGGCTGGGGATTTAGCTCAGCAGCTTAAGCACCTGCCTTGCAAGCAGGCGGTCGTGAGTTCGATCCCTGGTACCGATAAAAAGAGAAAAAGAAAAGAAAACAAAACAAAACAAAAAAGTAGAGTTTTGAAGCTGCTTATATAAAAGTTTGATATAGAATAAGACCTTTGATGTTCATAAGTTTTTCTAGGCCTGCTCCCTTTTTCATTAGTGGGTTAAAGAGCCCACTCATTATTTTTCCCAATCTGGTTGTCCTTAATTTCATCTTAGTTTTCTTCATCAGCCAGTTAATCCTCCTGCTTTTTTTCTTCTGCCTCCAAAAATGCCTGTTCTGCTTTGTGTCTTGTCTATTGCTCTGTGACAGAGAAACTAAAGATATTCTGTGTCTAGCAGTGCACCTCCAGGGACATCTTTTGAACTCTCATAATTTGTATTTATTGCCACCCACTTTGTAAGTTCACAGTTTAATTTGCCAGCAGTGGCAGTGTTAGGCCGACACAGTAAAACAAGATAACGTTAAAATGTCAGAATCAGAAGGGCCATGAATGATGCATTACCCCTACTAGGACTTGCACTTGTCAGTCCTTTCCACCAAAGTGATGTTAACTACCTTTTGAGAGCTTTATCTGACTGGTATTACTCAGAAATAGGATCATTAGTTCACTGTTCTGATTAGGAAGCTGCTATGCTTGATTAACTCCTCTTGGCCTGGGATCTCTGTGGAAGCATTAAATGAATCTCACTGACTGCAACATCTAGAACTAATTCATAATTATATTTTTGCAATTATTTGTAGTTGTTGACACATGTTTCTCCACGATGTGGTACTTAATGGGAATGAGTTAAAGCGTGTTCAAGTTGCATGTTTAATCCACATTTCAGTGAAAGTCTTCTAGATTTAAAAATGAATTTCCTTTGGACAGGGGAAAAATGCTAAGCTATTGCATTTAATCATATCTAGATATAATTCATTCCCCAACCGTTTGAAATTCCGGAGCTTAGGAAATTGGCCCTTTTGTAGTTTTTGCTGAATCACTGCCCTAGGAAGAACCCCATTGAATTTATGTTTATTCACAGTGGTGAATTTGCATGCAAAAAGCAAGGCCAGTGTGTCTTGAAAAATTTTTTGAAGTGATGCATTCAGAATTAGGGGATAGAGAACCCCTCCTCACTTCCCCATCCTCCCAATCTGCCTCACATAATTCTTTCCCAGGTAAAATTTTCTTCTTAACCTTGCTGTTGTCTGAAATGCTAGCATATTGATTCTTTAGATTCTGACGATGTCCATAACTTTCTGTCTCCTCCCAAACATATATCTCATACTTACTCTTTAGTGCAAATGGAGTTTTAGGTGCTGTTAAGTGCAGGTTTTGATAGGGAGAAAGTATCAAGAGCCTGGGAGGTGGTTATGGGAGAGATGCTGAAGAGGATATTTGTCTTCCCACCGGGATCTTGATGGTACCGGCAGACTTAATTTGTGTTCCACAGAAAAAGGCTCCATTTCACAGTAAAGATAGGTATTGATTCTGGTCCACAATTCACAACAGAAACTTGAATTTTATTTTAACCTTCCCTAAATAAGAACATTTTTCATTCTTTTAATTCCAGACAGAAATAGAAGTCTAGGGAGCAATTTGAAAGGGATCTGTGTCTGCTCTGCACTCCTGGGCCCGTGGTACCAGGTCTTCTAAGTGCTAGTATGTGTTTGTTAAATTGAATGAAGTTATCACTGAGGAGCAGTCTGCCCCATCCTCCTCTTATGTAACTCCCCTCAAATGTCTTTGGTTTTTTTTTTTTTTTTTTTTTTTCTGAACGGGTTTTTTATCTGTGCAGATCCAGAAAGTTGGGTTGTTATTACAGATGCCTCTGATGAACCTGGGGTTACCCTGAGCATATTAACAGCTCTATCCCATTATGTTCCTTTATCATGTACTTGACATCTGCCCTAAGTTACTACCCTTCACTATCCACTCCAGTCAGCTTGTGTCTTCTTTGGAGATTTCTTGGCAGTTAATCCCTGGCTGTAGATACAGATGAAATGGCCTTGACCTATTTTTATTAAAAATATAATCATGACTTGCTTATCCAAGAAGGTGCTTTGGACTTCATTTTCAGGGCCAAGTCAGGTGCTTGTCTTTGAAAGAACAGGTTTAATTGAGATGGGGAGGCTGTGGATCTCTGTGTAAACTCCAAAGGGAAATTTGGTTTCAGGGTAATTATGATAAAACTTTTGAAAGGTAAGGAAAGACAGGATGTGGTTTGAGTTTCTTGGGTTTATTAATTATCATCGAAGAGTGGGTACTTGTTGTCGGGGGAATCATTTGCAGCAAGTTCCAGCTTATTGATATTTCTGTCTCTGAGACTATTTTTTATGTGGTTTTGCCTGCATGGCCAAGAGAACTGAAGCTCTCTGAAATTCAGTCGTTCATGCTGTTTTTTGTAGAGAAGGGAAATGAAGGCATAGAAAAATAAATCATTTCCTCTAATCCTGTGTGAAAAGGTAGTCACCATATTGGAAAACTTAATTTTCTTTTGTCCCCTCATACTTGTATGAGAGAAACTTTTAATCAGCATAGGTCAGGCAAACTAAAATTAACTTTATTCTAAAACTGCTATGGTGCCATAACTCACTTTCTTTGCCTTCTCTTACAAGGGAAGGTTGGTGAGGAGTTCTGAAAGAGAAAAGATGCTTAGCTAAAGAAATTTGAAAGGTTTTCCTCGCCTCAAAGTTACAGCAAGTGTTTCAGGGAGCCAAAAAATGTGACTTTCCCTAGAAATGATTGTTGTAGCTGAATTATGATTCAGGACGTTCCACGACTGCCCCTCTGTGCTCCTCAAGGTTTTTGGTGTCTTGCATTGTCCCAGATAGAGAACAAAATGAAACTCTCAACAGTTTTGTCTACCTTTTTCCCCTCTATACCAAGGCTTTGCAGCACCATTACAATGTAGATTATCATATTTAAAACCTGTGATGACACCGTTGTACCCATCTGAATGATTAATCTGCTCATTAAAAGAGTGCCGATGGGCTAGTCTAATTGGAACATGGATCTTCTTAAAGGACGGTACAGGGTCGGGAATGGGAAATATTACTCATAACATAAAGTAGGGATTAATTATGCTACTAAATACTACTGTGTGAAATTTACATATGGGTCTGGTTAGAGACAAGGATTAGAAAAAGTGTAGCATCCTATTTTATAACATTTATGTCAACTTTAAGACAGGTGGTGTGTTACTACCCTAATCCCAAATCTTAAATCAACATTTACAAAAGCTGTTATAAACTGAAATGCCACAAAAGGCTTAGAGGTTGGGATAAACACAGAATTTGCATCTGTGAATCACTGTGATTTAACTGTATGGGTTTAAAAAAACAACTGCAAAGATGCAGAGCCACAGTGCAATCTCTCCTCTCTGTCAAACCTCAAACTTCTGGATGATATTAATCTCCCTAGAGAATGAAAATACAGTTGAGATCTTTAAGAAAATAGGCAAATCCACCAAGCACAAGTTTGCAAATATTTTTTTAAAACAAGTAATATTTTAAACAAGTAATATCTTCAAACAAGTGATATTTATAAAATATGTTTGGGGATTGTGCTAGCAGACCAGGGGATAGGAGAATTGAAAGTTCAACATTAGGGCTTTTCTGTCGCAAATATTTTTGTAGTCACACAATTAGAAAAAATACTATGCATCATGGAAACAGATTCTTTGGGTTGAAAAGAATCCTAAAGGCCTTTTATTCTGTCTCTCTCAGTTTGAGATGAGGGAGCACAAGTACTTAGTGACAGGCCAGAGCTGAACATCACAATTCCTTACTCATCATCCAGTGCCATTCCCAGCATCTCTAGTCTGGTTTCCAGGTGTCTTGACACGTTGGATAATCTGTTTGATGCATCATGTCTTAGGATATTTCTGTTTACTGAAGTCAGATCTGTTTGACAAACATGAAATATTTTCTTACGTATCTTGAAGATTTGTTGCATTGCTACTACTGAAAATTCATATTCTTTTTTATGTGTAGGCAGATGTCATGTTGTGTGTGCAATAACAAAATAAAAAAGTGGGAAGCTTTTGCCCTGGAATAAGCAGTCTACTGTGCTGGTGGGTCCAACCAAAATGGAAATGAAAATTAGGGACCTTGGTTACTGGTGGGCTCTACTTGTTTGAGGAATTTAGAGGATTGCATACCAGTTGTTTTGGGTGCTGCCAAGCTTGGAGCATCTCCTTGGGCCTGTGTGACCTGTGATATTTCTGGAGTTGGGGAAGTGTTAGGTAGAAATGCTGAGTTTAAGGGAAACTTCATGGGCCGCCAAGTAAGATTCTGCATCCCTTTGGGCTTTAAAAAGCCTTTTATTCTCCTTCACCACTCTTCCTATTTGTTCTATCCTCTTCATTCTATCCTACTTATCTTATGGTTTGAGTTCACCATCCTCTCCCACCAGATTACTATATTCCCAGCTATTTCTCTGCCTCTTGGTCTTGACCTTACTCAATCTGTTATCTATGCAGCAGCTAGAATGATCTTTTTGATATTTGTGACATGGCTCTCCTGCTTAAAATTGGCAGTCAGTTGGACAGCCTGGCTCCTCACTGTCTTAGGGATCGAAGTCTGAGGTCTTTATCGCGGCACGTGGTATCTCTCACCGCCTTGCTGCTTGCTTCTCCCCCTCCCCCATCGCCGATGCCAACTTGCTGCAGACTGAGTCTGCTTTTGCCTGTGCACCTGTTTTCCCTATAACTTGGATGTCCTTCTCAGCTTTCCCCTCGCCTCAGCTTTCATCTGGCTGCCTCTGACTTATCTTCAGGATTAATTTCAACATTAGCCCCTCCTTAGCTCGACCACCTTAGCTAGCCTGCATCCTGCCCTGTATAGCAGTGCTTTTCACAGGGCGTGTGACAGTTTACCACCCAGCTTTTTGCTATCAGCGAGCTCCTTGGGAGGGAACAGGGAACACATTATCATTGTTTTTTCTATGTCTGTTTCCATGTACTTGGATTCAAAGGAGGAAATTAGTAAACATTAAAGAAAGAAAAGAAAGAAACCTCTACAAGAATTTATACTCTAGTAAGTTGTGCAGAGGAAAATGTTCTAATTAATTGTTTGGTTAGATCTTCCATATGCTATTTTTTTTGTTAATAGCTAGCTAGGTGCCTTTTTGTGTCACAATTTAATAGCTCAATTCTATATCTTTGTCTTCTCTTGTGTCAAGTCACAATAGTGATCTGCTGAGTACCACCATCCCCTTATTAGCAGCATTGTAAACACTAGTTTCCAATGTTGTTCCGTGGTATTTCATTTTGGTTTGTGATGTTTCTCTCACAGAGGCAGAATCCTACAGTTGATAGAAGAGGTAAAAGAGCTGCTTTTCAGTTGGAGAGAAAAGCTTGGTCATGAATTTTAGAGTATTTGATAACCTGGGTTGTGGCCTGCCTTGGAGGTCATTTCTGAAGCTGTTCTTACTGCAATCTGATGTTGGAGACCAAACTTTCAAAGAAGTCTATATTACCATTCTGAGAAAGTGAATAGCAAAGTATCATTGCAAAGTTGTTGGAAAATGTTTGTTTTCTGTGGTTAACCTCTGAATGTTTTAAAGGCTCAGAGTGGTGTGCAGAAAAGCTTTCTTTAGAAATTCAGATCTGGCGGTACCATAATTGTTTCGTGGTGGAGTTGACATTTGAGCATAGTATTCTTCAGTAAATATCCTTCATTCTCAGTCTCCACAGTCTGCAAGTGAAAATGCAAACTGTAAGCCTCCAAGAAGTTAAAAAGATACATTATGATTGTCAAACCCTGATTGGCCAAAAGGCTCAGGGATTGAAGTGGTTTGTGAATCTTCTCCAGTTTTGCTGGTAGGAGAAGATTTCTTTGTCTTCTTTGGCAAATAACGTATAGCAAGAGGATTGAGCTACGTGAGAGCTGACTTGTGTGTTTGTGAGTTACCTCTCTCAACCATGGAACCGTGGGCCTTTTATGTCAAAATGGAACTTACCCACTGTGTGATCAAACTCGTCCTTAAAGAAGTAGAAATGAAGGCCACGGAGTTGATCCAACTGGCTCAAAGTCCTATAGCTACTTGGTCCAACAGATGTGATTTGTACTCAGCTCTTGGAGTTCTAATTTGCTGTTCTTTACCCTACCGTGTAAGTCCCTACATAGGCTTTAAAGAGTGTTTTCTTTTCTTTTTAAAATCAGCCCAATAAAGAAAGCAGTAACAGTTCACTGAGGAAAGCGAATAGGTAGTAATAAGTTGCACTCAGATGAAACAGAGCTTTACTTTAGCAATACTCTGGATTATAGCACTTCAGGAATCTTCTCGATTCTGAAAGCTTTCCTGCGAGTGTGCAGAGTCACAGGCTGGCGACTGTAATCACATTTCACTTGGGGAAGCTTTGTGTTTGGCTGTGGGGTGTCACTGCCTTGTGGATAAGGGTCCATGGCAAGGTGCATGATCCTGGGCTTTCCTCAGTCCCCACGGTTCTTGGCAACCTCCCACCATTAGATTATGGGCCAAGTCTCAGAGGCTTCTGAATCAGGAACTCTGAGTTTCGTGTGATCTTTTTTTGTTGTTTTTGCTTAGGGTTTACGGGAAGGTAAGTCAGATGCCATTTTATTTTCAGAACTGAGAAAGAGGCTATGTTTATGGGCTGAGCTGGTTGTTGACAATGTTGTTTACATATTTGGAAGCACACCGCCCCTCAAGCTGCCACCAGCTTTGTCAGATCCCTTAAACCAAGTCCTGTGCTACCATCAACATTCGTCCAAATCTGTCACAACTGGCACCCTTCAGCACTGGGATGAAAAGACAGCTAATTGGTCTGTGCATGGCACAGATGCAAGGCGTAAGCAAATATCATTATTACATTTGTGCCACTAATCACTCAGGTTTATCCAAAAGATGGCATGGCTTTCCTGTTTTTTCTGGAAAAAGACTTTCCAGGGCTGAGAATGTTCACTTTTATTTTCTTGAAAAAGTTCATTCTCATTCAGAGACTTAGACGAATAAATAAAATGTTTTGGAAAAATAGAAATGATTTCCAAAATGGGAATTTTACTGAATGGTGACTGGGAAGCATGTAATTCACCTTCTATTCCTAAAATTATTTTTTTTTAACACTAAAAGGGTTAATGCTTAATGTTCTTCAAAGAAAATTTGAGAGTATGGACAGGGAAACAAAAATCACCTTTTATCCAAGAGTTATAAAAAACTCTTTTAACATTTCCTGTAGATTTTTAAAAGACAATTTTCTATGTATATATGAGAATTGTGTATTTATGAAATCAAATTATACTGTAACTTACTTATTTCATTTAATATATTGTGAATATTTTAACATAATTTATGCAGCAATTGCATAGCATTACGTCTTGTGGTTATACTTATTTAAGTACCCCTTTGCTGTGAAATAGTCAACTTATTTAACTTTTTTCCGGTTGTTAAAATGGAACACTGAATCATCTTGCATATCAGTATTTGGGTTGCAATCTGATTTTGTTCTTTCATCCATACTCCTCTAAGTGTAGTCTTTGGTTTAAAGGAGATGAGTGGTGGAGTTGACATTTGAGCATAGTATTCTTCAGTAAATATCATTCATTCTCAGTCTCCACATTCTGCAAGTGAAAATGCAAACTGTAAGCCTCCAAGAAGTTAAAAAGATACGTTATGATTGTCAAACCCTGATTGGCCAAAAGGCTCAGGGAATGATGAAGTGTTTTACCTACTTCTATTTTTACCCACTTGTTAAAAGAGGGCAGTTCACTGGCATCCTCAACACATTTCACTTAAAAACTTTGCCTACTTACTAACTGAAATATACATTTTACTTCCTATATTAATTTGCATTTATTATTATTACTGTAGAGTTTGAATTTGTGTGTGTCACTTACGTTTTTATTATGTGTTTGTGTGTGAGTTGCATGTCCATTTTCTTTTCTTCCTCACAGATTTTTACTTAGATTTAAAATAGCACTTCTCGTCTTGCAGCTCATAAACAGCCATGATTACATGAAAGTTTGACTGAGACAGGGAGACCTGTTTCCAAGAAGGTGCATTGAGAAGGCTGTAGGCGCTGGGAGGCCTCCCAGGGTGCTTGACTGTCCTCACGACCTTCCAGCTGGCTCTCCCAGACTGTATGAGCTGGAAGACAGTAAAGTGGAAACTGAAACGTCTTCCCCACCTGTCTTGGAAGTCACAGGTTGCCAGTTCTGCCCTGTTCTTGTTACTAGCTTCATTTACCTTCGGGGGAAGGGAATTAAATTCCACGGGTTTGAAACATCACCTCTTAAAGAATTCTGGATATATTTAAAAACTGCATCTTAAAAAATGAGCCATATTTTTGAAGTACTTTTCTCCAGTTTCTCCTTCACGTTTAATTTTTTTCACACCCAGAGATGTAAAATTTAATGTACATGTCTATGAATCATTTCTTTTTTCAAAGTCTTTTCACCAATGCTTAGCAAGGTCTTCTCTCCTCTCAGGTCTGATAAATAGCCACCCATGTTGTCTTTCAATTCCTTGTTGATTTCACTTTTTTCTAATAAAGGAATGCTCTTCAGTATTTCTACCATTTATTTTTAGTGTATGGTATTAGATAATACTCATTTTTTCCCTAAATAATTAACATTTATTTTAGTGGTGATTTTTAAATACGTGTGTCTTTTCCGAACAATGTGCAATGCCTCTTTAATTATCGATAAATACAAGGTGACTCTTCAGCTGATACTTGTAGTACTGCCATAGCCCTTATCAAAATCTTTAGAAACCTCCAGGCTGGCTGGTAAATAATGGTATTCTGAGCCGCTCATCTTTTCCTTCCCCTCAGTTAAGATCTTTTTGTATCAAGGAAAAGTCTTCTCTGACAGGTGGACAGGGGGTGTGTGTGGTTCTGGGCTTCCCTGCTTGGAGCTCCAGGGACAATGCAGGTGTCACTTCTGCTATTTTTAATGTCACCCTTTAGGATATTCATATAGGCACGTGGCTTTTCATTCTGTCACACTGATTGGTCAGTCTTGTCAAATCCCCTTATTGTGCATTTTAAAATTTCTATGACCATATAATATATTTTAATTTTACAACCATACTCTATTTTTGTAACTATTATTTTTTATTTATTCTTGTATACGAAATGGTACGATAATTTCTTTAGGTTAAAATAATTCCTCTAGGATATTGAGTAAAATTATATTAAAGATTGAGAAAGAATTCTATATTGCATTGAGTCTTACCACTTGAAAAAATGTATATTTATTTGAGTCTTTGATATTCATTAAGTAGGATTTGTCTTTGTACTTTTGACTGGATTGTTTTTTGTTCATTTTATCATTTTTGCAATTAGGAATAATTCTTTTCTAAGCTATTGGAAAATGGTTATTGTTACTATTCATATTTGTTAATTGTCTTTTATACAGTACTTTTTCAAGCTTCACAAAATGAAACGCTACTAAAATCCTTTACCTAACCTTTTCTCCCATGCAGAGTTTTAAATAGCCTTGATGTGATGTATAAAAATTCTGGCCACTTATAATAACCAGTTCGGACATTCTGGAGTGACGTGTAAATCAGAAAGGCAAAATCACATGTCATTGGTACTCAAAATACTAACCTTAAAGTTTCCTTTTTCTTCATTGAATATTTCTGCTCAAAATTACACATCATTCAAAATGCAAATGACACACGGCATTGAACCTGGGTACCTGGTCAAGTCCTGCACAGGGTGATTTGAAGACAGTGTCTCTGGTTCTCCTAAGATTGTCTCGTCTGGACCTGAAGTTTATTCCCGAGCCTGCCTGGCCTCTGCCCCTGTGTTTTAAAAATGATGGGGTGACCCTTAGCAAGGCAGTAAGATCAGTGTGATATGTATATTAACCTGTCCATGGGGGAAAATGCTAAAAGTAACAGGCCTGTAATGTAAGTAATAGTGTTAGTCTCTGAAAAACATGCTGCTTTTGCCTTGATGCTAATCAGGAAACCATCAGACAGTCTTCCCTGACTGAGCAAGGGCAGGGCAGAAAGGAAGTCAGCTGTCATCATGTTTTTGAAGAAGAAGAAAAAAAAAATGAGAGGTGAACTGAACTCTGTGATAGGAACCTCACTGGTAGGCCGCTTCCTGAATTTAAAGGTGTGGTGCTCCAATCAGCAGCACAAATTGGAGGCATCTGATTTGCATGGATTAACAGGAGTGGGTCACAACCTTCTGACGGGTCAATGGCACCACTGGGGATTTGAAGGAAACTTTGATTCTTCCTCTTTTCGCCTTCTACGATGCAGCAATCATGCTGTTCTATTGTAAAAGAGGATCCCTGACTTATAAAGCCAAGCTTGTCATTTAAATTCACCCAAGTTAGGACACCACGGAGCTCTGTCAGATGTCACTCTCAATACAGCAGGACAATGTTTTTCAACGGCTTTCTAACCCCTCTGCCTGGAAACACAGAGGTCTGGATCAAGGAGGAGGGGCAGCTCACTGGGCTTGGAGGATTTTTACAAAGGCAAGATTGGGATTTTTCATTTCAGGCAGGTTTTCTTTTTCTTTACGTTTTCTTCTTCTCATTTTTTTTTTTTTTCTTTTTTTACCCCTTTTCCCTTTAAGCCATGTGTAAAGGATATTTCCACAAAAGGAGAGTAGGAAAAAAAAAAAAAAATCAGGTTGGTTGTAAGGACTACTTCATTTGAGCGTGTCCTGGAAGGTATTTAAGCCTGGGAGTGATGTTGGTATTTTTCTACATCTGAGGTAATGGCTGTTTGCCAATAACTTCCCTTGAAAAATATTGTTTTGCTTTGTAACTATGAAACATTTGGCAGAGGAACCATCTATGGCAGAATATGGACAAAGAAAAATGAAGGTTTTCTGATTGGGCCTCTGTTGCCCACACCCTGTGAAAATAAGAAGCACATGCCATCAGAGTGGGGTTTAATGGAAGCACTCTTGCTTGAGGAGTGTTAAGATGGTAGTTGAAAGGGTAGCACAACTGTTTCTTAAGCTTTGATTAACAGAAGCTTGAGGAGTAGTATGTTCTGGCATTTCTAACATTATGCTTAATGGGCCCTTGTTCTTTTCTATGCTTAGCACTGATGGTTTACTCTGGATTGTGGGACATGCAATGAAATGCGCTTGGTTCCTACCCTTTTGAAACTTCTTGTTCATCAACTTTCCTTTCTCCCATGGCTTGATCTTTGCTGTTTGAACAGCTATTCTTTTTGCACACACTATTATTATTTTTTTGGGCCATTCCACCCATTAAGGTGGTAAATATTTTCCCTACCATTTGTTTGCACATTTGTGATGTTTAAACCCCCAAAGCCTCATCTTTCTTTTCTGTAAAATGGGATCAATAGTATGTACTCCCACAGTGTGCATGTGGGGAGTAAACAATAGAAGGTATGTAGAACACTTGGCTGAGGGCTTGGCACAGGGCATTCATACAGCATTTGGGAGCTGCTAACATTTTGTATTAGTAGAAAAAGTGCAGGCATGACGTCATGGAATGCATGCGTAACGACTAGAACCTTCTGCTCTGGTGAAGGCATTGGAATTGTTCTACCATACTTTGTCTTCTTTTACTAAACATTGTCTTTTTAAACAGAATCAATTATTATTTGGATAGTTGGAGAGAACTTGCAAGACTTAAGTTCATGATTTGAAATAAATTCTCAGGGGTTGTTGCAAAAGGAATATCAAAGGGTGGAGAGACAGAGAGAAAGAGAGGCCGAGACAGAGATAGAGAATTTTAACACGAATCTCTTGTTAAACTGGCAGTTTAAATTCCAGTATTGAAGTCTCTTGGACTTCTTTTTGAGTTGTCTTTTAATTCGCAAATGCCCTTTAAATTGTAGGAATTCTTATTCTCCTAATGAAAAACATTAGGTTGCATCTCTGTGAGGGGAATTGCAGCACACTGCACTGTTTGCCTAGAAAGGTTGTGACACACACACAGCCATGTTCCTCTAAAGTAGATGCTTCCTTGGCAGCATGGGTTCATGGAAAGAAGCAAGTTGCTACACAGTAACCTGAGTTCAAATGTTGTGCATGAGGATGCGTGTGCACACATACTGCTGTGTATTTGTTCATTTAATGCCATGCCTGGCATATTCAATCAGGACCTTGCAAAAATAAATAACAAATGTATCAGATACACACTTGATGTAGAAATCAGTGGCCAGCATTGCTACAGTTATTCCTCTTTTGGTAATGTGGTGGCGAAACAGAGCTCTAATCTTGCTCTTCCTTTCCCCTGGTGACTGAACCTGCAGTCTCCTCTGTGACTTTCCCCAGTGACAGCACACATCATCTTTGAAGATTGATCTGAGTTTGGGAAACAACCAGGCAGTGATCTGGTGCCAAGTCTGGTGGAAAAAATGTCCATGAAAATCCCCTTGGGATCAGAAATGCTGTAAGTCTGTGAGGGAACTATGTTGCAATGAACTCTAGCACTCTGCCCTGATTCAAAAGAAAAGCTGGAAGTGGTCTTAGGAAGATCCACTAAGCCACTGATAGGAATGGGGTGGATTCATTTTGCAGCATGGTAGTAGTTTGCTTCAAAATCAGTCTCACTGCAGATCCCACGTTGGCCCTTGAGCTCTCTCAGAAAAAGGGGGTGGGGCTCTTGGTGATGTGAAAAGTAGAGTTAAGGTCTGGGGCTGTTGACTTAGTCCTGTCTTTGCATGAAAAGTTTGTTGCATGAATCTGCTCTGCAGTTACTTCTGTGTAATCTGCCCTGCCATCCATTGCAAGATAAAAATATGCTTGGGGCATATTATTCCATGTTAAGTTTCCGAATGATTTCTCTTTTTTACCTTATTTTCATCTCCTTTTCTCATATACTCAATGCTCTATCACTGCTCATCTCAAGTCCTAGAGAAAAAAATGATGTGAGAAAAGAATTCACAAAAAGCTTTTGTCTCTGTTTTGACTCTTCCTATGAATATTTGTAGTTACAAATTGATGTCCAAATAGGCAGTGACTCAAAAAAGGGAAATACGATTCTCATTTTTTTTTTAGTATCTCAGACATAGTGAGATTACATTTGAATTCAGGAGAGGAGGGGACTATACTACCTGCCACACTGCTAGCAGACGCTACCAAACTTTCTGGAACCATCTCCAACTTTTCACCACTCCTTGGGTTAGACACTAATACCAACAATCCATACCAAATAAGATTCTGTTGCTTAAAAAGATACCATTAGATAGGGATACTCCTAAGGACAGTTTATAACCAGTGGGTGACATGTTTGTTCTCATGGCACAACTTTCAAAAACAGTAACTATAAACTTATTTGAGTTCAATTCATTTGCCTGAATTTTGTGATTTTTGCAAGGCCTACAGTGCATTTGGCACCTTAGCTGGTGCAATTGGATTTTAATGTGCTTGAAAAGCCACAGTTTCCTTGGCCTGGCTGAACAGGCCACTGTCATCCCATTATGAACTGGACTGTGCCACAGTGACTCAGGAGTTCCAGGGAGGGTCTTCAGCTGTCAACCCCTGCAACCCCCACCTGTCGGCTGCACACTGAGCTCAACATTACCAAGAAGCTGGAAACTGAAAGCTGCGTATAGACTACCCTGAGAAAATCATGGTTAATCAAGTAGAAAATTTAACTATTTGCATCAGCACAATAATACATAGACACATAAGACTTTCAGTTCCCCAAACCCAAGAAGTGGTTTAACAACATCGTGTGAAGTTTGACATCCTGCTCTATGGGGCAGGTTGGGAAAAATACACTAAAATCCCCCCATTTATGTAGAGAAGTGTGCATATTTTTCCCTAATTATGGAAGGTAGCTTTTCTTTTCTTTTCTTTCTTTCTTTTTCTTTTTCTCCTATCATTCGTTCTTTCTTTTTGCCTATGCTTTCAGTATGCTAATAAAACTCAAATATGGAACCGTTGGTTAAAAATACAATCACATCTCTAAGATACATTCTTCTTTAATTTTGGAGATTCTGAATACTTATAACCCTTTGCCACTGGATTGTCCTCTCTCCCAGTGCCTGCCTCTAAAACTCTCAAGCTTTGGGTGTCTCTGGTACCCAGAAAGCTAGCAGGTCATTAAGGACAGTGCAGAAAACCCCTCTGGGTGACATCTTATTTTTTAAAACTATGATTTGAACCTTCTCCCAGAATCTTCCCTTTCCTCCTTCTGTTTGTTTCTTCCAAAAGGCAATGTATGGTTGGCAGTTTCCTGAGTCCTGGACAGTGGAGGATTAAGCTGGCGTTACTGAGATGTGATCCTGTAATTCAGGGCACTGACTTCGGTGGAAGAGGTCCAGGCTGTACGAGAAGGACAGGTTAAAGCTCTGTTTCAGTGTCTCTGCTGCTTCTTCCCAGGCAGGATGGCGATCTCCGGCATTTATTTATCTATGAGGCTTGCAAAATCATAGCCTTTCATAATGGTAAATAAAACGTGTTGGAGTTAATGTGAAGAAGAAAGAGGCAATTACAACTCCTTAAAACAGTCTTAAAATATACTTAAGCAGAGGTTTGCCATGTAAACACACAATTAAAGCAGGAATTTGTGATGGATACAAGGGTTTGACAATCCCAGACATACTGTTTACTGGTATAGTCAGCAGATGAATAAGTCAACCGATCCCAGATGTGCCGCTTATAAATATAAACTCATGTCTTACTATGATGTATGCCTGCTAGTAGCAACAAATTACTTTTGTATTTAACTCTTACCTATTTGCTGGAGGAAGCTTTGTAATACTCACTTGCTTAAAAAAAAAGGATTTTTAATGGGTTTCCTCTTTCAAAAGTGGTAACCAAATATCTAGAAAAAAAGTACTTTTGTGCAGGAATCATTTTAAAGGACAGGTTTAAATGGGTTTACTTTTTTCTTTTAAGTCAGATATCTAAGCCTTATATCCCTAGCCACAGTTTTCAGATATTTGCAGCCTAATTAATTCTTAGGAAATCGAATCTGAATTGAATTAATTTTCCCTTTTAGGGCACATGAAGCAAGTTTTAGGTAAGAAAAAAATGAAAACAGCTTTTGTTGCACATAATTCTTGCAGCTAATGAAAAGTAATATTGCTGTTCTTTTCAAATAATGCAATAACAAAACACTGAAAGAGAGCATTGCATTGTATTGTTATATTTGCTGTTTAAATAATTTAGCTGCAAAAATCTGAAGGCTGCTTTAGCTGTAATTAATTATTCATTAATGACATGCTAATTGCACAATACCTTTGAATATTTAACAAAATGCAAAAGCCAGGCTCTGAAGTTATGTTTTTAGTACAGAGAGAGGGGGAAATCCTTTAGTCCATCATTGCATCAGTAGGACAAAACAGTCATTTTTTTTTTCAAATGTGAGGTAAAGTAGTAGTACTGGCCTACTTTCCATTCACCATCTCAGTCACCCTTTGTGCCGAGGAATATAATGTCCTTATCTAGACTTAACAATTGACAGGGTGGTAAATCCCCTGACTTTTGTCCAAATGATTTCTTTACAAAAATGGCTTAATTATCGCCTTTCCCTAGCTTTTTGACTAACAAAAGACCCTGGATCTCTTTTTTCCTTTCTTTTCTATTTACTGTAAGAAGCCCTTTGAAATGTGATAGTTTAATCGGCAACACCTTCTGCAGGGGGATACTGAGAAGCCAGCATGGCCCTGCCTGGAGCTCAAGTTCCTGTGTGAACATTACCATGGTTAGGAGATATGACCTTTATTATGCCAAAGCCATCCTGGACTTTTAGGATGAAAAACTCCTGAGTGCTTAGTAGTCGACTTCGTTTGTTTCTGCTAATAAAAGCTGGCGGGTTTTTAACAGTATCTTTTAGTGGGCAGGATGACTAAAGGGCAGTCCTGTTGAACTGGCTTAGTTGTGTTTCATTAATTTCCCCTAAGGCCTGGAGTTTGCATCTTTCTGCACCCTGTCTCTGTTTTCAAGCTTCAAAGCTCCTCATTGTCTCTGACTTGTATGTCGGGGATAGTCTTGGTAGTGAATAAACACAGAAAAGGGACTGGTTTTTTTCTTTTTATTCGTCATTATCACATCTTGGTCTACATCTGAGAATCACCAGCCCCTAATTTAGTCCAATGTGGTGAGCTGTGTGGCAGCCTGTCCTTGCGGTTGAAAGTATGTTTCATGCACTAGCGTCTATTTACTCAGTCATATTTTGCATATAACTTCCATTACTGTTAATGGCGTGTGTGAACACTCATTGGTGGGAAGACCCTATTGAATTGGTGCATTATCAGAAAGGTAAGGAGTTAGCAGCATACTCCATGTCTGGTCCATGAAAGATTTTAGTATTCTATGGCTTTAATTCTTTTTATTGTTTATTTATTTAGAACCAGGAATCAAACTCAGGACCTTGCACTTGCCAGGCAGGCACCGTCACTGAGCTACATCCCCAGCCTTTAGTATGCTATGGATATACTGAACAATCAAATGAGAAATCACCATTACAAACGTGCAGCTGCTTGGAAGGAGGATGGAGCAGAGAAGGAAGGGATTCCCTCAAGTTGGTACCAAGCTTCCTTTTCTGTGTTTGCATTCTAATCTTTGAGGAATACCACATCTGCTTGTAGCCATTGTTCAACATGATAATATAGAATAGAATTCCTGTTTCATTGGCTTTGTAGGGCACACACAGCCAAAACTATGCCAGGGTAGAAGTGTTTATAATCCATTTGGGAAGTCACAGCTTGCTAAATGAAAATTGAAATAGTGTAGAAGTAGTGTGTGGTTCAGTGTCACATGAATCAAACAGTTTGGGACTACATGCATCAGGCTCAGGTAACAGTCTGATGCAGTTCGGCTTACAACTTTTTCATTCTAAGTTTGAACTAACATTGTAAAATTGGGAGATTTATATTAAAGGCCAACTCACCTTGTTTTGAAGAGCCAGAGTTCCAGCAACATGGAACTGCTATTTCCACAAGGGAGCACCCGGCAGAGCTAAACACGTGGTCCTGCCCTCTCCAGCTCAGTTGCTCACCTACCTGCTACCTTCAAGCCTCCTAATTGGCACTGCATATGGGGATGTGAGGCACAAATGACTGTGGGTTAGAGGGGCCAG
Organism: Cavia porcellus; assembly: GCF_034190915.1. Taxonomy (NCBI): domain Eukaryota; kingdom Metazoa; phylum Chordata; class Mammalia; order Rodentia; family Caviidae; genus Cavia; species Cavia porcellus. Next base: position 14,111,961 of record NW_026947502.1, on the reverse strand, counting down.
GGGATGTTGACATTTAGACAAGTTCTACCACGTAAATGCTGCCCACTTCTATGGTATCCATGATATTGTTATGAGGGGTCCTGTGGGGCTGCTTTTTAGGTCCTTGTGCCTTGAACAAAGAATCGTACAAGACACAGAGAAAAGGCAGTGACAATGCACATGTGTTGAAAGTGTCCGCTGTGAGAGGACTGGTGACAAAGCTCACAATGGCCCAAAGCAAAAGGGACAAGGTGTCTTTATATCCAAAATTCCTGGGTTGTCCTTCACCTTCTGCAAACAAAGCACTGAGGCAGTTGTCTCATGAAAAACTCACTTTAAATCTGGCTTTACACCAGATTTAAACTGTCCCATCAAGAAACTTGCTTGGCTTCTCACCAGATCTGAATGAAGGATCAGGAGCAGTGTCTTTTGATTGGCTGTGGCCACATGCAAATGCAGCATTGGAAAGAACATCTTCTGATTGGTCCTGAGAACAGCACCAGATTTGACTGTAAGACTGAAAATAACACTTTTCTGATTGGTGCTCAGCTGTACACCTGACATCATTTTGGGGTTCTGTGTTCTGTGCATGGCTCCTTTTTTTCAGGAAACATCTCACTCAAACTGTTAACCGTGACCTTTGACACATTCCACCCAGTTGCTCTTCTGGTTTGCCTCAGCCCTGATCTCCTACCTCACTATGATTTCAGATAGTTCACTTTGCTCATTTACAGTCTCTTCTTTCCTCAGATTAAAACATGAACGTCTCCCAAGCCATTAGGAAGTACTCAGTTGTCTTCTCCATGGGCCTCGCATCAGTGCCAATGTCACTAATAAGACTTAGTGTAGTCCTTTTTAGATCTTGAAATAACTTTTATTAAGCCAGTCTTCTCTGCAAGATACTGGCCTAGGCACTTTTCACACAAATGCTGTACTTTTCTGTCCCATAAAGGTGCAACTTGGCAGCAGTCACTGGAAGGTGTTAGATTGTGACAGTGAAATATTGGACAGAGCGAAGTTTTGTGGGGAAGGGCAGTATGAAGGACAGGCCACCATACTTCAGTAGCTCTGGGCCTTCAGCCTGTCCAGCAAGTGTCTTTTCTCAGGTGTGTCCACTAAGGATTAATGGACGATGCTGTTGCATAACACTGTGCTTCTTTCCAAGTCCCGAAGTAAATAACATCTAAAGGAAGTGGGCAGGATTGCCAAGAGAAGTCAGTTGCACGAGTGTTAATTAGAGACCTTTGGGCCAGGAAATAGAGAAGGATAAGTAATATATTTCTCCTTTGCTCACTGCCTCCCTGGAAGCCAGCCTGAAAACTTTTCATTTTGCTTAGCAACATTAGGAAGACGTCTGTGATTAGGCACCATGATGTACCAGAGGGACTTGCTTAAAAATGATACATCATGAATCTATCAGGTAAAAAATACTGGTGGGGAGTAGGCTTTATAAACTATGTGGACATTGGAGCCCTTCTTCCTTGAGATTTGGATTGGACTGGGGAATGGTGGATGGCAGGAAAGAATTGGTTCTCCTAGTATGAATTAGGGGATGCATATCCAACATGGGAGCTTGGAATCCTTGGTTAAAGTTGGATAGAATGCATACAACTTAGAGAACATTGAAGCTCATGGTTGGGCAGACTGGGTGAATATTTATTGCATACATATGGAAGGTGCAGTACTGTATTTATGGAAGGGGGCATATGGATACATTTGGATCAAGGTTCCAAATTGGTCAGCCATGTCCAGATTGGACATGGAACTTTTTTCTTCCTTCCTAGGAAATTGCTTATTTTGGGGGACCTCTTCTGAAGAAACCTAAACTTAATTTATTGTGATCTGTCCTTTTCTCTGATAAAAAAATGTTTAAAAAGAGCAAGAAGAATAATACAATGGATATACCATCAGGGTATACAGACTATAGTACTATAAAAACCAATTCTGCTTGAGATGCTTTTGTGGATTGACAAGAAACAAGTGGTTTTGGATTAAGCCATTGGTATTCATTAGTATTAAGAATCAGTTGAAGAATTGTAAAGAGTTATAAGGAGAGTCAGAAAATATATGATAAGACATAAAAATTGGTATTTTTCTATGTACCCCCAAACCACAAATGTCTGGTATGAAAAAGGAGGGTCTTTGAAATCTATTGGCATTTCCAGAAAATATTCCGTGACTGACTCCTGTTGCAAATGTGCCTTTTAGTGTTGCAGGGTGATAAAATGCCACGATCCAACTCCAGAGCACAATTAAGGGCTTATGCGATACAGCAGGCAGCCGTTCCACACTTGAGAGTTTTCTTGTATAATTAAAATAAACCGAGGGGCAGGAGGCAGAAAGGATGTGGGGAAGAAGGTCCAGCCGAAGCATATTCAGACATGACATTTTCCAGTGTCGATAACCATCAAGAGCTTGGCTTCTGTGTCCATGAAGACGGGAATGTCACATGTCAGTCAAAGGCAGAGCTGCTGAGCAGAGCCTGAGCCTGAAGGAAGCACAGTGGGGTCCATGTGGCTCCTTACCAGCCTCCTTTCAGGCTTTAATTGTACTTTCTTTGTGTCCATATCCAGATTCCTGATGAGTACTGATGAGTTTGGAGAGATGGCAGGGATTTTCAAGCTGGGATTCTAGGCCATGCATAATCCCAGCAGAATAGATAAAAATGACACACCTGAGAAGCAATTTCAGAAAGACATGTATATTTGAGAGCCATTTTAGGCACACTTGGCCCTTATGTGGTACCCATGTGTAATGTACCCGTTCTAATGCGGTCCCATTCCAATGTACGATCCCTCCATGAAGGGTTTGTTGCTGTATTTACATCTGATGGTGAATGTGTCTGACACCCTTTGGCTAAGCAGAAGCTGCCACTGGCTAGCCCCAGGCCTCACTGCCATCACACAGAACTGGAGTTGTTTGGGAAGAACTCAGATGGCTCCCTGCTAGCAAAGAAGAGCTGGCAGGCTCCACCCTGGGAGAAAGTAGTGGCTGTTTTGACACCTCCTGTCACCACCCCTGCACAGGAAAAACTGGGGTGTCTCTGTTCCTAAGAGAGGCTGCCACTTCCGGTTCCTGAATGGTTTTTCAGAAGCACGCTTGTCCTCAAGGAATGGAGGATTTACATCTTTAAAGATCATTAGAAGTTCTTGTGAGTGTCTTCAGATATTCTGTTTCAGTTCTGGAGAAAAATACAGAGGACACTTACGCTTTAGATAGAAAACCTGGGTTTTAATGGAGTAAGGTTGCTTTAGCTGTTTGGTGAGAAATATTTCAAAATAAATCACTTCCGGTTTGTACTGTCCACCACCCATTTCTACAGAGGGAAAAGGTGATGTTCATCCCTATACCTTGGCTTTGCTTTGACATGATCACCTCTCCTTTGCAATTTCTGTAGGCTACCATTCCTCTGTGTGCCTCCCAAGCTCTAGATTTATGGATTGTTAAGACACAGAAGGGACCTTAATAATTGCTGACCTTAATAAAACTTCCTAGTAAGTTTTGTCCTTCCTGCCTACAGAAATCTGTAGCTAGTGCATGATTTGCTAGTGAGTACAGGGTGGCAGATTCTGGGTTCACTGGAAACTAAAATGATGCCAAAGTCCCTGACCTCTTTCCCTGTACACGAGAGAGGTGGGGTCGTGTGTGCAGAATTTTCTGTTGCTGGGTTTGCACAATCTTATTTTCTATAGATAAGGATGGAGTGGCCATCATGGGCCTCTTCTCCCCAGACCTCCTATTCTGTTTCCCATTACAGTTGGGATTTCACAGGAGGAGTACTCATCAGCACTCATCAGTTTGCCAGGAATACAGGCTTCTGCTTGGATCAGGCACAGCCTACTCCTGAGATAAAGTGCTCTCAGCTCTGTGCCCTGAGCCTGGGCCCCAGATTGCTCCTAGATGCTGGGTGCGTGGCTGCTGCGAGAGGTTGTTTCCAGAGGAATTTGGAACTGACCAGTGATGCCACTTATAACACAACTGTCATGAATCACTCGCTTCTGTAGCTCACTATTTCATAGCCGTTTACTCTGCTAGAATGTGGACTCCAGGAAAACAGTGGTTTGTCTCTCTTCTCCACTGTGTCTCCCGAGCCTAGCACAGAGCCTTATCCGTGGTGGGCACAGGTAAACACTTGCTAAATGAAGTGAATTCACAGCCATTAGGATTCTTTTGACTCTGGAAATCAACCTTGAAATCTCCCTCAAGACTATCTGCTGAGAGTGACACTAGACTAGTCTGTATGGCCTTCTGGCCGCTCTGCATTCATGTGACCCCGTGAACGTCAGGAGATTTAATTCATCAGATGGCTGTGCTGGATTCATCTTTGTCTTCTCATTAGTCTTCCCAGCCATCATGTGGAATGGCCTTGCTTTTCTCTCTTTCCTCCTCCTCCCCTTTCTCTTCCTCTTCCTCCTCTTCGTTTTCCTCCCTTTCTTCTCCCCCTGCTCCTCTTCAGTCCCCCTCCCTCTCCATGTGCCCTGTGCTGGTCCCTCCTCTTCACTCTCCTGTCCCTTTTCGCTCTCCATCCTCCTCTTTCCCTTCTGTCTCTCCTTTTCCTCTCCTCTCATTCTCTCCTTCCCCTTTCGTTCCTCTTCCTTCCTTATCTCTTCTTTTCCCTCTCTACTTTCTCTCTCCCCGCCTTCCTCTTGTCCTCTCTCTGGCCTCCCAGCTTCCCCTGCCCTCTCCCCCTTTCTTTCACCATTTTGGGAGCATTCTTGTAAAGGCCCTTTCCTTTCCGCCATTCCCACCTGCAGATGTGCAGGTTTGCCTGAGGTCCTTACAGGGACTCTCTAGAGGCTGTTCTATGCCGACTGAATTAAACTCCACTGGCAGATGCTTCCTTAAAGGTCTCTATCATACCACTCACCCCTCAGAAACCTTCACTGGATCCTGGTTTCCTTGTCTTTGATATTAAAACCTCTTTGGAATTCATGATAGCTAGTAATCCAGTCCCATGCACCCAATCCTAATGCTTAGTAAAGCTAAAGGTCACACAGTGTGAACAGTATGAATAGCAGTCCTCATTTAATGAGGCTTTACCATGTGTCCAACACTGTCTATGTGCTTTTCGCCTAAAGGTTCTGTGTCTATTTATCCGCAGTTTATAAATGAAGTCAATGAGGCTGAACTCACCCAAGGTTACATGACTGGTTAATGTTAGAAGTTGGATTTCAACACAAGTGGTCTGATTCCAGAGACAGGGCCTTTGATAAGGAGTTCATGGTTTTAGGTTTGATGTACTTTGCTTATTACAGGAGAGAGATTTTATAAACATGCCAACACAGCACTAAATGTGGTGATGTCTTGGACAGTGCTCTACAGTGGGAAGAAAGTTATATAGTACTGTGCATATATTTTATAGTACTGTGTATATGTTTAGGCCACAGTTTCTCAGAGCAAACCCTGTATGATCTGTGTGTCACGAATTTTTACTCACTCCTTATTTTCAATACGCATAGTGAAAAGAACTTTGCATATTTATAACATGTATTTTTTTCTCTAGTATCCACATACTTTTATTTACTCAAAAAGTACTAAAGAAATACTAAATGGAAACTATTTCCAACTTAATATCAAGGAGGCTTGATCTAGAAGCAGCTAAGTTTGGCTAATTGATGGGAAACCCTGATGATACACTCTGTGTGTGTGTGTGTGTGTGTGTGTGTGTGTGCATATGTGTGCGAGTATGCCTGTTTGTGTTCATATAATGTGGGTGGAAGAGGAGGAGCAGAAAATGGACAGAGACACAAGATGAATCACGTCCGCCTCAGAGACTTGCAATATTAATAGGCTTTGACTATAGCTGGTTCTGTTTCATTGGTTGCTTTGCGTCAGCATAGCTGGATTCTCACCACAAGAAGTCATGCTTGGAAGGAAGTGTGCTGTGTTTGTACATGGCCTGATTGGACTGGGGCAGTATTCATTGCTCAGAGCCAACCACTCACATTATCATTCTTCCCAAAATGTGTGTGTCTGGCGTGAGCGCCTCTTTGACTCCTAGGAAACTTGAGCAGTTGGTGCTTGAAAGGCTCACAGAAGGCCGAAAGTGCTTATGTTCATCCTTTTATTTTCTGTCTTCTCAGTATAGAGCATTTTCAGCAACAGTTAACTGTTTTCAACTCTGTCTTTTCTTGGGGCTAGTAGGTTCACCCTAATGAGCTTCAAGGTTGTTGACATTTTCAATTAAACTCTGTTAAGTCAGCTAGACATCACTTCTTACAAAGGCTGTCAGGAGTTGTCTCCTACCCACATGTTACATTGATAATAATTATAGTAATAATTAGTTTCGTGCATATATAGCCATCTTTTCATTCGAAGTCCTTTTATTCTAGAAATCATCCAGTGGGAAGTGTCCTCTGTTGATTTGCTGTTGGAGTCCATTCCCCATATGACCACTGGGGGGCAGAAGACTAACTCTGTGGAAAGAATGTGTTTCATCTCCAGTCCTTGTGAAAGGCTAGAGCCTGCTGGGTGTGGTGGCACAGACCTGAAATTCCAGCACTCTGGGAGGATGAGGCAAGTTTGATTCTTCTTGGGCAATTTAGAGACTCAGGAAAACCTTGTCTCAAAAAAAAAAGAAAGTTGAGGGATCTACATATTCTGTATGAACTTCCTATATTTTTTGTTTCCCCAAGAGTATTCCAAGAAGTATAGCTACACAATAGCATTGTGAAATGGCTAAGAACATGGGCTTTGGGTCAGAATCCCTACATCACCACTTGTTAGCTCTCTGGCCTCGGGGAAGTTATTTTCCTGCTTTAAACTTTTAACAATACTTTAACTTCAGATCATTAGAAAAATGTGACTAAATGGCCCAGACCCAAGTGGTGTAGTTCTATAAATTATGTTGGATGTTATAGTGTAGTTGTAACTATTCCCTAGACTCAATGTCTTCCCATATGGATCACCCATTCTTTGTTGCATCTGCCCTTTGATTTCAGGAGATGTGTGGACTGAAAAACCTTCCAGGGGGTTTTCTGAAAGTCATTCAATCCTCTTCCAGGTGAAGCAGTAAGCAAGTGCCATCAGTACGCTACCACTTGGCTAGTTGCTTTGTGGTTCTCTGACCAGCAAACACAACAGCTGGCCATTCTGCTAAATAGAGGTGGGAACCAGGGACACTCCCAGAATGCACTGGGGCAATGTCAAGTGCTACAGCTACTTTCTAGGTAAATGAAACATCTGTATGCATGCAGGTGCTGGCTGTAGCTGGAAGCAGACCAGGAAATCACCTCGGAAAGGTCTTTAATAAAGAGGGTGATAAGGGGGTGGGAGTGGGTTCCTTGAGACTGTCAAGATTCTGAATCAGAATACTCAGATGCCGTAAATGCGGGACTTTCATTAGTTTGGTAGTTGTTCCTAAGAGGCATCCGGGCTTTGCAGACCTGAGGACAGGTGTTCACAATGGAAGTATGTTAGATGACTTCTGAGGAAAGGGGTTGCCTCATGGCCTCTTCTCCTTAGAAAAGCAGACATGGTGACCTACGATTACTGACTATTCACTGACCGGTTTTTTAAAATGGAGATGTCTACAGGACTTTTTCCCTCCATAAACTGTAGTGCAGATGTCAGCTTTATACTAAGTCATACCAGAGAACAAAGTCTGATTATGTCACTGTCCTGTGTACATAATGAAGTCTAGATTTTACATTCAAAATACTTTGTGACCCTACAGCCTCCCTATACTTAAAATTCAGTTTAATTATTGAACTAGTGGTGCTGGAGATTTTCAGCTTTCATGTCCTTATTCTAATCTCTTGTTCTGGCCATCTTTATGTCCATCATCTCTCGTATTCTATCAGCCTTTTTTTCCCTACTGGCCTTTTTTAAGGAATCCTTCCTGGATCTCTTTTCCCCAGCTTAGCTAGGAAAGTCTGTCCTGCCTTTAGGTGTTCACCTAGCTCTGTCTCCTGACACTTTTACATTTGTACTTTGAAGTACAGAATAGTTGTATGTTTATCGTCTCTCCTTGTTTAGTCCATAAGACCATGAAGACTGGTCTCTCATTCCTCTTTGTGTTTTCTCAGAAGTCAACCTTGGTCCTGCACAAGATAAGCACTCGAGACTTAATGTCTTGCTTCTTGATTCTTTTATATGTATAAAAGGACACTTGTGCTCCAGGTCCCAAAGTCAAGCACCAAGAGGGACACAGCTTGTGTCCCTCCAGGCCCTGTTGGAAAAGTTGGACAGGAAAGCAAACATAGCTGTATTAGGTGAGCCTACGGTAGAGATGCTTAATGGAAGGTCCTCTTCAGCAAAGTGGGAAAGACTTCTGAAAGTTAGGTCTAGAAAAATGAAGAGGCTTGGCATGGGTTCAGATCTTAACTCTCAATGTCATGGTATCTGGAGGTGAGGCTTTGAGGAGGTTGATTAGGTTTAGATGAAATCAGGAAGATGAGGTACTTCTCATGGAATGAGTATTTTTATAAAAGGGAGAGAGACCAGAGCTCATGTGGACTCAGCAAGCAGCAGGTATCTGTCTGCAAGCTGGAAGCAGGGCCTTCCCCGAACCTGACTCTGGTCTTAATAAGAACTGGGAAACACAAATTTCGGTTGCTTATAACCACTTGGTCTTCTCTACTTTGTCATGACAGCTTGAGCAGACTAAGGACGTAGTGACAGAGAGGGAGAGCACAAGTGTGTTTGAGACCCAGGGAATAGCAGGGACTAGTCCTAGAGGAGAAGGAGGAAATAACTGTTTGCAAAACCTAAGTGCTTTTAATACTGCAGAGCAGAGAGGGGAGGAGGGCAAAAGGCAGAACTGCACAGATTGTCACAAGCCAGCGGCTGCAAGGCGCCAAGGTCTGTGTTAGGGACACTGAAGCCACTCTCCTTGGAGCAAAATGGAGCCATTTGGTTAATTCTAAGGACATATTTAAAAATCACAATTTTATATTGACTACCTGGGATCTCATGGTAAGGATAAGTTTCTTTTGAACCGACAAGGATCTCAAACAAAGCAAAAACAAGATCAAAAACAAGATGTAAAGACGGGGGCACTTGAGGCAGAGTTAAAATTCCTCTCTCAAAGCTACTTTTGCCTTAAAATGTGAACACACCAGGTTCACTGTGAGATATTGTTCTCTTGGATCTTTCTGGCAGCAAGGAGCCTTGATGGGGCTCTTGAAGTGAACGGGGTTGCTTCTTGAGTAGTGCATTGAGAAAGCACAATGGCCAAGCGGGTGTGGGGGGCCCTGCTTCAGGCTTCCCCCAGTGGGTGCCTGATGAAATACATCTTGCCGTGTCCTTGAAGTGCGGAGCTGTGCAGCCCCGTGGGGTCACCTGTTCTACCCCCTGGCCAGGCAGATTATTCCTCACACTCTTGTTTCTCAGCTCTTTGTCCAGTGGCTTTATGCATCTCAAGTGATGGGGCTTCCACCTCCTCTCTTGGGAAGCCAGGCAGCACTCACACAGAGCCTGCTCCTCAGAAGGCTGCCCTGATATTCAGCCCAAGCTTTCCTTTCTGTAATTACATCCCATTCCTCTCTGCTCTACCCCGGTGCATGACCCTGAGCAATTCTTTCCCTTCATCGGTGTGCCTACACCCTTGCTCGGGGAGAGTATTTGATCCTCGGTTCTTTTTGTCATCCCGAGCTTTGCTGGTTCCTGGCTGGTGCTGCGGGATCCCTTATAAGTAGCACCTGCTGCTCCTCTGTTTAATCCTCGTGGTTTCCCAGCTTTGATTTCTGTCCAATTTGCCTATTTCTTTCAGGAGTACTGAAGGGCCCAGAATGAATCCTGGGCTTCCTCACTGTATTATTTATTCATCTTTTCTATGGAAGACCTTCTCAATGATGCTAAACCAGGTTGGGTGGAAAATAAAAATCTCTTTGAAAGACAGAGCTGATGTGAACTCCCTGCGATAGGACTCTGGGCACTTCAGAGAAAAATGAGTTTGACTTCAGGGAATAGTACCACCCCCGATCCTCTGATGTGCAGGTACCTGTGCCCATTGTACTGCGGGGGCACAGGAAGCCTGAGTGTAAACTGAAGAGGAATCAGAATGGCCCCCCCAGTCAGTCTCTCTAGACCCAGCCTGTTCCCCAAGGCCAAGCCCTCCAGGACCCTTCCAGGTCCTGTGGTCTCATCTCTCCCCGCGGCTACTTTAGTATAACTAGATAAAAATATTCTGTCCTTCCTCTGAATTACCATAGTACTTTTGCATCACTTACTTTTGTGGCACTTCCTGTTCTCTGTTTTATTCATTTACCCTTTCGGTAAACTTGTAACTGGTACCTACTCTGTTCATGATATTGGAGGGCCAAGAAAATTAAAACCACAAGACGTAGTTCTCGGCCTGTTGGAGTTTCCAGCCCCGAGGAGGAAGCAAGCCAGTACGTGGGTGTAGACAGAGCTGGAGCAGGAGCGTGCTTGGACAGCTGCGTGTGAGACTGTGCAGTAGGTGTGGCTGGTTTAGATGGTCCTTCCCATCGTGGACAGGCCTCCACATCTGTGGATGGAAATCACTCTCCTATTCATCTGGGTGTCTCTATAAAGCCTAGCATGTGCCTTCCTCATTCAAGGCACCCAGCTGATACTTCTATGGAGCACTTGTACATGTCCGGCAATGTGCTAAGCCATTTCTACATATCTCATCAAGTCTTTGCAACTTTAGGAATTATTATTTCTTCCATTTAGCAAGAGGAAAAGCAGGGCTCCAGGATATGACGTATTAACCTAAAATCCCCCCAGGTGTTAGATGGTGGAGCTGAGATACTGATTTACCCTGTGGTGTCAGTTCTTCTGTGCACTGTGAGATGGAGGGGGAAACTGAGGCAGGAAGCATGGTTCTGAAGGTGGCAAATCTAAGGGCATTGTCACCTTTCAAGTGCATTTATTGACAAAAAGCAAGGGTAGGACCTTCCAGGCCTTCTGTACTGTTAGACGCCCTGGGAACATGCACACGTACGTGTTATTACATGAGTGGTGTTATGAAGATGATGGAAAATCAAGCTTCTCATTTTTCTAAAGAAAAATATTTTGGGGATCCAGTTGCATCATGTGACTTAGCCAGTCTCTGTACAAGGACTGTAGGAGGGCGGAGGGGTCTCTGTACCCCCGAAGATGGCCATCCAGTGCAAAACTAGGTGATTGAAAGTGAAACATGAGTCGTCTGTATGTTTGGAAAACCTCTGGGTATTTGGCAGAGTTTTGGTATCGTATTAACCATATTTTCTTGTTCTGGTCATATATCCACCCCAAAGTAATTGTTCGTTACATCTATTTAAATGAATCCATGGCCACTTCTGGCGAATTTTTCACTTTCAAGGGATGACTTCCTGTGTCGAATAAATGCGTTCCAGCTGTGAACTGGTTAATTACAGTGATGGGAGATGGGATATGTGATCAATTTAAGAGCTGCTAAAAGGGAGAGGACAGTCTGCCTTTTATAAATGCCTGTTTGGGAGATGAATCTCGTTTGCCTCGTGCTTACTCTTTCTGTGTATCTGCATGTGTCTGTGAATGTGTGTGTGTGTGTGTATGCGTGTGCGTGTCAGCAAGAGCCTGCAGCAGTGGGTGTGGGGTGTCTTACCAGCTGGTCTGCCCTGGGTTCGTGTCTGCTAATCTGTGAGTGGGGCAGCGACACCTGTGCCCATGGCTCCCGGGAGGCTCCCTGGGCAGGCGAGGTGGCTGCGCTGCAGCAGGCACATTTGTATCCCGTCTCTGAGATGTGTCCTCAGTGCCTTGGTGCCCACAGGCTGTGCTCTTGGAGTTCACCTTAACTGTGCCCTTGGAGCACAGCCTCTCACCAGCTGCTGCCCAAAGACTCCCTCTGGAAAACCTCTCGCCCTTCCCTGCTCAGCCAGGGCAGGGGTGAGGGTCAGGAGCTTCCTGGACGGTGCTTGCCCACCTGAGTACCTGCACGGGGGCAGAGTGAAAGCTGGGCCCATCCTCTTACAAAGGTAAGCACTAAGGTCAGCTTTTCCTGTTTAATAGATTAAAAAATATTACCATTAACACCTTGGGTCTTGGGGCCGGCCTGCCTTGGTTATGTCCTGGTACTAACATTTTTATTTTTTAATGCATCTTGGACAAATTAACCTCTATGAATCTGTTTCCTCCATTGTAAAATAGGGATAATAGTGTCTCCCTTGTAGACTTCTTAGGAGTACAGTTATAGACTGAAAGCCTTCTTCACAGGACAGTACACAGGTTTTCACTACCTCCTTGGCAAAGACATTTAGAAAACATTGTGTCAGACACTGGACTCTGCACATTTTACGCGCACCACACTGTTTGATCTGTTTTGTTTTATATTTTGGTGCTGGGGATTGAATCCAGGGCCTTCATAGTGAGCTGTATCATCAACTCTTTATTAATTTTGAGGGGAAGTGCTTCTAAACTGCCCGTGCTGGTTTTGAGAGTGCTGCCTCAGTTTTGAGAGTGCTGGGTTTACGGCTGTGTACCACCACACCCGGGTTCCTCTGATTGCTCTTCACAGTAATCGACTAAGAACACAGAGGCTATTTGGCTAAATAACTTGCAGGGCTTCTAACTCAAGTTTGAAACCAGAACCTGCAAGTTATCCAGGTACTTGTAATTGCCTGTTACAAGCCATTGAATGGCTTATTTGAAGGATGATAAATCTTTGAACTTCAGATTTTGGAAACGGGAGAAGAAATGGGCTTGGAATTTCTTAAAATGTGATATTCTATCTCCCTTTCTCTTCCAAGTCCCCTCATAGAGTAGCATGGTGTGTAATGTACCAAGTAACTTTACGGAGGGAAGTCTGGTGACGGTGGGACTGCTGTGTGTGTGTTGCACTGTATTGCCCTCGCATTGCAGAAACTAAATGAATGAATGCATGAAGAAACCAGTGCCATCGACGACAGTCACATGGCTCTGAGTTGTGAGTCAGCTTCCACGTGCCAGTCAGGAGAGTCTGTGTCATCCTCATTACTTGATAATCACACCGCATATACCGTCTTTCACCCAGCCCAGGTACTCATGCTCATCCGCCTGTGTGCACTGAAATCTTTTGAGGGTCCACATTACAGTTTAGATCTCTTCTTTTCAATGGTGTGTCACCCAGAGCGGGAGTTTTTGTGTGACTTAATATAAGAGTAAAATATGAAAAAGAGTAAAACATGAAAAAAGAATCATTAAAACTATGACATCAGGGCCAGGAATTTAGCTCAGTGGCATAAATACCTGCCTGGCAAGCACAAAGTCATGAGTTCAATCCCCAATACCAAAAACACACAAAAAACCCCCACAAAAAAACAAAACAAACCCCCCAAACAAAAACAAAAAACAAACAACCAAAACCCAAAAAACCAAAAATTGAACTATGACATAATACAGATTTTCTTTCCATGCAGACTTATAGGAGGTGTGTGTTTTGGAAGGTCTTTGAACTCTTACAATTAAAAAAAAAACTGTATTAATGATCTGTATCTCTTGTGTTAAGTTACTTAGCTTCTCGTGACTTTGAGAAACAAAATGAGGAGCCATTGGCTCAGAGCGTTTCAGTCACTTGCCTAAAATGATAGAGCCCATGTGCAATCTGGCAAAAAATGCAAGCCCAGCTCTCTGTTCATAACTGACTCCCCTTATTTTCCTTCTCTTCTGCCTCCTCTTCCTCCTCCTTTTTGTCATGGCTTTAAAAGGTTAAGAAAAAATCAACCAATCAACAAACAAACAATCCACAAATCCTTTGATGAGTAGTTTACTCTCTGGTAGGAAAAAATCTATATTATTTTTCTGAGCATCCCCAAAGCCCACGTAAATTGGGTTGTATTAAGGGTGTGATTGGGGAATGTTAGGCAAGCAATGTATTGATCCTCTCATCTCCAGCTGACAAGGTAGCTTGTATTGTGCACCTCTTTCTGTGTCTTCATTTTAGTTATAATTATGTTATCCTTCAGAATGGTGATGCTTGCCTAGCGGGGTGAGTTTTTCAGCTGCCCTTGGTCTATCCCTCTCTTTAGCAAAGAATATTTTTGAATAGACCTTTAGAGAATCAAGCTCGGGGGAAAAAAGTTTAAGTACACATGAAACAGTCATATTTTTCAAAATTTAAATAATATCCCCCATGTATGTAATGACTATATCAGTCATGTATTCTCATGGAAATGCTTCTGCAATTCTAAAGATTCAGACGAAGGAGGCCATCACTCTGTAAAATAACTCTTCTCCCTCCACCAAAAAAAGTGTCACCAAAACTCTTCAGGAAAATACTCACCCTTGAGCATCCTGCACTGTGCTGTGAGATGATTGGCAGCTTCAAATGTTGTACCCTCTTGTATAAATCTGCAGGAAACTTCAAACAAGATGAGGCTACTACTTTGGTTGTGAAATATGGAGAGTAACTTTTATTTTTTATTTACTTATTTATTTAGTCACACTGGGGATTGAATCCAGAGCCTTCTATGCTGGGCAAGTGCTTTTACACTAAGCTACCCCCCGCCCCCCAGTCCCGAGAATAGCTTTTAAATGAGTGTCCTGGGAGTGCTGTTCTGGTCTCCTAAGGACAGTTCCCAGCATTTCAGTGTTCTTTGGCCTTCTTGTGGCTGAACAATGATGAAGTTAATAGAGGAAAAATGCAGGGACTGATTATGTTATAAATTATAGAATGGTAGAATTATAAAACCGTAGCATAACAATTCCTAATAACATCTGAGACTGTCCTCCCAGATGGGTAACTGAATTATTTTGTAATTTTAACGTAAAAAAATGAACAGTTTGGTAATGGATGAACATTAAAATTATTTTTCATCGTACCTTCCTGGGTTAACAACCATTCATACTTTTGTATCTGTCTTGTATTCTTTTTTGAATGCTCACGTAAGTAGATGCGTTGCAGTCTGTGAATGTGAGAACACGCTTTCTTTCTGTGTTATTAATCTATATAATAACTACATCAGCTATGTCTGATGTTACATTTCTAGCCCACTCCTTTGTTCTATTTTATTTATATGTATTCCTTGAGTACATATTTTGTAATGACTGAATAGTTATATCTTATGAGATGTTATTTATGTAACCCATCTACAAAGCCTGTCACTTAAGTTTTTAATTTGTCATTATAACGCTAATGCTTTGGTGAACACCGGTGGTTTCCTTAGGATAGATTACTACAGGGCCAGCGACCTCCATGGTTTGAAGCCCTTGCTGGAATCCCCAAGTGTTTTCCCATTCCCGAGAAGTTGTGCCTATCTCTGTTCCCATCTGACCCTCCCCCTCCCCATGCTCATTTCTTTGCAAACCCCCAGGCACTGAGTACTCTCATTGGGGACAGCTTCTACTGAGCTACATCTCAGTGGCTGCTACAGTTAAGGCAGAAAGAGACTAGTAGAAAAGCAGAAGTGTAAATTCTAGATAATAAACCAAAATTGGCAAAGATACCTGGTTCTTACAAAGACGCTCTTGCCTCCCACGACTCGGAGCTGCCTCACCCTTCTCAGCCTGCTAGAGCATTAGCTGCCCCGCCTGTGTACGTGCTCACACTGCATTAATGTAGCTTAGATGGGAGTGAGCTTCACACCTTGTTAGAACTTCAGAGCCTCTCTAATGTCTTTCCTCTGCCCAAACCTCTGATAAAAAGCTGGTGACCTCCTGCACTTCTAATATCAAGCATTTTGAGTGTTCTCTGAAGCTAACTGGCTGTGCCAAAATTGATTTATGCCATCGTATAGATGTTTAAATTTTCTGAGATGTTTTAGAAAATTGACTAGTACTTTTCACGGACACTGTCTTTGCAAGTGACCTGAAAAACTCCATGAGCTCCTCAAATCCAGCCTCCTTCCCCATTCCAGGGTCAAACCTGTCCAAATTGGGGATGTAGTTTTCAGTCATAGCAAGTTAGATGGGTGTCTTGGAGAAGACTTCGAACTCCTGATTTTGCTGATCTGCAGCCGTGCGGTCAGTGAGGCGTGCCGAGAGCCCTTAACTGTTATTGGAAGCATAGTGTGAAACTCGGTGGACTGCACTTGGTTTCCTTTGGCAAGACAAACAAACCCTAGAAATGGGCAGCTTTATAAGAGAATTACTTTCAAACAAACCTAGATCAAATGTGAGGCTGGTCCTGCTGCTTGCATGAAGAGTTTATTGGACACTGCATTGGCATTAATGGTGCCCCTTCAGGGGAAAACCGGACGTCATAGGAAAGTTGTAGAACTATTAAATTTATGTGAGGTTCAAAATGGGCTACTAAATGAATAACCCGAGGATCTAGAATAATCTAGTGTCTTTTCAGACTTGGTGAGATTGCAGATGCGGTCACAGATATAATATGACTTGAGGAGAAAAAGAGGAACAGGGGTGATCCATACCCTGCTCTGACCTGGACTACATTTCTTCACTCAGTTGGCCTTGTCTGTGAAATGGAGGCACTTGTCCTCTTTAGACCTCTTAGAAATGGAAAAAGCATTTTTAATTGTTAGGGTGAAGGCAGTGTAGAAATTCATAATGCGATAATTAAGTTTCTAAAGTGGGTCATACAACCATAATTGTATTTGGGAGGCTGGAGCCATTTAAAGGAGAAAACTCCCAACACGTCCCACTGTAGCTGAAGTTAAATGCTGAGCCTCTGCTGTCGAGGTGGAGCAGGGAGGTTTCCATTCCCTCTGTGTTAGCAGAGCAGCAGGATTTGCCACACAAAGGCCAGGCTCCGAGGAACGTCTGTCTTTACACCCTCATGCCATCCATCCCAACGTTCCTTGATTAGTCATTTGCATGCTCATTTTTGTTTGGTTCCTCCCTGGCAGGATCTGTTAATTACTAACCATGGGACACTTAAAACAAAAACAAAAACAAAAACAAAAACAACAACAACAAAACCTGGCTGTGCTTTGTTTGCTAAAGTTTTGTTTTAGGTCCAGTAATTTGAATTGGCAGCCAGAGGGGGGAAAAATGTAACCGATACACCTGACTAGCATTTCGTATTTCCAACACTCCAAAGTACAATGCTTATGGTAATGAATTTTATCTATTACGAGGGAAAACAATCACCTTTGATGACATTATAGAATAAACACATTTAACAGCATGCTGAATTGCTGAAGTATCATTTTCAACGACCTCATTAGTGTCACTTAATTAAAACTTCCTGCTCTTGACTTTGATGCCAGTACAGGCAAAAACACAGAGGGAATTGAACAAACAACAAAAAAAGGGGAGGGTGCGTTTTTTAGTGATAAATCGCAGAGGTTGCTAATGAAACCAAATTATGTACCTTTTTCCTGCAGCTCCGATAAAGTAATATGAAACACACAGCAACTTTGCATCAAACAAATTAATCAGCTGTCAGCAGATTTGCCTTATAATAATCTTTTGCACTTATTGATCATTTAAAGGGGGGGGGCACTTTTTTTTCCTCCATACACAAGCATTAGGTTGGTGATAATTAAAGCCTCAGCTTCAGAAATGCCATAATAACCGTTAATTAGCAGGATGCTATTTTCAACATAATTTGCTAATTAGGCAGTGAGCTGGTATGGTGTATATACCTAATTATGAAGGGTCTTGTGCTGTAGACACATGTGACTGGACTGTAAATGACACCATTATAGAGGTCCTACCCGATTTTTAAAAAATATAGTTTGTTCAGAACTACTTAGTTCTTCGGAGACTTCTTGGTATGAGTAATATTACTCTTGGCTGTTTTGTATGAGACTCAGAGAGAGAAAGACTATACAGAAATATATAATTTCTTTTATCTGGACTAGGGAGAGACAGGGTCACTCATGCTAAAGAGGCTTTGTCACACATACCTGATACACGGGCTGATAATTTGGCACTGAACTCATGCATACTCCACCAGCAAGGAATCATTCTCCATTTGTCTGCCACACACGATTCATCTGTGGACCAGAATGCTGTAAATCTTTTCATCCTAGATGGCTACTGTAGCTTGATTTTTCTGCCACATACTGATATTCTATCAAATACATCTCACTGCCTCTTGGCCTTCCCCTCCTGCCTCTCCATCTATGTCATGAAGGAATTCTAGACTTCAAAAGTAAATGTTTATTTTTGCTTATTTTTTTCCATGAGCCTATTCTTTAACTCGCTTGGTTTAAAAAAATTAAGAAATGATAAAGTATGGAAAGCAAGGTGGGCGTTCTTGCAAAAGTCTCAAATTATATACATATTAGTAATATTTACGAGTCTAAATTTGAGCTTTTCCTCAGAGTGTAAACAGAGTGAGATCACTGGCAGATATACAAACTGGCTTCCTGGATCATAATAGCTGATTTCTTTTTAATGTTTTACCTTGTTTCAAATAAAACTATATTTCTTTATTCCCTTTAAACGAAATGAAAACTTAATTCAATAATAAATGAGCTTCAGAGCAGCACAAGAGTCACTTAACTTAAATCTTTTTGTAGAGGTTCCCACTTAAGCAGCTCGAAAGACAGTAAATCACGCTGGAGAACGGACATCCCAATTTCATTGCTGTGCTGGAGAGAGCTGAATTAATGGCCTTCTCTTTAGAATGTATGGATGCGCTTTCCAGCTGCTGAGCATGACAGTGTTATAGCTCAATTAATGTGATTTTGATGTAATTGCAGATAGGAAGCGTCATGCCGAAAAATTATTTTTTTTACATAAGAATTACATTCATCATCCAGATGTGGGTGGAGGGATGCATTTCAAGCCTGAACGTGATAATAACAGGGCTTCTATTCTTATTTCTTAATCATGTTCCCCCAAGAAGGAGGAGAACAATAAGTCTACGTGCTTCCTGTGTACTTACTATGTGCTGTGCTCTGTGCCAAGCACTGTGCTTCAGCACACCGTTTAATCTTTGCATGAAGTAGGCGCTATTGTCACCTGCATGGTCCACATGGAAAAGGGGAATCTAAGAGAAGTCAAGCCAGTGAGGGGCACGCATGCTGGGTAGCTGACATCCTGCTATCTTAACCATCGTATGGGTGATCTCCATTCTACGGGTGATCTCCATTAATTCTCATCAGCGGTTTCTGGCAGAAGGCGGTGGGATCCGTAATGTTTAAACATTCATTGCAGCTTCTTGGAACATGATAGTATAGTGTCATGAAAACAGGTTTAGCCTGGGTGCCAAGGTACGAAGCCTTGATCTGTGAATTTCTAGCTGTGTGTGGTGTCAGGCAAGCTATTTACACCGTCTGAGCTTGAACTGCCTCAACTTTACAGAGGGAAAAATAATGGTAGGTCTCTTATATAACCTGTGAAACTGTATGGAGTACTCAGGACAGTGCCTGAAACACAGCAAGTGAGCAGTAAGTGATCAGTAACAGCTAAACTACTGTTCATTAATGCAAACCAGCAGGGTCATTGGTCCCATCCAGAACAATTTTCTTTCCCTTTTTATCTTATCAGTAGGCGCAAGCTGCCTCTGGGAATGTGGCTGCTGGTCCTTTCTGGGAAGTACCCAGCATGGCATTTAGCATAATATGGGCTGTGCCTGCTGGCACTGATGTAAGAAAGCACTTTTTCTCTTTCTTTCTCCCTTCCCTTCCCTTCCCTTCCCTTCCCTTTCCTTCCCTTCCCTTCCCTTCTTTTCCTTTCCCTTCCCTTCTCCTCCTCCTCCTTTCCTTGCTTTTTTAATTCTTGTATTATTAGAATGGACAATGGTGTTAACCAAGGAAGCAACAAACAGTGAACTTGTTGGTGTAGATAACTTTATTCATTAACCCAAGAAATCACTGAATCAAAGTCCCTTTTTGGAACTCCGGGAGACAGGAATAAGAATGAAGTATGGTTTACAAACAAAATTTAAAAGATCCCTCACGTTAGAATGCAAAGAAAAACAGTGATGCCAGTGACAATTATAATGGTAACAGGCATTTATGAGTGTTTATATTCATTCCGATGCACTGCAAAATTATCCAGTTCGGTACATAAGAACAAGTATTATCCCTAATTACAGTGGAAGAATATGAAAATCAAAGAAGGTAAGTGATTTTCCCAAGGTGACATGGGTGAGAATCTTTCTTGCAGACTCTCACCTCAGCCATCGGCCCATCCTGCATAGATGGGATGGAGCCACCTCAGATTGGCCCTGAAGACAGCTGGGGAAAGAGATCTGGGTTACTTTACTTCTTAGCATTCTTCACAACAAGCAAGCCTTGTTTTTCTACTGGCACATCACTTTGTAAATAATAATGTCTTCTGTGGTTGTATTGATTAAGTTGCAATTAATAAATTACCAAAGTCTCTATGGACAGTTTATTAAGCAATCTATTATGCATAAATAGCATATATCAAGTCCCAGGCATTTTCATTGTTGTGGGTCAATAATTTAAATATGATAGTTATTTCTAATAATATACTGAATCAGAACATTTTAATATATAATAATAATCACATTTTGAATGGTGATGCTGTTAATTCTATTATTGTCTTCTGAGTCAGTATGTAAAAATGAACATTAATTTCAGTACCACATGGGGTGCATTTATATAACAAAAGCATGATCATTTGCTCATAACTAAATCAGAATAAAAAAATAACTAGGCATTTGGCTTACTGTTAAAATACAACTATGCATAGGTAGGCTTTATTATTTTGTGGACAAATAATTAAAAGGATTTTTTGTTAGAAATGTAAGCTATACATTACAGGCACATTTGAATTATGGAGGTATTAATAAAATGTATCACACTGGTCCTATTTGCTTTTGTGATTTTTTTGTCTTCTAGTAAACCTCATAGTTTGAAGCTTAGTGAAATAAGTAAGTTTCTTTTGGTCACTTGTATTTGTTTTCTTGTTCTCCCTGCCTCTATGCCATCAAACTTGGTTCTTGGACACGTGGGTAGTGGGGTATTACCTTGAATGGTGTCTGTTAACATAAGATTCTTCCTTTGAGTGTATGACTTCTTCAATTTTGTACAAATTAGGTATATTAATTAGGTTTGGGCTAAGTTACAAGCAATTCCATCTTAGCTCCAATCATGGCCTGACCCAATGGCAGAAGCTTAAATGAGACACAAGTTTACGCCTTTATTTCTATCTAGAAAGTCTAGTGATAGTGGAGAGCTAGATGATGACCCATGGCGTTGGGTTTCTAGCTTCTCTTTTGCTGTTCTGCTGTTCATGGCTTCCATTCCCAAGGTCACTTAACCATCAGAGATGGCTGCTGGAGCTCCAGCCTTTGTTTCTACATCACAGATGATGGGAAGAGGAAGGGAAAGCCCTTTTCCTTGAAAGACCTTTGAGGAGGTTCACCCACCACTGTTCTTTGTGCTTATTGGTCAGAATTATCTCCACTACACCAGGGAGATCAGGAAATGTGATTAGCCCTGTGACTGGCTGAAAATCCGGGAACCTGTTACTGTAGTTTCTAAGCTACTCTATTAGGAGTCCTGGAGCCTTTGTAAGTCTGGGGAAAGCTGTGGTATTTCTCAACTGAAAAATACACATAAATGAGAATTTAAATATCATTTGAGAAAAGGATTCCTTAAAGCCCTGTTATTCAACAACCCCAAATGCAGACTCATTTTTAAAAATTCATATTTTTCTGTCATTAATTTACCCACTTTCCATCATTCAGTTCAACAAATACTTGTTTACTTGCTATATATTTTCTTTATTCCTGGCAGTAGAGAAGTTCACAAGACAGACAGAATCCTGTTCTGATGACTGCTGCATCCCTTGGGGAGCTAGACATTGCACAAGATCAAAGTGAGACATGCTTTAGGGAAAAGAAAGCAGGTTAATGTGACAGGGAGTCCATTCACGACCAAAGCCAGAAGTTACTTTGAATTGCGTAGTCTGCACCCTTTCCAGGGAGATTACCTTTCAGCTGGAACGGCACAGGTGAATGCAGTGGATAGGTTATGGGGCCAAATATTCCATTTAACTGGAAGAGCACATACAAAGGCCCTGAGATGGGACCAAGTTTAACGTATGTCAGGATCGGAAAGAAAGCTGGACAATGGTATTGTGGGATGGCTTTAGAGAATCATCACGGAAGGGGGTTGGATGTCTAAGAGGCATATTCTCATTTCACAAGGATGATTCTGGATGCCAACATTTTTACCCAGTGGCATCTAGAGACTTGTGTTCCTTCAGAGTGCTATGATGGGGCGTTAGCAATGTGCTGAAAGGCTCATGCATGTAGAGGTAAAGTACAACCATGGCATGGGGAAGGCAGTGTGCACTCAAAGTGAAAATGCCCAAGAGCTACAGGTGAAAAGGGGCAACAGCTATCTAGTACTCTGCAGGGTGGTGCTGAGAGGGGTGGGCTCCCGGAGCCCCTGGTGGGGGAGAAGGGGATAAACAGTTAGATTACTCAGAACATCTGACTTTGTCTCGTAATTCTCATGAGGGAGTGCTTTGTAAATGACACATCTGGGCCACAAGGAAGGTCTCAAGGGCTTAAAACAGCGGGTAATTAAAGCAGTGCAACTCTGTGAACAAGTTTCAGGCTTGGTCATTAAAATGATACCACAGCCAAGGGGCTGTGGAAGGGAGCGGGCTCGGTAAGCAGTGTCCAGCTTTGGCTTTGGAGCTCAGAGGCAGTTGCTTTTGAATCTTCCATCTGACTAATCTCTATCCAGTGGAATGAGATGTGTTTTCGATTCAGAATCACTGAGATGTGGCTATGAAATGAAACTTAGAGTGAATTGGGCCAGCCCTGGCTTGGTTCATGCAGAAAAACGTGACTTGTCCATTCTTTCTGAATGTAATGTTATTTCCTCTAGAGCTAACTTCTAGAGCTAATAGTATATCCACTTGGTGTAGTGTGGCCATTTTTGGGTCCCACCTCAGTTTCCAAAGACTTTTATCCCTTTCCCAGTATTGCAGAAGCTTAGTAGAGCTGCAGTGCTTAGTCAAAATTAAATTTTGTTTCAAAATCAAATTGAATGACCTGAGATCCACCCTCCAAAGCTACAGAGGTTTCCTTAAAATATTTTTAAGGCTGCATATTTTCTTTCAGGGTTAAACTGAAAGATGGATTCATTTTCAACATTAAGTACAGGATGAGAATGATAGAGAAGTTTTGAATGGTAATTTCATGAGGAAGAAGAGCAGGTGATTTTATGAAAGGGGTGAGGTTGGGCATTCACTTTGAATGTGATGATTTGCAAGAATTTGTTAAAACTTTACCCCCCCCCCCATTTAGAAGGCTGTGCAACATTCATTATGTGAGCCAGAGGAATTTTAGAGTTACATCAACAAACTGACAAAACAGAATCCTCAGATTCTCAGCAGCCCAGTTTGGCTCGATGGAGAAGCTCTCAGCTCTTTCTGGGGTTTCAGGGGCTTCGCCCTGAGGGAGGCTTTCTGCAGTCACACTGCCCTCCTTGGATGGGCCACCTAATGGGCTAATTGTAGGCTCAGCCTTTCACTTGGACTGCAATTAGCCACTTACTTCTTTGCAGATACAAGTGGCCACTTGAATCCTCAAAAAGTCCATTGTGAATTCAGTCATTTGTGTGTCCAATTTCACCTAGAGAGA
The DNA here is from genome assembly GCF_034190915.1 of Cavia porcellus. Taxonomy (NCBI): domain Eukaryota; kingdom Metazoa; phylum Chordata; class Mammalia; order Rodentia; family Caviidae; genus Cavia; species Cavia porcellus. The sequence goes on along the minus strand of NW_026947502.1, from coordinate 14,088,593 downwards.
GGAGTTAGAGAGAAAAAAGTAAAACAGAGTAAATGATAGTCCTCAAAATAAAATTCTTTAGAAATCTAACTTAGGCTAGATTTCTTCTAAATAGCCGATATGGGAACACACTGCTCACTCTCATTTTTTTTTCAGAAGCGTATGTTAAACATAACACATTCATACACACAATACCCCATTAATAGGAGACTTATTTTTATTCTGAGTGTCCTTAATGTAGAGCAAGATATACCCACCTGCTGGTTTTCAGCTTCGTAACTTTCTGTAAATCTACTTTTCCAGACCTCTAGTTATGCTGTGTATGATTTAATTGGCTACTGTACCTTTCTGTGAAAAATGAATGTGCTAATTTCCAAAGTGATGCATTAATTTTCTTTGTTACGCATGAAATTCTGGAGAAGGGAAGATTCACTTTAAGTGCCTACCGCGCACTAAATCTATCTCAGCTAAGTGTAAGAGTTATTGTTTTCACGGTCCCTTTTGATGTGGTAGGTTATTGTTCTGCTGGGTCAGAGGGATTTACCTGGAAGATGACACATGCGGGCACTCCACCACCAGTTTTCCTTAGAAGTGCACAATAGCAACCAAAGAAAGTCACTGGGAGGGTCCTGGGTAGAAAGTCGTGTTTGGGGGGAATTCCAGGAAAGAGATTTTGACCTCTGTTACCGCACAGTGTCAAGGACAGATGGGAAGAAGGTATGAATCAATATATGTCAGCTGCACAGATGGTATAGCCATACAGTGTCCACATCCTGATTTTCTATCCCCTGAAACAGAAATTAATAATGCCTTCATTAGAGGCAGTAGCTGCCAAGCATTTGAGAGGACCCAGCACAACTCAGAGCTCTGAGTGAGATAGTAGAAATAGAGATCCTCTCTTTCTCTCTGGATTGGATCATAATGGGAAAATGAATCATCTTTTGATGCCAAGTTTTACAGATTAAACAAACTAAAGGCGGCAAGGTTGTGGTTGCTTCCTGATTTGCAATATTTTTATGCCAGGGGCTCTTTCTCCAGTTTCTACCATGTCATAGGGAGAGGGTTAACTCTATTATGCCAATTACTGGGCTCTGGGTGATGAATCTCTCAGACCAGAGTTGAAAGTAGAGTGGAAAGTACAAATAAGCAACCACAAACCACCAAAACAAGTATTGGCACATCTCTACAGGCTCCGGCTAGTAATGATGAATTCAGTATTCATCACATGGACTAATTAATGCACACTAACACATCCCAGTGCAATTTGCAAGTCACAGATTGCATTAGGTGATACAAATGACTCATTTGTGAACCTGAAGGATGACCTTTGGCAGGACTATCTGCTGACCTCAAAAATATTAAAGAAAGGTTATTTCACCTTGCCATTGTCTCCAAATGCCAAAATAGCCCAATTAAAAACCTTGACTTGGAACCATAGGAGCAGATGCAAGTCCTAAAGGGCATTAATTATTTTCAGTGTCAGCTGGTTGTGTAACCGAGGCCAAATGAGAGTTTGGAAAGCTATTAAGGCACTGTATTACATGCACTGGGTCTAAGATTTGAATTCAGAATAAGCAAAGATTTCATTCTGGTAAACTGTATAGAATTTGTGCTGGTTGTCCTGTGGAGAATTAAGGGCTAACATAGGGGAAACGAAATCCTCACTTGGAATCTCTCCTCTGCAGTCTTCCATTTGTTTTCCCACATCGATTTACAGAACCAGCATTAGTTATCATAGTGTGAGGTCAAAAGCATAAACATGTGCTTAGTACTAGTTTGCTTCCAAGTGGGCTTCCTGCCTCTCCAACACTAAACAGTAGTGATCTTGTGGTGTTTTCTATCCAAATATCATGACAGGTAAAGGTGTACATCCCAGCTAGGTTCCCATTTGACTATTTTCTGCATTTATTTAAATAATTACCAGAGTTTTAGGCAAATTAACACACAAGGAAGTTGCTATTCATGGCATTGTCTCAAGTCATCCTTTCTTTGCCCAAGTGGATTTTCATGAGTCAAACCGATGGCATGGTAAGGGCATCCACTAGGCGTAATTGGTTCATGGCAGTTCCTGTGGCTTTGGGAAAGGGTTTGCCTGCTGCAACCCTTGCCTATGGCTTTCTTGACACCAACTCTCATAATGGAAATTGACTGTCAAGGTCCATTATTTGCCCAGGAGGTATGAAACAGATTTTGGAGAGCAGAGAGTGACATTTTTTGTATAGCCTCTTTAGAGAAGTTGGAGACTGATTTATCATTACCTCTAGTTGGAAGGAATGGAACAAGAAGATGCCATGCCTAGGTCAAGGCCATAGAGTGTGGTAGAAAGCTCAGAGAACAGGAATCAGACAGAAAAGGGTTGGAAACCAATTTAGTCATTGTTAAACTTGAGCATGTACGCATCTGTGTATTCAGAACAGTAATAACAGCTGACAGGATTGTTAAGCTCAGATGTAGTTACATATATCATAAGAAGTACTATGATACTGTATTATGACTATTATTATTTTCATTGTGGAGAATTTAGAGAATATTTACAGTGACTTGATTCTTTTTCTCTAGATTTTTTTTTTCTGCACTATATGGGACTGCAGCTCCATGACAGAAAACATGGCTTAGAAATCAGAATCTTGCCTTCAAAGTGTTCTTCAATTGGGAACTTTATTAATCTTAATAAACTTCACATTCCTTCCTATAAATAATGATAATAATACCTATCACAATGTGTTTTGTTAAATGGGCTATTGGGTGCATATAATGAGGTTAAATGGGCTATTGGGTGCATATAATGCTCAGCATTCGTGTTTGACAAATAAAATATAATTGTCTTCACTTCCAGAATATTCCTATACTTTGTTCCTACAGGTACTATTAATGAATATTTGGTAGAGAGAAGATGTAGCTCTGTTTCAAGGCTTCCTGAGCCAGTTCACTGGTGTTTTACTCTAACAGTGAGGATTCTTGTTGTAATATATTTTTGCTAAATATCAACAACTTTAACAATGAAGGAAGAACTGCTTCCTATTTGGGGTCTTTATGTTTCCTTTTATTTTCCAGCATGTTATTTGATGATGCCCGTGTTGCAGATCTAAGTGTGGCAGGCATAGATTCTTCAGACAGGCTTGATCTTATCTTTGAGATAACCCATTCCAGGGTTCCCCCTCTGGCTACTTAGACTGCATGTTACCCAAGAAGCGCAAGTACCATTTGTCCCCTACAATGTTGCTATTATTCTAAAATACCATTTAAATATTTTTTCTAATTTCATTATAATGTTCTCATAAATGCCAGCAGCTAATGAAAGCTGGTTTATTTCTTGCTCTTTGGGAGGTGACCACCCATGTCAGCATTGAGGGTGTCTGCACATCCTTGCAGACCCAACAAGTGGTAAACAGATGGAGTCTGGATCCAGCGATGAATTGCCATGGAAAAGAATTTTGCTCTTTCACCAAACAAGATTTTTTAATAGCCATTTGCAGAGAACTGTGCCGTGTATAGTGGGCAAGTTGGCTCCATGGATAAAGAGTGCATTAACTGGAAGGTCACAGGGTCTATCAGCAGCTAATTTTTATATGCAAGCCCACCCTTGAATGAAGTTGCAAGAAAGCAAGCAGGAGCCAGGACCAAGGAGTTTGCATTTTAACAGAAGTCCCTCTACCTACAGCCCATGGGAATTCTGGCATAAATGGTGCTTGAGTCATGCTTGGGAGAAGTTGATGGAGCCCAACTTGCTTCACCATCAAAAATGCCAAAAGGCACAAAGAGATCAAACCAAACATGTTTCTAGAAATTTGAAGACTTTCTATTACTGAATCAGTGGAAACCTTTAAAAAAACTCAGATAAAAACAGATGTAGAACCCCCAGATGGTACCTAACTCTACGGAGCTACTCTGGTGGAAGGACATGGCCACTTGCCCCTACCTCATTCTCAGTGGCTCCAGCATCCTGGTAATGCTCTCAGAGTTCACGCCCCCTCTTCTTCCCAGAGTGGCCCCTGCCTGAGGCCTGGGCCCTGTGCACAGGAAAGAGCATCTCTGAGGAGATGCTTTACAGTGTAGGAAACTTATTAACCTTCCTGTGCTTCACTTTATTCTTTGAGCACTTAGAGGAGGTTGGGGCTATTTCACTTTTTGTCTTGAAGTTTATTTATTCACAGACTATGCTTGTGATTTTTTCTAGACAAGTACCATCCCGAGTGTTATTTATTGACTCTCTTGTCTTTCTAATAGAAGAAATCTATTTACTGTATATTTTTTACCTGCATATTGACTTATGACTTGATTTAGGCAATGTTACCTGTGCAATCAGGAGCTTGATGAACCCCTTTATTTATTTTAAAAGCTAGCACACACGAAAATAAATACATAACCACTGAAAACAGTGTAGTACCAAACCCGTGGTATATGTCCAACTTTTTGAAAATGTTGAGCTAAACAGTCTCCTTCAGTATTCAGTGAGGTTAGAATCCAGGTAGGTTTCTCTTGTTACTACTTTTGAGGATAGAGTCAGAGGAGGGGAAGAAGAAACCCAAAGAAATCCTCTGGATATTGTAAGGACAGCAGGAGAAAAAAAATTGCTTTTGTCTGTTAAAAAGAGTGAAAAAGCTTGAAGATTGGAGTGCATGAACAAAGACTCTAAATGGCTCAAAGAGAGGTTTTAATATTAATTTTGTGGAGACATAGGGCCACCAGCTGCTTAATTTTATTTAGGTCTAATAAGGAGTTTAATAACCAAGAACATCATTGGTTTCTTGTGTGTTTCTTTTATTGAGTGTCGAAGAGCTAACAGCTTTTATTACAGATCTCCCAAGGCTGGCGCTGGCTGGTTGGGACAATGCAGGAGAGGATGTTGAGGCAGAGTCCAAGGAAAGAGCCTTTCCCTGTGCTTGTCATGTTTTACAAACTGAGCTCTAAAGAGATGGCTCCTAAGACACATTGTGGGAGGCAGACGATCCAAAAGGATGGCTTGTGGCACACACTGCAGAATGAAAAGAATGTTTATGACCTGCTTATCCCATGTGAAGGGGGAACAATGACTCCAAATGTATATCTGCTGAGCTGGCTTTGAAATGCTTGCAACTTAACAGTCATGGTGGTCCAGAGACGGGAAAAAAATGGAATTGAAAAATGAGGGAAACTATGGCATGATTAAACACGGCCACTCTGAGAGTAGATTTATAACATGGAAATCAGCCCATAGTACATATATAGGTTAACATCTTAGGATGCAGAGATAGACTCTGATTCCATTTTCAGCTCTGCCACTATCTGGTTATGATTCCTTGGACACAGTTTCTAATATTTTTTTGAACCTTGGTTTATTCACCTGTCAAATGAGTATATTATTTACTTCCAAGTTTACCTTAAGTATTTAATGTCTTAAATAACTTCGCAAAATGTCTACCATGTAGAATAGGATTTTTTTGTAAATTATAGGTACTTTGAAAATCATCTTTATTATTATATATTTATTTCTTAATTTTATCAAATTTCATGAGCCAAGTAGTATAGGTGATCCATAGAGATGAACTGAAATTGATGAAATGCTGATATTCTCCAAGAAGGGCCCTCTGAAGTTATACTCTCCGGACTAGTATTAGCCTTGAGAAGTTACTACCTGACCACTTTGAGATAACCACGACAGGCCGCTTATTTGGAGACGTGAATCCTGTGCAGAGTTTCAGGGACATGCAGTCTTTGGACAGGTCATTTGCATGTTTTCAATCTTGGAATCAAGGTAGTTCCCAGTGGCTATCAGAGACGGAAGAAGGGAAGAAGTAGGAGTTCACTGTTCCTTGACAAGTTCGGTGCTCACATCCTCAACAAGGGGGTCATTGCTCTTGTCGGGAGCTCGAGGCACTGAAGGCAGGACAAGATACGGTGACTTGGGGAAACCGGAGCATTGCTCACAGAGCCCCCGTGTGAAGGGTCTTCATAAACTTCCCCTGCCAGGGAGTGAAAGCCCCGGGCGTGGGTCTGTCTCAGCACATCTGGCGCTGTCCTGGGAGTTTTGCGATCAGTTTCTAGTAATACGAGTTTATTTTCTAGCTTCCTCCTTACCCTGCATTCCTCTTACTTAACATCAGCAAACAAGAATGCTAGAACGCTCTTGTAGTACTAACCCTACAACTTCTTCACCTTCCTCAGTGGGGATGGCTGGGTTTTCTGTCCTCCGAGGGTCTCGCAAACTGACCTCTGACTGCTTGTGCCCTAACTTAGGGCTGCCTCTGTCTCAGAGGAATGCCCATATAAGTGTTCAGTTAGCGTCCTTTCAAGAGTTCTCCTTCCTGGACGATCCGCAGCCAGAGACAAAGGAGAGTGACAGAGATGGCCCCTCTGCTCTTGCCGTGTCCCACTTCTGCGACGCATTACCGCAAGTTCATCCCACATGTGTTTGCATTCTCTCTTACATTTGTCCTCTGACTATTGTTTCCTTTTGTTCCAGCAACAGCTGGAAATGGTAAATTTGTGTTTCCAGCCAATGTTTTCCTTTGCCCTGGCATTTCCAAACATTTATTTTCCGAGGAGCCAAAAATACCAGCGAAGAAGCTTTCTGAATGATCCTCGCCACGCCACCGCCCGTCGCCCTCTGAGGCTGTCCCTTTAAATGAGGCCCCTAGAGTTCACTTTCTGAAGTTCATTAGCTTGTGTTATCAATAATTTAGGATAATACTCCGGTGGAGCCTGAGTGCCTGGCCCGCCCCATTTGCACTGTCAGTTTTCTCATAGCCTAGCAGTCCAGTGAACTTGATAAGTGTCCCATCATCCTGTTAATCAAATTACTTATGAACTAAAATTGACAGTTTTCATTAATTATAAAGGATTATTCTAATTGCAATTCAAATTTATTCATTTAGAACAGACGGCATTCAGTAATATTTCAGGAAATTTGCATATTAAATGGAGAGGGTCGTCCATTAAGTATGGTAATGTATGCATATTTCCTTATTTTTAACTTCTAGGCCATATGCACTGCTGCTACTTCAGCAGGTGAAAAACCAGAACGTGCTTAATTTGTTCAACAAACACAGGGGCCAGAGCACATCCTTTGGCACTGGGAACTGGCACCCTTCTTCCTTTCTTCCTTCTGCCTCTCCTCTCCTCCCTCCCCCTGCCCCGCACACAGCCAATACTATGGTTGATCTTTCGAAGAAACTTTTTTTGATAAACCTGGGCATTCCCCCGCCCCATTTTCCTTTTCTTAGATGTAGGCACAGCTGGTAAGGGTTGATTGAAATGTTTTGCCATAGAAGCTGTGTTCATTAATTTCTTCAAGATGCTGAAGTAGGCATTAAGGTTGCCGGCTGGAGTCCTTCCCTGTGACATGTGGAACAGCAAGGGGCCTAATAGTCAGCCTTGTAACATCAACGGGTTACCCCCCTCGTGTGGCATGAACCTTTCCCCTCCAGTGAAAAATGAACCTGTCTGAGACAAAAGCACAAACCACGCATGCAATGAGACAGTGCCATTATTCACACCCATATAGGCTGTTTTCAGAGATCATTAAAAATCATATCTCCATGATATTAATAAGCACCTTCCCTGATACAGGTCTTGGGTAACAGGAAAGTATATTTAGAGCCGCCCCACCACCTACCTAATCTGAGATCATGAATCTGGGAGGGGGGAAAAGTGCCTGGGAGAGGAAGACTAACAAGCTGGTGTGGTGGCAGCCACCTGGCTTTTCAAAGAGCTGGTGTGTCCCCGCCTTCCCTGCACCTCCAGGAGCCTTGTGGGCAAAGAAAGGGTGTGCGCCCCTAACCACATCAAGGTGCTTCTGGTGAGTTTTGCCTCCTATCTTCCGAAATTATTGATATCTGGTCTTAATGATCTGAATAAAGCATCTGCCAGCTCATTCATCTCCAAACGCTCACATTGAATAACTGGTTGCTCATTTAGCTTGGTTTCAAGTAGACTTGTTTTTCATTTTCTGCAGTTAAACTAAAAGCTTTGTTGTTTTACGTACAGATATTTTACTTGCCGAGCATATTTATTTCAGTCTGTTTGTATAACACCAGCACTCTGCGGCCATATGTTATTGATTGCAAAGCCTCCACCAACTTGCATTCTGAATGGGCGCTGTGTCCTTGGTAGGTGTCCGAGGGGCTGGGACTGAGGGTGGCTCCCTGCCTTGCCAAATCTGGACTGAGGGCCCTTTCCACTCTCTCTCCTCCCCAGCAGTACATAAAACAGAACGGGCGCAGAGTCCGATTAATGCTTCCGTTGTTTGCCCCGCCTCTTCCTCAAATCTTACCAGGAGCAGGCAGAGTCCAGTTTCCTCCTTGTTGGGGTACAGCCATTTCTGCTGGAATTACTAGGAACGATGCCGGGAGAACAGACCACCAAAGGCTATTTTAGAAAACACTGATGGAAAATTCTAAGAAATCATTCAAGCCCACTGGTGTGTGTTAAGTCAAGGGAAATTTCCCTCCTGTGTAACATCTTTCCCTCTTCTTGGTTCAGCTTTAAAACCATGAAAGCCCTGGTCTTAATCCTATTTCTGATGAGAGTTAATTTTCAATGCAAGTTATAAAAAATTTAATTGTCACTGATTACTCTGACATGCAATAGTAAAATAATATAAAAGAATGCCACAAATGATTAAAGTAAAACTTAATAACGTATGCATTAAAAAATCCCATAACTCTACTTTTGTTATGGGAAATATTAAGTTGCATAATGTGACCCAGTGGTACGGCATAATTGCTTAAGAAGCTGTATTGTACAGACATTTTATATATTATATCCTCATGTGCAGTATTTCTGGTGCTGAATTCCTCAGCAGAGGGAGGCCTTGCTGGATGGATGCTAATTATATCAGAATATGAACCAAAAATGAGGCAAGGCATAGGAAGGGGTCACAATATACCGGGTCCTCTGGAATATTGAGGCAAGAATCTCAGGAGTTGCTCTTGCAGTCAACATCCACACCATCCCTACCCCCAGATAACTCTGAGATCCCTTACCATGTGTTCTGTATTCTTTTTCTGGGGACTGTTGGAGAGTTGGAAAACAAAAGTGAAGGCAAGGTATCCACATGTTACAGAGCTAGTCAAGCAGACATTAAGTGAAGGGAAGAGACTTCTCTAAGACCCATTTTTATATCTGTAAAATAAAGCTGTCATGTTCCTTGCTTTCTCCATGGGACTATAGTGAAGATCCCTGGAGACCTATCTGTTCCCTGGTGCTCCTGCTTATCAGAACCAGCTGAGAGAAGTTAAAAACACACATTTCCTGGCCCATCTAACAAGAGATTGCATCTCAGTAGCTCTGGGTTTGGGCTTGAGGATATGTGTATTTAAATATTCTCAGATGAGGTTTATAAGTCAGCAAATTTGGAAGCCAGTGGTATACTTTTCCGCAAGCACACATTGGAATACAGTCTCTTAGAGAGACAGGACTTTTTGGATAGTAATTAGAAGTAGTTCAACAGGATATGCATAGGTTTCATCAAATTTTCAATTGGGTAGAACTCCATTGTAGGATTGTAAGCATTAACGATATTCTGGAATCTGAAGTCACTAGAATCTGTTGAAGAAACAATTGTCTGAATTTGGGAAGCCTATTCGGGACTCTGATCACTTGTGTGTATCCAGAAGGCTCCATGAGGAAAATGACGCACTCCCCCATCTGAGACCCATATGACCGAGTCTAGTTGGAGGAGCCCTGAGTGCTTTTCAACCAAGTATCTAGGTCATTCTGTGTGTTCTTTATCATCACACAGGCTCTGGGAGTGAGACTGTCATTGCTCACCTGCTAAAGAAATGCAGGTAGAGAAATGGAAGAGAGGCCAGTTTCTTGTCTTGAAAGCACATGGAATGACTGGATTTATTCGCCATTATTGACGCAGAGCTGCTTCATCCCATGTTAGAGTAGGATAAATTGGATAACAATGGGCTGACAGCGCCATCCTAATCTAATATCAGTGCTGCTTAATAGTTACCTTTTAGCTGCCAAGTAGGGCATCGAGCGTGGGTGTTGAGGTTCTCAGCTGACATCGTTCCCGCCAAGGTGAACTCAGGAGCCGTAGGTTTGTTGTCCTACTCAGAATGCTCCAGGCCTGGCAGGGGGCAAGTGAGTTTTAAGGAGCGGTGATTTTGTTATGATTTGCTCAGACTGTGCTGTCCTAGTAGGCGATAGTCTTCTTTTTTAAGTTGTGGTTACAGAGTGAAACTTGCCTTTAGGTGAGCTAAAAGTGGGTTGTGTTTTCTTCCCAGTTCATTATAAACAGTTGAAAAACAAAACAAAAACTCTGCTTTTATCAAACATTTATTATTATTTTGTAACTAGTAGATTAGCAGGCTGGTTAGAGACAAATGAAATGGTTATGTCTCTTACTCTGGGAGCTGACAGCTTTTGTTCATAATACTGAGTTAGCCATAAAATGCACAAAAATAAGACCAAGTACTAACATTAAAAGAATAAATTAAAGAAGGCCCATAACACTTTATAAAATGTGGCTTATATTTAGTTTTAGTGTTCAGCGATTTCATGAAAATAAGAACTCTGTGGAGTTTCCCCTGGCTAAGGACAGTTTTTGGAGGGTTGCTGCAATTTCTGGATGTTGACTATGGCTGACAACAGAAAGGAACCTACATAGAGGAAGGCAATTCTCTCTAATGGGCTGTAAGTTCCCAAGGCTGCTCGCTAACCAAAAGAAGCCGACTCTATTTTAAAATTTAGTTTTCCTTTTGAATGTGAAACTCTGGATAAGCCTGTACTAATTGGAAAAAACAGTTTTGTGGCCTACTGGAGAGTTTTATTTTGGGGGCATTCTCATGGTGTTTTCCAAATCCTTCCTTAAATACTTCCAAAGAAGATGGGCTTCACAATTTCCATGTCTTTCCTTAAACCATCCAAGCCATTTGTTCCAAGAATTTCGTAAAGATTGGAAGGAAGAGTACCAGGTATTTCTGAGATTAATCTGAAGACAGGCATCAATTAATTTTTCATTAAGTTAAGGAAGTTACATCTAAGTAGAATATGTAGTTTAAAAACTAACCTTAGCTATGGGGAATAAACATACCATTTCTTTAGTGTGGGATTTAATTAACATGTGTTCTCCAAACATTTTCCAAGCAAGAGTATATTTAGGATTTAATGATGTTCCACCTTTCTGGACACATCTCCTTGCTGGATTGCTTTCACAAATTTCAAGTACTAGAAAAGAAAATTAGGCATGTCTTTTTTCTAAGAGAAATAGTTACGTTTTTGTGAAAAGTAGACCAACATGGGATTTTCTAACACTTCCTCATCCTGTGGAAGTTGTGACGGTGTGAGTGGTTATCATGATTGCAGTGGTGAATATTTATATCCATCTTTACAGATCAGAACCCCTAAGATCAGAGAGGAACAAATAAATTGTTTCAGACTGGCACTGGAGCCAGTAATAAAATGTCAGGTGTATTTCATAAGCCGATTAGGATGACGCTGCCTCTACAGTTCAAATGCAGGCAACTGGGAAATTGGGAAACGCACGTGTGTTTATGTTAGAAACCCTGCAATTTGCTCTTCTAATTGTGACTCTGATCTTTCCCCTGCTTATTACTATACCTGATTTATAACTATAAAAACTCTTAGCATACTCAGTGTCACTTGTCCTAAAAAGCATAGTGTCAGAAGAAGGGCAAATTCTTCCTGACCCAAACAATGATCAGAGTGTGCCCTAAAGCATGAGTTTTGATTGCCCTTAATTTAGTATGCATAACTTTAAATGGTCCTAGTGGCCATACAATTATCCAATCTGCTATAAAGTATAACCAGGGCTCCTGGTGCTGTAGTGAAGGTGGGATCTTTTTTCCTGTGAAGTCCTTGTTTTTGGCATCTGTTTCTATGTTTTCTAAACAAAAAACAAACAAACAAACAAAACCCCCACCAAAATTAGAGCACGCCACACAGACAGACAGACAGACAGAGACATACACATTCTAGAACCGTAACCTGAATATGTATTGCGGTTCCATCAGGAAAGAAATTCACACACTCAGGGTTGTCTGTAACATCTCTGTGTATTTCACAGGTTATATTTCCGTTCTGCTTTTTGGCTGCTGCCTGTGAGTTTCATTTTCCCATGTGCCATAATATTAATGTTTTTCCCTGCTGGCTTCCTAGCCCGGGGGGTCACCAATCGTGTTTCACAACACAAGACACCCAACCATAAATCTCCTTTAAATAATACAGACGGCAGGAGGGGCACTGGGGAGAGAGCCAGGCGGTTTGAACAAAGTGGCATTGATGCATGGCAAGCAGAACAGCTTGACCACAGCCTCGCTGGACAGGTAGAGAGTGGAGTAGTCTTTATTTAAGGGGAGGAAGGCATGGTCTCTGCAGGGTTCCAAAAAGCCAATGGGCTTTGCTTCTCAGTATGAGTTGGCTGCGGATCGCCGATGCTTCCTGAGAATAATCACACCACCTCTTCCCCAGCTCCACCGTCTGGAACACCCGATTAACATAATTTGTGTTTGGAGGTGCAAATGCATCTCCTTAGTTATAAATCTGTATTTCTTGAGGCCCCTTAGCCATATTTAAAATGAAGTGGAGAACTGTCAGGGTGGAAGGAACAACACGCACCTGATCAGAATGCGTGGTGTGTTTTTGGCAGAAGTTTTTTGCTCTAGTCCAAGATCCAGAGTGGTTAATTTAAGAGGACCAGAAAAAAATGTTCAGCCAAATGCAGACCCTTTACTGGAGTTGTGTAAGTGGGGTTAAGTTAACGGACAACATGGACAAAGTGTGCAAAGAAATTGAGTTCATGCATAAAGATGCAGTGTTGTGTGTGTCCACCCCTCCCCTTCCCAGTTTGGGAAATAATTGCTGAGAATACAAGGTAATATGTGTCATAAGCAAAAATGAGGAGGTGGGAGGAGCCACTGGGTTTCCACTCTCCGTAGTTTTTAGGCTCTCTGCCTGTTCGTCACGTGCGTGCCAAACTCCAGCTCTGTAATTTTTGTCTGCTCAAACTTGATGGGGTGTTGGTGGGAAGATTGGCATCGCATTTTGTTAATTTTTTTTATACCTTTGCTTCTGCAACTATTAGTTACACTTTGAAAAGTCAATGTGGCTTCTAATTTCTCAATTACTTAATTCATTGTAGTGATGTCATTTCCAGCATCTACTCAGACCTCAAAACTTCACCGAGAACAAAAGAGCAACCGCTGACTCAGGGACTGATTATGCTGGTTTTAGTGGGTTACACCTTTGAACATTTGTTATTTTTGTATTGTTGGCAGTAACTGCTACTGTAATGTAATAATTGCTCAAAACATACACTTTTCAGTGATGGTGGAGAAAGAAGAGAGAACTGACTCTGTTCATACTCATTTAAAATGACAAATGACAATGATGACTCAAGAATTAATTTAATGGAACCAAGACGTCTATGAAGAGAAAAGTTTTGATAACGTAGTAACAGTTAAAACTCTTGCTGGTGTTCTGAAGCTTTTGCTTTTTCAGTTTTCACAGTATTGCACAGGATTTCTTGGAAATGTGTTTAGTATTTTATGAAATTAATGTTAATTGAGTAATGGTCAGAAATACATACATATCTTATAGTATTTGCAAGCCGTGTGAGTAATTTGGACCTTATCTTTTTTTTAACCCCATTAATAAATGTATGTTTTCTACTTTTTACCAAAGCTACTGTTTTGCTTCTGATTTTGTTTGCTTTGGTGACTTTTTCGATGTAAGAGAAGCATTGGACACCACCCCACATGGGACACCCCTCTGTCCTATTGCTATGCCACTTCCATGTTTATCCACTGTTTGTCTTCTGGGTCCACTTAGACTCCTTGCTGGGTAAAAGTGGGCATGATGTGTGCCTGGTTCTCACTGTGCCCCTTAGTGTCTATTCATAGTTCCTTTCAGTGTGGATCAAGGCTCTGGTGTGTCCTGGGCTTTCCATTTATTTATTTATTTTTGGCACCAGAGGTCAAACTCATGACCTTGTACTTGGCAGGCAAGCGCTGTGCCAGTGAGCTATATCCCCAGCCGCTTTTCCTGGTTTTAGCACGAAGAGTTCCAATCTCACGGAGCCCACAGCCCAGGCAGTCTGAACTTGTAGGTACCCATCCATGTTTGCTGAAAAAATGAGTCTGATCCTAAAGAGTCTATAGATTTACATGAGAAAAAAATGAGCTCAACTTCTGTTTAAAACTAGCATCTGTAGTATCTCTATATCTCATCATGCCTGGTCCACAGCAGAGACGTAAGGGCAGGGGCTCTCGTAGGTCTCTAGTTTTCTGAATTTTCTACGGTGTCTTAGAAAACCTTTCAAGGTAGAATTCAATCAAGTGCTCCACAGAATATAACCAAATTACAAATTGCTTGTAGCATAAATTTTGATTGTTCTTCTTCCTGGCTCTCTAACCCTGTTCTATCGTCTTTCTTCATTATTATCATTTATAAAATCAGGATAATAAGTTCCTGCCCACAAGGTTGGTGCCAGACCTCAATAACACACAGCACTGAGTGCGAAGAAGTCCGAGCTGTGTGTGCAGCATTCCTCTTCCCTTGCGTCTGCCTCCTCCTCCTCCAACATATGGCAAATACTGAGTGTGGTTAGGCAGGTGACTTTGGTGGCTTATACTCTTCATCTAAATTTCAAGTTGTTTTGGGTAGACTAGTTAGCCTGGGAACAGGGTATGTTCATGTGTATGTGTGTGTGTGTGTGATTGGTTTCTAAAATGTTGCACCCATTTTATCCAAAGCCTGTTTGACTTTTTCTGCATTGCCAGGGTAGAAAGACAGGCAGCCTGCTTCCGAGCAAGTAATCTGTTACAGGTGGGATAGTGAAACTGTCACTTACGATGTCTGGTACAGAATGAACACGAGACACCACCAGACTGGCGGAGAAGGCAGCTCCGGGTGGAAGCAGATGATGTATCGATTCCACTGTTAGCTCTTCCTCCCCGTAGTATCCTCTTCCCCACGGTGGTGAAGCTGGTCCTGGGTACATTGTTGGCAAAGCTGCTTTGCTGCTAACCTCAAGGAGGCTGAAAATACACTTGAGTGAAATGAAAAATAAATCAGGAGCTATTTATAAATAGCTCCTACTAATGAAAGCATGTGTTTCATGGAAATAATCTCATAAAAATGACTGCTTTATTTTGCTTCCTCCTCTGGGTCCCTGCATCCTTCCTACCACCCACTAAACGGGAAAAGGGTGCAGGCTTTGTAGGTTTCTCCTTGTTAGTTTTTCCTGAGGCGTGGGGCGGCGTGGAGCAGCGTATCACGGGAACGCCTGTAGAACTTTAGCCATTAAATCCCCTCTGCCTCAGCCCCAGTGATGCATATTTCAATAATGAGCAAGAAAAATTGTTTTATGGAAGTTTAATAAAAGCAGAAGAAAAATGTTGCCCCTGTGCAGAGGAACTGAATTACACACTTCATGAACCAAATTAGTACCACAACATTTGGCTTTGTCTGAAAGGTGATACGCATTTATGGGCCCATTTTTCAGCAAGATAAATATGACACACGCCAAGATTTCCCCGAAGTAAATATTGTAAATAATAAAAGCCTCTGCCAGGGAAAGCTGAGAAATGACATAATCCTTGCCCAGTTATACTGCAGTGCCAAAATGCCACTGTCAGAACTCTCCAACAAACTGCCCCTTTAATAAGCTCATCTGATGATTAAGAGAGTGCAAGGCCCTTTAATTTCCCAATAATAGGCAATATTCCTCAATTCTGGCTTTTTAAAAAATAGTCACATAGGAGCCAGGGCATTTTATGGTGTGAGCAAATTTGATTACCGAGTAACAAAATATATTTTGAGGGCAGTTGGGAGTCACACGGCTGTAATGTTTATGTGAATAGGTGCAAATGGAGAGATTCTTGTAGGAGGTAAAAGCTATCACTCTAGGCCTAATTCTGTAACCCTCTTTTTTTTGTTGTTCCCATTTATTCAAGTGTGGTTTTAGTAAAAGTTTTCTAAAGTTGGGCAGAATGCATTTCTTCTCCTGGTATACATTTGTTTGTGAAAGTCTGGCGTGATAAAGAGAATGCATCGAGATAACCGTGGTTAATAATGAGAATTCACAGTGCCAGCTAGGACCTGCTAGAATGCCATCCAGCTGGTTCCAGAAGTAGCAGGCCATGCTGCTGTCTTAGTCCCCGGGAGCTGGCTGATGGGAATGCTGCCTTATCCAAGCAGTGGTATGCATGTCTTGGGTAGGTAAGATCTGCAGTGCATTAAGGAATGGTAGGGACTGGGTGAGCTGGAATGCTGAGCCCTGGGCAAAGAGAAAGTGTCTATAGAGTCCTGCTAATAGTTACCTGCTGATGCAAATGTGGACCTAGTATTGCTTGTCATTGAATTTCCAAGAAATTTAGAAAATCTTGAGTTTCTGTGAAAGTTGACAACTTTTTAAGTGCTGGCAATAAAAACAACCCCAAAATGTTTTACATCCCAAAAGAGTGGGGAAAAGCCATAGGCTCAGTTTGTGGCTTGCACTTTGAAGTCTCAGGCTTGAAGCAGGAGAAACTTGATAGGCTGTGATGTTTGGTGTTTGCTCCTGTGGCAGACCTGAAGAAGGACGCTCCCGAGGGTAGGGACTGACTCCGTGGTACAGTCTCTCCTGGGCATTAGTGCATGGTTTTCTTTATTGGATCTTCTGAGGTCTTATGAGTAGCATGATGAGCTGATAGCACTACTCCATTTTACAGATGTACAAGCTGAGGCCCCCAAGGCAAATGGATTCAGAACCCACATCAGCTCTGTGAGATCTCAAGCACATACTGTGCTTCTTCACCTTGATGCAGTAATGTGACACAAGGGGAAATAAAATGAACTGGGGTCAGGAAGCTGGGTGTTGGTTTTATGTCTGCCTCTGTTTCTGGGTGACTGGCTTTTTTTTAACCTGTCACCCCAGATCTCTATTTCCTACTTCTTCAGGTGGACATAATATTACTTACCTTATTGGCCTCACAAGACATGGGGAAAGATTACTTCAGGAATATGTGCAGAGGAGCGTGGAAAATTATAAAGTGCTCTGTCAACACAAGCGGAAAGAATATTACTCATAATTAATCAGAGGATACAGAGAGGTTGGATGGGGAGCCTGATTGCCTTTGGATCAAATACAATTAAACAACAATCCTTTCTCGACTCTTCAACTCAATCAGGTGTCTATCTGGAGAAGTGGCTTAAAAACTGAACTCACTTTGAAAATTAATCAGCCTCCACTAATGGCTGGAAAGTTAGCAGATCGCATTTATTTTAAGTGAAAAAAGCCAGCCAGAGAGAGAGATCCATCTCTGAACAGGAGTTAACAGCCCAAACCCTTCCCATTGTCTGCCAAGATTGTGACAGGAGGACAGAGCATGAGAGCACCCTGCTGTCAGTGCTTTCCACACCCCCTAATCAAGGGACTCCCCTTAGGAGAAACCAGAGAGAAAGGCCATCTCGCTGGTCTGACTTGGAACTGTTAATTGAACACAGCTCATGAGGGAAATGCACCCTGACCCAGACACAGTGAGCATTTGAAAAGGAAGAAAGAAAAGAGGCATGCGGAAAGGTTTAGGGAAAATACCCCCAGGATGATGCAGAAAGCTGTTTATGCGTGTAGGCAGTGAGTAATCTTCTTATTTATAAATGAGCGAACTGACCTGGGGAAGGGGAGTTTTGTGGATTATAATCACAATCCAGGGCGACAAGCTTCTCCACTGAAGAGCACTACCCCCATTGACAGCAAAAGCCTTAGAGAAAATTTTCCCCTCCCTGCTGTGGTCTCAGTCTAACGACGGTGCTGATTTGTTTTTGAGTTCCAGAAAGAACCATACTTTGCTTTGGAAATATCTTTCCTGTGCATTCTAGATGTCTTCAACTTTCTAACTTCTTCTCTGTCCTTTTATTCTACAAAGCAAAATTCACTGTAGTACACACATAACCTTTCCCATTTCTGGATTTTGAGTCAGATGCTCCTGTTCGGAACCTTTGCCTCCTCTGAGTACAACCGAGTGTTTTGGGGGTCCATACTATAATCTGCGGTCTCTTGACAAGAAGGTTTGTGGCTGTGTGCCACTGTGATGGCTCCACTGCTCAAGTCAGCTTAGGATCTGGGTATAGACTGCCCTCAATACTCTGGCTCTGTAATTGATATGTAATTATTTCATAAGTGGAATTTTATTGCAGTGTGTGGTTGTCCCTTTAATTTGTCAGAGGCCTTCTTGTTAGCCTCCAAAGAATTTCCTCTCCTTTTTCGCAGCAATAAAAAAAATCACATAGCCAAACACTCCCTCCTATCAGGGAATGGGAAGCAGTGTAAACTTGAACCAGAAGATGTAGCTAGATTGACCAGTGTGTTGCTGGTACCTATTGAATAGCAGCTGGAATATAGCAACCAACAAGACAATTAATATTCCAGCTCTTACGGGTTTCAGTACTAGTGGAGGCAGACAGATAATAAGCAAGCTAGAAAAATAAGTTTTCCGATGATGTCAATTTTTAGTGATGCTAGCTGAATATGAGGGCTGTTTTAGAGAACTGATAGTGTTTATCCCGCCATGGAAACTGGAGAATGGATCCAGATATCCACTGAGATGCATAACAGAGAAAGACTTAGCCTGTGTCACTCCAAACAGCAGTACGTAAATCCATACGGTGGAAGTTAGCAAAGTAGCTGGATTAAAGCCTGGTTAATTTAGATATTTCTATTCTAGAAGTAATGTCAACTATCTTGAAGGTCAGTGGATCTATCATCAAAAGTACAAATAGAACCTGGTGATATGCTAGCATAATATGTAAGGCTGCTTCAAATAACCTCAATGATTCTTTTCAGGATAAAGATTCTAAGAGTCTATTGTCAATTGGTAGTGGGTTAAAGATGCCTCTTACCATCTAGCATTGAGTGATTGACAACCTAAGTCTGTTAGTTATTATGGGCAGAACCTTGTTTAACTTCTTCCAAGTTTACTTTTCTCCTTTGTAGAAAGGAGGCATGCGTTAGCAATGGGCCAAGAATTAAATGAAGGCTTGGCAGCTACCTAGTGCCCCTAAAGTGGCATTTGCTGTTGCAGTTGGCATTTCTATGGTTATCAGTACTGCCTTTGTTTTCTGCTTTAGGGTGTCCTCCCCACTGAGTCAATGATGAGGGAATAAGTGAAGAACATAGGTGGGGGGTAGGTGGTGGCTGTCTTCTTGAAGACACTGAGGGTCACATACATACTACCAATCTCCAGATCCCACACCCACGCCATTCCCAGATCAGAACTCCCCAGAATGCTCTCCTCCATCCAGAGGACAGTTCTTTTCTTATTTCTCCTCTTCTGAGCTAGCTTTAGTGTGAATTAAAAGTTTAACTTCACCAGGAGAGGGATAGTAGGAGCAGAAAGTGATGGGGGGGGGAAGGTGCAATGTGCTTTGTTTTGCACACCCCTCCTCACCCAGATAGCACCCCAGGTTTCCAGGGCAATGGCCCTCATAATGCATCCCGAGGTGTCTTTTTGATCCAGGTAACTTTATATAAAATAGAACCCAGAGGGAATGACACAAGAAGATCCTCTTCTAAGAGAAGGACCTGCCAGTTCTTCTGTTGAAAATGTCTTCCTCTTAAAAATTCCCTGCAAAGAAGCTCACAAAAAGGAGAAGTATGAGAAACATCTGGAGGGAGCCCAAGCTGGAAACTGGAGGGCCTGACCATCTGCCAGAGGGCCAGATGCTGCTGCTGGAAGCCTTTTGCCTCTCAGCTTGTCATCTGGGTCCGATGATGCCATCCAAAAGAAAGACCACAGAGTGGGAGGGCAGTGAGCAATCCATCTCCTCCCACCCACAGTTTTTAATTGTGTGGCACAGGGGGAAAGAGGAGGAAGGTGGTTATAAAGTTTGCCCGCAAAACCACATCTTCCTCATGGAAAAGACCATTGCAAAACACATGGCCCTGACCACCCAGAACCTATAGAGCGAGGTCTTACGGCTTACTCCATTCAACCCCCCTTCCTTTGCTCTCAGTGGAAAGGACAAACAGGTTTAGCTGTATAGTTGTCAGTGAAAACTGCCATCTTCTATCAACTTGGGAGCATATTAAGAGTTTCTAACCAAATGCAACAGTTATCACATTATAGGATTTCCCATATTGCAAGTGTTTTTCCTATTAACAGCCTTGGTGTCTGATTTTGGCCAAAGCAGATCATTGGGATTCAGAGGGACATCCTCCTCTTCTCCCATTGCAGAAGCAATCAAGGGTCTGTGCATACGGCACTCATAAAAGGAAAACGATCAAAACCATACACACAAAAAGGACTATTAAATTCCAAATGAGATTACTGCTTCATATGATTCCCACCATTCAGGAATGTCTTCTGCCTCATAACTGCTCACTGACAGATAGACCTACACAAGCAACATGGTAAACCTTGTAGCTGTCATGTATGTTTTATGCTAAAGCCTTTGTTTGGGCTATGGCCTATTTTCAGTGTGAGTAGTGGTGTAATATGTTTGCAATGTGTTTTTATTCTAGTGTATGTGTTTTAACTTGTATATAATTGCGGCCTTTGCTGGGTGCATGCAAGTCAGGGACTTTAATTTTCAAGTGGCACCTGTTGGAATAATTTAACACATAATTTTCAGTCTCATGTAATTATTCAGATACATTGTTGGATCATTTACAAATTGAGAGAAGGTTATCTGTATTTGACCATGCTGGGAAAATTATATTGTGTACACTGAAACCTGTGGGTTGCTGAGGTTTGTGCATTCATTAGGAAAGTGACTGGGACATCTTGTGCTGAAACCTCATTATCAGTGCTCGTTGTAAGCAGGCTGTGGTGTCACTATGGAGAGGGGCTGGTTTAACCTTCCTCTCCGGTTTTCTTTTTGTGGGGCTGGCAGGATTATGACCACAGGGAGCCTCTTGATGCCCTGTGACATGGGTCTTTCCTGCACTGCAACTTCTACCTACTGAAGTTATTAATAAGGAAAAGAGGGGCTTGAGAGATAAAGAGATGCTTAACACGGGGGTGACAGTGACACTGAATGCAGCCCTACCTGTGGAAAGTCTGAGGTTCTGAAGGTAGTGGGAGTTGGGGAAGTAAAAATGAGATGTCAATCTGCACTCACAATTATTTTTTATACTTTTAAGGCTAACAAATGCCCCAGTTAGAAAAATCTCTGATATTGGGGATTCGGGGAAAAATTAAAGTTGCATGGTGAGAATAAAAAGAAATGTCCTGTACTAAGGTTGAGTGAAATGCTTCCAAGCCAAGAGGTGGAAAGAACTTTAGATTTTTTTTGTTAGTGGTTTATCACATATGCTTCAGGGACCTGGGGACATTCGATGACAATGAGTAATTTCTGAGAAAGTATTGGAAGAGGCGAGAACTCCTCTGCCAGCATCAGAGATGCTGCAGCCTGATGTCAAGTGTTTAGTAATGATGTGGAACAGTGGCCAATGCAAATCTCAGTCAAAGTAGAGCACCTAGAGATAGCAAAAAACAAAGCAAAACAAAACAAAACAACAACCAACAAAACAAAATACAGACCAGGTTAGAGACAGATTCAGTTAGAGACAGATGTCTCCAGTGTTCAATACCTAATTATATGTGCTCTATAATACAGACTTTTAAAAAAATGTTTCAAAGACCAAGGGTAAACTTAAAACTTATAGCCTTTAATTTGCAAGAGATTAGAATGTTCTGTGGAACTAAGCTCTGGTGAAATATTCCCTTTTGCATAGTTTTGGAATCAGCAGTGACCTTTTAATGGCAAGGCATAATTGTCAACCACTGTGGACACCTTGCCCAATGCCTTTTGTGCATTGTCTTGTTTCTCCTCACAGTTGCCCAGTGCAGCTACTATTAATGTCTCCATCTCCACTGCAGAAAGTTACAGAACTCTTCATTTTTTGGAGACAAGATATTGTTCTCCTTTCTCAAACGAATCACCTTATAAGAGAAAGGTGGAGGTGACTCAGCCAAAAAAATCATGGGGACAGCAACACGACTTCAATTTAAGCTAAATTTTGTGACTCTTTGGGCCAGACTTTCCACCATTGGATCGTGGCTTCTCTGAAATTGTTTTGTGTGTAGTTAGCTTTGTCCATTTGAGTAGTTCATTTCTTAGTTTTCCCAAATCTGACTAATTGTGTAGGAGATACTTAATACATATGAACTGGTGGCTCAAAATATTCCTGGAGTTTAAATGTGCTATGGATGCAAAGAACAAAATAATATAGATTGTTAACCCTTTGCAGAAGGTAATTTGCAAATCACCTTCAGTCAAAGTGAAATATTTTCTAACTGCTTGAGGATGAAGTGCTTTCCAGGTTGATGGTATAATCCAAATGTGGAGACTGGATCGCCGAGTCACAAGTCAAAGGATCCAAATTCTACCATGAGTCCTGCCCAGTCAGACTTTATTTGGGTCACCTAAGTAGGATGGACGGGGGAGGAGAGGCATCTAGGTTTCCCCTAATGCCTAAAGAGAGAAATGAAATGATCAAAAGTGGAATATCTTCCTGTGTTTTGTTTGCTTTACAGAAAGTTCTAAAAAACTGTTAGGTATCGAGGTACCTCAAAAAACTAAAACAGGATTCCATTCAATCCAGCTATTTCCCTTCCCTTTATCTTCTGAAAGAGATAAAGACATCATATTACAATGATACAGGCATACCCATGGTTAAAGCAGAATCATTCATAATAGTTAAATTTTGGAAATGGCTTATATGCCCATTAATGGATGTGTGGATAAAGAAAATGTGTTTTCACACAATGGAGTGCTACTCTGCATTAAGGAAAGATAAACTTGAGTCATTTGTAGGAGAATAGATACATCTTGAGACCTTAATGTTAAGTAAGTCAGATACTAAATATTGCATGATATTAGATATTGCATAGTTTCTACTAAAAAGAAACCCAAAATATAAAGAGCAAAATAAAAGATACTAGGAAGTATGGAGACAGATCTTCAGCAAATGGGAAGGAGGGAATCAAGAGATAGAGAAAGGGAGAAGGAGAAGAGGGGCAGGGAATGAAAAATGGAATTAAGATGTGTTATGCACATGTACCAGCTCCACCCAAGAAATGTAAACATTATTTACTGCAACCATGTACTAATAAACAAATAATAAAAGAGCTGTTCGAATCATTGAATTATTGAAGACACAGTTTTGTGGGGGTGATGGAAGGTTGCAAACTCATGGAAAACAAAGCAGCCACCCATGAGAACTTGCCCTGTGTGTGTAAATAGGCCCCCAGCACATATGTACAGCATCAGAGGAAGAGGAACTTTGAAATCACAGTTTGCATCCCAGCCTCTTCCATTTAGCTGTGTGGTCTTGAGCAAGTTTCTTAAGCTCATAAAGCTTTGATTTCATCACCAGGAAACTGTGGGCAATGCCACTCCCCTAAAAAAAGATTAAATGGGAGAATTATGAAAAACAACTAGCACATGGTATATTATGAGCCTTCGGAAATGGTCGCTATTACAATATGATTGAGTGAACTATTTATTGAGTGCTTAGCCCTGCATATGTATAAAGACTTAAGGGGATAGAAGGAAAAATGAGGCAAGGCTTCGCCTTATGGAGATTACTTTCTAATCCATAACAGTTGAGGTGAAAAAAGCCCAACTTCTCATCAATTTAGGGAATATTTTAGTTTGATTGAAAATGATTTGAAACTTGCCTTTGGTGAAGGGGTCACAATCTGTTTTATTCTTTTATTGTCTTTGTGTCTAAGAGTTCTTTCCTCGTATAACTCAGTCCTGCCCTTAATTTTTGTTCTAGTTATTCACTGAATAGAATAAATGGAAGTTTCCATCTTCTCTACTTTTTTTTTAACTTCCTCTCCTCTTTGTCTCTCTCTCTACACTGCTTCAAGAATGCATTTCAGGAAAGAAATGCTTGTATGTGTCAATAGTTCCAAAAGCATGCTTTACCTCACCTTGGAGGTTTTATTTTTAGAACTTGGAAGTTGCATTTCAGCAGCTGGTTGGGGAAACTCAGGCTTCGGATGTGTTTACAGCTGGGAGCAGTTTCCACCTCTACCTTAGGGGAGCACAGGTGGGGCTCAGGCCACTATATTTCTGAATCTTCTGGGCTGGCTTATGCCCTCCTTATGTTCTGCTTACCATTCTTTTCTCAGGAAAGGGTTGCTTTATTTGTGGTTCCCCAGGAGAATGATAGTCTTGTTTTTAATTACTCACCCGCTCAGGTAACTTTCTTTAATCCTCAGTCTCTCATCAATAGATTGTATGGTACTGAGTATTAAATGAGATAATGCTTGTACAATGCTTAGAGAACACAGTAAGCACTCAGTAAAATTCACTGATACTGTTAATAATTTTTTTTACTGCTTTCATTGGGTATCAAACTCCCACACAAGCATGCTTTTACCTTTTGAATTCATTCAAAGTGATAATAGATAAAGATCAAAATAAAATGTAGTGACATAGAGAGAACTTGTCTCATAGGGAATGCTCAATCAATATTGTTAGGATCAACATTTCCTCTCTGGCATCTCATTTATTGATATTTACGGTCCTATAAGCAAAAATGATAATTTATTCTCCTCAATTGGTAAATGAAGGGATTTGCACAAAAATGCTTATGGATTGATATATATTTTGGCATTCATTGTACTCTTTATCTCATTTAGTATTTAAATTCACATATTTCACTGATGAGGTATTATGTATATGTGGCAGTATCCAAGTATCGTATCACCAAAAGAGGTTTGAAATAAGGGATCATGAACTTAGAATGTGGAGGAATTTGTACTTTGTACTTCCTGTACATTCACTGACCCATCTGAGTTGTAAAGGTCTGCAAAGGTCTGTTGAAGTTGGGAGTGCAGTGATGAGTTCCCTTTTCCAGATGACGGGATGAATAGTCAGGGAATTTAGGTGACCTCCCATGTGACACAGTGAGTGGCTGAGGCCCGGTGTTCTGTCACAATGCCTGCTCTTATGATGCTGAGAGAACCACAAATTCAGCTTGTGAGATCAAAAGACCACAAACCTGCTCTTGGTTTTAAAACTGGAGTCAGTCTCTAGATCCACGAGTAACTGCAGAAAGACAAAAATGATGTGTCTTGCTTGGGGTCTTAGTGTCATAGACACTAACCTGCCTTTTGACATCATTTAAATTAGGCAAGTGTCAAGACTGAGTGAAGAGAGGAGAGGGCAAGGGAGAGAGAGAAAGAATGTAAAAGTGAAGAAGACATACTTAGACATTCGAAGAAATTTAATTTTTTATTTCTCTGCTCTCTAACCCTATATTTTTCATGGTTTTGACTAAAGATGACTTTCAAGGACCAAAAGAAAACTAAATTCCCTTTTCCTTAATTCAAAATTGGAAAAAAGAATGAAAATAGGATTTGATTCATATCATATATACTTGTCCAGCTTTGTATTTTGACACAGAGGATCTAAAGCTTGTTTCATCATGTACTAAACACTCTTTGGGCTACTCCAGTTTTTCCAGGAACTTGGGAGGGGCATCTTAGGTAGCATGGTAAGTTTTGTATTCTAGTGACCTATTTCCTTTAGTCATTTGTGGGACACATAGTGCTATTTCGGCCAAAATTGCTAAAAGTACATTTAAAAGCTTCCTAAACCACCTTCTTTTAAAAACATCACATATAAGCTTCCATCATTTTAAATGTTTTAACAGAGGTCTTTGAAGAACAAAAAATCTCTATAGCATTTCTCAGATAATATTGTCTTACACCTGGAGCACAACACCCATTTTAAAACAGTGATTTGGTCCCAAAGGGACCCTTCAGCCCTGGCCTGCCTGCTCACCGTGCTACAGTCTCTAGGAATAAAGCCCAAAAATAAATGGGGATGGATTTATGTGGAGTAATTTAAAGCTACCGCCTAGTCTTGTCTTTCTTGTGAGAATGTACTTGCAAATGCATTTTAGGTTTGAAGCGTCTCTTCAACACCTGATTGCGTGATTTTGGTTTCCTCCTCTCCCCTTTGTGAATCTTTTATTAGGAGACTGATGAACCTTGGCCTCAGCAAAGGCTTTAGTGAGCAGGTTCTTCATGTAATAAATCTAAAGACATATTAAAAGCAAGGAAAAGGGATTTCCCATGTGTTTTGAGTGGATTTATAAGTGCCAAAGGCTAAACAACCTACAAGACAAGTCAGATTGCCCCTTTTTCCAACCTGGACATGTTCTAATATTGTGACATAGTGTAGAATTAAGCTGGCTTACTAAGTAGGAACATGCAACGTAATTGAAAATGCACAATACAGAGAGGAATTCTCAATATAGCATCGCCCTGTTGTGAAGATTACACTGATTTATAAGGACCGCCTTAACTCCTAATCCTAGCCACACACCAGCAGAGTCAAGCTGAGTCTTTTATAACCAGGGAGAGAGAGAGAGAGAGGAAAAAAAAAGTCTTGCTAATATATATTCCCAAAATTGAATATAAATTTGGAATTGGTGGTTGAGCAAGCCATTCATTTCTCTTAAACAATATAACAATGAAAACATTTTTATTACATTTTGACATGTGGATTTTCAAAGAAGTTCAGGCATTCTCTATTTCAGAAATGATGGGTAGAGCCGGATCATGGAGGACTAATGAAAACGAATGGGGTGTGGGGGAGAAGGATAAATACTGCGGGACATAAACTATTTAGAAAAGATCAGCAAGGAAGGAAGTGTCAGGTTGTGGAGATAAACCAAAGCAATAGCATTATGTGTAAAGTAAGGCTGAGAAACAACGAGGCAAAAGGGGACCTTGGAATAAGCGCTGAGGAAGTAAAATCATTACAGCTTGAAATTAAAGGATAATGGAGAATAAGAGCAGAAACCGAGTGTTCCATTGCTTTCTCCTTTCCTCTGTGCCCTCCTTTTTCGGTGCTCTTTAAAGGGTTTTATCAGGAAAAGTCACAGCATTAAAGTCTGAACAGCATGGAGAATATTAAAATGTTGTTTCTATAAATACGAAGGGGTTGCTACCTGGCCATGCTGCAGGTGTTCACTCACCGTTACCCTTCTTACCTGTGAAATGGGAAGATAATATTTATCACACATGTTGTATTCAGTTGCATAGAGGTAGAAGAATAAGATGCTATAAAATAGAGTTTTAAAATTATCGGGAGGGCTGTAAGTATATAGTAAACATACATATGCATATGCATGTTTGTAGATGTAAGAGTGATATATGGAGGCAGATTTTGCAATATAATAACTATCGGTATGTGGCCAATCACTGTGATTATGGATGACGTCAAGGTATTACCTGTGGCCCAATCACTGTGAATATGGGTGAAATCAATGTATTGAGTGTACATGCAGAACAAGGGGAGCTTTTGGATGCAAAGTGACCAACTGGCAAAAACAGATTAATTAACCAGCTAAAATCCATGAAAATAAAGCCAATTTTCATCTTTGCTTCTTTTAATGAGAAATAAAATCCTCCCTAGATTTCCTGGTCCACAGAAATTGGAAAGATGTACAGTGAGGGGCGAATATTCAAAACATTGCCAAGGAGGACTTCCCAAGCCAAGAGATGGTTATTTACTGTGTGTATACATAGTCTTCACTGCATTCCACGTAGACATATTCACATATATACACACATATGCACAAACACACACACACGCGTGGAAGCACACATTATTTACCTGACTGTAAGGACAAATATCAGCAGAGTTGAAACCTGGGACAGTGGTGATTCTGGAAATGGCAAGCTTTAGCACCGGGTCTACTTCAGTTCCAAAGGAAATAGCAGGAGAGATCTGCTAGGGAGATTTGTTTCTGCTTGCAAGGAAGTGAGTATTAGGGAAACGTACACATGTTGTTCTATAGTACAGAGGGAGGAAGGCTTTGCTACCGTAAAAGAAAGACCTACTCCCGCCCCAGCAGCACGCATACTGTTTCTAACAAAGGCAGTTTTTCTTGCTCACAAGCCAGTGCTTACTTTTCTAATTTCAGAGATTGGCAAAATACAGAAATCATACCTTACAAGCCATGGCATGAAAGCAGTGGTGAGAAGGAGATGCAGGTTTAAAAAATGGTACTCCAACTCCCAAAATAGGAACTGTGGTTGCACTCAAACTAACAAGACAGAAGCCCATAAACTCCACTGTGTGGAGTAGCAAACTGTGAGCTTTAGTGTTCCCTGACTTTAGAATACCTTGCAATTCTTTGATGGAAAAGAGACTAATGCAGCAAATTGATTTGTGGATCATTTCCTGAACAGATACTATGAAATCTGTCTTGTGTTCAAGAGTTGAGGTGTTTCATTTCTCTTTCATACTCCAGGCAGGAGTAGAAAGCTAAGAATGACCCTTTGAAAGCCCATAGTAAGACTGACACTAGCTGGGCATGCAGGGCAGGAACACTGATACTTAGTTAAATCATATTGTAAAGACTTGGCTAGAGGGAGTGTAGAACTAAGGGCATTAAAACTTACTAAGGTTTGTTTTTAAATGTTAAATGGAAAACTTACACCTTCCAGAGTGATCCGTCTGCAACTGAAGAGAAAAATGGCATAATCTCATCTGCAGTCTATACAACTCTTGTATATTTGATAGTAGGCTCAGCAGCAGGGTGGTGAGGACGGAGGAGGGACTGGAAACAAAGGCAGCCGACAAAATGAAAAGTATAAATAGAAGAACTGAGCATACAGTAACCTGGAGGAAATTACTGTAATGGCATTTTCAGTTCTTGTCTCCATTTGTAACAATGAGAGAGAAATGACGGAGTATGTAAGATAATGCCATAGAGCCCCAGAGTTTAGACAGGAAAAGGATCTGTGTCTTTAGAAAAAAAAGAAGACTAATTCGGACCTGGTAAGAAGTTTGCATGGCTCTGAGAGGCATTCAGAAGTGGCTGATGGCTATTTCATCTATGTTAGATATGATGGTATAGGTTTTTAAATGCGTGAATGAACATATAGGGACCATCTTTGACTTGTCAGGAGGCGTAATTATGGAATAAAGTCCTGGTAGCCAGAATAGCATGAGTTTAACATTTCAAGAAGTTAAATAAATGTAACACTCAGGGGTTAAAAAAATATTGCCCAATCCTTTATAATGTCCCTTATATAATAGCTTTTGAAGTGCAGTGTTTTTTGCACCTAGCATATGCATTTTTGTTTAATTAATTCTCACAATTAGAGTGTAAGAAGGGAGGATAGTATTATGTCCAATAGCAGCAGAAGAATAAAAAACACAAATGGGAAAGGTCTAAAGATTTTGTTTTGGCTGAGCTACTAGCTTACTCTGGCTTCTCACAAATTCTGTTAATTGCCCTAAACAATGAAAATATCTGAGCAAATGATTGATAAAACCTTTATTCTCTCAGTTCTAAGAATCTTGGCTTGCCCAGGTTCACCGACGACAGAAGGATGGCGGAGGAGGCTAAAATTCTTCTGTTTGAACTCAGCATCACAATTCCCTTAGATGCGCTTATTCTCAAGCTTTTTACTCATGTTTGTCATGCCCTGAGTTTTCAAAATTTCCCTTTGCAGCTGGGCATAGTGGTGCACACCTATAATCTGAGTTTTTGGGAGGTTGAGACAGGAAGGTTGAAAATTTGAGGCCAGCTTGGACAACTTTGTGAGATCATGTCTAAAATAAACATAAACAAAAAGGACTAGGGGTGTAGTTCAGTGTTCCCTGGATTCAGTTCTCAGTACTCAAAAACGTGAAAAAAATCTCTGTATATCACATCATTAGGCAGTAGATAAGTTGCTAGGAATTATATAAAATCATTAAAAAATTTTTACCTTTAAGAAATCTAAGTAGAAAGACACTGTGAATCTTTTCAGCTACTCTTACTTGATAAAGGCTTGGCTGGGCTTAGCAGGATCCTTCTTTCTATCTGAATTCTACTTTCCCATAGCGTCTTCTGATTTGTTCATTTAGATTTTTATCAGTGGTTCACTCAGCAAGTTCTTGCTGAGCGCTTACCATAGGCTAGGCATGTTGTAGTAAGTTTTGAAATTAGCACTACAGACTACTGGGCATTTTCTCAAATTTGGGGTTTGAGGATGTGGGAAATCGGGGTAGTGTCAGTAACGGTGTGAGAAGGTCTTTCTCAGTGGGGTATAGACTGGGAGAAAAATTCGACTATACTCAATGGAACCTTGATGACTAAAGATACAGGCGATAGGGCAGGAAAGGAGGATAATGAATTGATGGGAAAAGGAGAGGAAGGAAAATATACTTGTGTTGGCTGGGAGGAGGACACATCTGTTGTAGGGGAGCGAAGCAGGAGGGAAATCTGGTGGGAAGGTGCACAGGAAGAAGCGCGAGGGGCCCTTGGATGCCCAGATGGAGTTGGTGGTGAGGATTCTGCAGTGTGAGAAGCTCAGGGAAAACTTTATTATGGGAAGAAGGAAGTGAGAGTGCAGGAATCCACAGAAGGAAATTCATATTAGAGACACCAATCAAATGCTTTTGGTTATTCTTTTTCCCACTGCAAGTTTTTCTCCTCTATTCAAAATACATCAGTACCAATTCTAGGGTCGTTAATATAATTTATCAATTTTTATTGAGATGTGGTAGAGGTATGCATTTTATATCAAAAAAGATCTAGTCATGGAAAATATTATCTTCCCAATTTGCTGGACAAATTAGGGTGTGAAAGCTTTCTGTAGTTATGTAGGTTTATTACCTTTTTGATTATACCCTGGGTTCACATTCTTGCCTCTTAGGAATGCGCACAACTTTTTCTGAAAATAATCTGGTCCAATTATGTTTGGTTAGCTGTAATATACACTGGCCCTAGTCAATATTCTGATATTTTTATTTTAGCTCAGACATTGATCCCACACTCTGCACAGACAGCATGCACACACATACTGAAGAAGAAAAAATTGAGGACTGAATTTGAAGAGCCTCTTTTATTTCTTTACCACCTGGAAAAAATGAGGGAAAAACCTCTGCAGCAGTCACTCAATATATGCTGCCTTTTGTGGCTCTCTTTTCAGATCAAATAAATAATTTGTAAGGTTTTGATGACAAAAGGATGTGTCTTCTGCGAAGACCTCACCTGCCAGCACTACTGCATGCAGTCTGATTTAGAGATATAAGCAAAGAAAACATCCTTTCTCCTATTTCCCCTGGAAACAGAGAGCCCAAGCAGTGAGGTTAATCATTTGAATTTTGCAATTCATACAGAGTCAAAACAGAAATCTTTCTTCATCTTGGCCCCTGGAAATTTGTTGACAAACTTTTTTAGAGCTCAGGGTTAGACTTTCCTCCTGTTTGAATCATGTACATGAAATGCTTTAAATGTGCTGTTTCATAACCTGGCCTCCTGCTGAAGTGAGTCCTACTAGATGATATAAAATGGAGTGGATCGCTTCTAAAATACTGGGTTAGCGTGCAAATAAACAGGAATGTAAAAGCAGGTTCCAACCGCAGAGAGACTTACAAGAGTTGAAGGTAGAATCTGCCCGTGAAGGTGGCCATTCAAAATAGTTATTCAACCATAAAGTTTTCTTAATAATTATCTGGGGAAAATGTTCAAGGACAAGGAAATGCATATGAAAATCGGGTTCTAACCACTTCTGAAAACAGGATATTCCAGGGATAAGCATATTAATTCTAGGCCCAGGAGCTGTGCAGCTGTATTTCAGGTACATTTCACTAGGTACAATGGCTTTTTTTTTTTTCAGAAGAAACTATTTATAAATTGAAAATTGAAGGTAACTAATCTATGGTAAATTTTGTGGCTTATTCTTAGGGCCAAAGAATTTGTAAGTTATTGATAAGGACGTTTCTGTACTAGTTAAGTTCTGTAGAGTGTATTTTTCAAATCAAAATGGGGCATAATGGTCTTTAGGTGTAAATGGTCTGTGAGTGTCTGCTGGGGTTTCTGTCACTTACAGTGTAGCCACCGGTCCACTCCACTTTTCCATTGTGACAGAAATACCTCTACTTATAATTTTTCCTCTTGCAGGCATACATTACAGCTGTATCCTTCCTTGCAAATAATCTGGAATAAATAATATTTAAGTGAAAGTTTTCACACCCAAGGAGCTAAATTTGTTCAGTGAGTTGACAAGAAAACATTTGCTATGACTATTTGTTTTGGATATAAAATGTATACCTCGGTCACATCTCAATGAAAACTGATAAATTATACTGAAGACCCTTGAAGAGTTCTGGGAGAAGACTGAACACTTGGAATTAAGATCTTGGAAAAATGTAGATTCCTACCTCTGTGGTGGCCTTTTCTGTAACACCACTTCTTTTGCAAAGAGAATCATCATCCTGCCTGTGTTTTGTAACCAAGACAGATTCTCATCTTCTCAAAGTGACTGGCCTTGTTCTTAAATAATAGTATTCTAGTAGTGAAGTGGTATTCTCTCATGTAAAGTTGGATCAGGATAAGGTCTTTTCATTTTGAAAGAAACAGACATATCACTTATTTAAATTGGGTTAAGATATGTATAGGGTCTAGGCTTGGTGCTTCTCAGGGTGCAAATCCTTCTTCACCCCCACCCAAGTCTGTATTGAAATGCTTTCATCTAAAGAATTGTTTTTAATTTTCTTTAAAAAAATGTATTTATGAATTTTTTGGGCTCAGGGGCACCGATGCAAAGCAAATGCCCATCTATCTATCTTGGAATGTGGTACTTCAGAAATTGCAAGGGATTTGTCAGTTATTGATAAGGGTTGCTGGAAGACCCTGAGCACTTGGCTTCAGACCAGCCCTTGATTGCCAGTGCAGGGAGGGCCTGTTAGGTTTCTACTGCTTGCAATGTAGCTGCTGGTCCGCATCACTTCTGTGTGACATGCCAATGACAGGAATACCTCAAGTTATGACTTTTCTTCTTGAAGAT
The DNA here is from genome assembly GCF_034190915.1 of Cavia porcellus. Lineage (NCBI taxonomy): Eukaryota > Metazoa > Chordata > Mammalia > Rodentia > Caviidae > Cavia > Cavia porcellus. The sequence goes on along the minus strand of NW_026947502.1, from coordinate 14,055,864 downwards.
ATAGATGATAGTTGTATCCTTGCATATAATCTGGAAGGCAAGTAAGGATGGGTGACTTTTAAAGATTAGGACATGAGCCCTGGGCAAAGGTAGCAGCAACCTTCACATTTGCAAGTGCTGCCAGCAAGGCTGGGCACCTTTCCTCCTCTGCCTTTTTACAGCCTTCTGGCTGTGCTCGGAGCAGAGTTGAGAGCCTCAGGGAGGGCCAAGGTGGGAAAGGAATTTCAATAAATCCTTTGCATAATAGGCTCACTATAGTCAATTTTGAATTCTCTGACACTTTACTGTAGTGGCAAGGAGAAAATAATAATGACATAGAGCATGATGGTAGAGAAGACTGATTATGAACATGATCTTTGGGGCACGGAAGACCCAGTGCTGCTATTTGATGATGTGACAGTGCAGTAGCTTGCTCCGTTGTGGACACTATTTCTGCATCCATAAGGGAACCAGAATCTGCCTCCAGAGGAGTGATGAGGATCTGATGAGCAGGTGGCCAAAGTGTGAAGTGGGTGCCTGGCCTATCATAGGTGCTCAGTAAACCTCATATAATATGACGGTTATCATATGTACCATTTCTGCTTCTTATGGTACCCTTGGGCCATCTGCATTATTTAACTGATATACTAAAAAATTCCCTCTTCCAGCCGTGTCACCATCTCTCCAGCTTGATTAGCCCAGAAGTGGGATTAGTCTGTCACTTAGTCTGCCATCTTTTGTCTGTATTGCTGCTGTAACATCATGGTTCAGTTCTCTTTGTCCTAAGCCCCCTTTCTTTTCCATCCCAGTTACCATGGCTGGCTTATTGTGGTTTCCCTTCTCTGTTCTATGTAGCCGCTTTCATTTGGCATCACAGGCAGCCAAAAGTCTAGTTCTAACGCATCAATCTCTTGAACCTTTTGGTGTCTTCCCGTTGCCTTCCAGATGAGTCCTTATGCATTAAGCAGGTGACACATATCTTCAGCAATTATCCCTAGGTCACCTCTGTTTCCTCTGCAAGGTCAGCAAAACCACAGAGCTGGCCTTTGGCCACCTAGAGCTCTCTGCTGTACAAGAGGGGACTGTTTAATCTCAGGCTCATGCGTCCTTGTGCATACTACGTTGGCTTCCTGGAACACCCTTCTGTCCATTTGAGAGATAAACAGCACAGAAATTAAGGGAATAGACTTGAGGCAGGGCTCACTCACCTGTCTGTGAGGCCTGTCTTTCCCATTCAGTAGCTGGGTGACTTTGAATCAATTATTTATTTTCTTTGTGCCTCAGTTTCTCATCTTTGTGAGTAATAGTTCCAGCTACTTTTATTCTCAGTAGGTACAAGTGAACAAATAGCTGTGCATTATTTAAAGTATTTCTCATATAGTTGGTCATTAATATCATTTTAATATCAGTAATATAACAATAGTTGTTAGCATTGTTCCTGCTAATGTTCCAGGACTCTGCCCAAGATATAACTCTGTGGTTTCTGTGACCCATCTCCCTCCAAGGCTGAGTTGAGTTTGTCCCTTGCATACTCTTGTTTTGCCTTGGGTTCTTCAAAAGAAAAGACACTCACAGCACTCTGGATGTCTGTCTAGCCGTCTGTCTTTCCTCTACCTACAGGGCCATCCGTGCTTCCTTTTTTTTTTTCATTTTTATGTCTCCAGCAACAAGCATAGCGTTTGACAAGTAGTTATTCCTAATTAGATGCTTGTTGAATACATTATCCTCATTTTACAGACAAGAAAAGTGAGATTAGGATAATTTGAGAAGTTTATTAAAGTGTTTAAATAACTCGCTAGGCTCACATTTCTTACCTGCAAAGAGCGGGGTTATAATCAGATACCTGATAGAGTTGGGAATGAACCAAGGCTTCCTGGCTTTGAACCCTCTGTGTGCTCTGCTGTCACTTCCTCACCCTGTTTTGGTACTGTGACTCCTAGTGTGTGGAAAGGGATGACACTTGATTTCGTATCTTTGTAGCTGTTCTGTTCCTTGAACCAAAATAAACCCCTCCTTGAAAGTAAAGAGAGAGGCGACCTAAGCTTTCAGGGAGAAATGTCACAGGTAACAGTGCTGTGCCAGGCAACTCTGGCACCCTGCAGGGTGCTCCTGTACCTGCGGTAGGAGACTCAGACAGGGAGGATTGGGGCGCCTGTGCCGCGGGGTGCACGGCTTCTGTGGAGCCGCCTCCTCTCCCAAGTCAGCGCTGAGCTCCCTAACTTTTGGTCCTGCCGGGATGCTGCTTGTCAGTGTCTTACTTTTCAGTTGTGTTTGTAGCTCTTCTGCCAGACCATGAGTTCCTCCAGAGCAGGGTCCACTTCTTCACTGTCACGTACTTTCTGGTTCCTTGAGTAATGTCCAAGTAAGACAGTTCTGAGCGGCAGGGGAAGGGACTCTCGCAGGCTTTGGAGTTGGGTTCTAGGCACTGTGGTTTACCAAATGTGTGAGTTGAATAAGTTGCTATAACCTGCCAAAGCCTCAGCTTCTCTGTCATAAAATGGGACTATACATTTTCGCATGACTGTTGTGAGAATTGGAAACAGTGATATTTATAATTCACTTGGTACATTCTTGGTACTAGTTCAGCTACTATTTATGGAATACTATTTATCCAGAACATGCAAGTTCCCAGTAGGGCTTGTTGAATGGTTTGTTAACTCTCCATATTTATTAAATGTTTACATATAACGATGTGTTTGTGTGAATTTAAGTACACAGAAAAATGAAGGGAGGCTTTCATAAGAAACAAGGACGTTCATTTTTGATATGTACCATGTGTGCATATACATAATACACACATAATGTATATAAAAATGATTGTCTCTTGCAAAAACTCCCCTTTTAGGCATCCATATATGCATGTTTACATATGTACATATACATGTGCACCTACATGCATGTATATACATTGTAAAAAGGAATGTCCCTCTTTCCACAGCCTTCTTTTACTTTTTCCAACATTTTCTGCATATATTGGGGGAAAAAAAGGCTGAGATTAACTTTAGTGATTACAAATATTTGATGGAATTCAGGACTGTTCTGCCTTCTGAACAGAAATAGTAAAATAAAAAGAAAAAAGGAGGAGACAGAAAGGTTGATGAATGGAACATTGTAATCTGAGCCCCTTCTTTCTTTTCTTCAAGGCCTGCCTGTACCCATTGATAAATAAGTTTTCTATCATAGTCATGCAGATTCATGCCTGAACAGTGGAGCTCTGAAACATTTCAGGCTGTACATGTGGTGCTAGGTACCTGATGGTGTGTAACCCTACAATGTATATTGTTCTGTGTGTACCACTGAGCCGCTGAAATCCCCTTGGAGAAGATATGTCAAAAGACTATACTATCTTTGTAGTCCAAAATCAAATGTGTTTCTCTGAATTAGTGAGTTGTTTGCCAATGCTTCCCTGCCCCTTCCTTTTCATTATAAGATTTCATTTTGGTGATACAATCAGATAAGATTTTCCTTCAAGAAACTGTGCATATTTTTATCTTGTGTTGTCACAAAATGATCAAGAGAGACCCCCTTCCTCTATACCTCTCTTTAGGGCTTCGACATTTGAATGGGACACTGCCAAGATTTGCCCTGGGTAGGTTGACTCTTGAGCTCCCAGCACATTGCAACCCAGAATATATGACAGGCTCTGGGGATTCCAACTCATTTTAAGGAGAAAACACTTATTTTTCCTGTGACAATGAGCATGACATTCAGATGCTTACATCGAGCACTGTCTTAAAGCTTTTATAACAAATGGAGAGACATTACTAAATGAACATTTCTTGCTCTTGTGTAAATAGATAGATTAATGGCATTAAGTGAAAGCCAAGCCTGCCTGAAATGTTAACTTCCTTATGGGGTTTTGAGTTTCTCTTATTTTTGATAAGTGGACCAATCTGGCAATAAAACCCTTGCACAGTAGGTTAATAATGTCATAGCTGAACTGTGAAATAGTAATGTGTGTACCATCTCTCAGCAAACAATAATCCTTGAAGCCTGATAAATCTATTTCCAGCCCAATTGCATGTTCATTGTTACCCATGACTCCTTCTCTGCAAATACAAAGCAGTTTTGTCACATGCATTTTTAAGCAGGAGCAACCAGGGAAGCACACAGACATATGAAGGCAGAGGAGGATGGATTTCTTCCTAGCTTTCCAGAACCCTGCTGTCCCCAGAGTCTAAAGACTATCCTCTGAATCCTTGCATTGCTGGAATGGGGGACAGTGTCACTTTTGAGTTCTTTCAGAGCCCAAATCGCTGATGTGATCCTGGAGGCATTGAAAAATCCGTCTAGGCCCTTCAGTTTTCACTGATCCCTAAGTAGTAGGCAAGATTTGGTGCTCTTACTCCGAAGTCCTAATAGCAGGAGAGGCGATGGGGAGACCTCGCTACACTGACTTCCTGTGGAGTTGGGAATACAGTCTGGCAAATGTCTGTGGGATTCAGACAGCCTGCAGCACAGATGGACTTGTGTGCAGAACTCTTCAGCCCCGCGGATGGTAAACAAAAGACAGCCAAATGTCCTCCTTGTACTAAAACAGAAAAGAACCAGCACTTTTTACCTCCATCTGGGGCCAGTCCTGGGCAATTCCAGGGTAAAATATAGACTGCATTGGTGAAAAAAAAGAGAACTGAATCCAAAATCATGGCTGATTTTTGAGGGGATTATTTAAGCATCAGAATCTAAGTAGCTTGGGGCGGTGCACATAAACTTGACAAACAGGCTACTTTAGTCCTGTCTGACTGTATCAGCATAATAGGGCAATGAAGCTTTTATTCATTCAAAGAAAGGTTGAGTTTGATTGGCAGGGCAGCCTGCCTGAACGCAAGCGCCTCTTTCCCCCAACACTCCACCGCTATCAATTACCGTTTTGAATACGAAGTGTTTCTAATGTAAAATAATGCCAACCTCTGGCTCTCTCCTCAGGCCAGAAAGCTTCTTTGTGTTATTTATTCCTGATCTGTGACTGTTCTGAACCCTCCTCTCGCTGCTGCTTTTCCCCCCTTCTTCTGTCCTCTCAGTATCTAAATGATGTAACACTTTGCCAACAGAAGTGAGGTTGATGCAGAAAACATTCCTGCTCTTTATTTTAATCAATAACCTCCTGGGTGAATGACATTTCCACCTTCGTGATTGAAAATCAGAAGTCCTGGGGATGTCCACGCTTGTGAATCACCTTGTGTTCCTGGAACAAAAGAGGCATTTTTGCTTTTTTGTGATTTCCCCTTCCTCTACAAACAACTGAACTCTGAAGTTAGCAGACTTCATTTAGTAGTCAACTTCTGTCAGGAAGAATGTGCACAACTGAACCCAATGCTGTTCTTATTTAAATAGGCAAGTGATTTGCTTGAGCTGCCATCTGTTGGCCAGTTAGCTGTTTTAATTTGATGCTGAGGCTATTACCTGGCTTTGTATATTGCATCTTGATCTGCATCATGTTGGAGAAACATTTGAAAATGATTCTAAGGCAGAGGACATTGAAGGAGTCTGCTGAACAGCTACGTTCCCTTGTTAATGCTGTGCTGCGCACGGGTGTGCTAATGAACCAGCGCGTGTATATGCGCAGTACACATCTTACCCAATGGTACTTATGACCAGATTAATAGTAAGTCCTTCAAACTTTTCTTGTCGCCACATCTCCAACAGACCCTCCGCATTTAAACATCACAAATGCTGAGCTTTCATGGCCTCCTTGTCAGTTCTCCAAAGGGGTGGTTTCTAGTGAATCATGGGGTAGCCCTTGTGAGCAAGGTGAAGCTGGTGATGGGTATCTGAGGTCTCAGTGTGAGTCACTAAGACCTTCTCCTTTTCTCTTTCTTAGAATCCTCTCAGTTGACAACACACGGTACCTACCAAATCCCCAAGAGAGGCAGTGGGCAGTTTGCAAAGAATTTCACCATTCTCTCTATTTGCTCCCATTAGATACTCTTTTCTATGTCTTTTCTTCCTAGGACTTTCTGTGATATTTGCTTTGTGCCTTCTTTCTCTCAGAGTCATTAGCCTTTGAGAATAAAGACTCAAAAATGTTTCCACTTCAACTTTTCCTGCGTTGGGGACGGTCCCCCGATCAAACTTAACTAATGCTTGCACTCACCTACCATGGGCACACTTAAACACACTGGCTCAGTTGGGCATGTTTTGCCTCACTGGAGGCACAGAAGTAATTTCCAGTGTATGCAGCCATCCCTGGGATCACTCATGGCATGTGAGTCCCAGTCACAGACTATAGAGTACCATCATTCTATTCCGGACCTGTATATACAAATACTCAGACAACAGATGGCACATATCTGATCCTACTGGGCAGGTTGGATGGCGGCGATCAGGAAACAGTAATTGTGGGCAGGACAGAAGAAAAGTGGAGCTATGTTTTCAAACTTGTACTGAGAGCAAGTATTTTTCTCTTTCGTTTATTGAATTTGAGAAGTATATGAAGAAATCTAGGCCGACTAAAAGTAGAAATGTGTGACCTTGGGAAAATTATTTTTCTGAGCTTTATTTTCCTCCCTGAAAACTGCAGGCCTTAATCTACGTAGGATACCTACAACCTAGGCTTATTGTGGAGATTAAAGGAGTAATTGAGGTTAAATGAATGGAAGCAGTTAATAGGGCACCCGGCCCACAATAATTGGACTCCATATTTTCTAGTGTTGTTATTGTTATGTGGAAATCATAACACCAGAAACACTGTCTTAGTTGAACATAATCTCTCAGAGAAATGGGCACAGCCTTGATGTGAGGGCTGTGTGTTCGTACATCAAACAGATCTAGTCAATAAGCCTTTCTCTCTCTGCTCCCTTTCTCCAGGCCAGTTCTTGTGCTCACATAATTATTTTTTTTGACACATCTATCTGCACCCCCAAAGCAGGTTAATATTCTCACAGCTGTTGCTTGCAACATTGGAGGTGATTTATGACTAGCAAAAAATACTTTTTGGAGGCTGAAGTAGTGCTCAATTCGTTTGTATTTTCTGGGTCATCTTCTACTGGCAAATTGATTTAAATGTCTCCCCCAAGCAGTGACACGCCTCCCCTGGATGAGGGAGCCTGACAGGGTTGCACTTGCTTTGGGTTCCACAGTAAGGTGGGTTATGTTCTGCCTCACTGGGGCTTGGCAGCCAGCATTTGCATTCTGTTTCTGGCTGGTTTTATGGGCACCGGAAGTTGTCATTTCCCTATCAAGACATGGAAACAAGTTCTTCCCTCATTATTCTGATGGGGCTTCCTGAGCAATACTGGAGAAGGAATCTATGAAAAGTGAGCATTGTCATGAAACTTGGTGCTCCAGCAGAGCATGAGGGTTAAAAAGACATCGCCTAATAGAATGCCAGTTGGGAAAGGGTACCTGTGTTTGTAGTATTTGGTTGTCAGCTAATATCATAACTTAGGGTCACCAGAATGTCTCTGTAAAGGGAGAGCAGTCTAGCAGGAATGAAATAATTTCGTCTCTATTTTTTATGAAGCAATAATATTTTTGAACAGTCAGATGAATGTCTCCTAAGTTGCCTGGGTGCCTAAAGGCCTTAGAAAGTTCTTCCAGGGAGATAAATAAGCTGTCAATTCATGATGAAGAAAATCAAACTCACGGTGTTGATCTTGGCTGGGATGCCTGTACAAGTATGAGAGAAATTTCTGCCGAGATGCAGTACAGCCCATGTGTTAGCAGTTAGCACTCTGGTGCCACACTGTGCCTCTGCTGGCCTTTTCAAAAGATAAACATGGTTGTCAAAATAAGGAAAAGGGAAGGTTAACCCATTCAGGTGCATGTAAATAATAAATGACACTCCAGCTCCCTGGAGTCTATTGAAGAAAGGAGGCAAGGGTCCAGAGAGCGGGTTTTGTTCACTTACCTGGGTTTCCTTTTCTCAATGCCTTCTCAAGCTTGAGCTCAGCACTGCAGGATGGAGGAGACTCTGAAGGGAACCTGTGCATGGGGGAGGGAAAGGAGGTGGAGGGGGTAAGGCTTGCAGGAAATCATGCCCACAGCCAATTCATTGACTGACATCCTTATAGTTTTACAAAATAGCAGGGTGTTTCTGTGACCTTGTGGTCTAAGGCCTTGCATATTTTGGAGGAAGCACCTAAAAGAAAACAGCAAATGGGGTAATTTTATTTATACCAGGCTAGTGCACTTGCATTTGTTATTCTCTTGTTATGAAAATCCAGTGCTACACATGAGCAGAGAGAGAAAGGGAAAATAGCAATATGGTTTATTTCCTTGTCATTAATAAATTCAAAAGTGAGATACCAAAAGGCACTAGCCTGCCCTTTACCGACACTGGTAGGGGGTGTTTTATTCTGTAACCTCCAAATTTACAGATTTGAAAGGTATATTCCAGAACAACAGCGTGCTGCTGAAACATGCATGCTGGAGCTGGTGGTACAGTGGCTAAGAAATTCTTAAACTGAATAATATAGCAATGCCTAACATTTTCTGTAGAAAGATACTATTTTTCCTGAAGTTCTTGTGGTGTAGGTTGTGGGAGTTTTCTTTTTTTACTTAGCCTTCAGAGGACCCACAGAGCAGCAGGCACAGTAAGACGAAGAACATCAGTGTTTCTCGTATCTAGGAAGTCTCCAGTAAAAAACCATGGAAGTGACATAAAAGTGTCCCATAGCTCAGACTGAAGAGACAATTCTGCTGTGGCTTCTAGAAGAGGACATTAGTGAGGGGTCAAAAGATTGCGGTTAGGAGATATATTAATCTCTCCTGGCCTCAGTTTCCTTCTGTTTAATGGGAACAATCAGGGCACAAACCCGTCTCAGGTATTACAGGGCTAAAGGAGATGGCAGCTGCCTCCCGGTAAGCTCACCATAACTATTTGGAGTCGTTGCTGATTTTTATTCTTGCTAATATGATTGTATCATATTTTATATTATCATTTGCCCTAGTGATTCAAATCATTTGGAATGTGCCCTACCACATTATTTTTTTAGCTCTCAGACTTTTATTGTCTGTAAAACGAACCAGTTGGGCCAGCTGGTATCTAAGGTTTCTTCCTGGCCCATGATCTTAGAGTTTTTATGTCCCATTTTTTTTGTTGTAATCAGATGAAAAATGTATATATTCCAACCACAAAGATCATAAATTTAGAGTTTTTGCATGAAGGAGCTGGGGAAGATCTTTAAAGTTTTAGATTGTAAGTAAGAAAATGAATTATACTGAAATTGACTCTGGAAAAGCAATAGTGTTTTCTCTAACCACATTGATATTATCTGGGTATATGTAAATAGGAGGTGAAAAAGATGAATACTAATCTCTGTAAAATTCAAATGACTATTAACTCTTATTCAAATAGTAAAGTACACTGCACAGAGAAATCAAGACATGAATTCATATGATTTCATTTTTTTTTTTTCCATCTGAGCGCATCCTTTGGTTACAGAAGCAATTCTGGACTCCACAGCTTCCCTTATTTCCTAGAATATTGTGATATCAGGCTGCTTCTTTAAATATAGTAGCTTGTTTTCTTAGGATTATAGATCAGTAATATTTGTTTTGTCTTATAAATACACTGAAAGCCAGGATTACAGGTATTCCTTAAGGAGTGATTAGAAATAAGAGCAGATTTATACCAAGGAAGTTTTCAACTGGGAAATATTCTTATGTTATAAAGGAATGACATGGGTTTCAGTTTCACCTTTGGTGCAGTGGAACTCTATACCTTTTTGTATAGAATCCATCTGGAGAGTTTTTTTTAAACAATCCCTCAGAATTCACTGCATCACTTTGGGTTAAAAATGGCCTGCCCTTCCTGTTGGACTCTCTTTCTACCCTACTGGTAAATCTACACCTTCATTCCTCTGTGTTTGGATTTTAGGAAATTAATTCAAGAAAAGGAAAAATATATAACTATCAGCACTGTGTGTATAAAATAAAGGTGTTCAAGGGATGAAAGAGAAGCCTTGTTTGGGATACAATTTGGCCAGAACTGCTGTGTGGGGTGCTCATATTTGTGTGTGTGTGTGTGTGTGTGTGTGCGCGCGTGCGTGTCTGTGTGTGTGTTCATCTCTCCATGATTCATTCTGAGGGCTGTTTTAGCCTTCATAAAATATTCATGCTAGTTGTGCATGGTTCTATAATTGCCATCTCAGGCCTTGAATTATTTATAGGTTGTACTGTTCACATAGTCTCATTTACTGATAGAGAAGATAACACCACAGAAGAGGACCCCAAACACTCTGAGGCCTGTTACTTTGCATTAAGTAGTGGAATTATATTACTGTAGGTGTAAAATGCTGGCTTTTTTCCCTCCTCTCCCTTTAATATATCATTTTTGTATTTGTAATATGCTAATTGTCAGAAGTCTGTTAAGCCTCATAATTCCTGCTTAGATTTTGCAGAAATCAAGATGTGGCTGTAATGATTTAGTTTCTGATCTCAGAATGAGTGTTCTGTAAAAACCATGTCTCTATACACAGCATAATTTATTGAAATGATATATGACTTTACATGCATACCTGAGCCCTTGTGTTTTGTACTATTGATCAGTTTGTGTGTCTCAGTGTTAACCAACATGTGGTTGGGTTCTGTAGACATTTACCCAGGAGCCTTGCAAGCTTGCTGTCTCTAATTAAATACTGGCTCTCCATTCACTTGTGTGACAGTTTCTCTGCACCTATTCATTTTGCCTTCCTAATCCTCCTGCCTCTTCTCTGCCAATTTAATCTTTATTCCACACACATCCTACTATTTTGAAATTTATCCAGGAGTAGGAAAGTATTGCAGTTAGATTTCTTCTCCCTTTTCTCATGTTACCTAGTTTCAAAAGTACATGTTCGTGTTGATGAAGACGAAAAGCCAGATTCACCATAGAGTGTGCTTTTACAGTTTTTCACTATTATTTTCTATGTTAAAGAGGAAAACCAGAAACAGTCATGTCCGCTTATAACCTACTACTGATATATTTTAGTGCTGTCCTTTTATCAGTGGAAATTCATGGATTTTCTGTTGGTCTAAGAACTTCCAACTCCTTACAAATCATTTACCAAACATCTCCCTCCCAAGACTGATCAATATTTCCCCTCCGGCCTTCTCTCTATCATGCAGGTTGTCTTGCCCGCTGTGTGTGATATGCACTTTCTTACAGCCCATGTCAGCCAACTCACTGCTCCTCATACTATGCTTACACATTGCTGGTGGTGGGTGGCATGACTCACCCACCGTCAAATCAGTGGCTAGCTGATTTGCAATATTTCCCACAGGTGACTTTAAGTGATACTGAATCTAGGAATGTGGAAGTAATTCCATTAGAAACATGTTAGTCCTAATTAGTTCATGGTCCGAGCATGATGCTAATGTGTTTGTAATACTTCTTTCACATTTGATCCCCCACACACGCGTACACACTCACACACACTCCTTTTCAGGACCCTGTGGCAGGTGCCAGGATCTAGCTAAAATTTAGTAAATTTTGTTTTACCTTCACTGACTTTGTTGTATTTCTTTTCTGTGTCTCAGGCAGGTGGTGTGAGTTTTCATTCATAATAGCAATAGAAAGAGTCATATAAAATATACTTATTGGGTGTAAAAAGAAGTAATTTGATACAAATAAATATTAATCAAATGATATTACAGATAAAATGGCAAAATTTTTAAGGTGTTTTTTTAAAATAAATGATTAAAGGTCAGTGATCACTGTGATGAGGATGACCAGCGATGAATTATTCTAGAGACCTGGAAATTCCATAGCACAAAGGGGAATAGTTAGACTGAGTGATGGGCACAAAGCAGATGTAGACCCTAAGAGGATGGTGGAGATGGAGATGTGATTTCAGTTATCATTGTCTTTAGGCAGGAGAATTTCCACTAACTAAAGAGGTCCTGTTCAATTTGGTTCTTTTTTATTGTCTAAACTTTCCTTTGTCCTAATAATTTTTTAAGTATGTGTTCACAGTACATGATGCTTACCTTCCTTGGATAGGGTTGGTACAGGGGCATAACACATCTTAATTCTGTTGCTACCACCTTTCCTCCTCTTGTCTCCCATCTCCCTCTATCTCTTGTCCCTTTATGCTTGAGAAAGATCTATATACCTACTCTCCATTTTTTATGTCTCATGAGACTTTCTTTTCTAAAGGCACAAGAGCTCCCTTTCCACCACATCAGTAAGACAGCATAGAGGGGGAAAATCAACAATCATAGTCAATGAAGGTTTTCAGGGGTTAGGCGGTTCATTGTAAGCCATCGTGTATCTTGAAGAGTCATTTTGATAAAAACGTAGGAAATTAGTTGGGTTTTACATGAAAGGGCCCTTGGACAAAGCTTCTCTTCTGTTAAACCAAGATATTAGCATGTTTTGTTATCCCAAGGGGATATTCTTTGCTAGATTTCTAGTGTCTGCCCAAGGGATCTTGTAGGAGCTCTGTGTATACCCACTGTGTTGAGCTGAATTGATGCTAGTTAGTACAGCTCTGATTAACCAGTATGTCTTCAAAAACAGACACCCAGAAAGTAGAATATGATTACAGCTGAAATTAAATCACCATTTCATCCATTCAGTGTATCCTACAGAGTAAATGCCTATCTCTGTACACTTGGGAGTGGCCCAGGGATAAATTATAGAGTTCTTACCAGCTTCTGACAATTCACTGGACAAGAGTGAATTGTGTGCTAAGAAGATTTTCAAATGAAAATTGCAGTGCCTTGGATGCTTATTTCTTTTTTGTCTTTTCACCCAAATCAGAAAAACCCAAAACCTTTTTAGTAAGATAAACAAGGTAATCTTGACTAGAGTGGTAGGGAAACTTATGGCCACCTTGGGGCTGGGTCGACTGCATCCCTCCTGGCTACTTGTTAGTATCTGTTTTGGCAACAGAATTGGGTTATGAAGCATTTTTAAAAATCCTCCCAGCCAACATTCTGTGTCTTGGAAAAGCTACAGCTGCAATTCCAGCAAGTACTCTGCACCTGCTCGGGTAGCTGTCAGCCTTCTCTTAGGCTCTCATCCCATTGGCCCTGACTGTTGCAAGCTGGTGTCTGTGCATTTTTGAAGTTCAATTTTAGAAGGATGAACTTGGTACACTGTCATGTGGGGAGAGATCCTGGACCCTAAAAGCGGATCTGAGGAAGATCGTGACCCCCAACTCTGCTGATGACCAAATCCACCATGTCATATGGACTTCTGTCTTCCCATCTGTAGGAAGGCAGGAGTGAGTTAGAGGCTCTCTGTCTAACACTTTATGGTTGCATTTCCCCCCAATCATGCCTGGAGGGAGGAACTTCATCTCCCTGGTAGAAGGGGCTTGATAATGTCAGACTATCATCTGTTGTAGCCTTCAGCTGGACTGCTTTCTGAGCAAGTTTTATTTCTGCCTGCCTAGAGGTGGGTGAGCCTCTGCAACAATGGTTCACTGATAATTTCCCTATGTATTTTGATTGTTCTGAGTGTTACTATGATGTAGCGCTTACTATTACATAACTGTCCTCAATAGCAACAGTTGTGTTAATACAATTGTTTGGATTTTTTTCCAAGGGAGATAAAATCTATCCAGAACATTATTTAATAGCTAAAGTAGGGAGTGGTCATGAAGAGTTGTTTTGCAGAATTTTTTTTTTTTTTTTCGTAAGTGTCTGGCATTGGGTTTTGATATTTTAATTTGTTTTCTGCACCGATCTCTATGTCAGAAGCTGAACCTCTCTAAACTTTTGCAGTCTTAGGTTCCTGTGACTTAAAAGTAAATTAGGGGGCAGCTAACTGAGCACCCTACTTCTTGGGTATTTTAACCAAATGGTGCCTAGTCTTTTCTTGAACATGTATTGCATTGAGAAAGTGCTCAGCTTACCAGGCAACCTGACTCTCATGGTTAGCACAACCTATCTGTTGAGCACAAATCTGATGAAATTTTCATAGGTTGGTCTAGCTTCTGTCCTATGGATTATTTTTTTTTTTGGTCTTTTTCCTTTTTATCGGTACGGAGGATCTAACTCATGATTGCCTGCTTGCAAGGCAGGCGCTTATGCCACTGAGCTAAATCCCCAGCCCCGTATGGATGTTTTAAAAGTAAGTCTTCTGCTTCACCCAAAGAGCAGGTAGTTCCAACTTGTGAGAACAGTTGTCTTGTCTCATGAAGTTTCCTCTCCTTCAGGTTAAATGTTTCAGGTATTCTCCCTATGGCACTGCATTCAGTCCTCTGGCCCCTCTGTGTTAAATGTGCCCAAGTGCCAAGAGCACAGGCATTAGATCAACCAGATCTCACACCCCAGACATGTCTTTCATGTGACCATGTGGCCATGGGCTGCAGGCTGAGCCTCATGTTTCTGGTCTTTAAAATGATGATAATATTTAAAAATATCTAACATCATCCAAGGGGCTACTATAGATGCTAATTGAAATTTTATTGATTCCAGCCCTTAACTTTTTTCCATGTCCCCTCCCCTCCCAAATTATAACATCTGGAAAAAGTGGGACCCAAGAAATTCTCCGTCAGTCTAGTGGAGAAGTGGAGCAGAATCCTTCCCTCCATTCTGAACACTGTGTTTCTAATAGTAGGACCAAACATCACTTTACCTTTGGTTGAAGTGGAGGGTGTATGAGTCTTTGGTTCAGATTCTCTAAATCTAGCCTTTGTCAACCTGCTTTGACAAATAGCAAGCAAGCAAATAAACAAAAACAAGCAAAACAAACCAGTTGGCACCAGGTGGACAGCTTGTTGATACACAGAAGCAGCTTTGGAGAGGGAAATTTGCACTTCTGAGTATTTGACATGTTGGGGAACCAGTGTTCTAACTTCTCTGAGTTTCCTTGGCTTTCAGCAGCTACCTACATTACCCTCCACCCAAAACAAACACAGGAGCAAACAGAAGGAATAAATACCATCCTCAGACATGCTTCTTTTTAATTTAAAAGAAACACAAATTAGTGTCATTTCCAGTGGCTAGAGAATAAACTCTCTAATCGTGTTTCGGAAAGAATACAGACAATCTTTGGAGTCTTTCTGCCATCAGCAAATGAATATGTGTGTATTTAAGCCCAACCCACCCACCTACATGAAAAACAGAAAGGGAATGGGAAAATTTGGAGCAGGGTAGGTTCCAAAAGATACAAAAGAAAGAAAACTCTGTGTATATTAGGAAGTGTGCCAAAGTTAGAGGGGAAAATACAAGGTAACAAAGCAGAATGATGTGGAGAAGGTTCTGATTGGTTTCCAATAGTAAAATAATGCTCAAAGGGAGATGCTCCCTCTTCTCCCCTCCACCTGCCCCGCGCTGCTTTTCCCTGCAACGAAGTGTGTTCAAAGTGTGGCGTTTTCTCAAGGGTTCTCATGTCCTTTGGGTTCTTCTGAATAAGCAACAGCACATTGTTATGCAAATTGTTCCTATTCCCAGCGGGATTTCACTGCACCTTGCGAAGCCCTGTCTGCTGGGAAAAATGCTTTTCAGCTGTCGCCTTCTGGTTGATATCTTTATAGAGCGACCAGAGCAGAAAGCTTTCTGCATTTTGCTCCACACTCTGCCCAGAGTTCTAGTGTTTTCCATTTCTACCTGACTTTTCTGCAGCACACACATACTCAAACGAACTGCCCTTCCCCTCAGCACCCTTTGAAGACAGCAGCCCTGGAAGGAGAAATGGCTTCAAGATCCTGAAGGAAAATGACATGCCACACCTTGTGATTTTGAAGGAGAAGTGTCTGTCTGTCATTCTTTCTTTTCTCTCTTTACCAAGGGAACATCAAACACCCTTCAGTTGCTGTTAGTTGGCTTTATGAAATCATTTTGAACCTTTTCAAGATTAGGTTACAGGTCAGTGCTTTCAAAGTCACCCATGCTGAAAACATCTCTGTTCCTAACCCTGTAGCCGGTGACAAGATCCTGACCACTGTGTAGCATTTTCAATTCTTTCCTGCCAAGAAGTTGAGCCACCGCCCAGAAGCTGACATACCAAGCCAGGACCTAGCCTGTTGGGCCACTCAGGCTTTCCGCCGTGTCATGTACGTGACACAGACTACTTTGGAACTATTTTCTTGCTGGGGCTATCATTCAGCAATATACCACTTGCCTGCCAACGCAAGGTTCTGAGTTCAATTTCTGGTACAAAAAACAGACAACCCTTTCCTCCCCAAAACAAATAAACATAACAAAACCATTTTCTTGAGAATCAGATACTGCCTGATTTTAAAATCACAAAAGTAGCAATACACTTACATCACTGTTCAGTTCTCTCTGATCTGTTGCAAATAGGAAGGGTGTTACTTGAACTAGACATTCTCAAACCCCAGAAAAATCAAATTAGACAATAGGCCCCCCAACCAGAATAAGTGCACTGCAAATATTTTGCTTCTAAACATTTAGTTAAAACATATCAGTAGCACTTGCCTGAATTTTTTTTTTTTTAAATTGAGTGATATTTTTAAGGGACATACAGGGGCACATTTATCTCTCTAATGTTTGAACCATAAAGTTGAGAAGAACAGTGTCAGCCACATAGACAGACACATTATTAAACTCTAAATTTAGGTTTATAAAACATGAATCTCAAGGTTATTGCTTACCTGTATTAATTTAATGGTAGGGTGGAGAGTATAGCCACAGATTTATAGGAACTCTCTAATTATTGTTTGTTCTTGGACAAACTAATTTGAATTGTGGGCTCTACTATATTTGGGCTCAACCCTTATTATACAAAACTACATAAAGAATTCCCAGGTATAATGTACGATCTTTAGTGGGGTGGAATTAACACTTATATAAGAGATTATATAGTCAAGCGTGATGGCATCTAATGAATTTTGTAGATAAGTAGAACCAAAGCAGTAAAAGTAGCTTCTCAGGCCCTAACAGCTGAGACCTAGCAAAGGGGAGACAGATAAGAACACTGCAGGGTCAGCCACAAACTTTCCAGTGGAGTGTTTGAAATTTTGTTCCTTTTTATGGCTGTCATAGTAATTAGCTCTGAACTTAAGAGAGGATGGCAGAGAGAGAGAAAATGATAACAGAACTGTCTAACCACATGGAAATCTTGGTACAGTACAAAAAAATGAGAATGTATGATTTTCTAAAACCTAGGCAGGTCAAGAGAATTGTTGTCTTTACCAAGAACTTAGTCCTCTGAGCTGTGGCCTGGTACATAGACTGATTTCCGAGGAGATCTCTGGCCGTCTTTACCCCTGGGTTTTGTTGTTGTCTAGTGTGTTCAACCCAAGGTGTGTGACAATCTGGACTGTCGTCAGTGGCATGGCTGCCTCTGATGTAGGTAAAGAAATAAAGGGACACTCATTAAAGAAGCGCCATATCTCTTCTTGAATTGAACTTGAAAATATGGAGGTCAAGTTATGCCCAAATTACACATTAATGATTTTGTGAACTATGAAGTCATGGTTTCGAAGGAGATGTAAATTATTCAGGTCTATTTAGAAGCAACTGAGTACCCTCTTCCACCCTAACACCCAGTGACCATCAATTTTGCCATAAAAATGCAGGTTCTTCCTCTCACTGCTGATGGTTCAGGCAGTCACGTGAGCCTTCCCAGTCTCATCCATAACCGTGGGCCTTCGCTATCAGCTGGGATGTCAGGCTGTCCTGAAACCCAGCCAGAGGCAATAGACCAGAACTTATAACAAATTTAAAATGGATACTGACCACGTTTATGACACTGTCATGGCTCCCCGGGCTGCATGTTTAATGTTTTGGAGCAGAGCTTATCATCCGGCTCTTTGCCACAAATTATACATCATACTTATTTTGCGTGTGTGCCTTTGTGTGTGTTACCATGAGCTGTGAGTGCGTATGCGTGTCTGTGTGTGCTTAGAGGTGTGTAATATGTAGCTATACATACATACATATCACTGGAGTCCCCAGTGCATACTTTATAGTTTGGAAAGAAATCATCTTCCATCATTCGTCACTGCCTAGCTGCTGTAGACTGGGCCAGAACATCATTTGTTAACAGCGACAAAGCCGCACTCATAAATGCTGACATGTTACATTAATTTATAGGCACTGAGTGACTTATTAAAAGTGACGTGTGAAATATAACAGGGCCCGGTATGGATGATTAGGTTTCGGGCTTTGAATTGTTGACAAGGCAGGGGTAATGAATTGTGGGACACTGGCTCCTGCATTTCCCCCTCATTAGTCAGTATTAGCTGCATTAATAGTAATAATTGGATATATTTATCATTTTAAATGTTTTAATAAATGTTTGGACAGTACCCGATCAGAGCTGTCAAATATTAGGCTGGAAGGGTTGTGACAAGAGAAAAGTGATGATGTTCCTGAGGGGAGAGATTTCTGCAGCTTTGGAGAGGCAAGCCTTGACTTTCTGCTCCCCTAGGAGCTCTGAGTTCAGGTGACTTAGGGACACAAACCACGGAGACGGGAAGGCTGACTTTCCCCTGCCTCGTAGACATGTCCTCAAAAAGGTTTCGAAGGGAGAAAAGAGATCCTGGCTGGGAGGACTTGAGTCCATGACTGATTTATTCAGAGTGGTTTTTTTCATGAGATGAAAAGATCAGGCTTTATTCCGAGGCAGTTTTGTAACCCTAGGTGAGTATCCTTACCTTTTCTGTATTTCCATTTCTGTGACTGTTATCTTTTGCACTCGGTCTTTTTGGGCTTGAACATTGTGTAGGGTTGGTCATTCAATGTGATGCTATAAGCTACAGAGACTTCTAACTAAATTCTGCCTGCCTTCACTCTTACCAGTGTTTATGAGGGCTGATGTATCAGTGCCAGTGATGACCCACAAGATGGATATGACCCTTCTCTTGCTCCTGGGGAGTGCTAATCACCATCCTTTTGGTATGCATGGTGTTATCTAAGTGACAGGGACATGCTTATGCTTCCTACAGTAACTGGAGTCTAGATGTATTACAGTGTCATGATTTAATTCTTAATTATCTTCCTGTGTTATTGCGATCAGTTTAGGGGTATTATATGACAAAGGGCCTACAGCAAGGAAGTTTTTGACCATTCACATGGCTGCTAAGCCCTAACCCATTTTCCTAGCCCCACTACTGCAATGTAGCACAGAAGTAGACCTTTAAATTACATTCGAACAAATGCATGGCTCTATGATATTGCATCTATTCTCTTATTGATTCCTTGAAATAATCTTCCCAGACTACTATTGAGATTCCTATTTCCCAGACGAGGATGCAAAAACTTAAGAGATATGAATTGTTTAAGTTCACACGGTTGACAAATTGTGGAACCCAGATTGTGATTGAGTATGACTAGTTTTGTATCTTAATCAACCTACTGTGCTGCCTCTAATGTTCTGAGGGCTGTCTCAGCTCTGGTGTAATTCAGGAGGACTCTTATCTAATTGGAGAGTTTCTGAAAAGGGTGAACATGTTGGAGAAGGGTCTGAGAACCTTGTCCTGGGGTAGAGAAGCTGCTCATTTTCGCAGTATTTGCATAGTATCTTGGGAAAGAAGAGAATGTGTTACTTTCTGTACTTTGGTTGAAACTGGGAATTTCTGACAATAATGACAAGAAGGCAGAACTCAGTTCTCAAGGGAAGGGAGCTTCCTGGCAGAGCCATCGAGTTTGGATGGAAAAGAACGCCTCCTGCAATGGACTGGGCTGCTCGCTGGGACAGCTGGGATAATCCTGCCTCCCACTGGGATTTCTTTCACTTCACTCTCCATGTTGCTCACTATGTGCTGGCCACATTGGCCTTGGTACCAGTGGAAAGCATTTCTGGATCTTGGCATAGCTGACTCCTCCTCCTTTTCCCAGACTCAGCCCAAATGTTCTAATTTCTAAGATCAAGATTTGCAAGATCTTCCTTGATTACCCTCTTTAAAGTTCTTCCTTTTCTAGTGGCAAGAATGAGCATGTTTCTTGCTCATTTGCTTTGCTTCTCCGCCTTATTAGAAAGACAAGACAGTGCGTGAGATTTTAAGACATTTCAATGTCAGCCCTTGGTAGATTTAAAAACCAGTGCTCTTCATATCTAAAATGACTGAGTTAGTAGAATTAATTTGCCTCTTCAGTAACTCTGGGATTCTATACCTGTATTGCCATGCATTTTTGGCTTCACATGTATTTGCATGAGACTTTGGCATCATTTATGTAAAATATATTTAGAATGAGCCACCTAAAAATTTTAAATTATTTTTGTGCAACTTTATAGTTTATATTTATGACTTCAGGGATTTTCTCTCTCTTTTTTTTTTGGAAAACAAAAAATCAAGATGCTGGTCATGTATATAAAGCTATGATTGTTTTTTATTAGGATAGTTTGGTTTTTCAAATATTCCAGTGCAGGGGACTTTACAATAAACCATGATACTCTGCAGAGAGTGTCGAGGGGCTCTTGCGACTCTTGCTACTTTGTCTTGGATTCTCAATTGTAGGTAGTATTTTATTAGTAGTTCTGGTCAGAATCATGTAGATATTATAAGCTGTATCTAAGACTCTGAAGCTACAAAGATGAAAAGACATATGGATCTTATCTTTGAGGATTTGTTTTCCAGTTGAGATTATCAAGTAGTTGTAGGTCCCAAGAGCTAAGGGACAGAGGTGGCTCTGGGGTGGTGTGCTAAGGAAGCCCGATGTAGGAGGGTCTGTGTGTGCTTACAGGAACCTGCGAAGGCTTCTTGCAATGAGGAGTGGCAAATATATAATTCTTGAGACACAGTGAATTCTTTTATGGCAGAGTTAGCTGTCCATTTCAGGGGGGAGTAAGGAGAGCGAAGAGAGCTCAGAGGGCTTAGGAAAAGTTTTATTGGAGGCTCTTGATGTCCCAGGAAAACCAAAATGTCATTAGGAATCAGAATTGGGTTTCTGGAATTCACTTGTTTGATGTAACAAAGAGCTACTGTCCCTGATAGAATAATCCTGTTGAATAATTACGAAGTATAATTTAAGAAAATGGTAATGGCCATGTTGCAGGTCCTTTGTTTGGAAACTTCCTTAATGCATACATAAGCTCATAATGTGGAATCCCTTCCCAAACAGTGTAGTTTCTTAGGCTGAGCTGTCTCTGACCCTGCTGTTGGACACAGTATCTAATGGTGTCACGGGCTTGCAGAAACCCTCAGCATGTCCAGTCTATAGCTTGCTTCACTGAGACTGAGTCACTGTGTCAGCACAGTAGCAGGCATTAATTATAATCCAAGATGATGTTCTGCTGTCGTGGTGTTGACCCACTGCATCACCATGGGTGATAGTATGCTGGACCTATTGTCCCAAGGTTTGTGCTGCTTGCTTCACTGAGGGTCCCCCCCCTTTTTTTTAGGGGGAAGGTTTCACCCTTTTTGCCTTTTATGAACCTTCATGTCCCTAGAACAGTACCATAGGGTGTAGCAAGATCTACCTTTGGAGTTTTATAACCTACTTTGGTTGAATATCAGAGTACCTTTACCTATGTCAAGATTTCAAATGAAACAATCTTATTCTCCCTGTCTAGCAATATAATTCGTGCCCAGGGCAACTATGTTAAGGAAATACAGAGATATGTGGATAAGTTTCATCTACAAGGGTGCTCATTAAGCACTATGTATAACAGCAAAAACTTGGAAGTAATCAGCAATAGAACATTGGTTGAGTATCTACTGCATATGACAATACTGTGAAATAAAAGGGAAACCACTATTTGAAAATGACTTGATTATATGAAAAAAAGACATAAAATCTGTAAAAAGACTATCAGGAAATAGACTCAGAGCAGCTTTTATTGATTGCTTATGGGTTTTAAGCATTTAAAAAATAATAAATTGACCTTCATAATCAAGAACTATCAAAACACTGTTTAAAATTCTACTTGGGGCTAAGGATGTATGGGATATGAGGCGGAAAATGTGAATGTTTAGATATCAAGAACTGACTGGAGTAAAAGGCACATTGTCAGTAATGCCATTCAAAACACTCCCCCTTGTACTGAGCACACTTATCCAGTTGTGCTCACCACGTTCAGAAGCAGTTCAAGAAGTCCTCGTTTGTGTTTTTAGTTGCACTTGATGTCTACCTTGATGGCTACCTTGATGTCCTGAATAGATTCAAAATATTCACTTTGTGTGGTCATTTTGACTTTGAGGAGGAGCCAGAAGCCACATTGTGCGAGGTTGGGAGAAAGAGGTGGGTGGTAGGCACACACCATGTTACAAGCATGCCTTGTCTTTGGATGCCGTGCAATAGCAAAGTTCACCATAGTTTTTGATTATGTCTTGTAAAGACATTTACCAAAGAAGACTTCCAGAACTGCTCGAGGAAGAGGCAGGCATGAAAGGATAAATACGTTCAAAGCAAGGGGAGTATTTTGAGTGGGAATGACGGCAATGTGCTTTTTACTTTAACTAGTTTTTTTTTAAGTTGATATTTTCACCATATATTTTGATCAGATCTTCATAGCTTAGTGGTAGAGTACTTGCCTAGAATGTGGAAGACCCTGGATACAGCTCCCAGCGCTAAAAAAAAAGAATGTACATACACACACACCCTGGAAATGTGTAGAAGTCTATCTGAGATGCTGTAGAACCAAAGAAAAATATAATGTGTTGCATCATAGCTAAAAAAGTGAGAATTGCTGAAGTCAAACGAAACTGCCCTGGTCCTAGGTTGTCATTAAGCACCAGAGAAGCATTTATTTAAGGCAGCATTTGACTAAGCTAATTCCAGACATTTCTCTCAACTCCTGTGCACTTGGTTTTAAGTTACAGGGCAGATTTCTGGCTCAGGCCAATTGAAGGAGTGTACATAAACTTGGGGTTTATTTTGTCAGGGATATTCTTGAGAGGCTCAATTCTTTACTGATCCTTTTTGTTCTTTGTCCCATTTATTTACTTTTGAAAATACCCCTACAGATCCTTGTTTGAGTGAAAAGGAGATGTGTTCTCAAGTCAGGGCTCAGTCGCTGATCAACAAGGCTCTAAGAATTGAGCACAAGTTCAGTTAGTGTTGTTTTTAACATTCCACTAGGTTGGCTTTCTTTCTATAAATGAATGACTTGCCTTTAAATATTTTCAGAAATTCCCATCTATTTTTATGCTCTGTGACTCTCATGTGATAGGAGACATTAATACTGTTTCTCTCCACTTTCCAGTTTCTCTTTCATTTTTTGAGCCTGTCTTTGAGTGAGGCTCATGATGACGGAATTCTTATGCATCACCTTGAGTCCTCCAAAGAATACAGGGCACAAGTGACTAGAAGAAGGTCAGATTGATCCTGCTCATCCCTTTAGTGAGTGCAGGAGAAGAGAGGAGATTTACCGTTAAAGTCCTAAATCAGATCTGGCTGTTAAAGTTTTTGTTGAGGATTTAGAGAGGCTAAAGCTAAAACTGCGTGTCATCTTGGAGGTTAATCCACCAAGCTCTGGAATGTGTGTCCTGCTTGCTGTAGCACTGACGTGGTGGAACAGGTGGAGGTGAGAAGTCTCCAGTTTGCCTCTGTTTGGGACTTTGGAGGTGGATGTCAGGATGACAGTACCAGAGTTCTGAGACAAAAGGTATTTGTGGCCATGCAGACATAAACTGTACCACAGACCGAGACAGAAAGGAAGACCTGTCAGTCAGAAGCGCTGTTTGTTTACTTTCCATTAACTTTAAGCAACAATCCTTTCAGAGTTCAAGCTGACCGTGTGTGGCCTAAGGAAGAGCAAGTAGTGGGAGGGTCAAGAGGCTGAGAGAGTTTTCTTGTCCTTGTAAATAAAAGAGGACTCAGTTGCCAAAATGGCTGCCAAATTGGTTGCCTGTGGAGACCATGAGAGGTGGTTCCTTTCAGCCGAAAGGTAACTCATCTCAAACTGAATGAGGCTACCTGAGTACTCCAGATCTTCCTTCCTATATGTGGGATTCAGGCTGACTGTGTGTGGCAATAGAAAAAGCACCCTTCACAAACATTCTGGATACTTTCTGAGTCCAGATGCAAATGGCGTTAAGAACAAGTTCTTGGATTTTGGCCTTACTCAGACCTGGATTTGGAGCAGGACTTTCTTAGGTACTCAATTTCCAACCTTGGGCAAATGGACTGTGAATAATATCTGCCTTAATAGTTGACACTTGAGAGTAGCTGGGAGGATTAAATGAGATGCTATGAGTACAGTGCTTAGCAAATACCTTGCTCATAGTAAGCACTCGATAGTAATGCTTATGAGAACAAGGGAAAGCACGATGATATCACCATTAAGAGTAGCAGCAGATGAAATTTATTGGCAGTCCTAAGAGAGTTTATCCAATAATGTTTGCTTCATTTTCCTGGAGGTCACAAAATAAAATATTTGAGCCATGTGATTTGTTTATGCAATGGTACACAATATTCTACTGAGTACTATGGAGCAAATAGCATTGTACATAATGTATTTCCTACACTTAGATTCTCATGGTCTAGTGGAGTAGGAAAGAAATATAAATGTTGATGAGCATTGATCAAGTAGAGAGGGCCCAGTGACTGTAAACAAGGCTGTGAGGCTTTAGGTAGTGCTGCTCTGGTCAGTGCCATCAAGGTGGTTTTGGATTTGGATTTGAAGAAGGAACTTGCTTTTTTCCTAGCAGACAGATAACATTCCAGGTAGAGAGCCAAGGTGTGTAGAGGGTCGGGGATGGGAAATGTCAAACTTCCTGCGAATGATGAGGTGTCTGATCAAAGGGTAAATGAAGCGTAGTTTGGAAGAAGAGGAGAATTTGTTGTAGCTGGATGTGACCTCACATGTAGTGACTAAGGTTAGCAGAGCCGCAACTCCTGTAACCCCTTTTCAGCGTTTGCAGCCAAGTGAAGTGATCAGAGTGAGCCCAGATTTCCTGAGTGTAAAGCAACCTTGGAAGAACCATGAAAAGATATGCACATACCCTGAGCACACTGACATTTGCTCCAAATTGGAAAACCCAGGAGATCTGAAGGAATCTTAAACAGACTTTGAGAGACAGAAGGGTTTGGAAAGGGAAAGAAGGGAACTGTAGGCAAAGAGGGCTGTTGAGCTAAAACTTGGAACACGGAGAGGCTCTTATTTTCCAGTAAACATGGGCCGTGTGACATATAAAGGTCTATAAGGCTTATTAATTGGAGACAAAGACAAATATAGGTTGTTATTTGTCCCGTGGATAAAATGAACATCTTCACTTTCACATCCCTACTCAGATGCATCTGTAGGGAAAGTGGGATGAGACTGATTCTTCCATTGCCAGAAAAACAGAAGGATGTGTCCTAAGCAGGAGGAGTACCTGAGCTCTTTTCTTCTGAAACTCACTGTCTCGGCATCCAGAAGAGCTGGCACTTTGTCTGTCTTTACTGCCACTCACCCAGGCCCTAATCCTGGGCTTGTTAGGAGGGATTCGCCTTCCATTAGACGTGAACCAGTGTCTCAAGGCCAAAAGGTCCATTTCAGACAAAGACTGGTCCTTTATTCGAAGCTCCCATTCCCCTGATCATGCTTGTCCTACAGAGGCAGTTTTTGTTGTACTGATGATTGAACCCAGGACCTTTGCATAGAGCTACATCCCTGCTCACTCTTCTTTCTTTTCTTTTCTTTTCTTTCTTTCTTTCTTTCTTTCTTTCTTTCTTTCTTTCTTTCTTTCTTTGTATTTTGAGATAGAGTCTCACTAAGTCACTCAATTGTTCAGGATAGGCTCAAAAACTTGTGATCCTCCAGCCTCAGCTTCCAGCAGTGCTAGTATTACAGGCGTGTGTCACCATGGCTAGCTAGAGGCATTGTTTTGATATCTGTGTGTCTAAAAAAGGACAGGAGAAAGTCAGCCTCTGTTAAATGTTTGTCATTCAAGCTTTGGATTTTTGTCCCTTGGCTGCCTAAAAGAAAAAAAAAAAAAGCAGCCTTAAGAGAGAGAGAGTAAGCATAGTGCCTTGCAGATTTGTTACCTAATGATGACTTTGTTATATAATGGCACCTCTGTTTTGTGTGTGAGTGTGTTGTGTTCCCTTCATTCCCTGGAACAGACTGGTCTGAAGAGACAGCCCCCCGGAAGGTAGCGGATATCAGGCAGGTCCACGTCTCTTTGAAGCGTTGTACTGTCTGAGCTTTTCTGAATTCTTAGGCACCTGAACTAATGCTGGTTTACCACTAGATTCAGCCAGTGAAATGCCAGTGTCATATTACAATTAACAGTAATTCTGGTGGCTGTCATCACTTGCTCTGAAGCAAGGATCTCCAGCAAAAGCACGACACTGTCATGGCTGCTAATTCATAGGCATTGTGTGAACTATGACAGACCCTGGTATACCTTTTGTGCTTATTCAAGTGAATAAAATCTAGCAACTTAAGTGGAGTGGGGTGGGGGGGGGGAGTTTTAACACATTTCTGCAGATGAGCCTGCAAAGGGTCAACTCGGAAAAAAAGAAGTTGTGTTAAAGAAAGTAATTAAACAGAGGCAGAGAGATGGAATATTAGTGCTTTCTGCAGAGTAAATGAGGATAAATTCTGTTAATTATGTGACTTTTCCCACTACTAATGTGATAATAAAGTACTCTAATTCTGGAAAGGCTTGTCACTTTCCCAGCTAAGGCAGCGACCCCTTCTACTAGGTGAGACCAAGAAGCAACTTACAAAGCTTTCTAGCAAAAAAGCAAGAAATCAGTGTTAAATGGATTTTCCTCCTCTCCGTGTTTAGTATGGAAGCTGCCACCTAACACCATCATGACAACACTGGTGAGTGGACCATCTTATCTGAGACCCAAAGCACTTCTGCTTGCTTTTTCTGTTTAGTTTCAGAGGGAAGAATCATGAGCAATAGAAATAGTATAAATAGCCTGGTGCAAGATTCTAGGCCAATAATTAATAACGTCTAAAAGGTTATACTCCGAATGTTGTTACAAGGCTGTTCTTCGGGACTTTGGTGAAAATTTAGGACAGACTGGGTGAGTGGCCACTTTTTTGGGCACAGAGATGTTGAACTTGATTGTTGGGAACATCTAATTGTGACAGAGTACCCGGAGACAGTTTAAAGTATTGCTCAGGGAGAGGCAGGGCAGGGCCCTGACGTCTGTGCTAGTGGGCGATTGTTCAGGTGACAGGGAGTGGGAGAGGGGTGTCCTGCGAGGGAGACTCAAAGCCTGTGCCACTGTGCATTGTCGGCAACGCAGAGAGGGTACCGAGGGACAAAGGAGGGACATAAACGCTGAGGCAGAGCATGGGAGCGGGAAGCTGGCAGGGTAGGTTTTGTCTGGATCTTGAAGAAAGTGATTACTTTGGAGGCAGGAGGTGTCGTGTTTGCTTTAATTTTAAAAAATTCCACTTGGGGATATGCAGATTTTATAAGCAGTACTCAGAACCGAGGGGAATATAGTGTCTTCCAGTGCACATGAACTGCTGTACCTTCCGCTGATGGAGAGAACCCAGGCTCTCAGAGAGCTGTGTGCGGGATCTGGAGCCACAGGCTGTCTGGGGAGGCTGCCTTCCAATTTTGTCTGTGCCTGCCGTGAGCAGTCGCTGGCTAGGCAAGTTACTTTACCTGTAAGGTTCCCCTGTTTTCTCATCTGCAGAAGTGCACAGGATGAAGGGTGGGCAAGTGAGTAGAGGAGGATAAGGTGACTGTGACAATGGAAACAGAAGGCACCAAACACAGGACTTGGCACAAAGTAACTATTCAATAAACGTTAGCTTAGATTTTACCCATTCTTATCCTTGTAAAGCCATACACTTTGGTAAAATATTCAGATAGGCTATTTTGGAGCAATCTTTCAAAAAACAATCAACCATTATGGTGAAGAGGTTAGAATTCTGGATCGTTTTGGCTGGCAGTCATCACACCAGAGTACACATGCAAATGTGACCTTATAGGTCAGGGAAAGAAATACACAATATCCCCTACGTTCCCAGACTGCTCGCTGTAAGAACACTTAAAGCGTCATATCTGTAAGGGAAGAGGTTTTATTAGAAATAATATTCAAAACAGGCTAAGGATTTAGAGAAATGGTTCTGGAAATAGACTGGTTGGGAGGAACACCTTCTGCAGGGCTCAGGCGGACCCAGTGCTCTCAGGCAATGCCTCTTGGCCTAAGCCACCAAGGAGAGTTGTTGCAGGTTTTAGCAGAGACTTCATCCTCCCCTGTTGTCACCAACAGCAAGAGAAATCCGCAGGGAGGGGAGAAAACCTAGGGAGAACTGGGGATGTTTGTCCTAGGGGCCCAGCCCTACCTCTAGCTTCTTCTTTGCTTAACTTGGAAGACTCTTTTTTTGTTGTTTTTTGTTTAAGAAAAATTGTCCACATATTGCAATTTTATTTCTCTTTCCCATGTTGTATGGGACTTCCCACAAGAGTTATAAATCTAACCTTGAGTCAATGGCAAGACATTGAAGAGCAAGTGAGAGAGAGAGAGAGAGAGAGAGAGAGAGAGAGAGACAGACAGACAGACACAGAGACACAGAGATGTAGGTTTGAGGCCGGGTAGGACAGTGTCCCACCATGGTCTCATTTCAGCAGGAGGGGTCCTTAAGTGTGATGCGCCCAGGATTTATTTTCATTGGGTACTCTCCAAGGGGATGGAGCAGAGGTGAGAAGTAAGACACTTCTGTTACTTCGTCACTAGTTGAAGAAGATTCAGGAAGTTGGGAACCCATCAGACTTCCATCCTTTGAGCCACACTGGCCTTGTCCATGACACGGAATTGACTTCATCTAGGTCTTGCATATCACACCCTGCAAGAGTTTTTGTGAGGATCAATTTAAAGAAGAAATACACAATATCCCCTATGTTCCTAGACTGCTCGCTGTAAGAACACCTAAAGCGTCATATCTGTCTGTCTGTCTGTCAATTTAAAGAAGAAAGTCTTTAAAAAGTTGCACATTATTAAAAAAAAAGCACAGCCTTTTAATAGTATTCCTAACAGTGAAAAATTACTGCAAACAGAATTTAGCACAAGTTGAATACCTATTTAATGTAGGAGGAAATTTACCTCTGTGATGCCACAAGCCCATTTTTATCACATAGTTTCTAAGAGTAAGCTGTAAACTTTACATTAAAATTTTGTTCTCTGTTGTGAACTGTGTCTCCTGGGTTGAAACCTGGTTCTTCCGCGTCTGTGTGACCTTGGGCGCTTTCTCCAGTTCCTCTGGCTTCTCTTTATTCATCTGTGAAGTAGGGATCTTAAGGGACCCTGACTATGGGTCATGGTAAGCATTCACTAGGGTGACTCTCATGAACGCCCAGGGCCTGGCACATGCTGAGTGAGACATGGGATCTGCATGAGGAAAAGAAGGGTTCCCAAGCCTGGCTGGATTCACGCGTCCTCCCATTCGGTGGGAGAAGGGGAAACACTTGTGGTGTCTTCTTTCATACAGAGAGTTCTAAATTGCTGATTTTTGAGGCTACAGATGCCTTGCAAACAGGGAGGAAGGCACTGGAGTCAGATGTTTTGTTTCCTGCATGGTTAATTGGTTGTAACATGCTACTAAAACTTACAGCTCCTGATTGAATTGAGTGCCCTGGGAAATCCAGCTGGGAACAGGTGGGCACTGGAGGTTTCTCCTTGTGTCCCTAGTCACTGTCTGTGGATGGCCTCATGCTGGTAAATATGTACCACCTTCACTTTTGCTTCTGGGACCAGATGCTTCCCCCAACTTTTCCTTTCATGTAACATAACAATTGCCAAGGGACTGGGGAAGAAACACGCTTGACTACAATTGGAGTTCAAGTGACAAAATTCTTTAAGAAATCAAACAAAAAGACATTATTTCAGAAGCAAGAACCACTTTTAATTTCGTTAGAAGCTTTCTACTGAGTGGAGTCTTTTTTTATTACTATTTTTTAAATTTAAAAATGGGCACAGAGAAGCCTTGCCCTAGCATTGTAGACAAACGATTTACTGCTTCTTTGGTTATTATGTTTGAGGGCAGCAGATGCAACCTGAGGCCCTTCTCCCAGATTTGTTATGTCTGGCCCTTAATTGTTGAGAAATGCATTCCTAGCCTCTCTTCCGATGCAAGGGTCTGGCAGCGCTGCCCATGTCACCCCATGGGGTCCGGTGACTGCAGAGCAGTAGAACCAGCCCTGTTGACATTACCTTTCAGTTCGTACAGTACTGTCTGTGGCTGTAGCTGAGTTCACTCCTTGCTGCTGCTTTCCTGGACTCCAGAGACTTTGAATTCAGGCACCTAATGTGAACTTCTGCCACTTTTAAAGTATATGTCATTCTCTAATGAGAAAAATATATGCACTTTATGTTTATGTCTGTATACATGTGATTGGAAAACCTGAAATCCAAAATGCACCAAAGCTTTTTGAGTACTTCCATGAAGACACAAGTGGAAAATTCCACACGTGACCTCATATGATGGATCTCACAGTTAAAACACAGATGCACTAGAAATATTTTGTAAAGTTACGCTCAGGTTATGAGTCTAAGGTGTATATGAAATGTAGAAGACTTTCTAGTTTAGATTTGGGTCCCCTTTTTGAAGCATATCATTGTAGATAGATAAATATTCCAAAATCTAAAAATACCCCAAATTGGAGAAATTTCTGGCCCCAAGCACTTTGCATGAGTCATACTGTGTATGTGTGTATGCACATATGTGTGTATTTATGATTATCTTGAGACAAGGCTATAGGATGTTGACGTTATGCAGCCTGAAAATCCCCAGGAGTCTATACGACAGTCCCTGTCTTTCACACTTGTGTTTTTTGAGATTTTCCCTTTTATTGTGCCACTTTCTCAGTGCAGTCATTCTGTTGACATTTCCTTCTCTGCTTTACCTCAACTTTCTTGGAGGGCATTGGAAAATGTAAGCTTCCTTCCCGCCCATCTGTCAAAGTTCACTTGCCTTGTGATCTCTATTGGAATAATCCAAATAGATTATATTCTGTTACTCATCTCTAATGTGTTGAAATTCCAGCAACCCAGTCTCATATCTTTCTAGTTTTAACTCTAGTAGAAAGAAACTCATTTATTCTTTAAGCTTCTCAAACAGAGGCTGCAGCTAGTCAGATTGGGTTTGACTGAGTTGAGTTGGGCCACATACCTTTTTCTAAAGTAGCTTTATTTTGGGGTTTTGGGTACCTTGGCCCAATGGCATGTGCCTGTCTAGTCCAAATGTGGCAGAATTCCAAGTCCCTGAAATACAGGGGCTCTTGAATGGAGCAAAGTTCTCCAAAGGGAAGATGAATAACTGTTCTAAAAGGTGGAGAATAAGTTTTCTAGGAATAAGTCAACTTACAGGCTTCTTCTATCGTCTTGTGAAAAATCCGGAAGAAAAGTGTGCGCATGCGCAATTGCATCCAGTACCGGGGTATTCTAAGGCTGTGGGCAGAGCACCCAGGCACCGTAGGTGAGGAATATCTGGACTAGATCATTTTAAGTCCCCTCCCATTCTAGCCTTGTTTTAATGAATGATTGGCAAATTTTTGTGATAGACATTATTTCCGAGTTTGCTTTCCACTGTTGATGGTTCAAACTGAGGCTGTTCAAGAGTGACATGTCGGGAGGGTGACTGTGTGACCAGTGAGCTACACAGCACCCTCAGAAGTCTAAACGGGTCGTTGTTCCTCTTGGTTATTGCTTCAGTTTCATTTTCCGTCAGCATCCTCATGCTATCATGAGAAATAGTGCTTAATAAAGTGTCAAGCTCTTATTTTGCATTCTGATTATGAAATGATGAATTTCTCTTTATATTTTTATGAACTAGAACATTTAGACTTATTGGATTGTCCATATTATGAACTCAAATAATTGGGAGCTCATGAGATTATTTTCAGTGCTCTGTGCCCATGATTTGCCCATGTCACTTTTATTTGGAGACTGGTCCTGAGTTTTGAATCCAAATGAAAGAATCACTGTTTTTATTTGAACTCAGCTTCTCTGGCATGTTGCAATGCATGGGTCCCCCCCCCCATGGAAGCCACTGCTCAAATTAAATTCATTAACTCCAATTGTGTGAGGTCCAGGATGGTAGAGAGCTTGCGAAGGTGTGAGATTGTGATCAGAGAGGGTGTGTCAGGCAAGTGGACTCGTGGGGTAAAAAAATTGTAAATGTGACAATGAATTAAACAATTTTAGAATAATTTTCATCATTAGAGCTCATTCAGCCAGTTAATCTTTTCTATATTTCTATTTTCTGTAGAAAAGTTATCTTTTTTCCATGAAGCAAATATTTGGAAACTCAGCAGGAAGGGATGGGAAAGAATGGGTAAAGAAATTTCATTTTTCTTTTTTACTCACTAGTGATTTGATATTGTTTTTGTGCTAGCTTTATGCGATACAGGATTAGAAATCCATCCATCCTTTTGTTACAGTTCATTATTTCCTCTACATGGCTTCTTCAATTCACTTTTCATGTGAAATTGACTTTTCTGGATGATTTTTAAAGTCAGTTATCAACTTTCAAGGTTTAGAATGCAGTGTAATTGTGTGAATGCCTTCTTTTCTCCTACTCTGTCCCTGCCAGGTCAAGTTTTAGGTAATTCTGCTGAAAATGGCCTGAGAACTGTACGTTAATGAGCTTCTGAAAGGGCAGGGACTAGGTGGCCTCTGTATTGCAGTTAGCACATATGCTGGGTAAATACCAATGAATGGAGAGCATGCTTAATTAATACATGAATAACCCAAGGAAGGAGTCTGCATGAAGAAATAGCAAACCATTAAGGAATTTAAGAACTGGATTTTAACAAAGTCAACAGAATAGCCTGTAGAATTTTAAAGAGCAGAGATCCATTTCAGACTATTAGTTACATGGCCTTTTATCCTTCTGGCTTATACTTAAGTGTTTTAAGAACAATGACAGGTTTAAGTTAGAGATCATATGTTAAACTTTGATGTCGAGAAAGTTTGAAGTAGGAAATTAAGGACGTCAGTGGTGTGGGATCCCCTCTTTTATGAACTGTGCACAGGTGAAAATACCCACCGATCTACCTTTTACAGAGTGTGAGATGGCTAGCCCTTAACTAGTCTTGTCTGAGTTAAATGGCAAATCTTAGCAAAGGCTGAGAAAACTATTCATCATTTTTATTTCCTAATTTATCCATTCCCGAAATGGGGCAACATCCCCTGGTCTCTGCTGAATAATATTCATTTCAAGTTTTACAACAAAGGGTTTTTTTTTTTTTTACATGAAAATAATGTGTGTAGGTAGAAATCAGAAAATTTATAGAAGGAAATGGAAAGAAGAAACAATCTTCATGCTATCATTCAAAGTTAGCTGCCATTAATATTTGCAATCGATTCGAGTCAGGTATTCATCTGGAGGTTTCTCTGTGCAGCGCTACCTGGCACCACCTTGAGAGCAGAGAGGCTCTCTGAAGGGTCCTGGGTGTCATGGAGGATGCAGGAGACGATGCAGCAGGGGGCTGTAGCACATGCCATGAAGCCCAAGTGTTCAAGTGCGGTAACAGAATGGAGAGGAGGTGGTGAAGTGTAGCTGGGGTATTTGCAAAGGTTTTATGAGTACAGGACATTGACGTGACCCTGGGGAGGAGAAGTGGGGTTGTGGGAAGCTGGATGATGTGGGGGTGGGAAGGACATTTCAGACCCAGGGACGCAGCCTCTGTGAAGGCAGAAAGGGGACTTCCTGCTCAGGGCACAGGATGTGTGCATTGCTGTGACTGAGAGAGGATGCTGGGAGGGGGAGAGCAGGGAGAATTGTGTCTGAAAAGGTGCAGTCATTGGCATTATTAGGCGCTTTAAAAGATCCACTGAGCCACTCCCTCTGGACAGCTCTCATTAGATTAATATTTTAAAGCTAATCCACCTTCCTGGGCAATGACTCAAACACTGGATCATTCTAAGCATCAACAATTGTCCAGAAGTTTTGAATTTTTAAATTCTTACCTCCTCTTCTATTTTTCTTCTGGAGAAAACCTTGAGTATAAGTGATTGTGACCTTAGTACGCTTGGGAGACTATACTGAGGAAGAATCTTTGTATGTTCGGCTCTCTGAAAAGGTTTGATGGTTAAGGGAATAAATGGTTTATACTTTCTGAAAACCTGGAAAGGGCAATAAATTGAATGTCCAGGGAAAGCTATGTGCCTCGTTACCATGGTCTTGGACATCTTGATCTCACTATGGCATCTGTGACTTCCACGGGGGAAATGAATATTGAAACCCTTTGAGTTCTTAGAAAGGAAAAGTGAAAATTTAACATCAGACTCTAAATGTGCTTCAGAATTTTAAATATGTGTATATTGAACAAGGACACTAAAAGTCTTTCATTTTCAAGCTGTGGCTTTCTGTCTGCCTAAACGACTTTCACAGGCAGTGACTGCATTCACACCTGCTTAAACTAGAAGTTTTTAAGATGATGCTGACTTCCCTAGGAAACCCAACTACAGTGAAACATTTTCCCTCAGCCATCATTCTCCCTATTTGGTTTGGTTTTACCAGACTCATTTTCTAGTTTTTCATTATGGCTAAAATAATGTGAGCAGGGCAAGGTGGTGCATACTTCTAATCCTAGCACTCTGGGAGGCTGAGGTAGGAGGATTGAAAGTTTGAATTCATCTTTCATAATTTAGTAACTTAGCGAGGTCTCATCTCAAAAAAAATACAAAGGGCTGGGGATGTAGTTCATATTGCACCCTCAAAATAATTTGATGGATCACAAATAAGAGTGAGCGTAGTCATGAGCAAACCTGAAACATTAAAATTTGTAATTTTATAACTGGGGTTATTCTATTCAAAGTGCCAGATACCTTTATGCAGACTTCAGCTCTAATTTTTAATGAATCTTGTGATGATGAGGAAGGCCAGGTTTGGCCAGTGATCTACATTCCCTTGGTCTGTCTGTCTATCTCAGACAAATATAGTTTAAAGATTGCCTACATTGAAATCCAGCTCTAAAACTTGCTAGACAGGAAACCTTGGGTAAATTATAATGTCTCAACGGCAGGATCTGTAACATGGAATACAAGTAAACCCTCGTAAGACTACTGTGAGACGTCAATGAATGCAGGTGAAGCACTTAGAACAGGGCCTTACACGTGGTATTGCTCATGTGCTTATTATAATAACCGCAGAGTTGGGTGTGGAGGATTCCTGCCTCATTCTTTGTGCTTGGCTTTGCGGGATGGGCCAGTGTTACTGAAGCAAAGCTGTCACCTGTGCTTGCCTCTTCCCAGCCTGGGGAAGGATGTGCATCAGTGACACAAGGCCCAAGTCTTGGTTTGCACCAAGAATCCAGTTCTGCACAAAGTGCTTAGTGTGTGGTGATTCTCTGCCGATTGTGCTCCTTATCTCATGGGAACTCTTTGACAAATGTGTCCTCAGTCTGTTCCCAGCCCCAAGAAGAGCAAACGATTGATTTTATTTATCTGACTCATTCCTACCAAATATCAGACTATTAGGAGGCTTCAAATGTCTTTCTACAGTCAGATTATACCTTGGTACATTTTAGCAAGAAATGCTTGGCCTTGTGTAGTGTTTTGGAAAGAACCTCCTGTGAGATGAACTCCTGCACCACACAGCTGCCTATGGACTCTTCGCAAGGGTCATCCCTGCTAATTTCATGGCCAGTCAAAGCTTGCTAGGAGAATCAGATGGATGATAAGGAGCTGTTAAGCCAGGGTTTGTCCATGGCACCCCTCATCCTGACATTTCTTTGTGCCATTTCTAAGGAACTGCAACAAAGTCTGTCCCTTGCTGGTTTTGTTTT
The DNA here is from genome assembly GCF_034190915.1 of Cavia porcellus. Taxonomy (NCBI): domain Eukaryota; kingdom Metazoa; phylum Chordata; class Mammalia; order Rodentia; family Caviidae; genus Cavia; species Cavia porcellus. Next base: position 14,020,414 of record NW_026947502.1, on the reverse strand, counting down.
GTTTTTTTTTTTCCTTTCCTTTACCTTTCACTATGCTGGCTCTTCTCTCTACCATTCACATTTGGATTCTGGCACAAGGAGACTTTTGCAGTGGGTCCTTTTCCTTAAAATTAGTTCTATCTTCTTTAGCAGGCTGCTCTGCTATCCTAACACACATTTTTATTTTTTTTGTCTTTTAAATTCTTGTCCCTAATTATGTCCTTCCACCAAGGCCAAACTGAGTTCTGAGGTAATGAATCCTTGTCAAGTTGATTGTGTTTATCCCTTCAGGCTGAGACCACTTTCCAGAAAAGCTGGAGATCTGAGGGACCTTGGCCAGAGATAGAGGTAAACTTCTTGAAGTCAGTGGCCAATAATAGGGGCGGTCCTATTCCCGCCTGGGACCCCAAGATAGTGCTGCAGCTCTGTATCTTTCTACTTGACGATGCAGCGGAGGGGAGAATTAGCTTCATCGGTGTAGAAGTCTCTTCCTCTTCCCCCGTCATCTTTCTACCCTTCTCACAGAGCTGGCAGGAGGGGGATTGAGTCAAGGGGGTCCTCTGTCTGTAATGCATTTGCGTGCCAGGAGAGGTCTTCTCTTATTCAGGTCCAGCCTCTTCATCCTGCCCTTGGGGCATCCCTGGGACAGTGGCAGCTTTCTGGGTGTCATATTTTCACATGGATGAACTGTACTCTGCAATTACTTCTGTATATTAGCAGCCAGAAAGTTTTCATTGACACTGAAAATAGAGTTTCCTTTTTCAAATTGTTTTGGAGTGCTCTGTTTTCAAGTGAGATCTATTTTTCATGGTCGTGGTGGCCACGAGACCATTGTTTACCTCTTTAGGGAGCTGCACACCTTTGAGGGCCACCATGAGATACTGGTGGCATTTCTGAGACAGACCCTGGAAGCTTAGGTACTCTGGGTAGGGATAGGTGTTTTCTGATTAAATCTTTTCAATTTGGGGGAAACTTTTGTACTCCGAGAAATATTCCTTCATTCTTTCTTGTTCCGAGAGGCAAGCAATACTGTGCTTTGTTGTAGCAAAAGTGACAGCACAGTTCATGGAAATGGCTTCTCCAAAGAGGTCCTGTAAGCTGCATGGCTTCTCCCTTTATGCCCTCCAGTCTATATGTGGGAGCAATTTGAACTTCACCCAGATGGGACCCCACAGTGGCTTCCTGCATGGGGCCAGAGTATATCTTCGTGTCCTGAATATCTTTGGGGAAGATCATCTGCCACATAGCCATCTGTGGGCATAAGTCAGGGGAACTTTGAGAGAGTTTTAAGGTCGCAAATGGTAGTTTTATGTCTTGGTTTAGGTGTGCCCTGATGATTTTCTTTTCCAGCCTGGACATTATAAGAACAGCTGCAAACATCCAAACGTGATTTTTCAGAATTTTGTCTCGAAGAGGGAAAAGCTCAACCTGCTCAGTGCAGATCCATTGCAATGCTCTGCATAATAATTAACGACACACAAGCTGGTGTGTGCTGGGCAGGTTTGCTGTCTGTGCCCTTCAGGGCTGACGAGCTTGTGTCCTGCATTTAAGCCCTGTCTTCTTGCCTTTATGCATTTTGGTTTATGGATAAAGCTGCTGTAGACATTGTTGTCTTTTTCTTTTTGTTTTGCTTTCTTTTTCTTTTTGTAGATCATTCCCTGAATTCTGTAGTTTTCATTGGATGTGTAGGCTTTTATTTCTTTCCTTAACCTTGATATTCACAGAGAGAATACCTTTCATCCTTAATGTCTTAACAGCTCTTGGTGCAAGACAGTGGGAAGTTGTTAGGGAAAAATCATGGTGAAGAGAATTATATCTTCCTCAGTGCCAGGAACTATTGAACACTCTACATATGTTATCTTATTTAATTATCATTAGCTCTCTAAAGTCGGTTAGGTTATTCCCCCTTTTTAAAGATGAGAAAACTGAGGTACAAAGTTAAAATAATTTGTCTAAAATTACACAGTTCATTAAATGATGAAGCATAGATTTTGATGAAAACTGCTCTGCAGTCCTGACAGAGAGGTACTATTTAATATAGTGAGGCCGCTGATATTCAGAGAATTGTTGAAAATTACTCAACTTTGTCTTGTATCCAAACCAAACTCTCTTTTCCAAGATATTCCAGTGCTGTCTTTTCAGAATGCCCCATTTCTATCCCTTTCAGAGGCTTAAGATTCTGTTTATTCAAGCCAATATGTAACAGTATCCAGTGGATCTACATTCCATGCCATGCAGACAACTCTGATCCTCTTGTTTAATTCAATTACTTTTCCTTCTGGAGGAGTCCAGGGGTACTTTTTGGTCTTCAGTGCTGTGCCAGTCACTTAGAAGCCTGCACATAGTGGTTAGGCAAGGTACCAAGTACCTGCTGTCTGGTAACACTGCCACACAAATGCATCACAGGATAAGCAATTTCATTGTACAGACTGTGTGGCTGATTTGGTTAGTTCAATGATGGGCCAATGTCCTGATGGGCCAATGTCCTAAGTCAGCCTGACTGATGAGCCTAAATTCAACTTCCAATCGGAGGCACTTTTGGTTTTGTGTCTGTCACTTTCCTTAATTGAAGTGGTAGACTAAAGAGTTCAAGAACGGAAGAGTAGAGCTCTTTATTAGACTGGTTTTTCAGAAACTAACCCCATATTGGAAAAATCATTCAACTAGACACCAGTGCATGTGAATTATAGTTCTAGCTCTCATGACCTTTATTAACTACATGAGCACTTTTATATCTCAGGATCTCTCATTTTGCTTATATCAAATGAAGAGGTTAGGTACTGACTCCTGTCACCTATAAACTTCTATAAACTTCTGTAATTCATGGAGAACTTACATCATGACCAGTCCTATTGGTAATTTGGGAGATTACTCTTCGACTGTTGCTAAATCCCTCCATTTTGTTGAGTCTTTGAGGTCTTGCCTTTCAAATGGATCTGATAATTCCCAGCATGCCTAATTCATAGGACTGAGGATTCAGTGAGATATTAGGGGTTTAAGTGCTTTGAGTAATAACACATTGCATGAACACACATTATTCATATTGAAAGTTAACAGAAATGTGTTGAGTTTCTCACTACCTACCTCAGTACCCCTTTTAAAAAAAGAGTTAAAAGGCAGTTTGATCCCAGTTGGGTTTGTCCTGGGGTTTAAGGAACTCCTTGGGACTCTTCAGGGTCAATAGAGGCTTTGTCTGCCTGGGGGTCAGTTTCCCACAGAAGGGGTAGGATGGCCACGCTCTCTCCTGACAACATATTATCAAGGACAATCACCACACGAAATGCAGCAATTCCTTAGACAAAAGTGAGGTTTTGAGTTACGGTAGCCTCCTCTTTGTTAAAAGCCCCCTCCAAACCTGAGCTCTTGTCTGTAGCCACGCAGACATGCATGGTGTGGTTTACAGATGCCTTATACATTTAGCCTGACAAATCATCCCTCAAATTTGTGTGTGCTACGTATAACTCTGCCTCTCAATGAGGATATTTTTAACTCCTCCCAACTCTTTGCAGTTCCTTTAAGGAAGTGTGATTGAAGGGGTCAGACCCTTGGCTTCTACTTAGGGGTAAACTTTGAGAGAATTCCTTGAGGCTCTCCCTGGGGTAGGACAGGCTTTCCCCAAAACAATTGGCTCGCCAGAGTGTCTTTGCCTCATAAGGGCTTGAGCGAGGCCCTGGGCACCAGTTGACGGCTGTGTCTTGCCCACGACAGATGGTCAAGACTTCAGTTTCAGCAAATGATCTGCTGCTGAGGGGGTGGACAGGGGAGTCTGCCAGGAGGCCAAGTGGCGGGGCGGCTTAGGTAATGGGGATCTGGTGTGTGCCCGGCATAGCTTTTGTGCTAACGATGGGCTGCTGACAGGCTCCTCGCCCCTGTTCATCTCTGAGACAGAAGATCCCCTGTTCCCTTGATGCTGTTTCTCTCTGGCAGGGCTAGTGTCCTGTTTACCTATCTCTCAAAATCCACTTTGGCACCAGATGGGCCCCATCATGGTCACTAGCAGTTGTCTGACTTGAGGATTCCAGAGGGTGTGCTGACAGCTCCTCCTAACACAACCTGAATCTGGCTGTGCGGTCTGGGCTCAGATGGCTTAAACACACACAGGCGGCAAATATTACCAACTCCAGGGAAGCCACGGGGGTGGTGTGGGAGGACTCACTAGAGGAAAAGGGGTTGTGAGGGCCCCTGACATAACGGTCACAAAGTTGTTTTGGAAATGTGTATGCTAATCACGCCTCGTAGTGGCATCATTACTCCTGGTACGCTATTGGTACAACTGCTATCATAGTACGATTGCTATCAGTATTCATATCATTACTGCATTGCTTCTATTTTTACTAATACTGCTGGTAGCATAGTGGTTAACAGCACACTCTGGAGCTGCACTGTCTGAATTTGAATTTGAGATTTGCGTATACTCACCTTTGGGCAAGTTACAGTATTTAACTTCCTTGACTCTATTCTCATCAGCAAAGTAGGACTGATGGCAGAGGTTATCTCTCAGGACCTAGTGGAAAGACATGCTTGAAATTCTTAGTACTGTACTCAGCACATGGTCAGCACCTAACCCATGGAATCCATTTTTGGGGGCCACCATCATCATGTTTACCCTGTATTAGCTACTATATATTTATTATCTTATTCATTTGCACCATTGCCTTGTAAGGTGGAAACTTATTGTACTCATTTTATAGATAAAAAAAAGTCCAGGTTCTGTTCCATATGCAAAATCACACTGGTAGCACCTGGCAGAGTTAGGGTATGACTTCTGTTCTGAGTGTTTCTAAATATGGTGTTCTGCACCACACCGCATCAATACTCATTGTCTATTTAGTGAGGATCAGCCCTTTCTGGGACCTGGGGTGTCTTTCAGATATGCCATTTTAACTAGCTATGCTTGAAAGAAGCAACTGGTTTTCACATCTGAGGTCTCTTTGGATATAGAATTGAGCCCTCGGAATAGGGGGACTCTGCTGCCACCTCTGCCACAGTAGATAGTTTCTAGAAGCTATGCATGACAAGTAGCGTCGTCTTCTCAGTGCTCAGAGAAATGAGACCAGGCAAAGGCATTAGGATTTTGACCACACCCTCAATCTCCTTTCCTTTCTGGATCTACCCTACTGAGGAAGGACTTAAGTCGGTAGCTGTAAGTTGGCCCATGAAGTGGCAGTGTGGGTTCTGGTCCCAAGAAATAGCCTTCATTGTACAGCTGGATTTCAGAAGTACCCTATGAATCATTTAACTTGGACAAAAAGTTGATAACTTTGTTCTCTGTGGAGAGAACCCTGAAGTGGGGGCCAGTAATTATTCAGAGTCCTTTCATTGATAGATTAAGGTTGCATCATATTGAGCCAGTCTAGGAAGATGTTTCTATTTTAAAATCTTATTTTTTTGGTTTAAAAGTCTTTTTTTTTTCTCTTTGAAGAATTATTCCCCAACCATATGTCCATCTTGGCAGATTCTAAGGGCTCAGGTGGGATAGAAGTTGATCTGGACTTTTCACATATTAGTATTCAGAAATACTTGGTGTATCTTTGTGTAATGCTCTTATAGAGGACTAATGGGGTTGACTTTGTGCTTAGTGCAAAATTCAGATGAAGGCATCATGGATTGAGAGTTTTTCTTAGTTACTTTTCTCATTGCTGAAACAAAATACCCAACACCCAAAGTTAAAGGAAGAAAGATTTATTTGACTTACACTTTTTAGAGATTCAGTGCATCATTGGCTGGCTCCAAGGCATGGCAGAGGGGCGTCACAGAGGAGAAACAGTTCCTGGTGGGCAGAAAGCAGCAACACAGGAAGGTAGCAAGCAACAAGAAACAGTAGCAGCCCTCTTTGTGTCCCTTATTTTCTATCCAGGTTACCCTCCCTTAAGGCAGGTAACACTCACAGCCAGAGTGGGGTGGCCTTAATCCTGGCACCACACCATGCATCAATACCACCATCACAGCCTTCATCCCAGTATCACGCATTCTAGATCCCATCATCTCTGAAAAGCCTCACCTATGACCACATGATACTTTGGGGGGACATCTAGACACAAGCCACCACAGAGTTCTTCACAAATTACTTGAATTGAATGAGAATGTTACTCCAGTGCATATCTGAAAGAGAGGGAAATCATGCTGAAGAGAAGAAAATTCCTACAAGAATTGAATCAACTAACATTTAATGTATATTTCTGGGAAGTATTTAGGTTAGAAATTCATAGGTACTTCTAGATCTAAACATAAAAAGGATCACGAACTCATATAGCCTTAAAACTCCTTTTGTTAAAAAAAAATTACCAAACACAAAGCAGTGGTTTAATTGCAGGAAGCCAACATGAATGCCTTCCCATGATATTTCCCCCACAGTGTTGCAGATTGAACCCAGGGCCTTCCCAATGGGGGACAATCTCAGTTGTTTTTGTGTTATTTATTTTGAAACAGGGTCTTACCAACTTCCAAAGTTGCCCAGGCTATGCTTGAATTTGTGATTTCCTTGTCTCAGCCTCTCAAAATGCTGGAATTACAGGTGTGTGCCATGACACCTAGCTAACATGATCCCTTTCTTACCTGCCACCTTTCTAAATGGACATCAGCAAGTACAATACAGTTACATAGGGAATAACTCAGAAGATTACAATGTATCACCCGAGACATTTTTGAGAATTAAAGTAGCTGCTATTAATTCTATACTAGTGCAGCTAAGATTTTTCTTGTGAAGTTGGAACTTTTGGTCACTTTAGCAAGTAAAAATCCATGGAATTCATTATAGAACCAATTTAGAAAGTGTCGGCAAGGCAGCAAGGTTCTTATTCCATCACAAATAGCAGGAAATCTAATAAAAACATCTAGCAACTATTTGAGAAGTCAAAGAGACTTAGTTAACGTGTGAACTTCTTCTCTGGGCACTATTAATTGGAGCATTTTATTTGGAGATGCTAAAATAAAAAAAGTGTTCATCATATATTTATAAAGCATGTATTTTTCCATTCATCACCTGTAAATTTGTGGGACTGAAAGTACATGTCATAATTTAGGGATCCTGAGTATTCTTGGACAATTAGAGCCAGTTGGAACCTATCTTAAGCCATGGTGGAAATCTTCCCTTTTCTTGCGAACTTACATTTTTGTGAGATTTGTTGGAAGTACCAAGACTATTTCTTCATAAGGAAGGTCCAGTTGGGATGCAAAACTTGGACTAAAGCCTCAAACAAAATATCAACTCTAACGTCATTGTGAATGTTTCAGCAAATGCATAGAAAATCGAATGCACGACTCAGAAGTGACTTCCCAATTTGTTGCCTCTTGCATGAGGACGGAAGTGTTAACAGTGATCATTTGTCTCTTGACAGGTTCTTCTTGAAGTTTTTCCTCAAATGCAACCAAAATTGCCTAAAGAATGCAGGAAACCCACGTGACATGCGGAGATTCCAGGTGGGTCAGTCTGGTCTTTCTTAAATCTTACTAATGACTTGTGTATCGAGAGGGGTAAAATCTTAGGCAAAAGAAGAATTGGAGTTGTTTCCCCGGAGGTGAAGCGCAGGTCCCCGGGGCGTCTGCTCTTTAGGAGGTTTTTATTTTTATTCACTAGGAATTGGGCCTGAATCACCTGTGTTTTCTAGTCCAGACAAAAATGTCCTTGAAGTCCAGTTGGAACTTCCTAAATGTACTCTCCTGACGTAACACCCAGATTCAGTAAAGCATATAAAAATGATGAATTTTTTTCTGAAAGTTTTGTAAGCAGAAAACTAATATATAAGAGTAAAACTGTTAAAATAGAAAAACCAAAAAACAACAACTCTGGCCCCTTCTTTTTCTTTCTACTCTCCTTGTACAGTCTTGGAAATTGGTGGCAGCAATGCCCTATTACAAATGGACTCTCTGAGAAATAGAGTCTGTGCAAAGCCATGTGGGTGACCTTAGTTCTCTTTCAGAAGTGTTCTCACTCGGCATCTAGAAATGCTCCCAGGCCTGCCACCCTTTACGGTGTGAGTGGTGTGTTCATGTCACTGTGTAGTACCTTTATAAAAGGAAAAAGATCCAAAAGCAAATGTGCTAATGTCTATAGCACAAAGTGTTTGTGGGTTTTAGGAAAGGTGACTAAACTCTAGACACTGTAACTCTCTGACTTAAGGTGCAAGGAATGTGCTGGGGATTTTAGTGAAATACTGATTGAGGTCTGGGATGGGACTGGAATTTCTAACAAGCTCCCAAATGATGCCGAGACCATGGGCCACACATTGAGGGGTGAAGTTATAGACTCTTGCATGGCTGTCCATCTAATTTTGTGGCTAACTTATTTGCATGATCGATGTTAGTTTCCCATTACTCTGTTGTGTGCTTGTACAGTCCATCAGAGCAATAGCACAGTGCTTAAAGTATGCTCTTGTGTCCATTTAGTAGGCTTTAAGTGCAGATTGCAGTGTATGATCTGTGAGAGATTCCTGAAAAGTTTTAGTTGTGTGTAGTCTCTGAAGGGATTTTTAAAAAAAGAGATGAGACTTATTAGCTTTACTGAAGAATAAAATCAACGAGAAAAAGACCCAGTCTCTTGAGTTTCTGTGATACTTTCATAAAAATCATCTTGGCTTCCCCTACTTTTTGTCTTAACAGAAATAAATCGGGGGGACCCCGAGATTTCTAGTTTCTCTGCTGGCCACTTCCTGATCCCAACTTTGTAGACATAGAGTGCTTGAAGCTCTCCACAGGACTGTGGTGAGCAGGAGTCAGCTTGGCAGTGAAGCTGGTGAAATCACATGTGTGGCACTAACCAAGTCTGTGCTCCTCAGTGTCTTGCAATGTGTTGGGTTTAGTATGCACTGTTTTGTGGCTTGCTTTGGTCTTAGAATGAGCCATCCTTCTCTTTTGACCAGGTTCGGGTTAGGAGGAGCTGAGCAATGAAGTGGGCCTGACGCAATGTATACCTACTAAACATGTCTCATGCCTCCAGTACCAGGATCAGCTTTGCTGCTCTTCTCAGGCAGTAAAACTGAGATGGACTTTTGCCACATTGGGAACCTAAATGAGCTTTTGTATAGCATTGTTTAAGACCCAGGGAAACACTTGAAAGTCTTGAGTTATAGGAAAAGAGCTTTTATAAAAGATGAGAAGTTATTTCAATCTATTCTTTATGAGACAGTCTAGAAAGTTTTAATTTTGCACATAGATTTGTTTAGTAGAAAGACTACTAAAATAAGGAGGTACAAGTTGTATTTCTAAAAAGTCATATAATCTTTCAGGGCCTCTGTTTCCTCCATTCCAAGGTGAAGGTACAGGGGCACCTTGATTCATGAACTTAATTCTTTCCCCAATTCTGGTCATAGAATTTGTTCCATGATGCACACTATGCTTGCAATTCAATTGCAACCAGTATTGTGCAATGAATTTTGCAACCAGAATTGTGGAAAGAAAGAAGTTCATGTACAGAGGCACCTTTTAAAATGATGATTCTGAAGGGGAACATTTCAAGTGAGTGTAGAAGTAATTCCAAAAGATAAAATGTAAATGTAAACCTTTGAAGAAAAAACCTTGTAAACTGAAGACTAGGGTTTCTCAACTTGGGCGTAATTGAGATTTCAGACTGGATAATCTTCAGGATTTGGATGAGGGGTGTGGTGTTTATCCTGTGCATTGCAGGATGTTTATAATATCACTGGTATCTACTCACTAGCAGATAGCAGTAGAGAACAGCCCCCTTCCCTGCTACGACAACCCCAAACGTCTCTTTGCTAATTATCTCCTCATGGAGAAGAAAAAACAACTTCTGGTCCTGTATTATAGCTGGTGACCTCTTACAAACTCTTAGTAGCCCAAGAATGCGACCTTCAGACAGATATGATTTATCTGAACCCTGACAATGCCTGTGATTCTCAACAATTCCAAAAATATTTTTAGTAGGGGAAGCTACTTCGGCTACTACAAAGTCAGCTTTTGAGTTGAAGAAGAGGTACCTCACTGTCAGGGATGATGGATTCCTTCTTGCATCTCAAGTTCAATTGCCTTGTCCCCATCCATCACTCACTACCTCCCAGAGCGGACAGATTAACCCTGCGGCAGGATGAACTCTCATTTGATATTGTATCTCTACATGTTCACACATTTCTTCAATTATAATTTTTATGCAACTAACATTTGGTCTGATGTATGTAAGTCGAGGGACATTCATACAAACAGAAAGTAGATGGATTGACTTATACAGTTGGACCAAGCCTCAGATATCCCTCACCCAGGCTTTTAAGTTTTTCCAGTCTTTTTCTTTTCATGACTATTTACTGCCCTGTTCCTCTGCATCATTTCATGCTATTGGCCATTCCATCCTTCAGGATTCCATCTTTTCCCTGTGGATTTAATGACGCCTTTCATTCATTCTCCCCCCACCCCACCAGGATGCCATCTGTCTGCCCTCCTGTAAGTGTTGGTATTTCCCACCTTTCCTTCAGACATCCAGAACTTTTCTCACTTACAGCTGTGCTGAGTATCTTTCTGTTGCTATGCCACTGCTGTTTGTGCCCTGAAGATTCTGGGGGTTGGATCTTCAAGACCTGTGCTTAGGTTCAGCTCTGGCCATCCACATGCCTGTGGGAGAACTCCAGCAACTTCACCCCAGAAGTCCCAAACTGAACTATTGTCATTCTCACTTTTTTCCCTCCACATTAAGCTGGTGTTTCCTCCATCCTCCTTGATTCATTGCATTGGCTCATTTCTAATTTTGCTAAGTGCTGGGCACATGACTATCGGTGTCTACATTCAGTGTGTTGCATATTCATGTGACATGTGTCATGTGACTCCCTCTGTGTATACTCAAGGATATTGGTGGTGATGATGATAAAACTAACATTCACTGAATATTTTGGGAGAGGCATTTCACGGAGTATTTTATATGAATTACATTTATCACCCTCTTAGAAGCATGCAAACATGGATGATTTCCATTTCACAAATGAGGAAACATACTCACTGCTGTTAAATCATGCGTTCAAAGTTGCACACATATGTGATGGTGAGGCTATGGTTTAACCCAAGCAGTCTGACTCGGATACTGTCTAACACTTCGGAACAGTAAGGAAATTGAACAGAGTTTGTAGGCAGGGATACAGGGAAGCAATAAGAAGAGCTCTTAACACTTGAGAGCCATAGAGACTACTTAAGGAATAGCTCTTGAACCTCCCAGAAACCTTGAGAGGGGCTTTCCAGAAGGCATTTGCTATAAGACAGCCTCAAGCTGCATCCACCTGAAGAACAGTCACACACCACTGCAGCCCATCAAGCAGAGGCGGAGACGTGTGGAAGGGAACTGGCCTGGGCACTGTTGCAGAACAGAGTGGCAGAGCAGGCTGTTTTCACTTGCAGGCACTTTGGGTAAGAGAGCTCTCTTTCAGCAGGCAGCTTGGGTGTCGATTCACCTAGGGAGGTTTGGGAAGCTTCTTCAGACAGGAAATCCCACTTCCTTAATGGGATGTGAGTGAAGCAGCCCTCAGACACCTCAGAGGACCCTGTTGAAAAATCATGCACACCTGTAATCCCACCACTCTGGGATGCTGAGGCAGGAGTTTCACAAGTTCGAGCCCAGGCTGGGCAACTTAGCGATTTAGTGGGACCCTGTTTCAAAATAAAATTAGTCAATCAATAGAGAGTTCTGAGGATATGGATCAATACCAAGACCTTGGCTTCAGTCTCCAGAGTAGGAAAAAAATCATACTGGGATTCCTAGGTCTTCGAATTGAGCAAGAGAGGGAGTTTTCCCCACAGCTCTCCTGGCTATGCCATTTGCTGAAGATGTCTTATGAAAACAGTATATATTTTCATGATTTTCCTCACAGCACATGAATTGAGAAACTGGTTTCAAATACTTTTATGTCCCTATTGCCTTGCATGGGGAGTCAGACAGTGTCTTTTTGGGGATGCAACACTTTGGGTCTACTCTTACCCTGTCCAACCCAGCTTCTCAGACATCTGATGGGAAGCACCCTCCCCTGCCTATTAAGTGGCTCTCTCCAGCTGTCACTGTCGCCCCTTCTGTTCCATCCCATTCTGTATGCTTTCCAGGCCAACCTGATCTTCACACAGCAATGCAGAGCGTGTCTCTTCTGAACAGCAATCAGGGGCCTGTGTAGGTGACTGAGAAGGACATAAGAAAGGTTGTTGATCCCCTGACATGTAAAGACATTCTGTCAAGCAAACTCAGCCTCACAGCAGCTGGGTTTCTGGTATGTAAACAGAGACTGCTTAATTACACAGGTCATGTCAATTAGTGTGACCTGAGTGTTTTCAAGAAATTAATCACTTTCTGCAGAGCTTGGCTGTGTTCATACTTTAAGACAGTATGGAATAAACCTTGTAGAAAATCTGGTCCAATCTTTTTTTAAAAACTTATAATGAATGTTTTCTTTTGAAATCCCTAGGTTGTAATAAGAGTAAGAACAAACTCGCTCAAATAAAACAGTGGATATAGGCTTCATTCAGGTCTGGTGGGTGTGGGGACAGATGAGGGAAGGAGGGGTGGGGGGAGTGGGGATGAAAGAGCCCATGACACAGGGAGAAATTAAATGTGACTAAATGAGCCCACTTCTTCATCTTGACACTAAAAAGATGCTAATGTCAAAGGACTGTGTTAAAACCTTGTCACAGTCTGGTTTTTAACTGACAGGAGCCAGACAATTCGAGGCTGAGATGTAAATCCTTATCTATAGCTTTTCTTGTTGGGACTGGCAGAATACAGGTAGTGAGGAGAGGAACAAGAATTGGATTCAAATTGTCACAGTGTTGCCATGATACCCAGGGACTGGAATACTGTATCAATTTCCACATTCATGTTCTTCTTTCAAAACCTTTTTATGTAAGCTTTAAATCCGTATCCACATATAAATACAAGATCTAGGGCAACAGCAGGTAGGAGTGTAGTATAGGATATCTTCATTCACACATACACACACACACACACACACACACACACACACACACACCCAGTAGTATTTATTGAAGTGCTAGGTGCTAAGTCTATAATGGTGACTGAGGAAGAGGGTTTGCCCTAATGAAACTTGTATTTCAATTCAGATCTGATTTTTTAGGATAACATTAGCTACTATAACTAATGCATGAAAAATATATAATGGCTTTCTTACAACAGAGGGTTCTTTCTTGCTCATATAATAGTCCTGGGAGGTATTCCTGCCTTGGTGAGTGGATCTTGTCTTTGAAGGGATTTGGGAGCCTGGGGTCTCTTTGTGCTATGCCTGCCCCATCCTCTAGAACCTGGTTGTCTCTGTTATCTGCGTGAAGGATGTACGAGAGAGCACACGGATACCCTAAAATCCTTGGATTAGAAATAGTCTGTGTCAAATCTGCTCACAGCCCATTGGCTAGAAGTCAGCCACATGGCCAATAATAACCACAGGGGGACCTGCCAATGGTATTTAGTTGTGAAGCCTAGGAAGAAGATTAAATGGATAAATAAGGAATAATTTCCCCTAGCCACCACAACAAAGTTGTGTAGCAATACAAATAATTAGAAAATTTTAATTATTGCTGTAAAGAAAATTAAACAAGGTATCATGAAAGAAAAACAGTGAGGGTAGGTGATGGGAACCTACTTTAAAGTTGGTAATCAGAGGAGGTGGCACGTATGCTCCGAGCTACAGCTCAGAAGTACTGTTACCCTTCCTGTTTCCCCAGTTCCCATAAAAATGGTTTTCTTTTAAGAATGATAACATGAGTTATAATGTATAATGGCAGTCCTTGTTTTTTAAAAAAATAAATTCTAGAAACTGGAGAATTTTTATTGATTCAAAATGCCATGGTGTCCCTGAATCACTACATTACAAGGTGTGACTAAAGACTTCATTAAAATATGTGCTCAACCTCTGCAATCTCAGTCTGCTTTTAGAGGCCCTCATATAGGAAGAGAAATACGCTCACTCTTCCATTTCTCTCCACTCTCCCTCCCCTCTATCGTGGATGTACTTACATTGTTTTGACAAACAGCGCATCTTGCAATTAAATTCTTTACCAACAGAATGCCAGAGGCCTGAGCTGCTTTCACTCTCTCCATACAGAATAATTTCAAGATGCACCATGCTGATTAATTATACTGAAAGCAGCTCTAATGATAGTTTCAGGATACAGGATTAATTCACATAACATGGTAAACACAAATGGTGAATTTTCAACCTGATATATTAAACCATTATGGCTGATTGGGCAGATATGGAACTTGGCATGAGGCTATGCTAAGCCTTGGCAGAAAATATGCATCACTGAGAAAGGATCTTTCTGAATGGGATTTGAGGAGTGTAGCTGTGCACTTAGAGGAAGTGTAGTCTTCTATTAAGTACAGTCATCTTTAAAGAACATGTAAAATACGTTAAAGGATAGGTGTGATATGTTTGGTTTGGTCAGTAGTCACTAATGGGTGTTGGTTTTGTGGATGCTTACAAGCATTGAGATTTAGCAACAAAATATTCTTATATCTATCTACTTTTCAAATTGTACTTTATAGAGTTATTGTTCTATGTCAAACACTGTGATAAGTGTATATATATATATATATATCCCCACACAATGAGTACCTTTTAGGGAAACTTGAATAAGTTGAGTGGATCATATCAATGTCCTGGTTATAATACTGTATAATAATAATTTTGTAAAAAAATTATATTGCTGGTGAAGGAGACTAATGCATACATAGATGCTTCTGTATTACTTCTTACAATTGTGTGTGAATCTACAATTATAACAATAAAAGATTCAACCAAATGTAAGGCATCAGCAACCAAGATGTCCTTCAAAGGGTGAATGGACAAACAAACTGGCAATCCATACAATAGAATAGCATTTAGTGATAAAAAGAAATGAGCTGTCAAGCCACAAAAAAAGGCATGGATGAATCTTAAATGCATATTACTAAATGGAAAATCTGAAGAGACTGTGCACTATATGATTCCAACTAAGTGACATTCTATAAAAGACAAAACTATGGAGACAGGGAGAACAGCCAGGATTTGGGGGGCGGGGTGGGGGTTAGGGAACAGATGGAAGAAGGGCTTCATAGGGTAGTGAAAAGATTCTGTGTGGTATTATAATAGTGAATACACACATCATGGACTTGTCAGACCTATAAGATGTATAAGCACATGTGGACTTTAGTTAACAGTAATGTATCAGTTTCAGCATGCGGATTGCAACAAATGTATCACACCACCACAAGATACTGATAATAAGGAAAGTGAGTCAAAGTCTCCTGGAGGTATAGAAGAACTCTCACAGACTTTCCATCTAATTTTTTCTGTAAATCTAAAACAAGTCTACGTGTTTTTAAAGGAATTAAATTCCTACCCTGAATCCCTCACAGCCTACATTGTTCCCCGACCTGACTGCTGAATGGCTTCTTTACAGATTTGTCAGGTGGTGAAGTTAGAGATTTACAAAGTCAACTAATCTAACAGTTTTAAAATGTAACAAATGTAGCAAATGGGCCGACAGTTGCAGAAAGGGAATCCTAAGCAGATCCAAAAGAAGGCTGCCTGTGTTAGGCATTCAGTAAGTTCCCCTTGTCTGGGACCACATCCACTCCAGATGGAAACGCTGGTTATCTCATGCACACGAGAAGCTCGAAACTGACAGTTTTACGTAGCTTTGAACAATTTTAAAGTGAAGAGTGTGACTTTTTTTTTAACTCTAAAAATGCAACTAGATTGAAAAAATATGTTGTCACATAAGGTCTCTGAAAAAATGATAAAAGGGAGCCCGAGCGGTTATGACACTGCAAATTTGTGCAACATCTCCTTTTACAGCTTAGAAAACTAAGGCTTGAGATGTTTTAAAACATCCTCAATGCTGTAAGACAAATTAAGAGCAGAAGAGAGCCGGAACCCTCTGGATTCTCAGTCCACTTCTCAGCCACGACACCCACTGGCCTCTCAGCACACAGTGCAGGTTGCACTTGGCTGTCTGGATTCCCCTGTTACCTTTCAGTGCAAATCTCTGCTGTCTCCATGGCTGACTACAGTATAAGTATTATTTACATAAAAATGGTCTGCAGCATTTAGGTCATCATTAACTTTGTCCTTTAAAATATCCTTGAGTGAGATGAAATGAGATATCCTCAGAAATGTGCCTGATTGCTAGTTTCTGTCTGGTTGAACGATCCCAAATAACGCATTAAAAATTATGGAGGACGTGTGAACCTACAGAAGGTAACAGTGTGGAACTGTGGGAGGAAGGGAGTGGCTAGCTGAATTAAATCTACGCTCAAGAGTCAAAGCAGAACTATCTCTTAACAGAAAGACAAGAGAAGACAGCTCAGATCCTTGTGCTAAACAACCTCAGACCTCTGTGAAAGCAGACTTAGCTTGACTCCCAAATGGTGACACATGCTAACCCCAAAAGCTCATCAAGAATCTAAACCACACTCTCTCCACAGTGGATCAAGACATATTTGATGAGGTCACTGGTGTGTAACTTTTTAATCATAATTGTAACTGGTGCCCTTTGCTTATGTGTGCCATTTCAACTAGAAGTGGACCAAACATAGAGTTGCCACACCACTGCCTAATGAGGGGACTGTGGCAGGTAGACCTGGAAATCAGGAGCAAGCTAAGTGCATTCCTTAGCAGCTCGGATTGTAAGTCAAATAGTCCTGACTTTGATTCACAAACTTCCCATAACCTCAGATGAGGCAGTTATAGGACTGAGTTGTAAGCCTACTATGTGCCAGGCATTATTCTGTGTCTTAGGGAAAGGGCAGTGATTAGGACAGATAAAACTTTTACCTACCAGGAAGTTAGCTATTACTAGGAATGTATAAGGGGTCAGATAATAAGTAAGCAGCAAAAGCAAGTTTTAGATTCTAATAACCTTTATTTTTTTAGGACTTAGAGTTCAACACAGGACTCTGTGCTTGCCAGGTTAGCACTGTGCTGTTGAGCTATATCCTTGGCCATCTAATAACTTTGAAGAAAAAATAAAAGAGGGAAAATGCCTAGACAGGAATTATTTTTGATTGAGTGATGAAGGAATGTCTTTGAGGAGGTGACAGTTTGGCTGAAATAAGAGTAATAAGTATTTAATCATTCAATGAAGTGACAGAAGAGTTTCCCAGGGAGACAGAGTACTAAATGCAAAGATGTTAAGACACACATGACTTTGGTGCATTCAAAGAAAATGAAGGAAGAGAAGAAGGCCAGTATATTTGATTAGAGCCAAGTGGACAAGAAAAAGAGTGATAGGAAAAAAATATATATATGTATATATATAGAGAGAGACAGTGAGTTGGTTGGTTGGTTTGTTTTGGTTGAACTTACAACCTCATCCTTGCTAGACAGGCACTTGTGCTGCCCAGCCCAATGTTAGGACAGGTATAGGTTTGTACACCTGTCACCACAACCAGAATTTTGGGCATTTCCATTACCACAATGATCCTACCCTCATGCTTTTATAGTACCCATGATCATCTATTACCAAAATTGTCTCCTCCTGTTAGAACCCACATTTTCTCCTTTTACCCAAACCCTGGCAGGATTGGATTAAAGACCACCACAATGGCACTGTTTTAATGTAATCAAAGTCCTGTCTCAAAGTACAGTCACGTTCTGAAGTACTGGGGAGAAGAGATTTACCTTTGAATTTTGGGGGGCAGTCCATGAAATGTAGCTTGTAACCTCAGCATTGGCTTTTTTTTCACTCGACATATTTCTTTGAAGATTAAAACAGACAAGTTGATAGTTTGTATTTTTTAACTGCTATGTGCTGTTCCATGTAATAGCTCAGTGGCTATTTCATGTACTTCAAATTACTGATTTTAGTCTTATTATTAAGGGCTCTGAATTAATACAAAAATAAAATGAGCTGGACTCAGAGGTAAAGCAATCATGGAATGAGCCAACTTTACTACTAAGCTCCTACTGAGCTTCCACATGTTAGCACTGCAAACCAAGATTTGTAATTCTTTACTAGTTACTCAAAATTAAATTACTGAAGTGGTTATTTTCTAGAGGGAGGTATTTACTGTCAACTTACAAATTTAAAGGTTGGAAATATTTGTAAAGGTTAATCTTTCCTCTGGCTCTATATCTGTTGGGGAAATGTGCAAAGATATAGTTTTCAAGTCTTTTGGTTGCTTTTGTCGTAACTCATTCCTCCACGTGGGCTGCTGCTTCAGGTAATCTATTCGTGATCGGTTGAGCCACTTTTTGGAAAGACAGTCACGAGAGGTTCTCTTCCCTGACTCCTAGATTTCATAGCTAGAACCTATAAGGCCTCCTGTGTGATATCAAGGGAAGATGGACAGGCTGTGAAATGAATCAATACCAAAACCTTGCTGATGAGAGCTACTGGAAAACCCAGAATAAAATGATAAGATGTCTGATTTAAAGATGGATTTCAAAGCAGCAAGGATTCATTCAGTTTCAGGTCTACAATGTAACAGCCTCAGGTAGAGAAACATTCTAGAAAACAAAATTACTCAAATCAGTGAGAATTGCAGTGTCTAAGAGACCTATCCTGTAGGACATTGTGCTACTGAGGATAAAGGTCTTTAAAATTGGAAAGTTGCATTGATTGGTGAGCACAGGAGAAATATTTTCTATTGTTTTTTTGTAAGTAACTGTTTATGCTGGGTCCTTTAAGAGGCAATGCTTTAGTTTATCACTCCGGCACTTTCTTTTGAAGTTTTTGTTCGACATCACTGGCAAAATGACACTATCACATTGCTGCTACGATCTGTAGGAGCTCTTGATATGGACCAGGAACCAACCAGGCGACTTTGATGTGCTCAGCCTCACAGTGACCTTCGGAGTTCAGTGTCACTGTCATTCTCAGCTAAGAGTCAGGAACACGGTGACTCGGAGAGGTTGAGTTTACCTGGCCAGAGTCACATCAGCTAAGAGATCTAGGGAGCCAAGCACCATCTATTTGTGCCTAATTCTTTCAAATTCTAAATAGAAGGGGGTAGGTGATAAAACTAATAACCTTTAGGGACATGTGCATCCAGGGAACTATACAACAGAGCAGGTTCTGAATCACTGATCATGAAGCAAGAGAGGAAAATATTAGTGTAAAATCTTGAAGGTCTTCAGGGAGCCATAGACTTTGCTTCTGTTGTTGGTACCCCTTCCACCAAATGCCCTCACCTAGAGGATGGGAGTCAGATCGAAGGTATTATGGAGCATGTTGACTGCTAACTAGTGTGTTATTGGACTACTGTATTACAAATCAGAGCCACCCCCAATAGAAATTTGATTCTAAAAAATACAGCAACGAAAGTGTACATGTATACAATCTTAAACCTGTGTACTTGTGCCATATTTATTTCAGGAGTTATACCTTGAGACATGGTTTATCTTCATGAATCAACTGACACAAATTACTGCAAAATCATTCTAGGGTCAACAGAGCACTTTATAAGGAAGGACATGTCTTGTTTGTCTTGTCCACTACAGTAGCCACCAGCCACCTGTGGCTACAGTGCCCTCAAAATGTGGCTATTGAGACCAAAAAGTGGAATTTTAATTTTGCTTAGTTTAAATGTAAATAGCCACATGGTTGTGCTGGGTTTCTCAGTACAGTCCTGGAGAGTAAAGATTTAATTATAACAGACACTGTATGATTTGTAAACATACCTGTTCGTCATGGTCCCATCATCTCATTCTTTGGACAGAGGCATGAGAAAGGGGATTAAAGGTGCCTGAATCCAAAGGTAAAATCATTTTCTATGTTTATGTGTCCCATATTCAAGCTGTGTTTTATTGACACAATTTGGGGAGGCTGCAGGCATGGCAGATCTGTCTGTCCCCTTGACCACAGGCATGTGCCAGCACCTCATTAATCCTGCCCTGGACTATAAAAGCCCTCTTCCCTCCTGCCATTGGCCCAATTTTAAAGGCATCTTTAGTATTTCTTTTAAATCTCACAAATTTCTTTCTTTTAAATCTATTAGTCATTCTGTGGATTGATAGCAGCATATTTTATTTAAATCCTTTCAAATTGGAGCAGGGGAGATTACTCTGGGGTAGTGAGGTTGTCCTGTGAAATTTTGAGCCAAGGGCACAGGACTCTGTGTGATCTTTTCTCCACTTTTGAATGGCCTCATGAGCAAATCTGTTTCACAGGTGGCTCTGGTGGCCCTTTTCTCACTAAGCAGAGAGAAAAACATGTAAGGTATGTTTTCTCTCCCCTTAACCGTTTTTGCACATTTTTGTTCAATGTTAGGAATTAGATGACAGTGTTTTTAAAAGATACTATTTTAATCCATAAGTTTGTAGCCTTGTGCCTCACAGGTGCACGCTGAAATGTCATGGCTTTCTTCTTTTTAGACAGACTTCTAGAATAACCACTTTCTATTTCCTGACCCTGGAAACAGATACCGTTTGACATTCCTTTTATAGTATCTTCAACTGACGACTCCAGTGACCACTCAAATGTGGTCTTGTAGTAAATCAAAATTTCTTTGAAAGACCTAGCCCTGTTACATAATTGTTACTGTCCTACAGAGTCATCTCCCTAACAAAAAGAAAAGGTGATATTGACACTGCCAAGGCACTTAATGGTTTTGGAAAATAACAGGACACCCCCATCCCCACACACCCTTCCTCCTGCTTTTAAATTAAGCTACAGTTGATGAAGCGTACATATCAGCTTCAGATTGGCAGACCTGCTTGGTCAGTCATGAATAAACAGGAGAACCACCTTGCAAGTTGCCAGGAGACCCTTCCATTCCTTCCCGTGAATGATGTGTTCTAGATGGCACTTTGGATTTTACAATGACTAAGCAGAACAGCCTGGGCTCTGGGACAGATTCTCAGTTATTTACTATGCATTTTAATAAAATCGAGTTAGAAATAAAATCAGCCAATGATACACCATGAGCCACATGTTCACGTTTTTTAGTTCATTGCCATCTCTGAGGCTCCAGGGAAGGGGATTGTATTTCTAGGATGCATTTGGTAAGCCAGAGAGACGGTGGAATTTTTGCCTGAGGGCGAGGCTGGTAAGGATTGGGTCTGAAAGAGAGGAGCACTTTGCCAGGCAGAGCTGACATGTTCCAGGCAGGGGCCAAATCCTGACGTTTTCCAGGGCCCATCAGGGGATAAAACCACTGTGTTACACAAGACTCTAGAAACTGAGGCCTCTGTTTGTGCCAACCTTTGTCAAGCAGTTCACCTCTTCCGAGGCTAATGCCTCTCAAAACCAAGAACAATTAAAGCTAGAATCTTTCCCGAGTAACTGGGGAATTGAGCAAAATAAATCAGAAATCCTCAGCCTTCGCTCTGGAGGCTCGCCTCATTATGAGAGCAGATGTATTAGCCCTCTTGCCATTGTCTTTCATTTCTCAAGTGAGGTGATTCTAATTAAATTAATCTGCATGTCAATCTATTGGTGATCAATCAAAGAGCCGGAGGTTTCCCCTATGCTGCAGGGTGCTTGCGGCTGACAGGGGCTGATAATGGAGGAAGAAATAAACTGTCGGGCAAAGTTAATTAGTCAACATAATAGGTGGATTAAACGGGAGCTGGCTGATTGCTGTTCCTCGTGTCAAAGCATGAGGTGGGAGCTGAGGCTGCAATTACAGACAATTATTATATTTGGTTGTAAGAGGTCACATGAATAAACATATCTCTGTGGGTTTCAGTGTTAATCTCCTTCCCCATTTCACATAAGGAGAAGTGTAGGTCATTTCTGCTCATTGTTTCCATCAAAGTTCACTCTCTGATGCCACCTTCGCCCTGCTCCCTTCTGGCAAACCAGACCCAGAGTCAGCTGATGAGATGGGTTGGGTATCCACACGAGGCCTTGGTTGGGACAGTCTCATAATTTTTTTTTCCTTGCAACAGATCTAAGACCCTCAATGAACAGGGCTTTTTTTTTTTTTTTTTTTTTTTTTTATGGGGGCATGAAGGTGATAGTGTTGAGGGGGATTTTGGTCTGATTAATCAAACTAACATGGGAAGAACAAAAAGTACAAGAAATCTCGATGAGACACCCAGGAGAGCAAAATGCATCCCATCTCTCACTGAACTCTCTCTTTTTGTTTCTCTATCCTTTTCACCCTGACGCAGTGGGGAGCAAATATTTTAAAGATTCAAAAGACTTTTATTTGCATGATCAACTGTGATATCTGCTTCAGCGTCTAAACTGAAGGGTAATTTAGGTGAAACACAACCACCCTTGTGTAAAAAAAATATGCTAATAAAGATCCTCTTGTTAAAATTATGGTTAACAGTGTACCTTCTGCTGTATAACTATAAACTGTGCAATTTTACTTAAAACTGCATCAAAAGCGTTCCATGCCAAAGACCCAGTCATCAATAGCTCCTCTTGTTAGAGTTGTACAGCATAAGCACCAGTTATTATGTGAAATAGCTATGCAATTTTCTTCAGCTCCCAGCTGTTATTTATTTAACTTGAGTTTATTACCCACCATGCTTTTATATTAAAATGTTCATTCATTTTTCTCTCATGTCTCTAGGTCGTGGTGTCTACAACAGTCAACGTGGATGGCCATGTCCTGGCAGTCTCTGATAACATGTTTGTTCATAATAACTCAAAGCATGGGCGGAGGGCTCGGAGGCTTGACCCCTCGGAAGGTACGCCCTCTTATCTGGAACATGGTAGGCGAATCATTTTCATTGGTTGGCATTGTTACTTTAACTGTGAATTTATTTGGTTTCTTTCTTCCACTCCACCACATTTTCTACTATTTCAAATTCCGAATGTCCTTTTGAACAGTATTGATCATTTTGGCTTTTTAGTCCTCCAAATAAGATTCTAGGTATTTAAAGACAGGGAGATGGTCTTAGAGGCCCCGTCTATTTTTGTTGCAGGGCTCTGGAATGGTTGATACCTCTTTCCTTCTGGCTGTGAGGAGAAAGAGACCTGAAGCACTGCTTTAAGTTGTCATTTGACTACAAAATAAGGAAGCGTCAGGCCTTACAGAAAATCAGAAAAGGCCATAGAAACCTGCTGGTGCACCTGCGTAACTACCTGTTGAATCTGATTGGAGATCAGGTCCAAAGTCGGGGTTAGAAGTGTGTTCTAAATGTGACACTCAGGCCAAACGTCCTCCTGTGCTCCATATATGGCCCTCCCCTCATAGCCATTTGACAGAGCTTGCTTTATGGAGGTAGACTTGGGTAGGGAGAAATCATGTTCTTCTTGAGCATTAGGGTAAATCTGTGATGCCTATGAGAGGACTAGAGGAAATCAGATAAAATTTTATTTCCAAAGGTAGTGAATACTACTCAGCAGAAACATATGTTGGATTGAGGGCATGTCTAAATATTCCTCTGTTGCATGTCTATATAACAAATCCATCTTTCCTTTCATCCATTCATCCATCCGTCTGTCCATCCAAGAATCAATGACTGAGATTCTACTGGAGACCAGTCTCCATGCTACACTTTCTGTAATCTCCTCTAGTTAAACTCTTAACCCGTTTCCTTCCATTCATTTTCCAACTTGCTAGGTCAGCAGGATTCTTTGAGAATACTAGCCACACAAATCATCACCTGATTGCCTGATTTTTCCATGGACCACAAGCTGTCCATGATATAATTCATCAGGTAGAAAACTCCTTTCCCTGCCAGCATCCCAATGTAATAAATATACCACTGTCATCATTTTTGCTGGTTTTGTCCCCGTGCTTGAGGAATGCACAAATAGTACATTTTCTTAATTAGCCAGATGTAACACTCTTAGAAGGAATTCTTCACCACATCCAGGTTTACAGTCCTTTAAAGGAAACCATCATCTTTCAAAAGCTGCTTCTTTATGGTTTCATTAGTGCTGAGATGGATGGATATTACTTTTTGCAGGAGGCCATTTGAAACACCTGCTCATGATTACATTCCTAGTTCCATTTCTGTACTTAAAATTATTCCGATACTCGCTTTAAAGTAATGTTGCCTTTTTAATACCTTTGGAGACACTTAAAGCACTGTCTGACTAAAGGTGTTTAGATGAAAGGAAGAAGAGCTAGGTAAACAGTGGACACAATGTCAGGGCCCCCGGATTAGGAACTGAGGTTACATTTTTTATTGTGACTGAGTAGTTGCAGTGGTTTTGCTCTACCCAGGGGACAAATTTAACCATCAATTTGAAGTCTGTGGAGTGTACAGTTTTAGAGACACTCCAAGCGCAGGCCACATGTGTCTCTCATTTCTATGTCAGGAAACCTGTAAGAGATTATGATACCATGTCAATTACCCCTCCAACAACAACAGTAACAACAACAAAAGCAGCAGCAGCAAAACAACATCTAAAGCAAGCAAATATAATACAGTCCTCCAGAAAGAATTTCCTAGCGGGTGGAGCTCTGTAGCATTATTTTCAAGTGTGGTGTGTAGGACTCGGTCTCAAAATAGGTATCAGGAGACCTAGATTCAGTTCTTCCTTTCACTATGGCCTCTGTGTGCTCCTGGACAAATTACCTTAGCTTTACAGATACCAGACTTCCGTTTTGGTAAAAAGGAAGGTGATCTGTGGGGTGGTAAAAAGAAAAATCGAATCTGTGTTCTGGGTGGGAGCAGGTAGTGTTGGTAGCGGAAGTGGGCTAGGTGGAGACTGAGGACACACAGGTGCACGCTCCACTGCCCCAAGCCAGCCGGAGCCTAAGGGGAAAGCAAACCCGCGGGGCCAGGTGTTTGCTAAGGGTTCAAACCCTTGTAATGTTTCATGGTTGAGAAATAATTACAAAGTGTTTGAACCCTGAAGGGAGCTGGAGGGAGAGGGGCACTTAGAAAGAATGCATGCAGGCTGCTTGCGACCCTGATTGGAAACAGCTCTGAATGTTCCTCCAGCTCCAGGACTCTCTTCTCTAGCAGCACACGTTAATATTTTAGCTGAGGTGGCAGATTGCTCCAAATTTTAATGGCAGTGTCTTCTTCCTTTGCTTCAGTTTACCAGCGCACCCTGGCCATATTAAGACAGTCTTCAAGAAAAGGTGACATTTCACTACATAGTAATTAGCCATTGTTGGAGGGCATGACTGTGTCCCCTGTCCCTCAGTTTGTGTCTCCACATTCAGCCCAAAGACTTACTGGACTTCTCTCCAGTGGAATGAAAGGGCAGACGTGTTTAGATCTTAGTGATGATGCAGTGATGGTACAGTAACACAGAAACCCGTTCCTCTGCAGTGAATCGACTAACCACACATAACCACCCACTCGTTTAGACACTTCAAGCTGATGCATAAATATCTACTCAGCAAAGGGTAACTGCTGAACTCTTTCATGGGTAATGTGTGGGAGTGGATCTCATTGCTAACTCATGTTGGTTTGAGAGTGATGCTGGATCTCACCACTGAAAAATCCTGCTTTCAAATGTCTTGTTTCTGAATCATTCGCCCCTGAGTCTCTCCACTCCCGCCCTGCCTCAGACAGCATAGTCTGCAAAGCGTGTTCACCCCTGGAGACCTGTGGCAAGCTTCACTTTCCCCCTTCCTGGGCTTTTTACCACCTCATTTACAGGTAGCCTGAATTATTTTGAGCAGCTCTGCACATCTCTATTTATATCCTGCTTGTCAGACTGTTGGAGAAATGTTCCTTTCGTGGCTTATCTTTCTGTGTATAAGTGGAGACAAGATCATGGTTTACATTGTGCACAGTCTTCCCTGAGTGACCCTTGGGCTCAAAGCCCCCACGCTCAGATAAATGTCCCTGTATTTCGCGTATGAGGCTTGACAAAGGTGAATTTATTTTGTAGCAACTCGCATGGCCTAATGAGGGGGAATCTTGGCACACAGTCGCTCATGGTAATTCCCCCCTTCCCCTCCCATTTTCTTCATTCATGAATACCGGGATTTTCTTGGGCTGGATATTTATGGCAGCATTTAGTGAGGCTTCTCCTTTAAGCAGTAGCTGTATGAAAGATGGACAGTTGTAGAGAGAGACAGCCTTGAAATGCAACTGCTCTCAGGGTTCTAGGTTTTGAAAAGGCAGGGCCTTGGGACCAAGGGAGCTGCACTGTGGCCTCCCGCAGGATGGACAGCACTAGGGTGTCCGCTTGCCTTGTCCTCCTGTGACTTGGGACTGAGCACTGGGGAGCTTTGCAGGGGTGGGGAAGTGTGGTGGCCATTGTGGTTCTCCTTGAGTTTCAGGTTGTGTTTACTTGAAGCTAAGGCCAGCTGGGGCATCAGTTTCTCTATTTCTTCCCCTGTGGCAAAATGTGGTGGCCTCACCACGCGAGAGTGCAGAGACCCTGTCAGCTTGCATGCGCTAACACTTTATTATCTAATGATCTAATATGCAACAAGGCAGAGTGCCGGTGCTCATCATCCTGACACAGAACGCTGGGAGAAGTGACTAAATTACTTTATGTACCATTAGCGCTAGCAGCGCTGGTGAACTCACCGGCAGCATTTATGCAAATGCTGTGAATACACTCTAGTGGCTTTGTCAGGAAGCCAGCTGACAAGCAGTTTAAATGCTCATTTTGGGGGGATATGTATACATTTTCTCATTTTGCGGTGCATATGTTTTTCTCCCTTCTCTCCTGTCCCTTTTTGGATTGTTGGAGGCCTTTGCTCCTCTAAGACGACTAAAGGAAGCTGGCAAGTTTGGGAGCTCACCTATCAGTAGAAGCCTTTCCAAATTTGGTGTTTTTTTTTCACATCTAGTTTCTTTGTTTTAGACTTATGAACCTGTACAACCTTCATTATTTATTCGGGGGAAGAAATAAGTGGGAATTTTTGAGAGTTTTCAGAGTAACAGCATTTAATGGGTTCTGAGCTGATGTCCTATTTAGTTTTTTTTGGCTCAAATATAGTTGTTTTTTAAACACACCCTTCTTTTAAAAATGGAAAATGACTGAAATTTAGCTTTTGTGGGCATCCGATATGAATGAATTAAATTTCCCTTCCAAGTAATTATGAAGATTATAACATAAAGTAGACATGTCACATGAAGTAGAAATCCCCAAATAGAGCAAATCAAAACAAAAATGGGCTTTGGTCAAACTAAAAATATTCTGGAGGGTAGAGAGTGGAGCTGGACGCACTGTGGCCATCCCCTGGTTGTAATTACAGCGTTGGGGAAACAGAATCAAGTTTTCAACACTACCAGTTAGTTCTGACCTTTCGGTTCCAGCTGTCTCTGACAATATGGTGTTGTTCTTGATCTTTGGCATCTGACCTTCTGTAATCCTTTTGCTCCAGACAGGAGCGGTTTTTGCTCCTGTTGTTTGCCCCTGGGTGTCCAGGCTCGCAGTCTCCCCGCTGCCCAGCTGCACTTAAATGTGTTGTTTTATGGACATGTGGAGAAAGATGGTTCAAGCTTGGGCAGATTGCTCCAAATTGGGAGACTCACACAGAGCTTTTAACAGAAAGGAGAAACCTGTTTCATTCTCCCTCTGTGTAACAAGGGCTTAAGAATCTCCCGGGAAATGGATCAGGCTGACTGCTCGTTTCTAGTCCTGACTCTGCCATTATTTTGCTGTGTGGCTCTGAGTAGGTCACTTTGTTTGTCTGGGCCTTAGTTCATGTGGTCCTAAGGGAACTGAGTGGGGTCATCCCTAGACTTCTGTTAGTGTGCATCGTGGTGTGGGGCTTTGGAACGAAGCCACCCACACATGCCTTCCTGTAGAAGGAGCCTTTGTAGAAACAGGTCTGTGGGGCAACAGAGAATTCCCTTTGCTATCCCTTTTGACTCTTTTTTGCCCTGCTGTTAGGCCTTTGCACTGAGCTCCAACTCCAAGCCTTTTTATTTTTATTTTGAGTTAGAGTCTAAGTCACTAACTCACTAAATCCAAACTTATGTTCCTTCTGCCTCAGCCTCCCAGAGTGCTGGAATTACAGACCACCACGGCTGCCTCCAAATAGAACCCTTTCTTTGAATCTCTGGCCAAGAGACTAGGTCTCAATAAAACAGACTTCAAATCATTCATTCATTCTAAGCATTCACACTACCTGCCAGGCACTAAGTGACACAGAGCAGGGAAAGTCAGACACTGTCGCTGTCTGTGTTCACAGTGTTCTCGATGTAAAGAGAGAAGAGAGATACTAACCAAAGTTTGCAACTAAGTAATTAGAGTACTGTGTAAAGGAAAACCAATAAGAGAGAAGAGGAATGGTGAGATGCTGGGGAAGCCTTTGAGGGAATCTCATTTATGCTGAAATCTAAGAAGTGAATACATTTTTACCAGGCAAAGGGAACAACACAATTTCCAGGCAGAGGGAATGATTTGCAAGTAGTGTATGTGGAGACGGTTTTGCTCACTTTAAGTGAATTCAGGAAACCAGAGGTGACCGGGATGGCTCACATTGCTGCTAGGCAAGGAGTGATGAGAGCAGAGGCTGGCCTGGCTGTGAGGGCCCCATCCTATAGCCCTACTGTGTGGGCCAGTGAGGCCCAGGCCTCGGTGTTTATGGCATCACAAGAGTGAGAACAGGGCTTTGATGAGCTCAGTTTCAATTGCATGTGGTTTTGGTGCATCATGAAAACCCAAGGCAGGATTTCTCTGAGAGTTTCTAACTTTGCCTTTCCCTGCTGGGTTTCAGAAGCTCACCAGCGCATTGGCTGTACCTGGGTGCTGTCCGCCATTGCTCCTTGAAGCTTGGAGAGTGACTGTGCTCAGTATAGATAAACAGCTCAGAATTTCCGGGGCTCTTTCCCCAGATGGTTTGGTGTTAGCAGTTTACCTTCTTGCAAGAAATGTAAAAAGAATTTACCTACTGACTTGTTTTTGAGCATGTGTAGATCCCGGCCTTCTTTAAGAATGGAAGGCTGCTCCATTATTGTACTTAATAGAATTATTGTATCCCAAAGAAACAAAATCACTGGCTGAGTGAAGATAAACTAAAATAACAGAGAATCTCCTCTCCCAATTTATCTCCCCACTTTGACCCTGAGCCCTGCTCAGGGCTTTTGCTGGGTGGAGCAAGCGTGGAAAGACCACATCACTGACCCCAGACCGCCCAGGTACAGAGAGGAGCTGGAGACCCAGACAAGGCATGTAACCTATTCACACTGAAGAACAGAGAGACAGACAGACACAACAACAACAACAACAACAACAACAACAACTACAAACCCAGCTAGTTCCTGTGCATATTCATTTATAGCCCTTTGCACTTGCCCATGGGATGCTGGCCAACAATGCAGACTTGGAGGTCGTACAGCTCCCTTTCTCTAAGTGCAGCACTGGAGGAGGAACGGGGTCCTGATGCCTTTGCAATTCTGGCTGCTGTAGGCCACCTCCAGGCTACCTGGGCTCCCAAGGTCACGAGAAGAATGTCTATGCAGTCCTTCTGGCTTCCAGAAATGCACACAGTGGCAGAGGATGAGTGACACCGAATTCCCCACCCAGACAGTGGCCCTTGACATGACAGGCATTGGTGGAAAGCTTCATCAGACTCACTTGGGCAAGAGCATCTGGGTGGAGGGTTCAAGTTAAGTAGAAAAATACTAGCGTCGTCTTTTGTGAACTGAAGGTGGGATGTTACAACTCACCGATTGACTTTGCCACCTGCAAAGGGAACGTGAGAGCACTAAGGAGCCTTGGGGTGAAGATACCCCGGCATTTCTCAAAGCAAAGCACACAGACCCAAGATTTTCAAGCATCAGGTGGGGCCTTTTTCTTTGGCTACGTGGTAAGATGCCTTTTGTCTTCCCTTAAAAAAGGAAGGACATGGCAGTAGTCCAGAGCAGAACAAAGATGTGAGTGAAGACTGTTCCCAGTGTGCCCCTGAGGAATTTGTAAAGCACATTACACCAGAAATCCACACTAGTGACTTGGGAGCCAGCAAGATCTCGGCTTCAAGCAGATGAAAGAGTCTGCGCGGATTATCCTAGCAGGGAACTGGTGCCCATACTGCCGCTTTGCTTGTCAGAGACCACGCCAAGGAGTAGTAGTTATTATTTTATGTTATTTTTACTACTTACTACTGCTGTTTTGTTTCTGGACTATTATCCGTTAACATTTATGGACTAATGACTGTATTCCAGCACTATGATAATTACTGATTTACATTATCTTCCTGCAAAGCTGATGAGGTACAATAATTAGTATTTCTACTTTAGAGATGAGAAAACTGAGGTTTAGAGAGAGTAAATAACTTACAAAAAGCTACAGAACTAATTAGAATTGGGCCATAGGTCTACCTAACTGCACAGCTCCGCATAATCCTATTGCCAATCGAAGTTCCCTGACCCCCCCTTTTTTTTTGCCTTGCACGTATTGTGATAAGCACCCATTGTAAAGATGAGAAAACTGAGGCCAAGGGGGAGAAGGTGAGTAGCTTTCCTAGAGCTGTGCAACAATTAAGATCCAGGAGTTACACTTACTACTCCTGCATATTATGCTAAATTATTTTTGTCTCATCTCCTATTGTCCTTAATTTTTTCCTCAACACACATGAAGTATTTGTGCTGATGTCCTAAATGTTTCAGAAGTAACCAAGAATCCATTTACACTTTATTTTCTTACAGTAACCTTTCTTTCCCATCCCTGGAACACATTTTGCTAGTTGAATAAAAAAATCTCGATTTTATTTGATGACTGATGCATTTTCCGTGGTGTTGGCAAGATAATCAGGCGGCTGGTTTTTTTTTTTTTTTTTTTTTTTTAATTTATTTGCGAGGATTTACTCCTCTCCCTGGAAATCACTTGTTAACCATATGGGCTCTTTGATACATTCACAAGATGGAAAAAAAATAGACTATCAGAAAACTGGGCTTGTGGGTTAAGCAAATGTTATGGTGTGAAGGTTACTGATCCTCATGCTAGAAATACTCTGGGAAATTGATAGGCATTTGAAGAAGCTGTTTGCTTATATGACTATCTTGACAAACCTGTAAGCTGTGGGAAATTTCTAGCAGTTGGCATTTTGTTTGATCCAATAATTGAACGAGTTACACTTAACTATTTTCACAAGCACAGTGTGATGTGTTGGAGGTGCTGATGCTTTCTGTTTGTTTTGGTGAGAACATCTTTGAAGCCTACTTTTTGTCTTATAATTGACTATACACACACACACACACCATCATTCGAATTGTATTTATCTGCATCAGTGACTGTTCTAAGTCGAGGCCTCTCTATATTAACTTTGCATAGGAGCTTCTCTCACTTGAGTTCAGGAGACTCAAGGGATGCTGCTGTGCAAATAAAAGCTTCCCTGCACTGTTCCTAAACTCTTCTTACCATGAGATATGTAGGAGTGGTGGGTAGGAGTTAGGGTTGTGAAATATTTGTTTGGGTATTTTTAATTATACTTGCAGAAATAAGTTATATACAGCAAAGTTTTGTACTGCTCTGTGACATGACTTAGCTTAGATTTTTCTGGGCCTCAGTTTCCTTAACAGGCTTGGTAGGGCCCCTCAATCTCTCATATGCTGTCTGAATGCAGCTGTTGTGGGATTTTGTGGGAAGCTCTGTTTCTTGAGAAGCTACACACACACACACACACACACACACACACACACACACACAGCCTTAGGGAGCAGCTACCAACAAGCCAAGGTGATGGTCTTTCCATAGAAAAGATGTAAGGCCACCTCCTTGTACCATGGCCTCTCTGCAGGAGGTCTGCAGCTAGCTCTAGGAGACCTGAAAAGCCCCACGTATGACAGTCAGAGTCACTTGTGCCTTAGGCAGCCCTCACACCATGGGTGTTCTCCTGAATCCCTTTGGTGGAGAAGGTGTTTATGTATAATCTCCCTGATGGTTAGCAGCGACCTTTCAGATCAGTGTCACCCCTATAGCTTGAGGCAGAACTTTAGGGGGTGACGGAAAGTAATAAAATATGGCCAATAGCTATGCTGATCTCAACACATAAGCAAAATCTAAATGAAATTACATCTCCAAATTGTGATCACACAGCTAATTACTGGTTAGGGTATGATGAGCTTTAAAGAAAAACTTGATATAAACAAAAATCACATCTAAATAAAATTAAATAAAAATAGTCTAAGTGGCACTTAATGGAGTACAACCATGACTGAAGTTTGGGAAATACTGTTAGAAATGGTTTGAAGGATGGAAGGACAGTAATAAGTCTTCCAAACCTCCGGGAAACTGTGTAGGACACTGGGAAATACTTTTTTTTTAAGAGTCATATATTGCTTTTTAAAAGAAAGTCTTTTAGGCTCAGTTTACCATTTGAATAGACTTAATATCCTAATAGGATTTTAAAAATCAAAACCTCTCCCAAGCCGTGAACTCTGTTTTTATTTTTAAACAAGTGGTGTCTGCATGTCAGGAAGCAGAAATCAGTCTGGAAAGAGGACTTGCATCCCAGAGAGAGCAGGAGCCAGGGTCCACCCGGCAGCACATTATGATAATATATACGGAACCAGCTGGACACTGAGCAAAGCTGACATAGTGTTGTCAAGGGCAGAATCGCCCATCAATTTCCGAGATAGGATTTGAGTTCAAATGACAGAAAGCACAGCGACTGTGTTGAAGCTGATGTGTGGGGGAGGGTGGGGCGGGCAGGAACCAGCCGGGCCTAAAGACAGGAAGTCCTGGTACCTCCGGAAGCGGGTGGTTCTGTTTTCTCATCTGCCTGCTCCCTTCCTTCTAACCTTAACATCTGTCAGCAAGATCCACCTGGCTCCTTGCATGATTAGAGCCCACTTTGGGGGAGCGTACTAATTTTAACCCTCAAGAGGATGGAGCCGCTGCTGCTGCCGGAATGGGGGCCCCATCAGCCCAGGAAACAGGTCACCAAGTAGCTGCTGCTTATCCGCATAGGAAACTCACTGTAGGTGTTGTGGCAGTTGTTAGTATGGGTTGGACAACTTCTCAACTTTTACGCTTCTCAGCTTCATTCTTTAATATACGAATATCTCTTCCATTCATTTGCTTTTTCAATCATTCGTGTATTTAACAGATACTGACTGCTATAGTGGACTTCTGGGGTACAGAACTGAATGAAGCATGGGCGTTAGTGATATCATGAAGTACACACTCACATGCATATGAGCATTTATGTGCCTGTCGATATTAAGGAAATGTTGGCACATGCAATGATTTAAATTGCAATGATACTAAGTGTTGCAATAGAGAACTAGAAACTGCTTGCCACAAATGGACTGAAATCTGAAAAATCAGGGAAACAAAATTTTACAATCAGAATGAGTAGCGTTTGGTCAAAGCAAAGAGGGAAGACCGTTTTAGGAAGGGCAAAACTTTAGAAGCTTGAGGTAGGGATAATAGGCAAGCAGGCTACCTCTAAGATCTATGTTTGAGAAATAAATTTGTAAATTTCTTTTTTTTTTTTTTGTCTTTTTCCTTTTTTATCGGTACCAGGGATCGAACTCACGACTGCCTGCTTGCAAGGCAGGCGCTTATGCTGCTGAGCTAAATCCCCAGCCCTGTAAATTTCTTTTTGATTGGGCATATGAGACTGCTGTGTTTCATTAATCATGAGCTAACCAAACTCAGTCCAGTGCAATGCTAGCTTTTAGACTTTTGCTTCCAGATATCAAGGTTTTATTGTTATGATAGCATCAAATTCAGTGCTCAGCGCTCTGGACCATCTATTTTAATACTCTAAACAGCCATGGGGGGGCACTGGTGTTATGATGTCCATTTATTGAGTAAGGGAAACTGAGGCCATCCTTTAAGGATTTAGTTGCAGCTCACCCAGAAAGAGAGTTAGGTTTTGTCTGTGCAGCTTTTGCAACTCCGAGTGGCTGACAAACAGGGCCGCGATCAGTGTTTGGTCAGTGCTGCTTCTCGCACACTGAACTTCAGAGGTAGAAAGAAATTTTGTTGCTATTAGAGCACGTAACGTAAAACCTGCTTCCACTGAAGAAAACTGACGACATTACTCAAAGGCAAACTGAAAAGCCAGATCTCTGCTCAATCCCCAGGGTGAGTGAGTTGGCATGTGTAGTGATATATGGGAAGGTCTTTTCTGGGTTGAGATAAAAACTCCTGGTGTCACGTCTCACTATCTCATCCCCATCTTGGACTCCCTGTGCCAGTTCTGCAACCTGAAATACTCAGTGGACAGAAATGAAACTTTATAGAAATTAGGTGATCATTATCTTTATAGGATGAATATAATGCCATCAGCATGATTTTAGCATCCTTGGGAAAAAGAGATTTACCTGGAGAGGGGCAAGAGAAAGTCTGTGGGATGTAGGGCTGTGGCTTTGCTGCCAGCCTGCCTTGGACAAGTTGAGTCACTAAGTCTTGCTGAAGTCTATGGGCTGGTCAGTCATAACAGAAGCCCCAGTGTGGGAAACCAGAGAAAGAAAAGTGAAACACACCCTCGAGCACATCGGACGCAGAAATAGATCCGTGTTGACTGAACGCAGATCTGACCACTAAACACGAAAGCAGAACCCAGGTATTAATAGATTTCTATCCCAATCTGTATAATTAATCAATATTTCACATGAGACCATATGCTCCTGTGTTGCTGGCTTATTTAATTGACAGTTGCAACCAGCAGGATACCAGCTGTTGAAACCTACGTTCTTCATCCACAGATTTGGGCAGAAATGTAGCTGGGGTATGTAGGGGACAGAAACACAATTTAGGTGTCAGGTTGAGGCCTCTTCTCAATTCATTAGCCTCCTCCATCAACCTGGAGATCAAGCAACAAAATTGTCAAGATACATACGTATGTAAAATATGAACACATAGCAATATCCTTGGGACATTATTTAGGAGAGAGTTTAAAGTGAACATGGCACAAGCCTGTCATCTTATGACTCTGGGAGTTTAGGGCAGGAGGATTATAGACTCAAGCCCAGCCTGGGAAATTTAGAAAGATCTTGTCTCAAAATAAAAAAATATAAAATAAATCATGACAGGAAATGTAGCTCAGTGGGAAGATCCTAGAGTTAATCCCCAACACTCCAACAAACAAATGAGCAAG
The DNA here is from genome assembly GCF_034190915.1 of Cavia porcellus. Classification (NCBI taxonomy): domain Eukaryota; kingdom Metazoa; phylum Chordata; class Mammalia; order Rodentia; family Caviidae; genus Cavia; species Cavia porcellus. The sequence continues at coordinate 13,985,634 of NW_026947502.1, read as the reverse complement.
CAACCTCAAATGCTAAAATAAATAAAATCATGATTGGTGCAAATTAAGCTTTTCTTCAGTACTTTTTCTTTACCCGCTTTTCTTTTGAGCATAAGTTGGAGAAGTCAGCAAATACCCAGAACTTACTTGTTTTGGGTCCGCAACACATGCTTTTAGAGATATTATATGTGGACAGTGAATGAGGGAAAGTCGTAGCCAAACCTAAAGTGCTTTATCATTTCTTGATAGAGGAAGAGAGTGTATCAGTGTATCTTTGACCTGTCTTTGGCAATATCTTCTGGCTGAATCATCAAACCAGCTGTGCTCTTTTAGTAACTATTATGTCCTACAAATCTATAAAGACCTCATATTCCTCTGCGTTTTAACTTTGGCAGAATCCTAGAAACTCTCCTTGATTAGGTTAGCTGAAAGCCTGTGGAATACAGTCTTCCTGCTCAAAAGAAAAACAAAACTTGAAAATATTAAGGAATTGTTTCAGGGTGTCTTATTTGTTAATCAGCAAACTTAAATTACTTATACAGTACATGCAAAATTCTGTCATGAATGCCATTGAGATGGACAATGTCCATATTGAAAATGGGAAGGAAGAAACAGTGTCCTGTGATTTAAAAGTGAGACTTCTCACTTGTACTGGCTGTTCCACCTCTGAATGTGTTTAGTAGCCCAACTTGTAACAATAGAAATGCTCTAACGCTGGAAGATTAGTGGTATTTTCAGTGTTTTGGTGTTTAAGTTGGCACCTGTGGTGTTATGTTAGGGTACCATTTTGGGAACTCGGAAATAGAAGAAGTGAAAAAGATTTTTAGCATAGTTCATATGTCGGTCTGAGTCTTAGGGGGGAAATAACTTTCCTTGGAAATAGACTAGTAATATTCTGCAAAGTTAATAAATATCCACCCTCTATCTTGGGAATAAGAAATTGTACAATTACGATTTTATGGACTTTGGCTGTATTTATATGATTGAAGATGGTATTTTAGCCAAACTGAGCAAATATTTAAGATAAACGCCAAAAGTAAGAGGAAGTTTGGGAGTTTTAAGTATTTGGTTCTATCAATCAAGTTGACTTTTAGCGTTCAAGTGTAAGTGAATCTCAGAGATCCAGCTACCTCATTGGTAAAGTGGATTTAAGAATAGCATCTGATTTGCTATTGCTCAAGGTTGATATTAAGAATAATTGAGATAATATATGAGTAAGCCCTTAAAACTTAACCATGCTAGTTAATCATCAGGTATTGGATTCAGTTTGTGGATGAGTGGAGTTCCTGTCTGCCAGAGACACACTTGAGTGTTTGGGTTGATCTGCGCACAGATGCATGTCCAGTTGTAGATAGATAGATACATAGAAGTTTAAAAATGATTCAGGAAGAGACAATGAATGAAAAGGCAGGAGGAGTTGATTAAAGTGTTTATGTTTTGGGGATAGAAACACCTTTGCCCATGAGATGGGTCTTTCTGGCAAAGAATTGTTGGCTGGAAGTGAGTGGTATAATTTTCCAGAAAAAGAAATGATGATAACAGGCCCGGTGTTACCATTTGTGTCTCGATGTCCCCCTCCAAGCCTCATGTGGTCATGTGAGGTGGGCTTTTCACAGGCAGCTGAATCTAGTGTGTGTGATTTCTTCACTGTCCAGTGCTGGGATTGGGGGTGTGAGCGTTACACCTGCCCTGCGGTGGGTAACCCACAAACAGTATCAGGGAAGGAGGCTTGCTGGTCTCCTCTTTTGCTCTTGTTGCTTTTGCTGTCTTCCACCACCATGAACTGTGCCCCTTTGCCATGGGCCACCCTGCCTCGAAGCCACCTGATTACAGACTGAAACCTCCACAAGCTGTGAGCTAAGTAATTCTTTCCCTCTTTAACTTTGGGTGTTGGATATTTTGACTCAGCAATGAGAAAAGTAACCAAGACAACAGACATGTCTGGAGACAGTAAGTTTGAGGAACCTGTCATCATCACCTCCTACAACCCTTTTTTCTCCTTCCTCTTTTCACCATCTCCCATTTGTTCCTTCCTGACTCTCTGTGAGGGCTGTGTGTAGATTAACTGGTAGTAACCTCCCAACAGCGTGATGAGGTGGGTTCTTTGGCAGTTATTATTACCAACTAAAGTGCTAGAAGCTGAGGCTCATAAACAGTGACTTTTCCATCCAGCTTGTCAGTGGCAAAGCTGGCATATAAGCTTGAAGCTGCTGAACCCAGAGCCAAAGCTCTCAACTGCCACTGAATCCTGCTTTCAAGTTGGGAGAGGTGGGAAATAAACTTGGAAAGAGAAATCAGCCAGGCTTTTGAGGTAGATGATTTTGTATCCTAAATTAGGAAAGCTGGCATCTGAGCAAGGTTAACCTAGGTTTGTGTAGGTAGCCTGGACTGAGCACAGAATTAGCAATCAGATAATTAGGACGGATCATGAACAGGTTTGAGTGTTTGCTTTTCACAGTCCAGATAGGACAGAATAAACCCTAAAAGAATCATTTTGAGGAAATTGAGTCAGTATATCCTAAATTCAGGGTTGGCCAGTGGAATATCCTAGGACAAAAGTGGAGTTCCCACCCTCCTTTGCTCATCTGGTATGGGTACCTTTGATGATACACACCTGTGCGTATGACGTCACAGATCATCACCACGGAAACATCTGTGCTATAACAAATGCTGGATGGAAGCATGGCTGAATGTGTCAGAGAAGAGAGGAAACTGGTTCAAAGTGATAAGGCTCTCAGTAATGAAAGTTTGTTCAAACACACCAGCAATAGCAACCTCGGTTGTGGCGAGAAATATAAGCAGGACTATTTGGAAAAGCACAGAGCAGGGCTTGTGCATTATTAAAGGTTGGCAAGGTTGATTTTTGAAATGCGGCTCACATTCAAAACACGGTCTCCTTAAAAAGTTACTATCTATGCTGTCTTGCTTGATGACAATAGAAATCCTTCAGGGGCAGGAAACTCTTCTCCCAAACTGCTTATAGGAAATTTTATGCTTAGCGAAAGAAGGCTTGCTGGAGACTTCTTTGTGTTTGGGAAGAGGCTTTAAACAAAACAGAATTTTCCCTATTATGTTTTATGTTTATTGTTTGATGAGTCAGTGGCAGCGTTAGTTGTGTGGCTATAGAAATTCATAACTAAAAGATGATCTTGGCCTTTGAGGATTTAAGTTACACACTGGTGGATCATGGATAGAATCCAGCTTTACTCATATATAACACTGATTTGCATGTTTATTTTGAGCTGGGGTTGTCATATGTAGTCCAGGATAGCACTGAACTCACAATACTCATGCCTTTTATTACAGGCATTTTCTACCATCCTTGGCTTGTGTGATATTTTAGCAAATTGTATATTTCCTAGTAACAAAATTGAAAAAGTTTTTTGTGTGAAAATCCAGATTTATAAATTTTCTTTATTATCTGATGAGCTTGTAGTACTCAATGCACATTCTCAAATGACAGTAGGTCAAACCCAAAAATTATGTCCCTTTTGGATGGGGCAGACAACTATGTTTAGCCACAATTCCCTCTATTCCTATTGTATTGCACCTCACCCATTTCTTTAGCTTAACTTCCTGCCTGGCCCTACTTTTGTGATCCCTGTTGGAGAGATTAGAGATTATTACTCCTACCACCATTCCTGGTTTGTGGAGGGAACCTATAAAAGGTAACTCTGATTAGTCCTCAGTACGTATGGGGCCAGCTATTCAAACTCAGTTCTAGATTCATTATTGTCCAATGGAATATTAAGTGATCAAAGGTGAGGATGTGGTAGCCAAATGTTATAGGTGCTAGCCACTGCAGCTATTGACCACTTGAAATGGTGGCTAGTATGATTGAGAAAATAGTTTTATTTCATTGATTTAAATTTCACATGGCTAGTGACTACTGAACTGAGCAAAATAGAGTAAATATCCAGTTATGTATCCTGATCTAGCATGAAATGGACAGGCAAAGTACTAGTCTCTGTGTATGTATGAGTATGTCCATATCACAAGAGATGGCTTAAGGAGGACTCCATGACTTATGGCCACCTGTTTCCAGAAGGGAGCTATGCCTTTTTACCTGACTGTAATTCTTATCATCTGAAAGCAGCCAAAAGATGTGTTTGTGAGACGTTTTTGTGCACATTCCTACTTATAAACAGAAGCCATCTTAAGCTTGAATGGAAGTTTCATTGCTCTCTTTTCCCTGGGTTTCTAGTTAAAGATACACTTAAATGAGAGAACTGTGGCTGTGTGTGAAAACACTAAAATTATTTGACGAGCTGCTCAGTCCCACCGTTCCTGACGGCATACAGCCAGTGTAAGTGATGGTACTGTGGAAAGCTTACAGACTCTTGCTAGAGGATCCAATATTCTTAGAGTTGAAGCCCCACAGGCTGCCATCTTGTGGTTTCCATCATAAATTTACCAAACATATCTAATGATGACATTTCTGTAACCCAGGCTCCATGTAGGATTCTAAAGGATCCTACTCCCATGCAAGTGATTAATTCATTCTCATGTCATCTGTCAGGGAAACTGACACTGCCATTTTCTACCAAACCCAGTGGTCCAGTCTCCCTTTGTCTTTGTCATGGAGTTGGAAACCCCAGAAGCATCTACTGGGCTCTGGAGGTCTTAGCAACTCCCTGGGCTCTATCCTGAACCCCACCCTGAGCCAAATTTTCGAGCTGATATATAATTGCTGCTTCTAGGTCTATATGCATGGGAGGACAAAACAAAGATCAGCTTGTGTTATTCAAGATGAATGACTCATGGCCCCCCACAACTCCCCCCCCCCAGCTCAAAAGCTTCCTTAAAAATGTAGAAGGCCCAATAAAATTGATAGAGTTGTTATAGCTAGCTTGTCAAGTGATAACCAGTGCCTATCTTCTTATAATTAAAGAAAGAGCAAAACATACATGAATGTTTTTTGCTTGGGTCTGTCATCCAATCAGAGTTGTTATACCATCTATTGTTAGGGTCAAATTCTGCTGAGAGGATGCTTATCTCCCGTTGCTATCTTGTGGGTAAATGTTGATGTACACCCCTGTTATGATAGGGAATTGAATTAGTCCTAGAGTTCAGCAGGAAGAGAAAGACAAAACACTCTGAGGAAGGAAAAAAAAAAAAAAAAAAGATTCTGCATGCTTTTAAATCTCTTCCTCGCAAAATTCCAAACTAAAGTGTTTCCTAGAGAAAGACCAAGATAATATCAACAGAGACCAACTAATCAGATATTTAATTATCTGAATTCATCTATTTTTTAATGCTGTATCTTGTCCTGTTCTCAGACATAAGGAGACTAAAATTCATATTCAGATAAGCAAAGGTGAACAGATGGAGCAGAGTTCAGCATAAAGGTTTAATCCTATCAGGCTGATTCCTGTATGGCCATCTGGATAATCCAGCACACACATTCAGGACCTGTTAAAAATACAACTCCAGCCAAGATTAACGTCACAGATTTTCCACTAGACTTGCTCATATTTGACTTTATGATTTTCTAGGCCCAGGAAGATTGCTTTCAAATAAAGTCTCGAGTACTCCTTGAAGAAACAGTTGCATGGTATTTTGTTTTTTCTTAACTTGAAAGTTTTCTCTTTTCCCAATATTGGATGCCTATTTACTGTTACCTTTTCTTTCCTGGGTTTTATTTCTCAAAAAAATTTTTTTATAGCAGGATTTAATAAGGTCAATTGGGCTAAAAATAATTTTGTGCAGGACAGTTTTCTTTTTCAGGAAAAAAAGAATTGTTTACTTATTGTGTAATCAGAAGCAAGTGAATTTACTATTATTGCAACAAATGTCATAATTGGACCCATGAATAATTCATTCAGGGAGTTCTCCTACTCTCCAGGACAGTTTTTCACTGTTGCTTTGCAATGGAGTAGTTGACAGTCATAGAACATGGGGAAAAAAGAAAGAACTGATTGTAATATTTGCCTTTAATTATTCTAGGGTTATTATATTGTATATTTTAATTTTGGATTTGACATACAAGACACAGATGGAAAACAGGATATTCAGTCCTCCTTGAGTTTTAAAATTCTGAACTTCTGCACCATATTTAACAAACAATTTTTGCATATTATGAAACAATGCTATGTTGTATGCCATTAAATCAAACAGCCTTCAACAAATCTTTCAAGTGCAATTTAGAAGTCACAGGTACATCAAAATGTCACGGTTTTTCACTGCTAAATTGTTAAATAACCCTGTATAGTAAACTTGAACAGAGTTCTGGATCTCAAATAAATTCAAAGCACTTGGCTCTGAAGGGTTTCCAATTACAATTGTTGCAACAGTATTAGTCCTTCCTTGGCTCAAGTGCTCCACTGATTCCTGAGGTACTTTGCAACTTTAGAATAGAAGAAGAAAACTGTAAAGTAAACAGGAAGTAGGTAGGATTTGGGCTTGGGCTGTGCTTAGCAAATGCTGTATCTAGGGATAGAGCTGTTTGTGTTAATGTGAGTACATCCAGACAACCACCACCAGGTCCGCTCTGCCTTGGTGCAGAGCAACATTTCCACCCAGTGACTATGACTTTTTTCCTTTTCTCCTTTTCTATGAGAGCCTTTAATGCTGTCAAAGCAAAGGGTTTTCTTGCCAAATGAAGTCGCTTTGGAATAAAGGATGAAAAACACTTGAAATTCTCAATCTCCTCTTTTAATATTTAATAGGTTTAATTGCATCTGGTATCAAGAAATCTCTATATCATGGGCTACATTTCTCTTTAAAGTGACAAATACCACACATATACTCCATAAGGGAGACACACACACACACACACACACACACACACGCACACGCACACACACACGCACACACTGATTCTTTTCAAAGTGATATCTAGATATTCCAGTGGAGAGGGCATAAATGCAGACCAGCAACCAAACAAAACCAGATAAAAACCCTAATAAACAATAAAATGCTTAACTGAATAATGCGATTACTGAAGACAACAAAAGAAGGCAGAGACAAATTTTTAGTAACTCAAGTCAAAGCAAGAGCATGTGTCACAAAGGTGGCTATACCTGGAGGGAGGGGCTGTCAGATTCATTTGCTTACTTGCCGAGTTTGTGTACATGCTGACTGGAGGCGGTGGTGATGTTTGTGCTCTGAAAGTGAAATCAGCACACAGTAGCATGGAGTTCATGTTGGGGGCTGTAACCACCACTGGTTTCTAAGGCACGCACTGATGACAGTGTAGAAAACTGGTGTCCCAGTTCCCCAGAAGTCCTTTGTTCATCTTGCTTTCATAGTACTAGTTTAAGGATCTAAGCTATGAGCACTTGGGCAGAATCATTGTTTCATTCAAAACCAAACTAAACTAAAACAAACAAACAAAAAGAGAATCAAACCTACCAAAAACAATTGTTCACACTGGATGGGAGAAGCAAGTATCTGTGCCCTGAGTTCAAGGGAGGCTACTTGGTATCTCCACCAGCTTCTGAGAGTTGCTCGTTAACAAAACACCACTAAAACCAACTGGAAAGAAAGGGAGAAAGACCAGAGATTTTATGAGATCACAAATATTCCATAGATTCGAGCTGAGCTCATGAGTGTCACAACCTTTTCTGACAAGTCCTAAAAGTAGAGACAATTATGAAAAAGCCAGTTCCTCTGACTGAAAATTTTCTGAAAATTTTCCAGTGATTCTTCATGCCAAGCAAATAAGATCTTTAAAAAAAGAAAACATTCTACTGTGGACTGATGCCAAATCCACCTTTTTAGGGGGCTATGTTAGCAATGAGCTGAACTGGGAGTTCTTAGGAAAGTTTTACAATGAATGATACAGTCTAAAGTGAGAGAATGGGGCATTCTAGTAAATAAATAAGCACTGGCTGGTGGGGAACCATTGATAACAATAATGTGATGGAAGCAACTAGCACACTGTGTACCTGACACACGGTAAAGGCAGACACAGGGAGGCTTTTCTGTGTGCTTTGCTGGAAGTCTGTGAGGTATCACTCTGTGGAAACTACAGTTTAGGTGAATGATGTTTCAGGGTTGCCCTGAGAGGCTGATACAGAATTTTAATGGTTGGAGCACTTGGCTGTGTGTAAATACATGGTAAAATCAGTGTACCATGATGTCTTTAGTTGGATGCCAATAAAGGCTGGTATCAGCGTTCTCACCTTCACCGTAAGTTTCAGTTACTTGCTCTGCACAAATGCTGATTCTCAGTGTCGCTGTGCCCCCAAATATTAGATAGTGAACATGAAATGTGATCTTTGTCCACTTTAAAGTGAAATTGCACACTGAAATTTAGGACAGGGTTAGGAATTTTCTGAATCCGTACATTTGAGCAACAAGTAGAATATAAATATACTGTGTTCAACAGGAATGGAGGGAAAAGCCAAACAGTGCGTCTCTAATCAGGCTTCTATGATGGGACATCCACTGTCTGAAAAAACTTATGAGGCATGAGATACGATAAATACTGAAATGGGGTCATCTACAGTATAGGGCTGCACCCCCAAAATGAGGTATTGATCATAACACAAAGAGATTTCAGAGGCAAAAGCAAGAACTGCTTAGGAGCCTGCTGATAGCCACAAATGCCACTAATTCACCTCCATGGCAGGCACCTCTAAGCTCAATTAACCCTTATTCCCAAGGCCACCCATAAACTCTCAGGTAAACATGGCTCTCGTGGCCCGTGCTTTCTATCAATGAAATAGACCATTTCATTGATGGAAGCCTAGCTTATAAATTCACCTTGCTAATAAAAAGCCTGCTGCGTCTGTGCATGTGTGCAGGCACGCAAATCATGTACCACTGATTCTGTAAGTCAGAAAATTTTAAAGTGTTGAGGGTGTCCGTGTGATTTCTCCTGCCTTCCGAGGCTATTGGGAGGACACATAAACGCTCCGGAGGAAAAGCAGTTGATAACTAATGTCCCCGAGTGCAATTGTCTGCAGAACACGAACTGTTAAATATGTACTGGAGGTTGAATGATTTCTTTCTTTCTTTCTTTTTAAATTCTTCCCTCTCCTTTCTGTCTCCCCACCACCATTGTTCAGAAGCAAATTGGAAATCTGGTAATTAGGCCCTGACTCATGGTGTAGTATTAAAGTCCTGAGCCAAAGTTCAACACCCTGAAATGAAATTTAAACCAATTAATCTGTTAGATTTTTATCGCTTGTCCATGTTTTCTCAGCAATTCCCCCAGCACGTGGCCTTTGATCAACTCTCATACAAACGCTAAAATGTGTGCCTGCTGCTAGCAAGATGGGAATGACATTAACATGGTACTCATAAAACAATCAGAGCAGAGAAGCCCTCAAACAGGCAGGGCATAGTAATATTTAATAAAAGTGCACACATAATCTTCAGAATTAGCATTTTGTGCCTTGCAGTACCTTTGGGAGAAGAGCTTTTATTTGTGGAGTGATCATTATTATAACAAAGAAGAGCTACCTAATAATTTCCACTTTAACTCTGCAATGTGCCACGAGCATTTCAGAGCCATTATGCTAAACTGGCGGGGTAATCATGTTATTGTCATAGTTTGAAGGAAGGAAAATCTCCTCTACTTTGGTGGCTGGTGAAGGGTGGGGGAGGGATTAAAGAAAAGAGGCAAGAAAAAAAAATCACAAAAATACCCCAAACCAATAAACACACAAACTTATTTTTAGTGAAATTTAGAACCAGAAATTGGCTTTTTGACCTGCGGACAAAGCGTGAAAATTCATCCATGAGGCAGAAAGTCTTTCACTGGAGTAATTAAATCAACAATTAACTGGTAAAATAGTACTTTTGTATTCAACCGTACCTCTCCACTCCCCATTTCATAGTATTTTCTTGGAGTTAGAGTTGTATTGATTATTATACTTCTAGACCAAACTGAACTTTTTTTTTACAAATCTTTTTACTCTCAAATCCTGCTGAATCCATCCACAATGATTACTAAGAAATGATCTTTCTCTATCTTTCCTCTGCTTTTCTCTGCGTGTCCTGAAGGAAACAAAGAGAAGTCCCCAGCTTCCTCAGGTGTTCTCTGAGCATCTTCAGACAACCCTTGTCCATAAGGAAGGGAGAAGGAGAGTGTCAGGGTTTACAAGTCAGCATCGCTGGTTTTGGGTGGTTTGTTGGGTTTTATAATTGATTTGCTGTCAAAAGTACAGCTGTTATCTATGTTCTTTCACTTAATGTTTTATTATATGTTCATTGAAAAAAAAAATCAAGCTATGTAAGTATCAATAGAATAAAACTTAATAGGCTTCCTCCCCTGTCCAACCCGCACTAGCTCCATTACCTTTTCACAGGGCAGTTGATTGACAGTTGTTGTAACTCCTCCCTTCTAGACCTTTCTCCCGCATCCCAGCTTCACAAGTGATAGCACACAGGTGCATACACACATTCATGCCCATCCTCATTTATATCATCTTTAATATAACTAGACTCATAGTGTTTTTAGCTTATGAGTTACTTTTCTTCACTTACTAACATATTTCTGCATCCCCTCGTGTCATTTCATAGACTTTTTCATCCATTCTGATGGAATTCTTCATATCTTACAATGTAGAAGTACTATCATTTATTTAAGCACTGTCCATTGGGGGACACCTCCTGCTTGAGGTTTTTGTTGTCAGGCTTGCAGTGAAGATACTGGGTATCTATAGTTTTGGCTGTAAGTATTTCCTGGTCCACGTTAGTCTAGCAGGTTTATTTGTGACTATAGGGTAAAAGAACACGATGGCAGCCTATGAGTTAAAATCATCTGAGAGACATTGGATTCTTAACAAAAGTACTGAATTAGTTCAGCATTTAAAGTTTGGGAAATTTCATGTAAAAACTATGTTCCTGGCTTCTTTTGAAAGATCAGAAGGCTACAGGACGCTGGCCCTGCATTTGTGTGGGATTGCCAAAGCTTCCCTGGCTAGTTTTCCAAGGGGCCTCAGTCCCATCCCTTTGCTGAAGCTGGGCTCAGTAGCCTTTCCTCTCACGCTCCTTCTGACACTCCGAGGTGCTGTATTCCTTTGCATTTCTTGTCTTGTCCTATATGGATCTGTGAATTCTTAACAGTAGCTCTTGGGCTCACTACCTTTTAGCTATTCACATTTCCTATTTTGGCATTTTGGAGTTATTCATTGTGGAGGACTATCCCATGCGTGGTTAGATAATTGGCATCCTTGGCTATTAAATGCCAGTGGCATCCCCTTGCCACACTGTCTGTCAGTGGAAAAGCCCGTGAGTCCTTTATGTATTTTGCCAGCTTAGCAGCAGGGAAGGACCACTGAACTTCCTCTCAAGACAAATTGAGCTAAGAGATATGTATAAGCGGCACCTTGAGAATTCCTCAGGGCGTAAACTTAGAAAGAGCTGCGTGACTTAACTGTTTTAATAATGGCACATAGTCTGTGTGGGAGATGGAGAACATGCTGAATATGAAGGATTTCTTTCCTCCAGCTAGTTAACATGTAAGTGTTTGAAAGTATACACACACACACATACACACAAACACACACACACACACATACCCTTCATACATTCCAAACAGCAAGTGAAAATAAGGGGATTAAGTATAAAAGCAGGAGGCCTTGACCACGTCATCACTGAGTTCTTGCTGGAGGAAAGCCTAAGATGCACAAACTCACCCTTCTGGCTCTTCTTGTACGATGCTGAGAAGCCTAGAGGATGCGTTATTTATCTAAATAAGCACATCGACACATTAAAAACAATCAATAGAAATCCCAATATTAATATATGTAATAAGCACAGTGACCTTTTTGCACCCTGTGCACCAGGTGATCACAGGGTCAGCCTTTAATGATACCACTGGATTGCTGCTTTGGTGTTAGGCAGGATTATCATGACCAGCATTCCGTTAAGCCAATATCCAGGTGTTCTTAGAAATATTCAGATAGGTAGCGACATTGTTCCTGTTGCCCTCTAGCCACAAGTATATTGAGTTATAAATTAAAAAAGATAGTTGGGAGATATTAATAAAATGTTTTAAAACTGCTTATATTTTAAGAATTTTAATAGTTGTTTATTTATATCATTAATTGCTTGGAATCATGCATCATATTTTGCCATTGTTTCAGTGTTTAAATATTTCTACTTTTTTAAAAAAAGCTTTTGTTGAAGAAAAAGTTTGGTGCTGGAGGAATACTAATCATGATCCCTCTGTGTGTTAAAAATTGTACAAGAATTTTGAAGTCAGCTCATAAGTCGTTTACATTTTCCTGAGTAATTATTTTGTTTGTGGGATAAAGTGGAGGAGAATAAAGTCAACCGAACTTCCTTGGTTTAGCTGCAGATGCTTGCTATGGGTTCAGCCAGTATGCAATGTTTAGGTTGGATATTTCCAAATTTCTCCATACAATTTTTAAAGATGAATTTGAATCAGAATCAAAGTCATGCTACTTGTTTGTGTAGTGGCACGTGAGCAACGGTCCCAGGGGGATGGACCTAATGTTTTCTTTCCTTCTTGCAAAAGTTAAAGCATGACATTCTGCCAAACTTGACAAACTCCAAATATTCAGCCAATGTTTCCACTGTTAAAATTACCTAGTGCTCTCCTGGGCTTCAGCGCTCAAAAAGTTCATCTATTGAATCTTAAGAAACTTCTCATTAAGAGAAGCGTCTCCTTCTGTCTTGTTGTACAATATCTCCCTTAGTCCAGACTTTTGCTTTGTTGCTGTTTAAAAAGGTAATCATGAGAAAAGCAGGGTGATATTGTGGAGTCAAAAGCCCTTAGTGGTATGAAGGTACCCTAGGAGAGAGTTCAAAGACATACTCCAGCAATTCTGGGGAAAGTTTGCCATTCTCATTGGGTAAACCACCCCCAGTCTGTTTGGAATCACAGTATTTGCAAATTATTTCCCATCTCTAAAGGTGATTTAAAATGGAAAGGGGAGAGATATGAACATTTTGAAAATGTTGTCCTAGGGCTTTATGCCTGGGAAACATAAAACAAAGGTCACAGGGAGCCCCGCCTCAGCTATTTGGTTACGTAATTCACCCTAAGTGACTTATGCTCTTTGAATCTATAAAATGGGATCCATGACATTTATTTGAGAAAAATTGCAATGATTTTTAACGAGGAATGTTGCTGTGTTAGTGTTACAGATGGAAAACACGGAGCAAGCATTATTCTTACTCCAGCCTGCTTTCTTTCCTAGCTTCTCATTGGGTAGAAATGTTTATCTAACAATGTGTAAGTTTTCTTTTCAGGAGATATGAGATACATTTAATTACAGAACAGTTTTATAAGGTTTCCAGTACCTTCCAAAACAGTCTTCCAATTTTAAAGAAACCCTAGTATTTTATAAACTCAATTTTACTTATGTGTTATATTGCATGAGATTTTAATTTGCTAAAGATCTGACTGACCATACATGTTTCTTAGTTACAAGGAACTAAGGAAAAGAATGCTTTTAAGAACTGAAGTAGCACCCTTAGGTTTTGGGTCCTAATGCAGCTAGGAAATGCTGAGCTCTTGAGGAACCTTCTATTCATGAAAAGATAAAAGATGTATTTTTTTCTTTTTCTCAAGTCTCCCATCATTAAAGTTTGGTTCTAACAGCCGACTCCTTTTCTTTTTCATGTCTGTTGAAAAGCAGCTACTCCCTGTATCAAAGCCATCAGCCCGAGTGAAGGATGGACGACAGGAGGTGCGACTGTGATCATCATAGGGGACAATTTCTTTGATGGGTTACAGGTCATATTCGGTACCATGCTGGTCTGGAGTGAGGTAGGTGTTGTCTGAACATTAATATCTAATAGCTTTGTCTAGTTGAAGATACTATGCTTGAATTTCTAATCGAACGTGTAGAATGTAGTGATGCCATCCAGAATGAACTGGCTTTAGTTCATGGAACTTTGGGAAATTAGCAAGGGGGGATTGCATTTACCAGGAGGCAGCGACTGCTATTGAAATGACTTCCATCCTTTGGTCCATGAGCATGGTGGAAACTTCTGTCTTATAATTTGTCCTTGGCTCTGGTGTAATGTGGAGGTCTTCTCATATAATGGGAATTGGAAAGGAGAGGCAGAGTTATAAAATGTGCAGGAAAAGCTACACAACCTTTAGCAAGGTGGTAATCTTGGATGGTCTCTAGACAGAGTTGACTGCAGCTAGCTTTCAAAGAGCGTGATTCAGGTGACAATAGTGATCCCGCTGCAGATGGTTTTCACTTAATGACTTTGCATCCAAAAGTGAATACTGTAACTCACTAGGACTTTTTTCACTTAATGAATTTATAACACCTGAGTACCTCTGGTTGTGACTGCAACCACATGACATTGCTTTGTTTGTCCAGCATGATCATTATTTTAACTGCAATTTGAGGGTTAATTTAAGGTCAAAAAACGTAAACATCATTCTATAGATGTCATGACAAACTTGTCTTTACTGTCGGCCTAGATGTCTTAGCCAGCATGCTGAGAGTCCCTTTTCTTTCGCCTCACCAAAGTATACACTAGAAACATTGTTAAAGGATCCAAGAGACTGCTGTGTTCCATTCATCCTACTTGCTTTTTGAGTAATCACCTTAACTGCTGTACTTTATTGAGACTTACAATTCGCTAGGCAGTGTGCTGCGCTCTCTCTATATATTATCTCACTCTTCTCTTTTTGCTACTAAGTACATGCTCTTAGATGTATCTTTTGTTAATAAGGATTCTTGGACTTAAGAGATAGTTACATAACTAGAGAGCAGCCACCCAGAGTCCATGGAGCGCAAGTGGTATATATGTGGTCACACAAAGAAATCTGAACAGGAGCCAGAACCTGGCTCTTCTATTTCTACCTCTTGTTGTTCTTTCGTGGCACCATGGCCCATCCCATCTAAATATTTGTGTTTTCTCCTTGGGGAACCATATAATTGAGCGGAGAGTTTAGACTGTGGTAGTTGGGTGTGTATCTATCCCCAGCAGAGCCTGTGCTGCTTTCTAAGCTGTCCATGTACACTTCTCACTGCTAGTAACCCACTCATTCAAACCCTTGCCAGCTCACGCTGCTGCTACTTTTTTATTTTCCACTCAGCCAACAAGAGGTATGCACTTGGCTAGAGAATCAAAGCTCTCCTAGAGCTGAATCAGAAATGGGCTTCTCAGTCCATGCAACTAATTGTTATTCAAGTTGGGCTACTCCAGGCCAGAAAGGTGGCCCAGGCTCCTTCTGCCCACTGCCCTTAACTACAACGGTTCTAACTACTGGAACCGTTGGGGTGTGAATGAGACCTGGCACATACATGGCCTATTGTGCTGCCAGCCCAGTGACTTCATCGTGCTGCAGGCCAAAGTCTTCACGTGGACCGCCTCTCCCAGGTCTTGTGAGCTGTAGCTTCATCCCGTTCTGTTGCTTTTTCTCTGGCTTTTCATAGAAGCTGAGAGGAGGAATAATCAATCTAATGTGTCCCTCTCTTCTTGCCATCAGAGTGAGGGTGCAGTGAGATCAGAAAGGACAGTGAATCTCACTGACCTTCTGAGGAGGGGGTGGGTTCATCTGAGCTTCCTAAAAAGCTGTGTTCTTCTTGGCCCAAGTGGACTCCTCTGGCTGGGGAAAAGGGCCACACGGGGAAGTCACTTACTTCTGTGACTCACAGTAGTCTTGACAAGATGTTGTCCTTCATTCAGTGAAGGAAGATTAACTTCTAACTTACAGTCATTCAAATTGCTTTAAAATTCTGTTTCCATATAGCAAAGCTGATAGAAATGGTGGAGTAATACTGTGATCCCGCTCCCCCTCCTCTATCTGATCAGCCTCTGTGCCCAAAGCCCCCCTTCATCATGCCCAAATGTCACAGTGGTACCCCAGGAGGTGGTGTGGGGCATGTGTGCTTCTTCACCACTTATCTCCTCCTCCCAAAAAACTCTCAGCTATGGCTGTCTCCTAGATCATCTGTGACCCTGTTCTGGAAGAAAAAAATCACATAAAATTAAGTGAAGACATTTTACTTTTGTAAGAAAAAAAATTAAGTTTGAAATCAATCTAAAGGCATGTGTTAGACTCAGAAATTGATACAGTGAATATCTAACAGATGATAGCTTTGGAAAAGTTACAGGTAAAGGCATAATTGAATTAATATTAAGGTAACATTCATTGATCACTTAGTTCCTGTCAGACAGTATGTCGAGTGTCTGGCATGACTGTCATGTGAGTCTCTCAACAGCTGTTTGTGATGTTGTCCTCATTCTATTGATGATGAACTTGCAATTGTTCAGTTAATATCTTGTCAAGTGGTAGGAAGATGATTTGAACCAGGGCTCCAGGTCTCAACTTCTTAACCTTTCATGAGTTAGCAACTGCTGGTTTTTACTCTAGAGTGTTGCCTTGTCAGACCAGGGTGTCGTGCCTACCTTTGCTACTGATGCCCGATGCTGGGGCATCTCAGCAGGCCCTGTCACCTCCCAAAGTAAAGTGAGAAAGGCACATGGAGGATCAGAGAGGTAAAAGAAAGGCCCTTCGTGTTCTAGTGGTGCATAGTTTTGGTTGAAGCTATTGGCTTCTAGGAGGAATTTATCCTTATGAAATAAAGGATATAAGCCTCAGGCTGGGACAAGACAGTTAATCTTTTGGGGCCTCATCTTTAGGACTGGACCCCTACCTATCCACAGTGTTTGCCACTAGACCACGTGATCTTAACATTCTGGACATCTCTAAAATCCAGGACATCTAATTTCTACTTTGATCTCCATTTCCTCATTATAGCCCAGAGCACCCTGAGAGCCGGCTGTCAGACCAGGACAAGCCGATCACATTTTAGATTAGCAGCTGATGCTATTATTTGAAGTCTGTTTTTAGCTGAAGAATTTTAAAAAGAGCGAGAGAAAATAGGGTTGGCTTAATTTACCCTCATCTGTGCTGTTTCTCTATCAACCCAATCTTTTGCAAATGAGTAATTCACTTTAGCTCACTGATTGCCCCCTAAGGGTTGGAGAAAAGGAAGGTGGCATCCTTTGCTTGTATCACCGGGCTACCCTTTGTGAGCTACAAAGTTCAGGAGGCTTTGGATTTGGAATTGGATTTGCCACTTTGGTTGTACCATTTCTTGCCCCTTTTTCTGCCCCTTCTCTCCTTCTTTTTAAAAAGTAAATTATATTACTAGTATATTTCCCTGCATTACTCCAAATACTTAAGAGAAAAATCTTCCTTGTGCTTTATATAGAAGTCTAGAAAAACCAATAAGGATGATACGTGCTAATGTTTTATGTGGGTTGAATTTTTTCTTAACCATAAATGCACTTGGTTGTTTTGCTTTTCTACCAATGTGGGAGTTGAAGCAGGGAGGGGCTCCTGCTACTGTTTTGTAGAGCTCATCATTATTTTAATCTCTCTCTCTCTCTCTCTGAATTCCTTTAATTTCTAAACAGTGAGTGCTGGTTGGCTTGCTTTCTGGTTGTCTTAACACTGGGATAGGTACCCTGGGTCATTAAAGCTGGGCTTTGTGGGATCTGGTGTTTTATTTGGAAAGACAACTTGCTCCCACGAAGCAAATTAGAGAGTTGCATAATATATTTATATAATCTACTATTAAATTTATATGTGGTTTAAAATCCAAGTCAGGGTTCTAGAAGATAGAAAGAATGGAGTAGTCAGAAAAGGACTGTTCAAAAAACCAATCGAGTCCCAATTATGTCTGGGTGGCTCTCTATGATAGGTATTTTATGCTCTCATGATCCTGTTATTTAATCACAGGATCATCTGAGAAAATACATGTAGCTTAAGGTATTCAATCCGCCTGTAAAAATGTGCTACATTGGGATTGGTGGGTAGTGGAAGACAACACGCTAAACAAAGGTTTTGATTGCACAGGGTTGCAGTGGATGAGTGACTCCTGGGAGACCTGGAGGATTATTGCAGATGTGGTCTAGATTCAGGCAACGGAGTCACTCACTGGCCCCTGATTTTCCTCATCTGAAAATGAATACTTTAGACTTCTTAGAAATCAGTGCTGTTTCCTTTTATTTAGAACTTATTCCTCCAAGAATCTCCCCAAAAGAAGAAAGAGACAGTGATGGTAGGGGGGAGCTGTTTTCTTCCACAGCTGTTCTTTTTCTTGACTACTTACAGTATCCAAATATTGTGTTTATTTGCAAAAGAATTCTATGAACTATCAAAACGGCTTAATTAGCCACCAAGTCAGATTTCCTTATTGATACGTCTTTGATCAACAGTTTTACCCTCTCTGCTTCAGATTCTAATATCTGATATAAACCTGAGACTTATATTTCGATAGTGCCCTAATTCATCTTGCTGGTACTTCTGTGGAATACTAGGTCTTAGAGCTATTAATAGATGTCCCTTGGGAGTGAGGGAGGGAGATTTTTTCCCAGTAAATTTGGGAAATGTTGAGTCAAACAAATTCACTATGAGTCAGTATTCAGTATGTCCCAAACTTTTGTAACCATAGAACCCTTGTTTTCCAGGATCACCTTACAGGAAGATATATTAGTGCTGGCTGAAATGCATTTTTGATTTTACATTAATAAAGCCAACTCATGAAATTCAATCATGAAGTGATTGGGGCTGGAATAGATGTGAGAAACTGGCCTGAAATATTTGCAGAATATTATTCAGATTAGGCCAGGAATGTGTAGAGCCGTTATTCTGTAATGCTGCTTTGAACAGAATCTCAGATTTTGCATCTGGTTTTAGTCAGTGCACGCTTGGCTTTAGATGCCATGTGATTTTGTAGGACAGCTATATATAAGGATCGGCAGTACCACTCAGGTCAGGCTGGAGAAGCCAGTTTCATTGCTGTATAAACCAATTAGCCTCATACAGGGGCTGTGTGTTATCTTCTTCATCCGGGCGAATGTTTTTCCACTGCATTCCCAGAGAGAGGGAATGAAGTCAAAAGAAACTGCTAGAGAGAGCCGGGGCGGGGGATGAATGTGGCTGGGTAAATTGTAGTTTGAGGGGCCAGGAAATACTTTTGCTACTTGGGTCCCCAAACTGGAAAACAAGGGTTGAATGTCTTGAATTTTCTTTTTCTTTCTACCTATCTTGGCTTTCCATGCTCATTTACGTTATCCTCAGGTATGGTTGTAAGCACAAAAGTGACTATTCATGATGATGAAGAGTAAAGAACAAACACACGTAGCCCACTGGGGATATTCCCAGGCCTCTGCCCAACTGTGACTGCCCAGGTCATACAACCCTGAGTCGTTAGGGCCACTGAGTCATCTTCTTCAGCCACCGAGTGCAGCTTTTTTATGTCATGAGAAAGAAAATGCTCCTGGGTGGTACCCTGACTTACTCTAGGAGCACACGCTGCTGAGTGTTGGGGTCGGAACTCAGCTCTTCTGATGCCCAGTGTTCTCCCCAATTCACTGGTATCAGCTTTTCTCATAAGTTTCCATAATCTTTTAACATCCTTTTATAAGTTTACCAAACGCATCCAAATTCTAAATGTGGTCATTCCAGCATTCTTGTGTCCTACCTGTATACAACGTTATACGTTATACAATTCCTCTAGTGTCAAAAAGAAAATTAAGAAGGGGAAAGACATTATCTCAAATATCACCTGTTCCAAACTTCATAATAAAAATAAGATACATGAAAATCTTTATGTTCATTCATTACATATACTGAGGCTTACATGTGCAAGTTAAACTCAGAGTTAAGTGACTTGATCGGAAATAATTCATATCTAATTTTTCCTAAATAGGTACTTCAAAGTCTTTAGTTAATGTGTACTTATTGGCCACCTACTATATGGAAGAGGCTTCATACAAAATTAAAAACTTTATCTGAATTTGTTGCATTAAACTCTGAATAGGCTTTGAAAAGAGCAACTTTCAAGCCTTAGTAGTTTATGGAGAATCTTTTCTAAATGAGTTAATATGTTTTTAAAAAACTGGGTAAAAATGGTCTAATGGCCACTTTAATGAAGTTACACAGTTACAGTTGTGCTCACTGTATTCCTAGAAATGCTCTCATCTATGTCTTTATTTTTAATGGCCAAAGCATTCAGATCTACCCTTATGTTGGTAATTGTGGGATACTCAGGAAGACTTGAAGGTGACATCTTTAGCTAGCTATTTATAGCATGCTCAGGAGGTACACGTTTGTGCCCATAACTTGAAAATAGCAGCCACAGAAGTGTGATGCATTTCTAATTTTAATATGAATCAAAGACAGAATTCACACCTGGCTGCAATCCTGTAACTTTCATGAAGACAAATGGATGTCTACAGAGTCTCATATTCCTTTGGTGATGTTCAGTGCTGACCGCAACTAACATATTTGATAATGCTTCAAAAAGTATTACTTGAATAGACGTAGCTTGGTTTTTAATTATGTATGTATGCATGGGTAGTTTATACTTAGATATATTTATCATGTAAATACACTCAAATATCTTAGCATAAATCTTTCAGAAATGATAAGGATTAAGTCATGATAAAATTAGCACATTTTGTATAGTTGATATAGTGAGGATGCTCCTTAAACTCATTGTCTTAGTTACTTGTCTTATCATTGAGACAGAAGACCAGACACCCACAAGTTAAAGGGGCAGAAGTTTATTTTTAGCTCGTAGTTTATAGAGGTTTCAGTCCATAGTTGGCTGACTTCAAGGCAGGGCAGAGGGGCATTGCAGAGGAGAAACAGTCCCTAACATGGTAGGAAGGAGACAGAGAAGAAGCAGTGTGGAGTTTTCTTTTCACTTTTATTTCATTCAGGCTACAAATCTTATTGGTTGGTGCTACCCACACCCAGGATGGGCCTTCCCATTATCTACACCCAGACTATGCTAACCCAGTGGACCAATTTAGTTACCACACACCCTTAATCCATATTCACACACCCTAGATCCAGCCACCTCAAAAAAGTTCCAGGTATAGTGCATGAGGCTTGGGGGGACATCTAGACACAAGCCTTAGCACTCACTGTAGGTATTATGTCAGCTCATCCTTATAATGACACTAGTAAATAGCTAGTTTCCTGCCATTCCCAACCCCATTGCCCCATGATGGAACTGAAGATCAGAGAGATCAAATGACTTTCATAGGTAGCATGGCTGGCTGTCTCCAGTGATGGGCTTTGAACCCAAGTCTGTCTATAGCCATCTCCTAACCATCTAAAACTCATTTATTTAGAATGCTATAGTAATCACAGCACTGAACAATTCAGCATGAAACTAAATCTTACAACAAAATAAGAAGAATAAAGGACTTTACAAGACTTCACAAGACTACACAACAGTAATTTTTCATAAATGATGTTATCTATTTTCCCAGGTCACAGAACATCAGGTGGAGCAAACTAGAGGCAGGTCATATGTGGAGACAGGTTGTTAGAAATAGGCTAGCAGCAGGCAGCAGACAGTAGAAGTGACAGCTGATGGCCTCATGTCTAGGGGCACAAGTACAATACCTCACAAGCAGACACGAAACTGTATTACTGTGCAGCATATTAATGGCTCTTCATAATGATGGTAGCTCTGGGTCATCAAGAAAGACCTGGAAATCATATTCAATAAATTGTGTTTGAAACAATAGAAAGTGCATAATACATTCTTGAAATACTTCAAAGCAGTTGGAGGACCACACTATTGAAAGGTTCGACTTCAATTTTCTGTTGTTTCTTTATTAATATTTCTCACTACCTGAAAGGACACGTTAAATGAGCAATTACTGAGGAGACAGTACATGAGACATCATTGAACATTATGCAGATAGCAGAGTAAGTTTCTGTATCTTACTGCTTTGATAGGTTTTTTATTTTTTTAAAGCCCTTGGAAGGACCATACAGTTCTTTTAGTTAAATGCAAATTCATTCCGTTTATCCCACTTATCAGTCTTTGACCTTTGTAATTTTCCTTCCCAATTCCACAGGCAGAGATTCCCTATAAACCACTAGCTGTGATAACAAGTATTAATATCCTTCCATAAATGCATCTGGATATATATATACAATTTCCAAACAAACAGGCAGGAACACAGGGCCTGTTATCGGTAGGGAATAATAATCCTTCTTGATTGAATGTGGAAGGACAAGCCTTGAGAAAGAGCTCATTGTACAGCTGCAGACCACAGGGGCTGGGAGTGTGGGTGTCTGATTCTCTTCTCTCAGGTCTCGGGGACTCACCAGCGCTTCTTCAGGTCCCAGATGACTAGGATGAGATCCTAGTCTTTACTGGGGCCCAACTGGCATAAGATCTATATTCTGGGAAAAATGCTGGAGAAAGTTTATTTTAAAAACAAACTACAGAATAAATAAACCCACAATAACCAAAGGTAGCTGAATCATATTTACTTTAGTCTTTCTCTCCCTATTCTGTTATTTTGAAAAAATATCCTCACTGCTATTTTCTTTTGTATAATTAACTGCATTGACTGAGGATCTTGGACGGCTTCTTGGTCAAAAGACCTGAGCAATATATTTATTTTGAATATTTTAAGAAGGATGCCAGGAAATTTGTGACAGCCAAGTAAAACACACACACACATCATATATTATATATATATATATATTACATATATATCATGTATTACATATATATCATACATGTAACATATGTATATATATATCTCACAACAAATTTTGAGTAGAATGGTTTATTTAATTTTGTGGTGCTGGGGATCAAACTCAAGTTCTTAAGCATGGTAGGTACGAACTCTACTTCTGAGTTACATGTTTACTCCTAATAATTGCTTTTATATAGATTCAAAAGGGAATTTATTGAATCTTTATTTGCCCTGGCTAATGGAGGCACAGTATGTATTCACTCAGTGTTCAACAAGTACTGATTGAGGGCTCATTAGTTCTGAGGCCCTGGGAAACACTAGGGACACAAGGAAAACTAGAAAGCCCAAGCATATGTCCTGCGGGACTTATGTTCTATCTGTGGGACATGCACAGCAATTGGGAAACATACCCATACGTCTCTGTGTTTCTGTGTCTGTGTCTATACAGAAGAAAATTTCATTCAGTGTTCAGAGACACTGCTGACTATTCAAAAGCTAGAGCTTAAATCCCCTGTTCAATTCACTTCACGAGATGAGTTTCCAAAGTCTCCTCTGACAATCATGTAAAAAGTTTATCTTTGGGAATTCATGTGGCCCAACATATTTTGCTAAACATTGGTTTAAAGCTATTTTCTTGCAAGGACAAAAGGAAACCAGAATGTTTATGAAACAGTAAATGCCTCCACTGGCTTTCTCTCACGTTCCCTGAGAAATCATATACTGCATTTGAGACAGGCAATTCTTGGGAATGAAAGAATCTGTGTTATGAAACTCAGAGAACTCTGATTAGGGAACAAACCAAAATACACTGAGGAACTCAGGAGGTACAGTCTGATTTTTTTTAATATCCTCTTCAGGGGAATAGAGTATAGAGGTTCAATGGGTACAGGCTCCAAGAATACACTTTTTTTATATTGCAGCTGACTGTAGCAGCTCCTGAAAATAATATTTTTAAAATGTGTCTAATTACAAAAAAAGATGAATGTTTCAGAGGGAAGGGGAAATTGTCTTGCTTATTTGGTCACTAATACAGTGATACCTCTTTAAAATCCTTGGATCGATTTGGTTTCAAAGCTTTAATTATGCTTTTATGTTACAGTTTTCTTATTTAAGTGTCTGCTCTATGTCCATCACTCAGTACCCCCTGCCTATCTCAAAAGAGATGGATATTATCTCCATAATTGAGGAAGAGGGAGAATGCTGTGAGAATTATTAATACATAAATTAAAAAATTAATCTGGAAAGCACTTCAGGGTCCCTAGAGAAGCACTACACAAACACAAAACATATTTAATATCATTATCAGTTGCTCTACAGAGAAGATTGGAGCTGGTACAGTATATGATTTGATTAGTAAACTGAGGCACGCAGAATGGCGATGGCCCAATGGGCTGGCATGACACAGAACCGAGGCCCTGTGCATCACTGTATTAGTGCTCACTTTGGATCTTCTTTAGCCATAGTGTTAATGATTTTTTCAGAGAACAAACTTTTGCTTCTTTTTATCAATTGTTTTTGAATCTTTGCTTGTTTGGAACTTTTTTTTTCTTTTAACTTTTTAGTATTAAAGATGATTAAGGTTAAGATAGTAAGTCCTAAGACTAGTAGTGAAACAAAATCACTGGGGTGTTTTCTAATAATTCCAGTTATTTTTTGGCTTTGTGGCTTGTAACTTTCAACTGCATTTATTTAGTATAGTCCCATTAGTTAGTAAAAATGCATAAAAGCTTATTCTGGAATTGTTTTCTTGTTTTGCTGGGGAATCATTCTTGTCTTACCTTTACCAAAGAGAAAAGCTTTTGTGGGTTCTTAGAATTTTCTCAAGACATTGGGAGTCAGGAGACACGGAGGGTATAATTTTGCTAAAAGCAGAGGGAGGGTGTGAAGTCCATGTGTCAAGGGTTATGAACAAACAGTGAGCAGTGTAAGGAGAGACAGTAGTGGTTCTATAATACTGGTCATTAGGCAGCCAACTTGCCGCTTCTAATTAGTTCCTTGATTATGTTTCCTAACTTTCCTGAAACTCATTGGGCCAGGTCATAGCCATACCTGCCCCTAACACGACAGAATATGAGTCACTGACACAGTTTAATGTAGTGCTTAACAAATCATAAGCGCACAGTGAAAGGTCATTGTTGCCAAAGTCATCACTGAGGTCCTCCCCATCATCAGTTTTGAGAGACCAGAGTGATATAGATAACAACTGCAATTACCTGTCAGAGAAGAAAGCAATTCCAAGTCTTGCCCTTTCCCCTTGATAATTCTACAACATGTTCATTCATATTTTTAAATACTAGATACTCTCGCTTGCCTACCACAAGGGCCATTTGAGTTTTCCACCCTTTGCAGATAGCCACCTTGGAGTTCTGCTGCCTGGTGCACAGCTGCACCATCTGCAAGCATCCTCTCTCCTGACTCTGGTTCTTCCCATTTGACCTCTTCCATGTCCAGGTCCTTTTGCATTTTCACAGTGGCTTCTCTTTGCACCCAAAGACCACAGTGAATACCCATCACAGCTATCTCATGGGCTTTTGGTCCTGTGTTTTGTGTCTGGAGAAGAGGAAACACTGACATGGGTCTCAGTCAGTAGGACTGTCACAGACGACATGTCTTTGACATGTTTCCTTCCTTGTAGTTATGTATCTAATTCTTCCATGACTGTATGGAATACATAGTGCTCTGAACTGATATTATTCTACTTGTATTTTTAAAATATTTAGTATTTTTTCTTGCAATAGAAGTAATTTCTGCATATGTATAAATTTATTTATAATATTTATAGGATTATTTCCTTTATAAATATAAGGAATTTATACATGTACATGCATGGATACATTCATGTAAGGAAGATATAAAAAATCACATCTAAACTTGCCAGTTTAGGAATAAATACATTAAACATTCAGTGTAGCTCTTTTGTGGTCTACATTTTTGGTATTACTAACTTAATTCTTTTTTTTAAAATCACTTTTCACTAGAATCCTAGACCTTGAGACATGTCCTTCTTTCTTACCATTTGGATGACATAAAAGCAATAGTCCCAGATTCATCCTGAGACCCAACAAGTGAACCAATTGCTAATTAAGAACAGTTTAGGAAATGAGACTTAAATATTAAGATGAAGTAGACTTATGTATAAATACTACTATGCCTATCAATAGAATTGTGACCTAATTTGCAAAGACATATTTATTCAAGAGGTACTTTAAAAATATGGGTAAGATATTAATTTTACCACTTGTTTGGATACAAATATGAGTTTGATTGACCCTGATCTCAGGGACTATCTAATGGAAGACAGGTAGAAACCTCTTTATGGCACCAAGCAGAATGGACCATTAAAGTTATAATATTAATGCCACAATTGTATGTATTCCTACAAAGATACAAGCAATTCAGACTTATAGGATTTTGTAAAACTTACTGGGATTAGAACGTGTGATCAGGGTTTTAGAGAACAAGTTCAGTAGGGGAATGTTTAGTCAAAGAATGATAGAAACAAAGCAAACGATGATAAGCAATGGTAGGGTATGTTTATGCACTCCTCGATGTAAAAGGGCGTGGACTAGAAATGGAGATTGGCTGTTGGCCTTTGGAGCACCCAGAATATTGGGCAGGCCCATGAGTTTGGATTGTATCTGCTAGGCAATAGAGGGTTTGAGTCATGGCATAGATGATGAGATTGCATTTAAAGAAGATAATGTTTGGCAGAGAAAGTAGACATAAGGAAAGACAATTTAAAAGCCATTATGGTATTTTGATAAGCTCACAAAGGGTGGTGGCCTGCACAGGAGAAAGCAAAGATGCAAAGAATGACCAGGGCGTCTAGGTAGGAACATAATAGACATAACTCCAAGTGTTCTATTTTGAGTGTTTTAAAAGAGTATTTCCTTAATGGAGAGAGGGAACAGAACAGTAAGAAATATAAAGGTAGTAACGGTAATAAAGTGTAACTGAGGCCTCTGGGCATGTTAAGATTGAGGTGGCAGGAAGATATTTGGGGAGATTCTGGGTGCTCTGAAATAAAACTTGGTGCTTGGAAAAAGGGATCACATCAACAGCCGTAAATTTGGAAGTCAGTACAGCTGAGGCATTACACTGAGGAAGTATACATACAAAGGGATAAAAGGAAAAAACTTTAATTACTGTAGCAAGCTAGCAGAAAAATGGAGTAAATGGAGAAAATCAAAATAATTATAAACCCGGTAAGAGAAGAGCTTGGGAAAAATCTTATTTACAGGCCAGAAAAAAAGGTTTTCAAGTGTTTCAAATAGTATTAGTTAACTGTGCTATCAATTTATCGCTAATCTGAATCCCACTAAGGTGAGTTGTAAAAGATACTTCTTTGTATGTTTTACAGTTAGTATCACAAAAGTTAAGCAAATGAAGCCTTCCAAGGAGAGAGAAAGTAGTGTTGGGCAGTTTTTAAATATTTATTTCTGGAGGATTTGTTTGGCTATTTTCTGTTTAAGAAGTTAAGTCAAGAGTGAATCTATCCTCTGATCACCCCATCAGTATTTCCCAAATTGTAAAACCTGTGCCCCTCTATAGCACAGGGGACAATTTTGGATTTCTTGTAGGTGTTAAGTAGAATTGAATCATGTAGAAAAGTTGTAGAAAAGTTGTACTCTTTTTGTTTCTCTTTTAGTCCTCTGATTTACGTTAAGTGAAAATTCTCAGTAGGTGCCAGCAGGTGTTCATAGTACCCACCAGCCTCCTTTCTCAACAAGCTGCTCCAGGTCCTGAGGTTTTCAACTAGAACTAAATATCAGGTTAATTTTAAAATCACTGTGTACAAGACAGTTGTAGAGGAATATACTTGTAATCCCAGCACTCAGGGCGGCCGAGGCAAGAGAATTGCAATTTCAAACCTACCCTTAGTGACTTAGTGAAACCTCGACTCAAAAGAAAGGGCTGGGGCCATAACTTATTACTGAGCGTAATCCCCAGTGCTGAAAAGAAAAATTATTGTGTACAATTGTTTCTTACTTGGAGATACTAGTGTTTTAATTATGGTAGCAATGTAAAGACTTTTTAAAAAAAATAAAGTCTTTTAAAATGTTACTTGGTTAAAGATCGCGCACTTGCTCAGGTGCTGTGCAGCTATGCTGACACTGAGAAAGCCAGAGGGCGGCGAGGAAGGTTGAGAAAAGTTACGTTTCCCAGAGCCTGAGCCTCCTGCTGTTGCTTCGTGACTGCTGTAGCTCAACTGGCCTGCGACAGCCTATGACACTGGTCCTGGGCTCTGACCTGAAGGACTTGGGTTCCAGATTCTCAGATCTAACTCCTCGTCATTCTCCTAAAATGCTGGGACACTTTTTCAAGCCACTAGACTTTTCTGGACTTCCCTGTTCTTAGCCGTTAAAATGAAGGACTTAGTTGTACGTGATCACTCACATCGCTTCCAGCAGTAACTATATGATTCTCTGAGTTACTAGTAAATAAGCCTATGCATTCCAATGACAGAAGTCAGTGGGAACGTTTTTCCCTCTGTAAGTCGTCAATATCGTATGTCAATGCTACAGACTGTTCCCAGAATGACATCCAGTGTGGGGGGAAATATTAACCAATTCATTCTCTTGCGATGACTCAGATTCTGACTTCATTTGCGAAGGGAGGCGTTTCAAGAAGGAATATCTGCTTTAGTTAGGGCAATTGATTAAAATTGAAAATGAAATTGTAAATGAAAACTTGCATGTATTTCCTGAGCACTGTGCATTATGCTAGAATTTCTCTCTCATTAGTACTTTCATTGTGGTCATATCTCATCAATTTATAAAGCCCATAAATTTTGTCCTTTAGTGTTGCAGCTCATAAGCAGTAAGTTTTTTGATTTAAAAGTTTTTCATCTGTTTACTTACTAATACCTTCCCATCTTTTAAAATTTGTTCCCTCAAAAGAAAAGGGAGGGTAAGGGCAATGTTTGTGAATGACTGAAAGTTCTGTTAATTATCATTGGGAATGGATGTTACTCTACATCTTAAGTAATTCTTGAAAATAAAACCATGGCACTTATTTGATATATAACAACATGGCAGTTTTCACCTTCAAAAACACAGCAAAGGACCAGGCAGTAAATAAAAGATGGAGATGACAAGGGAATGGAAAAAAATACATAGTCTTTGGATTTGAAAAATTTTAGTTTATTTCTACTAGCTTTAAAATGTTTCCCCATAAACACTTTTTCTCCATGAATAAGAGAAGGAGGATTTGTCTCTTTTTTTTCTACTTTCTCTTTCTCCCCCCCATCCCCTCCTCATCTTCCTTCTTCTTTTTAAACCAAGTGCTTTGTGCATACTAAACATATGCTGCACCACAGAGTCACACCCCAGCCCTCTCTCCATTTATAGGGTTATTTTACAGATGATAAGGGAAGTATTATATAAGCAACTTAACCATTTTCAAAGTCTGCTTCCACATTTGAAAAAAAGGATTATAAACACCATTGAGCTGGATGGCATAGTACACATCTGTAATCCCAGCTGTGGAAGGAGGTTAGCCCTGTAAGATTAGCCCTGGGTACTTGACAAGACCATATCTCAAAAAAATTAATGAAAAAGAATGGAGGTATAGTTCAGTGCTGAAGTGCCCCTGTGTTCAATCCTCGGGGTCAAAGGGGAAACGACAGATAATGTGCTGTTCTGATCCAATTCGTGTT
This sequence comes from Cavia porcellus, assembly GCF_034190915.1. Classification (NCBI taxonomy): domain Eukaryota; kingdom Metazoa; phylum Chordata; class Mammalia; order Rodentia; family Caviidae; genus Cavia; species Cavia porcellus. The sequence goes on along the minus strand of NW_026947502.1, from coordinate 13,956,578 downwards.
TTATGTAAAACTTAAAATCTGCAGCATTGGTAGGTACTGCAAAGGTCCTGAAGAAGAGTTAGTTACCAGCCTTGAGCTAACACCATCTGAAGAGTTGAGATTAACATGCACTTAATTTTGAAGATCATCTTTAATTGCAGTTCAGAACCTCTTTGCTCTCCTATTCTCTACACAATATTAAATTTAATTTCCTGATTTCTGTGATTACAAACACAGATTAGAAGGTACAAAAAACACCAAGAGGAGAAAGACAAAGGAGCAGAATAAGATAAAAATAATTTTCAAATTACAGCTATTTGAGGCATTTAGAGCATGAAAACAACCCTTGATACCTCAGTCATCACTTAGAGCTTTTCTGTGTTACAGCAAGACATAATACAGGGTATTCCAAATGATGATCCTGATTTACTGAGGTTAAGTTAAATTATATATATTTTGCATATTTTACAAAGCATACAGTACTTACATGGAGAAAAACCAAGTTTAAAGACAACATTATGTGAGCTTTTATGAGTAAACCCTTAGCTATCCAAGGCATTCAGTCAGCCCTGGAAACTGACTGGGTCTCAGGGGGTTCCACCTAATCGTGGTCTTCCCAAAGCATCTTCATTAAATAAGCTCAGCCTTTTATGTTCTGTGAAACAGATGAAGATATTTCTGGTTTCTAAATTAAGGTGATTTTTATCCAGATGCCTTTGGTTTGTTTCAAGTAGGAGCATTCGAAAAAATTACGTGTGGACTTAAATTACAGCAACTTTATCACATTCTTTTACCCAGGACCTGGCTTGAGGGCAGGTCAGGTGGCTGTGGGGACTACATCAGTCTTTTCAAAGTGTCACCTGTGATTCTTTGGGTAAAACACTTGCAGTGAGCCTGTTCTGCACATTAAAATGAAAGTCTTTTCTCAGTTATCCCCATGAGAGCAGTAGAAGCATAAATTCGTGTAAACTCATTACAGACTGTATACAGGATCCAGCGTGTAGGTCTTAGTAACACAAATGATGAGCTAAGTGCATTTGAAAGGAACCAAAGCGGGCAATGTCTGACATCATAGAGAAGGAACATGGAGAATCCAGCCTCTCAGAGGTCAACCAGTCAAATACCAGGGCTGGATTTTTCAAAGAACCAGATAATGCCCGTTTTATGGCCATTAATAACATTTTAGTTATGTAAACAGAGATAACAGTAATAAAAAATAAATTCTGTCTCACAGTGTCATCTGATTGCCAACAGAGTTCAGAAACAAATTTTCCCATCATGCATGTGGCTGTGCGTAATGGGCCAGTGACCACTCTGCAGCCCCCTCCCAGCCTTCCGCCTCCCTTTTATGGAGAGTCCTTAGTGATGCCAGATCTATAAGCTATTCCAGGGAGGCACAGTCTTTGTTTTCCCCTTTAAAGTTCTTTGAGCCTCTGGTAGTTAATGTACCAAATGGTCGTTGGGGGCATTTCATCCATGTGCTCTGCTGCTAATCAGAGTGCCTGGACCTACTGTTTTTCTGCCTCTGTGTTTCCCACATGTTTCGGGGCTCAGTTCAAACGCCAGGCCCATCAGCTGCAGGAGAGGCATGGTAGAGTTCAGCTCTGATTTGGGTGTCTGCTTCAAACAGAGATTTTCCAAAGGATATCCTGTAGTAGATAGTCATTTGATTAGTCCAGGTTCCCTTTGCAAACCAGGAAGCACAGTGGCCTAGTCTGTAGGAGAGCTCAGATAATGTTGTTATGATTGCATTTAGAGTGCTTGTAAATATTGTTGCCAGTATCTTTTATACAGGTTCTACCAAGATTGTGTTCAAACAGGCACAGGTTAATGATGTACGTTAAAGCTTTGTTTATGGTGAGCTGATAGGCAAGTTGTGAAGTAAGTCTTTTACATATTGCAATGACCATTTTTCCTCGACAATGTCTCCTCCAGTTGATTACTCCTCACGCCATCCGTGTGCAGACGCCTCCTCGGCACATCCCTGGTGTTGTGGAAGTTACTTTGTCCTACAAATCTAAGCAGTTCTGCAAAGGAACCCCAGGCAGATTCATTTATACAGGTAAGCACCACTGCAGGCAGTGAATACACTGCTGCCTGGGCCCTTCAGGGCCTTAGTTTACCTTGTATGTGTGTATACTTTTTGAGACATTCATTTCTGTTAAGATGTACTTTATTTCCCTTTGACCCACTGAGTTGGTTTATTATTATTAATTCATCTAGTCTTCCATATTGAATGGCAGGCTCTGTTGAAATAATTGGTTGGACACCTAAAAAAGTAGCAGAAAAAGTAAGAGAAGAAGAAGGAGGTACTAGACAGTCATGTGTCTCTCTGTATATTAAGCCAGCTTTTTGAAGTTTGTTTGCTTTACAGCATAGAGGTGTACTTTAATGGACAGTCCACTTTAGTACACTAATTCTGGCCTGCACATGGCATTTGTATTAAACACAGTGGTGATTTTATATTTGATTCTGGGTTGGTGCTTTCTTTCTCAGTAAATTGCATTTCGTTCTCTGAAAATGGCCTTGGCACATGGACCCGCCTTGTGGTAGGAAGCTAGGGTTACAGGGTGACTGTGAGTTCCCTACCATCCAGGCAGGATCTGGAAAGGCAGGATGTGGGAACATGCCCAGTGCATAGTCTGAGTGCCCCCAGATTGTAGTCTGCAGACCAAACACTCAGGATTATTTTTTCCAAGTTAGATTCTTTTGTAGTATTTTTAGGTAGAACCTGAGATTCTTTATCCTTAAATACTGAAAGGCAAAGGCAAGGCTTATGGTGCTGGTCGGAGGATCACATGTCGAGTGCTGAATCTTTGTCATCTCTGGCTAGCTGTCACTGTTAACTGGTTCCAGAACTCCTCTACCTGGTAAAAGATGATAAAGCCAGATAAGGACAGAGGGGAAGTTGATTTCACAGAAAGAAATCAAGAGCAGTGAAAGGATTACTCTGTTCACACATTCTAATTATAACCGAACAATTAAATGGACAAATGTTATTTTGCTGTGACATTCTACCTGAAAGCATCTTTCCCTTGTATTTTAATGCTAGGAACAAAACTGAACATCGTTGTTAGTTGCTGTCTGTCTCTGTCTCTCTCTCTTTGTCTTTCTCAAAATTATAAAAACAATGATTGCATCCTGACCCTTGGAAATGCCTCCCAGCCCTTTAAACAAAATGCAGGTTTGGTGCCTGCCTGACGATTAGTTTTAGTTAATTGAAAATTATAGGATTGACCCAAGAGGAAAATTTTGTTTGCACTCCAATCACTTTTACAAATTAAGGAAAATTACCACAATTTTGTTTAGCTAAGGTTTCACACTGAGTTCAAGAAATTAGCTCAGCCATCCCAACAAAGTCAGCACTTTGTTAGTGAGCACTTGAAAAAATAATAGTCTATCTGGAGTTTTGTGGTGTACACAAACGAAGCATAGAGAAAGCTATGATGCTTTATAGAAGTAGGCCAAGTGTTTTTAATTAGGCTCATTGGTTCAGTGTAAGTTTTGAAGAACAATCAAACTAGCAGATTAGCTGTTTCTTTTAAGGCTAGGATTTCTTGCCATTCATTTTTCCCATGAGAACTTCCACATAGCACTATTTTTTTTTTTTTACAAGCCTCATTATGGGCTTGCAGGAAAAGGACCAATTGAAATTTCTGATACTGTAACATTCCCCACCATCATTCCAATGGATGGGAGTTTTTCACAATGTTCCTCACTGAACTCGGTGTTCTGGAACATATTACAAAACCACAGAGGCCAAATGTTTTCTCTGAGGAGTTTGGACTCTGTTTTTGGCCGAAAACATTTAGGCCTCGCTGGCTGCTTATTTACTCTGCTATTAAGAACAAGAAAAGGAGAAGAAAAAGAAGAGAACGCTTGTGTGGTGGGAGGTACAAGAGGCAATCAGCCATGGTTTCCGCTTTGGTGACAATGTCCCTACCCATTCATGGTTCCATTTTGTGGTCAGGTCTCATTTAGAAGAAATTATTTTTAATCAGTGTTCAACAAAATATCCCCTAGAGCCACCTGGCCATAAAAGTCTTAAAAAAAAAACCCTCCATCCCCATTAAATTACTTAAGTTCTCAAAAGAAAATAGCTAGGGACCCATCATTATTTTGAGTTTTTTTTTAACCATTAAAAAAATTGCCATCAATTTAAGAAATCACATCTTGGAAAATCTGTTTCATACTGGAATTAAGATCAAAGATAAAAGTGGTAGATTTGCAAATCTAGGAAAGTAGTTAAGGAGCAGAAAGATAAGTAGACATCAGGGTACATGTGTAGGAGATTTAGAGAAGGGGAAACCGCTCTTGGTCATCCTGCCTCACACTGTGGGCAGCAGGAAAAGAGGCTTAAAAAGTGGGGGTGGGGGGGATGAGAGCTAGGGAATGCAGGGTATCTTTTCTCTGTAATGTAATGGAAAAATAAAAATTTGAAGATACTGTCGTGAAAAGCTCCTTGCTGCTGGAGTTGGCTGTTAACAGTCACTCTGATATCATATTTCCCCCAAAAAGGAGCATCTATGTTAATTGCTGAAACTGCACATGCGCCTTATAATAATTAATATTGAAGGTATTTGCGAAGGACCCCTTTTCCATGGCTGGGGCTACTGTCTCCTGAAGTTGCTCAGTTTACCTCTTTTTGTCACCACTTTCTAGTGAAGTAAAATCTCTTTGTTCTTGAATACAAACAACTACTCAGATCACAGAATATGTACTGTATCCCTCCTTGGTCCACCCACAGAAATTTACACTGTTTCTCTTAAATATCCATAGTGTTTCAAGATGTGATGTTTACTCTTCTGGATTAGGTGAGCTAATGCTCTTGATTCTTAGTGGAATCCCACTTGGAATTTTTCCTTAAAAAAATATGGAACTGAAAACGAACCAGAAATTAAGGCACTGTGACTGCTTTCAGAATGTGCGGGAGTGTTTGGGTGTGCGGCTGTGGAAAGCTCTAAAGGTTTATATAGTCATTGGTTTGTAATTATTAAAGCACTGAGAGAAGGAAGGGGAGGAGAGAGGGAGAGGATAACTAAGAACATGCTCTGGAGAGTAAGAGCCAGAGTGAGCAGCAGGGCGCCTGGCTGGGCTCATCTCCTCTATGCAAATACACACAGACTTTTTGGGGGAGGGAGGAAAGATTCTGACTAAGCAGACTCCCTGAAAGCTGGCTCCACTTGTGTGAGGATCCTAAGTGCTGCTCACATAAAGAATTCTCAGCCACCAGATCAGAGGAAGGAATTCAATTCACTTAGTATAAAAGAAAGCTTGGTAGCACTTTGCAGGTCTTAAGTGTTCAATTATCCTTCTGTAGATGCAGAGCAAGACTGACCTTACATTTTAAATAATGATTCCAAATGAAGGAACTAAAACCCTTCCTAATCACAAGCTTCTCTCGAAAGCCCTGGGATCATGTGTTCCATCCCTCAGTCTGGTAGGAACCTGCACTGCCATCGGGGGTCTCCCTCATGCTGTTATTCTCATGGTTGCTTCCTTGAAGTCAGTAAATCTTTAAGTGAAATTGGATCTTTTAAAGTCATGATCGCTCTTGCTAAGCCCCGAGTGTCTTTGGATCTGTAAAAAGATTTTTAGGAGATGTCTTCATAGTTCTTAGATTTGGTTTTCCTGATAAGAATTAGCCAAATCCAAGTGCAGGTTTTGGCCTGATTCTAGTGACTCTCAGAGAAGCCTCTCTCTAGGGACAATATGAGGGAAAAATGGGCTGTAGGATGGTGTTTGAGCCACGCAGTTGTGCCTGGAGAGCTGCATTCTACTTGCTCCCCCAAAAGTTGGCAAGAGGCAATTACAAAGAAAAAAGAAAACAGTATGAGTACAGCAGCATGAACAAGATTTTTATAAATGTGAACATAACACTTTCTTTATATGCTACTCTGTTTTCTGTTACTAAGGCAAAATACCTGAGGCTTAGTCCTTATAAAGAAAAGAGGTTTATTCAACTAACGCTTTTGTGGCTCTCATCTGTTCGGCTTCTGGTGAGGGCTCCTCGGGCTGCCTCACACTATGGCACATGGTAAGATGGCAGGAGGCTGGGCAAGAGGGATCCCATGATAAGATAGCCAGAGGGATTCGGGGTCATGCTTACTCTTTTTGTAACAATCTACTCTCATGGGAACTAATCAAATTGGGGTCCTTCAGAGCCACACTAATCCCTTCCAAAGGCTGTGCCTTCAGTGGCCTAATTACTTTCCACTAGGCTTCCCTCTTTCCCTCTCCTGGCACCAAGCTTCCAGTCCCTGAACCCTGGAGGACAATGACATTAGAACCTTAGGAAGGTTTCAGGAAGTGTTTGCTCAGAGTGGCCTCAAACAATACCTATTCTAGTGAGGCAGCCCTAAAGTGAAAAGCTCTCCAGAATGTTACATTCCCCTCCCTTACTTCCCATCTCAAACTCCTGACACTTCTGCAGGCCACAGCACACCAACTTCCTCTCAGATGTTCAGGTTGCAATCAGCTACAAGTCCAGGTTCAAAAGGTTTCAGGCCAGAAAGTGCTGTTTTTAGTTCTTAGAAACTTCCTGCACAAAATGAAACCTTCCACCGGAGTATGAACAGAGTCTTCAGTTTTAAGGCAGAAATGAATTAGAACTTAATGAATCTCCCATTCTTTTGGTATTTTTCGTACTCTAGTTCATTGCCATGTTAAGTTACTGAGAAGTTACTTTCTTATCCTGCAGAGAAACCTTCCCTGTTTGCTTACTGTATGTAACGTGTAGCCCAAACTCTTCTGCTTGGCATTCTCAACTTACTCTGCTCCAGGCTGAGTGTTTTCTCAGCTCCATTGAAACCAGTCTCCTTGCTGAGGCTCCAGATCACTTCCTAATCAGTTACTGTGATCACAGCAATTCCCATTTGCACCAGGGTTTTCAAGACCTACTTTCTGTTCAAACTGTTTCCTCTGAGTGTTCTTTGGGTAATGAAGTAAAATGGACAGAGAACAGGACTAAGAGGAGGGGGGTCTGTGTTCTAGCCCCCGTTCTGCCCTTTACTGGCCATGAGACCTAAGACTAGTTGCTATGTCCTCCAGACTCCAGTTTCAGCAGTGTGAAGTGAGCCAGTTGTACTAGGGGACTTTGATATCCGATAGTGCTTGTCTTGATTGACTGGATCTGTCTTGCTCCATGTGCTTAGACCAGCCTTTCATTATTAACTTCCTATCCCCTCACTTCTCTTGTTCCGTACTAAGGTAGACAAATCACAAAAGCCCCTCCCTTTGTGAAGAAATGCCCCTTCTCAATCTTACTATTTTGTATACTGTGTTGAAGCATCTCCATTCAGTATCTACTTGCAATAGGTGTTCTCTAATAGTTGATTGACATATTGCTAAGGGTCAGTGGGTCCTCATTGATTTTTGTGCTCTGGATGACACAGAATGTAAATAAAAGCTGTTGACTGAGAGTCCCCCACACTTGAATTTTTCTTGCATGGAGCACAATAGTTGGGGTTTCTGTTAAAGAAAAATATATGTTAATATTCTTCATTTTCTTATCTATAAAATGGAGATATATTATAAGTTCTTTTATTTATGGAGTTTTATATGGGTCAGTGTAAATAATGCAGAACTGATTGTGCCTGCTCCAATTAAATGCTCACTTAAAATAATCTCAAAATAAAAAAAAAACAGATAGTGGGAGTGTTGTTTCTCTTGCAAATCCAAAGAGCTGACTAGTAGAGCACACTTTGATTTATGTTATATGTATGTGCTAACTTTTATCGTGATGAAAGAAATTGTTTCTAGGTATAAGTGTAGGAATGAGAAGATCCAGATTTTTGTTCTGATTTTGCCACTTTCTTTTGTTCTGTCATATGTTTATCTCATGAGTGTTTGCAGATTGCCTGTTCTAAGTGTTCAAAGCCAGCTCTAGAAATGCTCTAAAACAGTGTGGTGTAAAACCAGACAGAGTCCTTGTTTTCATTGATCTTATAGTCCAACAGGGAATGTGGATATTCATAAGTTTATTGTTCCAAACCTGGTAAGTTTCCAGAAAGACAATGACAGGGTTTCAGATAAGCATATGACAAAGGAACACTGAAGAGTCAGATACACATCCCCCGAGGAAAAGATGCAAAGCTGAGATTTGCAGCTAGACCGAGAATTAATGCAGCCATCATTTGGTGCATCGTAGGCTTGGTGTAGGGGAAACAGAAGGAATGTTCCAGCAAATAAGGCATATAAGTAGCATCGCGGTGGGAGGAAATGAGGCAGCCTAGAAGGCTGCAGTAATTGCAGGGAGACTGAAGAATCCAGAGTACAAATGAGAAAGTTGGAGAAGTGGCCCGCAATAGGTCTGTCAGCCATGAGCAGGAGCTTCATGGTTTTCTTCTGGGCAGTTCTTGCAGTGCCTGGAATGACATACTAAAGTAGATCCACATTTCAGAAAAAAATAACTCTCATTGAGTGGAGCATAGATCAATGTGAATGTCAGAAATCATCTTAGGAGGTCATTGCAGTAGTCACAGAAAGAGATTTGGCGACTCTGAAATAGCTGATAATGCATGGGGAGGGAATGAGGTGAGAAGGTTCAGAAAGTATTTAAGAGGAAGACTGGAAAGGACTTTGAGATTGATTGACTGTGCGGTTTCAGGAGACAGAGGGTTAAGGCTAGCAGACTCTCAGCTTCTTCAGCCTGATGATGGTGAGGCCATCACTTTTCTGTTCTTCCCAAGGACCTTGTGATTATCATTGAAGGAATGGGCATGAACATGTTTTGCAAGTACGTTAACTGTTACAAAGACAGGCCCAAGCAAGCTCACAAAGAATGGGAGAAAGGAAGGCAAGAATGTGCATTTTTTTTTTATTGGTTTCATTTAGGATTCAGCCGAAAGAGAGCTGTGTAACAAACATTTGACTAGTAGTTCTGCCTACGTGGTGTCCTAATTGGAAAAACCAAAAAAGAATGAAAAATTCTCTGACTACCTCCTATTCACATGTCTTGAATATGATTCCAAGTGGGGAATTTACATACAAAGGATCGATTCAAAGCAAAAGGAATGTTGATTCTTTCAACTTATTAAGATAGGAAGAGTAGGCCCCCATGTCCTTCTCCATGGAAGGGAGCTTTGTTTCTTTTTTACAAAATGTGATTTGTTTTTTTTTCCGAATCTGACATGTGGTGATGCGATTGGTGATTCTCAATGTGCTGGTGTTTGCATGGGTAAATATTGTTAGTAACATAATAGGCACAACTGCAACAAAAATCACTAAAAGTAACCGTTGTACTTCTGTGACATCTACAAAATGATCGCCATTTCTGCCAAGAATAAAGGCAGTCTGAAGGAAGTATATTCTTTTGCATATTTTATGCATATACTTCCCAAGAAATATGACCTTTATTTCCTATTTGGAGTGGAGTGTAATCAGGCCTTGAGTAGCTAGTGTAACAGGATCATTAAAAGGGATATTTTCAGTGACATTAGAGGTCTAAATGGCCACGAGGCCTTATATACAGCCTTGGCTTTTTCCTGTCTACCCGGAGTTAATAAGTGATAAGGCTGGGAGAGAGATAAATCACAGAAATCCCTGTCCAAAGAAAACATATTGACTACAGCCAAGCAAATAACAGACCATAACCAACGGTCTCATTCATCATTCATGTAATAGGGATATAAAGTATTTCCTACCAATGTAACCGTAGAGAAGGAAAAGGCAGATAAGCTTGCCCAATCTGAGGCATGCGATTTGGTTATTAAGGGACATGAACTATTTGTCACATGGCTTTAATCTTTAAGATGTGTTGCCATTTCTAAACTATAAATTTCTGGTAAGGGATTAGAAGGCTATTAACAATAAAGGTAGAAACTGGGCTTTGTTTGTATTCTGGCCAATGTAATGCAATACAGCAACACAGCAAAGGCTTGAACCTCTAATCTTTTTAGGATGATATAACATGATTTGCTTTTCAAAGCCGATATACTACTTGAAAGTTTTCAAGTTTCTTTTTGGTTATTTTTTTAAAAAATGTAGCATCATGATAAATTAGCCTTTCAGCTTTTAAACTTTGAATTTTGAGTTTTCTGTAGTATCTTGGGGTAGGAAGAGGAAGGGAAACTAAATATCTTTCTATTCCTCTTTTCCTAAGGTCTGCTCCTAGTGTTGGTGGATTTTCTGATTTGTTTGTCCACCTTTGCAGGAACATCGAACACCAGGCCTGTTCGTAGCTAAAGCTAACTCAGAGATGTGGTATTCACTACAGCATTAAAACTTGTTTTTGATTCTGTATTGCAAAATACTACATGCTGTTTTCAGATAACTCAGGAAAGACCAATAAAATGTAATTAAAATAATATTAAAATTTGCTATATTCCAATCAGGTTTTTTTCTTTACATAAACAGCAGATATGAACTGTTAATATTGTTTCAGTAGTGGAGTTTGAATCCAGACCCCTGTGCATGCTTTACCAGGTTCAGTTCCCAACCTCCAACCCCCCACACTTGTTTGAGACAGAGTCTCATTAAGTTGTCTGCCCTTGTCTCAAACTTACAATTCTCCTGCCTCAGCCTCCAGAGTAACTGGGTTTATAGATGTGCGTTATCGTGCCCAGTTGCTAATACTACTGTTGCTCATGGTCTGTCTCTTGCATTCTTTTTTCCTGTGCATGTTCCCAGCTCGTTATCAACACAGTAATGCCATGCATAATATTCAAATTGTTTCATTTAACAGTGCATCATAAATATCAGATCATAATGAATTTAAAATAATTTCTAGTATTATGATCATTTTATGCCTCAGGAATTTTATGATATCTTTATCCTTCTGTACCTTGAATTTGGTTTGTCATTTGTCCTGAAAAACATACCACACAGAGTCAGTAGTCCTATGCCTGGATTCTTTGGGGTTGGAATTGTGAGATAGTCACACTGGTCAGAACTGATCAGCCATTCCTAAGTGAGTACACGTATGTTGCTTCTAAGACATGCTGTTGCCAGGATTTGGACCTGGTCCCAAAAGCATATTCAGCTATAATCAAGAGCTGTTTCTGTTTTCATCCTAAGACTCTCTAGGGCCAAATGGATTTCCTGCATTTCTCTGTGCCATGTAAAGCTGTATTGAACTTCTCATAAGTAACATGGGAATCATCTAAAAGCTATACTGTATCTGAAACTCAGCTCTAAAACTATGAACAGTAAATAGGTGACCAAGATCCTTCTCTGGGCCCTCCCAAGAAGAGCAGCCTTTCCTGCTACAGTGGTAGAATCCTTTTCCCTCTTCCTGCACTGGTTTTCTACTCCAAGGGGATTCTGACATCCTGTGCTCACTTTTATCCCGTAGCTCCATCCTGTTCCAATTTCCCCCTAACTATCAGTCTTTTCTGTTAGTCTTCTTCCTCTACATGCTGCTGAAACTTACAGACCTCCCTCCCATTCTGCATAAGGAACGCCCATCAGCAGTCTACTTTCATTACACAAAAACTTGCAGATGTGAAATGACCAGGGATTTTTAGGTCATTAGTGGTGGAGCCAGGAGTCAGATTCTAGCCAAGATGCTGCTGTTTTGGGGTGCTGGGGTCTCCTTCTAGAGGTGGTTTCTGGGTTCTTTCTGTCCTGAGCAAAGAATTGGTCAAGATGTATACAAGTGAAGCAAAGTCTTATTAAAGGTAGGAAAAGAAACAGGCTCTACAGAGTGAGTTTAGGCCAACCCAAACTAGGAAAATAAGTACATCAGACAGCAGTGATGGTGAACTTTTAAAAGACTGAGTGCCCAGACTGCAACCCCAAACCTGTTATTTATAGCAAAGTGCCAACACTGCCCCTCTCTGCACTGATGCGGGGCTTTTGGGGCAATTGGCTTGTAAGCAGATAGAGAGGGCTCTGGGTTCACCAGCACTAACCTATAGCATGAGGTGGGCCACCATGCCAGGGTGAATACAGTGGCTAACACTCAATGTGGACTGTCCTTTTATATGACCCACTCCTCAGGCTGATGTCGGGTCCAGGTCATCCTATGGAAACCTGTCCGAGTTCTTGAGAGAAGTCCATGTACAGGGTTTTGGGAACTGTTCTGTGCATGTGTCCTAGGATTGTGTATTAAGTGTTCACACTTTGCCAGCCAGTTTTGCCACACCCTAATCTCCTACCTCAAATAGCTATCAAAGCCTATGGGAAGTACATTTCCAGGGAGCTGGTTTGGCTTGCTGACCTGGAGAATTATCTGATTCACTAAAATTAAGTTGTTGGTGATGGGAGGTTGTGGGTGTTTCTAGGACATGTGAGGTCTGACATGAGCATGAGCATGAGTATTCAAATATTTTAATTAAATTAGATGGCTGGGAACATAATGTGTGCTGAGACAAAAGATTTTAAAAATACAGAAAAGCACCAAAACCTGTTATTCATTATCCCATCCCTCAGAGTTTATCACGGATAGTATTTTTGGTTACCAATATTTTTTCTTTTTGTATTCCTATGTATTTTTGTCAGTGACTCACAGCACTTATATGATTATATAATTTTATATCCTGTGTTGTAATTTACATTATATAATATATATATATATATATATATATATATATATATATCCTCTGTTGACATTCTTTCTGAATATGTATTAGTCAGCATAATAGTTCATTTTATGACAGTACTATAATTTGCCTTATCATTCTCCTATTGTTGGTCAATATATCTTTTCTTTGTTAGAACTTATATATTGGATATATGACACTAGATATGAGATATTTCCTATTTTCCTAATGAAATATTAAAGTTTTAGATCCCAGTATACTGTATTTATAGATTCTGGTGAACAATCAACTATACATTTGCAATATTTTACATATTACTTTAGTTATGCATACATATTTAAGATCAAATATATGCTTTTCAAATATAAATTTTCCTGATTTTAGGATTTTAATATTTATTCAGACTATTCATAGTCAGCATTTCCATCAGTATTTTTTAAAGTTTTACTTTAAAAAGAAAAAAATAGAAATTTCAAAACATGATACTAGAGTAACAATAGTTAATACATTGTGTACTGTTATCTCTGTTTACTCAGAATACAAGATATAGGCCTTTACTTGTCCAAGTAGTGTTAGCAAAAACCTTTATTTTCAATGAATCAAGAGAAATCAGTAGTGTAACTATCTATCTTAACTATCTTGTATATATATATAATTGCTTTTCCCTTCCTTCTTTTCTCCTTTCCCCCTTCCTGGTTTCTCTTTCCTTCTGAACAGTTTCTTCGCATTTCAAAATATCTATTGTACATTCCAGATCTTATTTCTCTCTTGGTTCTTACACCAGAGTAACAATACAGTGTTTACACATGTGAGTCTGCTTTATATCACTTATGAGTATGGTTTCAAGTTGCATCCATTGACCTATAAAAGGCTCCAGTTCAAACTTGAGTAGTATTCCATTGTATAAAGAGATCACATCTGTGTTTTTTCCATTCTTCAGTTGTACTGCTATAAACATAGGTGCACATATATTACTGTGGTACAATGTTTTTAATTCTTCTGGGATGATACCAAGAAGGGAAATAGTTGAGTCGAATGGGACCTCTAACCCTAGTTTTTGAGGAATCTCCACCTTGATTTCCTCAATGGTTGCACCAGGCTACACTTCCATCAACAATGGAGAATTGTCTCTCTTTCCCCATAGCCCCACCAGTATTTGTTATTGGTTGACTTCTTGAAAATAGCCATTCTTTTCTGGAGTGAGATGGAATCTGTGCTGTCTTAATTTGCATCTGTCAAAATGATCAGTGATGTTGGCCATTTTTCATGTATTTATTTGCTGTTTGTATTTCTTCATCTGAGAAGTATGTATTCATCTCAGATGCCCATTTTTGGGTTGGATCTTTAAATTTGGGAGATCTGATGTTTTTGAATTCTTTATATGTTCTCTATACTAATCCTCCATCTGAGGAAGAGCTGGCAAACAATTTTTCCCACATTGTGGGTTGTCTCTTTACTTCGTTGGTGGTTTTTCTTGCTATGCAAAATCTTTTTAATAAGATCCCCGCTGTTGAATTTTTGGGATAGTTCCTGTGCAAATGGGGCTTTGTTCATAAAGTCTTTGTCTAAACCAGTATCTTCAAGAATTTTACCTATTTTATCTTTCAGTAGATTTAATGTTTCTGTTTTAATTTTTAGATCTTTTATCCATTTCAAATTTAGTTAAGTGTATGGTGGAAGATATTGGTCCGGTATTAATCATCTGCATGTGGAAAGCCAGTATTTCAGGCACCATTTATTAAAGAGGCTTTCCTCCAATGAATGTGCCTGGTGTCTTTATCAAAGATTATGTGACTTGAGTATGTCTGGAATTGTTTTTGCATTTTCTGATCTTTTCCTATGATCCTAGGTTTCTCTATCTCTTTCTCTCTTCTCCTCTCCTCTCCTCTCTCTCCTCTTCTCTCTGTCTGTCTGTCTGTCTCTCTCTGCCAGTACCATGCTGTTTTTATCACAGTAGTTTTATAGTATAATTTCAAGTCAGGGATTGTGATGTCCCATGGCTTGCTTGGTTTATTTAGGATTTTTATATCTTCTTGACTCACCTTGGTAATTCGTATGTATCTAGGAACCTGTCCATTTGTTATATATTTTCCATCTTATAAGACTACAAGGTCTCAAAGTAGGTATAGATTATCTTCTGGATTTCTGCAGGGCCCATTTTGACTTATTCTCTTCATTCCTAATTGTGTGGATTTAAGTCTTTTCTTTCCTTTTTATGATAAGGTTGGTTAAGGTTTCTCAATTTTATTTAATTTTTCAAAGAGTCAACTCTCCAATTCATTGATTCTTTGTAATGTTTTATTAGTTTCTAATGCATTAATTTCTGCTCTGATCTTTATAATTTGCTCCTTCATACTAGCTTTGGGCTTGGCCTGCTGTTTTTTTTTCCTAGAAGTTTGATGTTTAACATTAAGTTATTTATTTGTGCTTGCTCTGTTTTTCCTGATATGGGTATTTACAGCAACATATTGTTGGATCTTGCTTCTTGATCCATTCTATCAGTCTGTGTCTTTTGATTGGTGGATTGAGATCATTAACATTAATGGTTATAACTGGTATGTGTGGACTTATTCATGTCATGTTATTTTCCTGTTGTTGGAACTCCCCGCTTTTGCTCTCCCTCCATTTAATTGTTTGCCTTGCCTGGTAGATTCCTTCTGTTAGGGTTCATGAAAGTATAGTCCTTATAATCTCTTTCTAGAATGTCCTTCAGTATATTTTGGAGTGCTAGTTTGGTAGTCATAAATTTCCTCAGGTGTTCTTTATCATGGAAGTATCTTATTTCTCCATCATTTGGGTTGGGGTTATTTTCTGTTAGAGATTGAAATCCTTTACTCTAGGCTTCCTTGACTTGGGGTTTGTGCTTTCCTTTATAGGTTGTTTCTTTTCCCTAACAGCCTTTGGTATTCTAATCTTATGTTGAATTTCTGGAGTCTTGAATGTGATATATGCCTGGCTGTACATTTTTTTTCTTGATCATGGCTAATTGGAGTACTATATGCCTCACTTATCTGCATGTCAAATGATTTTTTCCCTACCAGAGAAGTTTTCTGCCATGATGTCTGTGAACAGTTTTTTTTAAATCATTTGTTATTTCTGCTTTTTAATTGACTCCCATCAATCTTAAGTTATTTTTCTTTGCATCCTCTAGCAGCTGCTGGATCCCTTGATATTTCTAAGATATCTTTCTTTTCCTGATAGTTAACTATAATCCTGTCTTCCATATCAGATTCTGTCCTTACAGTGACTCAGTAACTGCTGCAAATACTTTCAATGAAATTTTTATTCTCCTGGATATCTGCTTGAATCTGTCTTATGTATTCCATTTCTTTCCTATGTTGAGCATTCATGGTTTCTATCATTTTCTTATGTTCCTCTATTTAAAAAAATCTGTATCTGCTATAAAGTCATGAAGCATGATTTTCATTGTGGACACCACCTCTGTAGTTGTCTGAGAAATTATTTCTGATTTGATTTTTTTTTCCTACAGCCTCATTTAGTTCTTTTTTCTAAAGCCTCATTCAGCCACTCCAGAGAGGCCAGCTATGTGGTTTTTGGATTGTCCCACCTCTTTGCCTCCTAGGTTTGCCTTTGGTGAAGTGGATGTCTAGGATTGAATGTTTTTTTTTAAATTTTAAAGAGATTAAGACAAAACAGGACATAGCAAAGCAGATCAGAACAGAGCAATGTAAGTAACAGAATTTCACTAGAAGACAACCCATAATTAACAATAACTACCACAGTGTCTCTTTCTTTGAAATAGTTGAGTATAACTTCATATACAATAGTATCAAAGATAACAAATAGTATAAAAACATTCAAGAGAATGAATGTATTACAGGGCATTCAGAACCAAATAACAGAAAACAAACAATGGCTACTATATTATCTAATTTTCCATAGAAAATTTATTTATACTTTCACATGTAATATAATCCAATATGGTACAACATGATAGAACCAATGGAAACAGAAGAGCAAAATCACAGTAGGACTTCAGAGCAAGATGATATTATACCAGTACTGGCTATTATAATGACTTGTTTGCCTCAAATTAGCTGTTCATACCATCACACTTAATAAAATCAAACAAACAAGGACAAACCCATTACAACTAACCAATGTAATCATTATAAGGTTTCAGAACAATGTAATGGGGAATCATAATTACCATAAACTCTTATGTACTCTTACTATTTTTTATACTAGGGAGACTATATGGTATTTATACATGTGAGTTTGATTTATTTCACTTATGAGGTTATGCAGCAGGTCTCAAGTTGCACCCATTTATTAGTAAATATCTCAATGTAATCATTCTTTGTAGCTGAGTAGTACTCCATTGTATAAAAATACCACATCTTTTTTATCTATTCCTCAGTTGTTGGACACTTAGGTTGTTTCCAAGATCTGGCTATTACAAATTGTGCTGCTATAAACATGGGTGCACATGTATCACTGTGGTATGATATTTTCAGTTCTTCTGGGAATATGACCAGAAGTGGAATAGCTGGGTCGAGTGGGACCTCCAATCCCAGCTTTCTGAGGAATCTCCGGACTGACCTCCACAGTGGTTGCACCAGTCTACACTCCCACCAACAGTTCAGGAGAGTTCCTTTTACCCCAAGCCTCTCCAGCATTTGTTGTTGGCAGTTTTCTTGATCCTGGCCATTCTTTCAGGAGTGAGATGGAATCTCAGTGTTGTTTTAATTTGCATTTCTCTAATGATGATGAACATTTTTTCATCTATTTATTTGCCATTTGTATTTCTTCATCTGAGAACTGTGTATTCATCTCAGATGACCATTTTTGGATTGGGTCTTTGAATTTTGGGGATCTGATTTTTAAAAATTCTTTATATGTTTTAGACAGAAGTCCTTTGTCTGAGGGACAGTTCACTAAGATTTTTTTCCAGTTTGTGGGTTTTCTTTTCATTATGCTGGAGATTTCTTTTGACATGCAGAAACTTTTTAATAAAATGTGATCCCAATTATTGATTCTGAGAAGTAGTTCCCATGCAGTTTGATTTCTGTTCATGAATTCTCTACCTAGGATTGCATCTTATTTGTCTTCTCATTTTCTCTTCATTTTTTTCCTTTTTAGTTTAATTTCTGGGTGGATGCTTATAAACTGATTATGGTGAGGTTCTTTATTGCTTGTACTTAAAACCCTTAGGAAATTCCCACTTCTCTGAGGCATCTTCTATGTGTAGCTGGTTTTTGGGTTTTGAGTCTGTTGCAAGATCCTACCTCTTCAGTTTGTTGAGGACGACAAGCTGCTGCCTGCTTCTCCCAGTTCCTGGTTCTTAGGCACTGTGTCACGGTATTTTCCATGACTCTCAGTCAATCTCAGGCTTTGAATACCAGGAAGAACAGCTAGTTAGAACAATTTTGTCACTTTTTGCTGAAGTAGTACCATCAACAATAATCAAACATCAAACACAGCCTAGAAAATGACCAACTGAGGTAATTACTAATTTGCCACCTTTTACTCTATGAACTAGATTTGTGGTTATGTAACAAAATGTAAAACAAATCAGAAAATGATATAAGTCCTTAACATATCAATTTTACCCCCAGGGGTTAAACTTAAAGGAAGAGATTAGAAGCAAGGTTGGAGGACAAAGGGGGATCATACTAACTTTGGGAAACAGGTGCAGAAAATATGAGGAAGAGAGAAAAGAAGGAATAAAAGGAACAAGAGAACAGAACAACAATCCCAAAGAGGCTACAAACCCTGCTCACACTCATAAAAACAAGATCAAACAATGAAGGAGAAAACAAAAACCGTTACAGAAACAAAAAAACAAATGAGACAGGAAAAAAAATTCTTTAAATTTTTAAAGTGCACTTCAGGTTTGTCTCTGCTGTTACAGACAATGTGTGGAGGCAGAGTCCAGCCAGATCTGTGTTAATTCATCCCAGCAAGTCTGCAGTAGCATTGTTGGAGGGAAAGTGGATAATGTCAGGGAGCCTGCACCTGAAGTTCAGGCTTGTTTCTGACTGTGAAGGTGGGACCAGACCCGTTCAGCCTGCAGTAGTCAGCACATCTGCAGGATTGAAGTCAGCTGGGAGCATCTCTATGAGCCCAGCAGTTGTTGTGAGTTCTGTGCTCAGCCAGCTCCTCTCCAAACTGTCTGCTGGCCAATTGCTGTCTCCAGAAGGATGACTGAGCCCTCAGTAATCACCCACAGCCAGTGCAGCCCTGCATGTCCACTGCTGTCCTCCACTGCTGCATCTCTCTGCATCAGCAGCAGTCACCGTGTGTCCACAGGTTTGAACAGCTCCTCTCACACAGTGAGTCCTGACTCAGGAGAAGACTCCCCACCACATCCTTCTTCATTGAAGCTTCTCCCTTTGCTCTCCCTGTGGGCTTCAATTCTCACTTTGGATTCTCCCTGATTCCAGGAGATCCTTCTCTCCTTGTCTTCCACCAATAGCTGTATTCTGGCACCTGGATGGCTACTCGCAGACAAGCTGTTTCTCTGCTGTTTACCACTCTGCCATTTTGGTGCTTCTCCACCATCAGTATTTTTAAAAATCAAATCCAGAGCCATTTTAAAAACTATTACAGTGTATTCTCTTCCATCAAAGTTGTTTGGGATAGTTTCTGCCCTCCATCTGATGCTCTCAATAGGAATTTTATCCTGTCCCATAAAGAAGCACATGGTATACCTACATTTCCACATAGAACCACTTTCAGTGATGTTTCTGAAACCCCCCTTCAAAAGGCCTGCTTTGAGAAACACTTGTAATGGCTAGGGACCAATCCCCTGGGAAAAGTTACTAAACTTACGTTGATTTCTCATTTCTTGTTTTTTTTTTTTTTTTTTTTTTTTTTTTCTGGGCTTTGTTACCTCTGTAAGCATCCCCAAATCACCACTGATTATGGTTATTTCATGCTCCTACTTAATTAAAGTAATATAATTGAGAAAGTACCTTGTCATAGACTTCACAATGTTTTAAAGACATAGTGAGGAAAATTTTTTGGAGGAGGAAAAAATCTCTATATTAGTGTATTGATAGCTCTTTCCTGCTGCTGAATAATCTGCCATATGCCTGGCACACATTGAATCATCTTTACCACACAGTACTTTCAGCTTGAATAAGGTCTATTTGCCCTCTTCAGCGATCCCTGTGTTATTCAGGTTACTGAAAACACAGGTGATTACCTGCCCCCGGTCCCATTAATAGAAGCTTGAGACTTTCTGTAATCTCTCTCAGTGGCAAGAGGTAGACAGAAGTTTACCAGAGACAAAACACAGAGCAGACTTCCCCTTCATCGACTGCTCTTCAACCTCGTACGTGTAATTCTCCATCTTTTTCTCGTTAACATCAACCTCAGTTAACTTCTTTATATCGTGGGTGGGAGGCCTGACCTGCTGGGCAGAGTCACCTGGAACTGGCCTCAGTGGTTAGCATCAGGAAACATGAACTCTCAGCCAATAGGGAGTTAATTTAGAGCTTTGTTTAATGTCAAAATACATTCACATTTAAGTATCTGCAGAGTATGACTTCCCGAGTCATCTGTACCCATATATCATTTCCTTTTTGTTGTAACTGATTTTTAAGATCATCCTAAAGGCCAAAATGCCTGCCTGTTGGGGGTGTTGGGAGGTTTGGGTGGAGGATTGTCCCTGGAGAATTTGTTTTGAGTAAGCTCATAGATCTTGTAACTTCTCCAATTTCTTCAACATCAGAAAAATGAAATATTTGCCCGAGTTAGCTCAGAAGATATTGGAGGATCATCTAAAAGTTTAGAAATTTCAGTTAATAAAATTACTAGCATCAAAACAAAAAAATGTGATCGTGACTTTCTCAGAATATGTCAGAGACCAAAGTATGGGGCTGGTTGTTGAATCTCTGTAGGACTCATCTTCATCTTATGACTGTAAAATTATGTAAATTTACTGAAGTTTTGTACTTCACCAGACCTTCAGCATTCATCTGTTCAGTTTTGCTTCCTGTGCAGTACGAAGGGAAAATATTTTTACCCCATTTTCAAATGTGAATAATGAAGTTTAGAAAGAAGGAAAGTGATTCATTGTGGTTGGTCACAGGTCACCTGTGATGAGTCTGGCATCAGATCTCTGTTCCTCCGAGCAACTGATTACATCTTTTGATAGCTCAGATTTTTGTATCTACAAAATGTGTGTACACTAGCCCACTTTGCTTTTAGTTTCTGTGAGGACAATTCATTAATGAGAGAGGCTTGAAGGGTCAGAGGCTCCCATCCAAGTATAGACTCTTGGATTACATGTAGCATGTGTTTTGTTAGTGGCACCTGTCACCAGCTGATATGATCTGGGTGATTTTTTTGTATATATTTGGCCTGTGTGTCTCTAGAATATAAGTCACATGAAGGCATGTATCTGATTCACTTTTGCATTCTCTGGGTTTAGCAAGAGTGGGACAGAATAGATACGAGTCAAATCAATGAATGGTAAGTGAGTAAAGGAATAATAAAAATATTTAGACACCGTTTTATGTAAGTTTTAAGCCTAGTTAGATGAATACTGACTTCCTTACAGATAATGAAAATGAGGCTCACAGAGTTTTAAACACTGTGCTGAAGTCTTTCCACTAACAGCAGATCTTTGTACCAGATTCCTTTTCTTTGGCCTGTTAGCAAGAGCTTGTCTTCACTCTGTGTAACTTTCTGAACTGTTTTGTTATTTTAAAAAAAATGAAAAACAAAAAACAAACTGTTATGCCATGGATCTCTGTAATGCAGACAGATTCCAGTCTTAATCCTGGTCCAATCTTTTGGTAGTTTTTTTTTTTTTTAAACCAACATGAGACTGTTTCCTTATCTTTTAATATTTCATAGGATTATGGTAAGGATTCAGTAAGATAATGTCTATGAAAATATTAGCATAGTACACAGCATTTAGTAAGTACTCAGTTAATGGTGGGTCATAAAAATGCATAAGAACAGATGCCTTTAAATCTGACTTATAGGATAGAATGGTCCTCAGAAACAATCTGAACCAATTCTAACAATTTTTAGGGAAAAAAATGGAGGCAAAAATAAGGGAAAAGCCTTAACTAAACTAACATAGGATTACGTATAGAACCAGAGCAAGTCATATATAAATGGATTTACTAATTTGTGAATGGCTCCACAAATATCCAGACATATAGAGATATCAGATGTTTGAATATATGAAATACATTCAGCAAACATCACCCTAGTCAATGGTTAGATCCTCTTTTACTTTTTAAGTTTCTCAGGCTTTGAGTAAACTTTCAAGGAAAGGATGAGTTAATGTAGGTGCTTGTTTCTCTGTACCATCCAACATATTATCTTTTGGCAGACAGGTGTCATGGACATCATTGTTCTGGTCTGTATATATCCTTAGGTTTCTGTTAACAAAAGAAAAAGGAGCTTTTCCTCACTTTTGAGTAAATCAAAGTCACACATTAAAACCAAGTGCCCCCGTCCCCATCTCCAAATGTGCTCATGCAGTTGAAGGGCAGTTCATTCTTCTAGTCTGTGGCCATCCAGAGTAAGAGCAGGGGAACCTATCAGAGAGCAGCACACTGTTGGGGGTCTCCCTGGGACTAAAGTGTCATTTTCCCAGGGTCCTGTCAGGAGGGACTTGGTGCAATGCACAGTCCCTCACAGCCACTTAAGGTGGCTTCCGCTTAGCCACGGGGTATGTATCTGAAGCTTCCATTTTGCCATGAAACCGCAATCCCCTATGACAGTCGTCAGAGATAAGAGTTAGCTTTTGCTGCATTTAGCGATTTAGTGACTGTGGAAGCAAAATCATCAGGGGTAATGAAAGTGTAATGCTTGCAAGATTATGGGCCTAATACTTGCAAAATTCAGGGTGAAAGTTAAAACCTGCCTGGAGAGAGAGCTTTGCCCTGTGCCCAGCTCTGTGAGCTGTTTTGGTTCCTGCTTGATGGCCGACAGGCAGGCTGACAGGCTAAGAATGAATGGGTGTGAACTGGACCAGGCTTCTACTGCAGTTAGAGATGAAAATGGCATCACGGTATTAGTGCATATCCCAGTTTATTACAAAATCAAGATTACATAAGAGATTTATGCTCTCACCTTAATAGGAGCTTGTGCTCAAATTCAAATAAAAGAATATTTTTTCAGGTCTTCCTAAGAAAAGTTCTCAGTTGTTAGTGGAAAGCCCAAAATGGCCAGTTGTCCACTGATGCTAAATTTAATGAGGAGAAAGTAAAAAAAAAGTAAACTATATTCATTCCACTTTCTAACAGCAGCTAATTAAGGAAAGCTCATTTAAAAACAGACCTAATTTAATTTGCTAATATTAAGTATTCAATTAAAGTTGTTCACAGTGCTTTCTTCTCCTCAGAAACTTGTTCGTATACTTATGTATGATGCACTCGTGGTGTGAATCTTTCTAAGGGTTCAGGTGGTAATGGAGGAGTGCTTTCCAGACTTCATAACTGCCCAAATTAAATAATATGTATGTAAATGGAGATTCGAGTATAAATTGTGCATGGCAATGTTAGAAGGAATTGAGCACCTCTATCCCAGTATCTTTCAGCCAATCAGAATAAAGTGCTTCCCATTTTATTCTGTGCTACTTAGAATAGTTTATTGCTTTATTAAGTACATGTTACAAGAAGCACATTGTTGTTTAAGACTCATTGATTTAAGTAGAACTATTCTTATAAAGTTCCATAGGCTTTTACATAAAAAGAGAAGAGCCGCATAAAATTATAAAACTCTAATGTAATATAACAGCCTATAATATAATATTCTCCCATTTTCTAAAGAAACTACCCCAAATTTTTAATGAGTTTATTAGAACCACTGTTTGTGAATTCAGGGATATCATGACTAATTGAACTTAATGAATTTAAGAATTTCTTTAATGAAATCTGTAGCTTAACTCACCAGGATTATATTCCTTGTCCTTTTGCCCTTAAAATGATTTTATTTTATTTTTATTTTGGGTGCCATTAAAAAGAAATGAAAGACTATGATTCTGCTTCATTCTCAAATGGATATAGTGAAAAATACAGTGGTTATTATGAAGTTAATGTGAATTACCATGTAATTACCACTGGCTGCCCTGTAATGATTATTTAGTTACCACTGAGCATTCTCTGCCAAATAACACACATTATTTCATAGGAAGCACAGAATTAACTCAAGTCATCCTGGAACTCATGGAGTAGAGTCATTTCAGATCTCTTTCTTTAAGTGTAGACATTGCTAATGTTAACATCCAACTAATCAAGCTTGGAACAAACCGACAGCAGAATAGGAGATGAGTTTCCATGATTTGATTTGCTGATGTTTTAAACACTTAGCAGGAGACAGCTATAGAAGCCACTTAAATCTCTCCAAGGTGCACAGAGTTATCTCCTTTGCAAGAAACAATTTAAAGGGATTGCATTGGCCCTTTAACTAGAGGGGAGAAAAAAGCATTAGGAATGAAATTTCAGATGCAAAGTGCTGATCAATCGCGCCTTCTTTTGTGTTTTTCCACTCGGTGCTGTTTGGGGCATCTGCTATTTTAAAGGATTTGCACTTTTATTTTGCAAGCGCAGGGTTATGTTAAACTTTTCTCCATGAAAATTTTGCTTTGGTTATTGATTATGATGCGCCTTTAAACAAGGCATTGTGTCCAAAAGAGTAAAACAAAAACAAAAAAACATGTCAGTACATTCTGTCCCTTTCAGATACTGCATCTTATTTAGTGTACCGGAATTCCCAGTTTAAAGTAATCACAAAATTTATGGAGAAACGGATAAAAAAGGTTGTAAAATATCGATTTGGGGAAAATAATAACACAACTCATCTATAATAAGAAGAAAAATGAAGCAATAATTCAGGGGGTATCGAGCGGCTTGCTGCTGGGAGTATTGATCCAGTCCTTTATGGTATAAGATCGCACCTGAGATTGCTCTGAAAGAAAGCACAGCATTCCTCTGCTCATTATTTCTCAGATACGATCGCCTTGTTACACCGGGTCCTGCAGAGTTAGAATTGTTGCAGCTAGGAGAGTGGGACCCGCAGTAATAATAATAAATAAATAAATAGCTCAAAAATCTATATTGCCTTAAAGCTACCATGCCTGGCCTTAATAACACGTTGGTCCTGGTTTCATAGGTTCTTCACTGCCTTGTAGTAGCTAATGACAGTTCCTAAGCTGTGTGACTCATTTAGGGCCCAGACAGTTTTCATGTTGCATAATGGATTCTCGTGTTTGGAAGGAATTCCTATGTTGGCTGAAGAAGCATGTATCTGCTGTATTTTTTGTAAAGTCACTAAACTAAAAAAAAATATGTTTATGCAACTTAGACCCGTGGAAAGTCTTAGGTTTTGCTGAAATCAGGTCTTGTTTGATATTTTAAGATCATTTGGTAGGGAGTTAGGCAGGGAAGTTATTGTCCGTAGGCAAAATATGTAAATAAATATGGCCTGACACTTTTATGATAACAGATTCACCTGTGATTTCTAAAGTTGTAGATGAAGCGTTAACCTGAGGTGCTGCTCTCTGGGTAACCTTTTCAAGTAGAAACCTGGGTATCAGAGCTGTAGAATTCTGGGTTCTTTCCAGACTTTAAGGTTATCCTACCAGTAGTGTTGAGGAAATATGAATATTTTGCTTTCATTTAATTTTCCTTTCCTTTTCTTTTGAAGGGAAGATTGCAGTATTATTCAAATTCCAATTTAATAATAATAATGATAAACTTTTGAATACCTGTTCATGTCTCTTATAATACTGGGAGGAATGCACATACCTTCTTGTAGGTTCTGTGAAAGGTGAATTCCTTGCCCTCAGAACACATACATTCTGGTAAGGGAAAGAAGGCAACACACAGGTTAAGAGGTAGATAACTGTCAGATCGGCTAAGAAAGAAATGTGGGGGGGTGGTGGTGGTGATCTCATTAGTGCAGCAAGGTTTCTTTAAACATTTTTTAGAATCAGTAAAATACACAAGTGAATGGCACTTGGAACCTGTGAGGCATCTTCCAGGTGAACATGTTTTGTTTCCAAGCATCTGTGGGCACTCCCCCACGCCAAAGCCCTGCTGCCATTTACCCAGAAGCATCTCTGGCCCTAGCCCATCCCCCAGCCTCTCTGTGATCATTATCTAGAAATATGAGCTCTACTAGCTGACTGTGTCCTCAACAGATCAAGCTTCCTGAAATTTCAATAAACATCGATCCATGTCATTGCACCAGATCCTTGAAATTGTTTTTATAATATTTGCCTCTCCATTTCTGATTCAAAACAGAAGGGGGAAAAAGTTCTTTGGCATAAGAGGCTGATGTGTGGTGTCAATAAAGGGGATGAAGGGGAAGGATGGCAAAGGAGAAAGAATAAGACACTTAACTATCAAGACTAACTCTCCAGATAGCTTTCGATAAACTGCATAAAGCACCCCTCCTTCTTTATCCAGGTAGGAAGATTGAAAGTCACCACTCAGTCTTAAACTGTGAATATTGAAGATGCGAGATGCATGGCACATTTAGTGGAGACATTGGAGAAGTGCAGAAGTCATTTTAACTTTGTCTTTTAATTTTAAAGATTTATTGGTTGCAAGGCAAGAGAATATTTATAAGCATTCTCTAGTATTCACACAACATGTAGTTGCCAAACAGTGCAAAGAATGGAAAGAAATCATCATTTGAAGCCAGATGATTCAGGAAATGTGTGATAAATATGGGCGTGACAACGTATTATCTCAGCCTTCGCTAGCTCCACATTTTTGAGTCATGATTATTGAGTGTAGCATTGCAAGGGAGTATGCTAAGTCAATTTGGAGCTAGAAAAATTTTAGTTTGAAAAGAATAACCAGGTAACATTTCCAAAGTACAAGTATAATAAGTGACGCACATCCTCAGCCCAAACAAATATATACTGTATAATTTGCGTCTCTCCTTTAACTTCTTATAATGAAAAAAGTGGCAGGCAACAAGAAAGCAATTAATGCAACAATGATTATCTAGCTTTGCAGTGCTTGAATTGAAAAGAATATTAAGATTACTTTTCTGATAGCTCATTTTAAAAAATCACTGGTACTTTAAACAGATGCATTTGGATTGTTTTAAAATACTGTTTATTTTTTTTCCTCTTGTTGGCAAACAATTGTGAAAATGAACTTGGCCATTGTGTTGGTTGTTTCATCTTGTTGTCCCAGATTCATGAAGATACATGTTGTATCATAGTTAAGCTATTATAAGCCTTCTCTTTTGTGTGATTCTTTTAATTTGAGACAGGCTGATTTTTGCAAAACAAGCCAGTGGCTGTCACTGTCATACTCTGATATGTTGGTGTTTTCTCTCATCAGCTCAGTGCTATGTATCTGAGGTACCCAGTAGACTGGTGAATGATTCAGTGGGATGAGTCATGATCTTGCACTCTGACTTGAACAAGTTACTTGACCAGTTAGCTTTTACTTTCTTAACTGAATAATGGGAGAAATACATGTATCTTCACTAGTTTGCTGGGCTGTCTGAAGTGTATATTATGAGTAATGCAATTAGTGTATTATAAACTATTAATATTTCAGAAGTAGAAATCTTTATTGTTGAAGATTTTAAGTGGTTTTCACCCTGCCCCCCTTTTTTTGTGGTCTTTTTGAGACAGGTCTCACTCTATAATTCGGGCTGTCTTTACACTCAGTATGTAGCCCAGGCTGGCCTTAAAAGGCAGTGATTCTTTTGCCTCAGCCCCCAGATATTGGGATTAGTGGTGTGTGCCACCACACCCAGCTAACAGATTTTTAAACGTTAAAATAAAAACCACTATGAGATAAGTATTATTTTCAGTTTACAAATGAAGAAATTGAATCAAAGGAAGTTTTTGAGTTTGTTCAAGTCATACAACTAGGAACTGGCAGAGCCAGGATCCGAACCCAGGCAGACTGGCTTCAGAGTCCAGGCTCTTGAGCTATTGCATGATATGCAGTATTGAGGCACAAAGGTGAACAGAGAGGTTGAAGTGTGCCCTGGCCATGCATGCATGCATTCATTCATTCAACATGGATTCATCATGCTCCGCCTGTTCATTACTAGAGCTGCCACATATAAAATGCCCCATAGAGATTATAGTTTAGTGGGTCTGATTTGCTCGCATTTAAGATTCTTACATTATCCTCAGTGACCACTACAGAGAGGGAGAGAAGCTGGAATGATGTGGCAAAAGGCAGACTACAAGCAGCAGAGGCAATAAGCGTGCAGAAAAGCCCTGAAGAGAGCCAAGGTGACACTGTACTGTTATGAATTATCAAGCATACATTCCACATTCTCTAGAGAGAGCAGAGGATGCATGTGTGTACCACATGCTTTCCGCAGTCCTGGAAGCCACCACGGCTCCTTCCTCCAGAATCTATAAGTATGAGCAAATGTGTGGCCTTGCCATCCATACCATATCGCTGACATCTGGGTCCATACTCAGCCAAATATTTCTGCAGCCCAGCTATGAGGAGATAAGTTCCTGGCTCAGCTCTTAAGGAGGTATCTGGAAAGAGCCTTATCATCTTTTCTGACCATCTAAGCCAGAAGCCATGTGTTTTATTAAAAGCCAAAATTTTGTCATTTATGTATAGGACTTCAATCTCAAGTCCCTAGGAATTAGCATCAGTAAGTGCCCACCTCATATCTATGGCAGAATTTCCTAAATTGGCATATTTGTACTAATCGTGCATGTATATGAATGTCATGCTATTCTACCGATTGTTCCTGTGTGGATCTGCTCTCTTCATGATTCAGTTAATTCACTTGTTCATTCATTCATTTCCTTGTTTATCAAATATTTGTTAAGGAATGAGAAAACAGATAGCAGGAGGGATAGAGCTTGCATCTTGGACACAATGTCTGGCCAAAAACGAGAAGTCCAGTAATGGCTGTAGAAGGGCAGGTTGACAGATAAGCAAATAAAACAAGCATTAGGAAACCATTATGTTTACACTTCAAGAGATTATTTTTTAATTAAGATTGAACTGAACTAAAATATTATAAGTCATTCTTCAAGAGTAAGTCACTAGATTAAAAAGGAAACAAAAACATTAAAATAAAAACCAAATCTTATTTGTCCCAGCAGGGTTCAGTAGTTTCACACAATCATCCATTAATCTAGGGTGTCCCAGGTCCATCTGCCTCTGCCTGTGGTCACCAGTCCAGATGACTGACTATACTACGGAAAGCTTAGTACCCCATCTCAGAACCAGAAAAAAACAACACTTACTCACACACCTGGTCAGAAGGCAGCTCAAAAACTTCATCTGCAGAAAATGGGAAAGTTGAGCTCTGGGTGAGATTTGGCCATAAGGAAAGAGGCTTCCTGAATAGGAGCCTGGATCTGAAGGCTCAGGCATGACTCAAAGGTGTGCACACCTTGTGTACCCCATATGCTCAGTAGTCTGGACTTCTAGTTAACCTCAGAGCTTACCATGGCTAGCTACTGAGCTCTGTAGGTTGCTAATGTGTTGTAGACATTTAGCTAGGTTAGAGTTTTCAGGGAGAAAGCCTTTAAAAGTTTTTT
Organism: Cavia porcellus; assembly: GCF_034190915.1. Classification (NCBI taxonomy): domain Eukaryota; kingdom Metazoa; phylum Chordata; class Mammalia; order Rodentia; family Caviidae; genus Cavia; species Cavia porcellus. The sequence continues at coordinate 13,927,631 of NW_026947502.1, read as the reverse complement.
GATGTTTTTTTTCCCAATAGGTAAAACATTCAAATGTCTTTACACTGTTTTATCTAGAACCTTAGGTGATTATTAGGTGGTCTCTCACCAAACTGGTCTGAATATTTGGGTGCTAGCATCTGTTTCTATTAAGAGACACTGTTCTCCCAACCCCACTTAGGGACACCATTTCCCACAAGGCAACTTTTCTTTGAGCTCTGGTGGCAAAAGTGCACCTGCTTCGTGTCAGGCATTATTGTAAGTTCCTTACAGGACAAAGGCTTTTTTCTTTCTGATTCTGTGAGAATCCTAAATATATAAAATATCTCAAAATGCCCTCCCCATCCATCCTTTGTGTATTTAGGGCTTCAACTAAGAAATCCTAATAAAGGTTTAGGGATTTGATAAGAAAATGAACTTCCCAAAGTAGAAGCAAATCTATTCTCTACAGTTTCATTCTCTGTCTTTCATTGAGTGTCCACTATGTGTTAAGTGTGATGCAAAGCACTAGAAATACAAATAGGAATCAACATACAGGAGAACAAGGCCGGCTGTGTTGGGTGTCACGCAAACCTGAGGGCCACAGTGCTCTGCACGAATTCTGGGAAGTGGCTGGAAGGAGGTGAGTCCAACCAGAGCTGATGGAACTGGAAAAGTGGTGAAGGTGTTTAACAAGGAGGTGAGCATAGGGAGGTTTATATTGAGTTGAAGTTTTCTGGTTTCTCAGTAACTATTGAATTTCATCCTCTTAAGAGTACACATTCTTTATATCTAAAGAAATAAAATAAAATCAGTTTTTAAGAAAACTATACATTGCAGGAAATTGTGGAAAAAATTCTACCCATCCATCTCCTTTTATCGCTCCATCAGAATATGTTCTAGAACATTCCATGGTCCATACAACAGTGATTTCCGTAGGTCATTGTGTATTTTTTTTTTTTTTTTAGACAAGGTCTCACTATGCAGTTTGGGCTGGCCTTGAACTTACTTTGTAGCCCAGGCTGGTCTTGAACTTCCAAGAATCCTCTTACCATAGCCTCCTGAGTGCTGGGATTATAAGCATGTGCCACCACACCCAACTATACTGTTCCTTCTGCTTTCTTTTTTTCTTCTTCCCAATCCCAACCTCTAAGAGAGATATGAAGGCACATAGGATATTTTTATTTTACTCCTTTCACTATAGAAAATTCTGATCGTTGACTTGAATTTCATTTTGAGTAAGAAAAACTACTTGCAACTGAGGTTACTTGCTCTGAAGTGAGTACCATTTCTGAATTCATCTGGAGTTATCCAGACACATTTTTTTTACAGGTGTGTATGGCAAAAAGTCAAATACTTGGGAATTCTTGTCAAGTAAAAATGGTATATTTAGCCTGATGGTATAGATCTGTAATCATGGCTAGTGGAAATGGGTAGCATAGGTTGAGTGGGCTTTTATGGACAAATTATTGAAAGGATGAGTGAAAGAATGTCCATCCTGGATTTATGAGTAGCCTCCTCATTTCTTCTTTTTCCAAATGCCTAGTAGAGATTCTGGGATTATTTAAATATCTGAGCACTGCTCTGTGAAGCCTTCCCATTCTTCTGTACCATTATTACTATTAGATTGTAGTAGTAACTGAACCTTTGAGCCCAAGACATTATGTGAATACTGTAGTCAGCCAGGTTTGAGTTCAGGAAAAGTTGTCCAGGGTTGCATAACTTCATTGTTACAGGTAGGGAACAGCCTTTCAGCAAGGCCAAAGATTTATGGAATTTGGGTAGAAAAAGTCAGCTTTTGTATTTTAAGAACGTAAATCACCTCACGTTAATTGTGATGCTTTCAAAGGACACTTGGGATAGGAAACTTCTGCTGGAGTTTAATGGAGTAATATGTAAAATATGTAGTTGACCAGAAGTTTGCAGTTTTGACTAATGGGATTATTAGTCAATGAGTAATACTTCAAGTTTGCCAAGTTCTGTTTTATAGCTGGACTGTCTTAAGCCAGAACTTAGTGTTCTAACAGACAGAGGGCTTCAGCACTTGCAACATTAACTCTGGTTAGAAAAAGTATTAGGAAATATGGTTTCTTGACAGCAAAGAAAAGCCAGGGCTATGCTATGTTACCAGGTACTCAAACGTTAACATTTGGTGTGCAGGGTACTTACTTAGCACAAGTGACCTTGGTAGTTGTCACAGTATGTCTAATAGTAAGCATCTCTGGAGTTGGAAAGTTTTATTGGTGCTATCAAGTAACAGAATTTGAGCAATAAAAACAATTTTGATAAGTTTATTAAATAATTTACTCAATATCTAGATACAGTCTACTCTGCCAATAAAGTGGAAGCAGAGGTCAATTTTAAGGAAGAAAATAATGCATTCACCTAAATTTGGCACAAAGGAGAAAAACAGCAAGTTGGTTGACTTCACTGTTTGCTTTCCAGCTGGTGGGTTTGGTGTGGTAGAAACACTTCATGGTTTCCTGTCTTTAATGTAGTTGTTGTTGGAGATCACTGTCTCGATGAGGGGAAGAGTATTCTAACGTTAAGATGATAGCCAGAAGCCAGCAGAAGGCTATGATGTCTTTCTACTAAGGATTACTGAAACAATTCCTGTCTTTTGCTGTTTCTAAGTATGTGTTTAAATGATTTCAATATTAATGGTTTTTAATTGCACTTTTGCTGGTTGTGGTACATTTGGAAAGAATAAGAATAATATGAATAAGCACAGCCTTTTCATATTAAGTTTCCGGTTACACATGTATTTTGTTGGCTTCAACTTCTCTTTCTTCCTTCCTTCTTTCCTTTCTTTCCTCCCTCCTTCTCTCCTTCCTTCCTTTCTTCCTTCTTTTTTTCTCTCTCTCTTTCTTTCTTTGCTTTTTAATGTTTGCTTGTTTCACTAGAGGGGAAAAAAAGTAGTTCAGTTGTATTATCCCATTAGATTGCTTAACTGTGTTTAGATAAAAAATTACTTTATGCTTTTCTGACTACAGTTCATGATTTCCATTTTGTAAGGCATCTTTTCTAAATTTTGTGCTTTATTATTTTTGCGGTGTTGAGCAAGCAAAAACAAACTCTAGTTCATAATTCACTTTAAAGAACATACTCTTTCTTTCTATTTTCTTGTTAAAACCAAATTGTGTACAATTTGTAGGAAATTGAAACCACATTTTTCACTTAACTTTCCAAAATTAAAATTTATGGGGAAAAAGAAGCAATAAAACAGTTACAATCTGGTCATCTATAATTATCTGTGTGGTTTGAGCAGTTCCACATTTGAAGAAAGTGTCATGGAGAACTTATCAAGATTTTACAACCATGGGACATTTCATTTCTTTTTTGCTGCTTTGGTGCTAAGACCTCCACAAAATGATAACAGTTATACTCTAAATTCAAAAATTAAATGTGTGAAGAGAAACTGAATACATACAAAACAGAGGGCAGTATCTAAAAAGTTGTTTTCCTTCTCATCCAATAACGAAATTTACTGCAGTAAAATTTACCATTTTAGACTGTTCTTATTTCAGGCAGTGTCCTTGATCTCGGTTGCTTTGACATTCGCTTGTCACGCTCTACCTAGTAGGAGAAAACCACAGAACCAGCGAGGTAAATTGTTTCTGGTCATCATTTCTGCTACTGCTCCCTTAGAAACTTCTTTTCCAGTGCTCTCTTCATGCTTCTGGGTTTCCCAGATCAAGAATCTTTGAAAATATTCAACTACTGAGCTGTGATTTATCTTTTATGGATTAAGTACTCTTTTCATTTGTCTAAATTTTTTTTTAAAAAATTGCCATCACATTGTTTAGCAGTAAAGTTCTAGATCTAGGAGTTGGACTGACACTTCAACCTTAGTTCCTAATAAGAGGAAAAACTCATTTGACCATGGATCTTTTGTTGAAATATATCCCCAATTAGACAAATTGATCCAACTGTGGTGGTTATTCCTTTTTTCATTATGTAAATATTTCTTGAGGATCATTTTGATTTTATGTCTTATATTGGAGTCTAAATATAGAGCAGTGAACACAACACTGCAAATAGTACTAGCACATAGGAACTATTACATTGAACATTAATACAATCATTATCATTTCTGGCTGTAAATGTATGGATGGACAGATGACAGAAAAGCCATCTAAAACTAATTTAATCTCATATTCAGCAGCAAATTATATCATTTCTATAGATGAGCTTCTCAAAAAACTTACAAAAGCTCAAATATTTTAGGAATATTTTGTCTCTTTCTTCATGCCTTTCTTCTGACCTAGTGAGAATTTTATTTTACATTCATTTAACAAATAATTTAGTTGTTATGCATTGCATTGCTCTAAGTGCTTTATAAATCCAACCACACTGAATCTCCTAACATCTTTATGAGATAGGTACTTTATTGTTCTGGTTTTACAAATAAAGAGACTGAGACAGAAAGATTAACTCATTTGCTAGTTATAGCATAAGTAGTGAGAGGAAAAGCCGCCACTAGACTTCAGCATTCCTCATCTTATCTGTGACACAGATATGTCTTTTTGAAGCACTTTGATATTTATAATGCTGTAGACCTTTTTTAAAAGGACAGTGATCCCTGAACACCTGATGCAGGGCTGTATCTTTTAGGACTCTGCAGAAAACCCTGAAAATGGGCAAGTTTCTAAGGGCCAGGACAGGAATGTGAATGCTTTCAAATTACTGAAGGCCAGGGAGAAGCAAAGCACATGTTAGTTAAGCATTATATCCAATCCAAATGGCTCCTCTCTTTCTGTTTTTAGAAAAAATGATTTAAACATTTTATAATAATAGTTTTAAAAATAGCATGTGCTAATGATAGAAAATGTAGAGAAAAAATGATAGAATTTAAAGAGTTAAAATCATATAATGCCTATCACCTAGAGATAGCCACTGACAACATCATGTATTTCTTTATATTTTTATGTGCATACTGATTTTATATGAATTTTTAATATCTGTGGCTATACTGTCCATGTGTTTATCCAGTTTCATGTTCTGCTTTTTTACATAGCATAATAAGCATTTTTCCTGCATTAAAACTTCATAAACATAATGCACAAAGCTGCATAATCTCCTAGTGTGGATTTACAGTATTTACTAATCCACTTCCTATTCTTATATATTTAAATCGTTTTATATATTGATACTCTTTTCCTTGTCTTTTCTGACTTTGATACTTTAAAAACCATTGTAATTTCTGGCAATGACATGTTCTAAAACTTCTGAAGATCTAAAAAGTATTGTCTTCAATAATTCCATTTGGGAGATACTTTTTTCTTTAAAAATTTATTTGAAGTGATTTTATCTTTGTTATCATAGCACTTATAAAATTATATAGAATAATGGGAATACAACATGGCCAATTATGTACATGAACTCTAGATTTGCCTAGGAAATTATAGCTAGCCATAAAGTGATCATATCCAGGACTGGTATGTATAGTATATGTAAATGCAATCAGGCATAATTTTAATATTTAAATGTTTAATCTATCAGCATCTTCTCTCGCTTTTTTTTAAATCATCCAACTGCAAACTGGATTCATTTTGGATAATTACCTTTGGTACTAAATGTATATTATCTGCTCAGTTAGGAAATAGATTGGAGGGAATTCAGAAATCGATAGTAATAAAGTAAACAGAGAGAATGGAATCTATTTCCTCTCTTCCCATTTATTTGAACCCACTCTACTAAAGACAAGGACCCTGTCTAATGGATGTTGGACAGAGGACCACAAATAAACCCACCGGGAATAGCTCTCCTTTAAAAATTGATCTGATATTTCAGTAAATATCTCATTGTTTGAGTATTAAAAATGGTAGGTGCTTAATGACCCCAATAGTGCTCTGGCTTCTGCTGTTTGCAGAATTGATTTTAGTTTCTCTTTTAATGTTTGTGTATCCACAACTGGGTGTGCCTCTTTCTACCCAACCTCTCACTGGCTTTCATAAAAAAGATTTTTTACAGACCAGTGATATTAGATTTACTGGTGTTAGGCTAACCACAATCTCATTGTCCAAAGGGAAATAAAATCCAGCATCCCATATTGCTGACTATAAAAGAAGCTCTCTATAAAGTCTCAATGTTGGTATCATTATGCAGAAAGATAATTTAATACTCAAATTGGGACATATTCATGACAACTCTATTTTAGCACAAACAGGAAAGAGTTAGTTTACCTTGCCTAGACCTCTCACTATTCTGGCAGGCTTTTAAAATTCAAGAGTTAGCATTTTCAACTCCCTGGTTGTATCCTTAATCTTGCAGCCAAGAAAATATCCCTGCCATGGAGGAAACTCATAACTTCTGTTACTCAATGTGTTTATCTCCCTCATGTAATATTATTATTAATGTTTGTTTTCCCCCAACCCTACACTCTGTGTGAGTTTATTGGCTTATGACACAATTAATAGCCTTGCTAGAAGGTCTACCAGAGTATCACTTCTGCAGGATCTCCTACCTAGTATGGATTTTCTAGGGAGTGGCTGGTCACAGGGTCAAAAAATCCCAAAGTCAAGGCTATACTGCATCAGCAATATCTTTCTATGTTTATAAAATTAGTCATTTTTACTTTTAGAATCTTGACTAGTGGGAACACTGTCAGGTTCTGGTTTTATTTCCAAAGAAAAAGCAAAATGTTTGAAATGATGGTATTGCATATTTCTGGGAGTGGATCTTCCTGATGTTTTCCAATACTTTCTTGTCCATTTTGAAAAGTTTCAATAGGGCCTAACTAGCTCTATGTGCTCAGAACTTTATATCTTTTACAGAATCTAATTCTATACAATGGCTTCATCACCAGCGACACATAATCTCACACCCTGCTGACTTTAAGAGGCCACGTGCTCAGTAAGAGTTAGAGATGATATCCTTCTTCCTCTGAAGGCTTGCTGCTGTTGGCATGGCAGGGCAGTTAATCTGGGCTGTCTTTCACAGACACTTGCCATACTTTTGGCAACAGATTGACAACATTCCTCTGTACACCTCCCTCATGCCTCTGCTCAGGTCTTTCTGCTCTAGAGAGAGAACGCAAAGTATAACTTCAGAACAGGTCAAATTTTGCAGGAGAGAAATTTGCAATTAGTTTCCACTCCCCCCTTACCACCAATTTTCATCTTTCTCCCATCCTTTTATATCCACAAGGCTCCCTTTGCAAGCCAGGCCTTTCCTCAGTAGGCACATTTGAAGCCTGCTTAACTGGTATTCAGAGGGCAGAATGGAATTATTTGTGATTCCTTTGCCATTGACTTGCGGCAGTGATGGGAGGATGTCAATTTTGCAAGGGCAGCATTATTTGCTCAGCCCCAGAACACTCATTTGGTTGTGAAGACAAGTGCTTAATATGCTCGCTTCTTCCCTCCGAGTTCCTGCTGAATTTCACATCCCTCTAAGCACAGCCCTGAGAATGCAGCCCTTCCAGGAGCCAGAGAGAAGAGCAAGCACTCAGCGCAAATGGGACGTTAATGGTTGGAGAATCTGAAGATAGCTAACTGATGTGTGCATTCAATTAAGATGAGTTTTTCACTTAAAAGACTCCCCAGGAAGAGCAGCTTTATTCTCATTTCTGGGCCACGAGCAGTTAATGAAGAAAGCATATCAAAATTCTGCCCATGTTCCCCAGAGCTGCCTCAAGATCCCATACAATTTTCAAGTTACTTGATGAAGGAAAACTTGCCAGGTGAGATTTAAACAAGCTGAAAGGTGATAATGGAAGAGTGTGTGTCATTTCTCATCTTTTTTTTTTAATGGGTGACACCATCACCGCACATCTCATGGGAAATAGTTCTGTGCTTGCATGCGATCCATCTTGGGAAGTTTCCCTTTTGAAATTTATTAGTAGAGTCCTGTGTTTATTCAGCATAGGTGGAGACAGTTTAATTTTTGCATCAGTTAGATATTTTTGCCTCAGTCAACTTTTATTATTATTATGATTATTATTATTATTTTCCCTGGTTGCTCTGAAAGGAGCAATAACTTTACCCCTTCCAAAGCGTTAAATGCTTCCACTGGGACAGCCCAGAGTGAAGGGTGTAGATGAGGCCGACATGGGAGACCGACAAACTGTTTATTTGAAATCTGGTTTAGCTCTTGCTCCTGTGAATCTTGGGCAAGACCTGTGGCTCTTTCTCATCTTCAGAATCTTCCCTGATCTGTAAAGAGGGTGAAGATAACAGTGGAGACTGCATAGACACAGCCAAGAGTCAATGATTTACATGGTCATGCTTGGACTGGTCTCTGACACACAGTAACTGGCCATCAGTTAGTACAGACTACTATTCCTGCCTCAGTTCCACTGCAAGCAAGTAGATAAAGTGGAAAACAGTTTTGAACTCAAGAGGTTTTGCAAAACAGACTCTAAAGGACATTCTGGTGATAGTTAAAAATAAACCAGTTATAGACAGGTTCCATGATACCACCAGGTCCGGCAAGTTTGTGCAATTAGTGTTCACTTTATGAATTGTCAGGGCCATTTGGTTTTGTTAGGTATAGGACATGAATCTTGCATGTGAAGACAGTGTCTGAGGGCAGATTTGACGGTGTTGTTATCTCTAAGTGAAATCCAGTCACACTGCTCTTCACTGCCTGGCAATCCTAACAGCTCAAGTTTTTTTAAACCAGTGAAATAGGAATACTTATCTCTTTGGGTGTAGAAGAAACAAAAGTTAACAAAAGCAAAGAGCATAGAAACACTTCACAATGATGATCTTTGTCAGTTTAAATCAGGCTTATGAGGAGGAATGACGCAGGCTACCTGAGTGGCCTGGGTCCAGCACTGGAGTGTAGTTGGGATCCAACTGTTAACTAGTTGTTTATTTTGCACTGGTCACTTGCATCCTCCATACTTGGTTGTGTTTGCTGCAAAAAATAAGCTTTTGACAGCAATAAAGTCCTAAGGCTGATTGTATGGATGTGTTTCTGAACCTCTACATGACCACATCAAGATCATGTTATTAATTCCTGAGTTAGAAGGGAGACTTAGAAGAATGTATTTGTACTTAAGAGTTGTTTTGGTAGCTTTTCAAAAATGCAATCCAGTATGTTTCATTTTTGTCCCCAAAGGGTCACAGTACCTATTATCCCTATGTAATCATAAAAATTTTTCATTTGGGAATAGGTCAGCAGTTTATCAAGCCGATCTCTGCCCCTGCAGATATGTCCCAGTCCTCTGAAAAAAGCCAGTAGCAGTATCTGACACAGCGGCCTCAGGCAAGATGAATTCTACAGATGGGGCTAAACATGGATTTTCATTTCTTCTATATTCACCAGGCTTCAGGAGGGGCAGGCAGGCAAATCCTAAAGAGTACAGAAGGAAGTCACTTCTTTTTCCTTGTTCCCATTTATTACTCAGTTTAAACAGGTCTATTGCACCTGTGAACAGAGAGAGAAATGGAAGATTCAGCTCCAGGAAGCTCAGTCTAAAGCCACTCAGAAGTAAGCAGAGGTTCAAACGAGTCTTGATAGGAAAACTGTCTTCTTGCAGCATTCGATGGCATTTCTGAGGGCTGAAAACACTGGTATGATTTGTGCGGGCCTTTTCCCATTGGGGGAAATAGAGGAAATAGAAATGGTTTGTGTGGCCACTGGCCCTCCTCCTGAGGCTAGCATTGTACTTCATGAAAACCCAATCTTTAAACTTAGTCTTCCATTGCTCTATCCCTAGATAGGAATTTGTCCTCCAGAAAGCTCATACCCAGTGCTATCGTTCAGTGTACAAGAGTTCTTACCTCTCCACTCAAGTTGATGTTGAGAACTTAACCTATAAAAGTCACTTGCATTAGTAACAATTAGCCAGTTATATTATATCCCGTGTTGTTATTTCAACAGCATCTTTTCACAGAAAATGTCATGAAAGTGAAGGCTTGTTTGTTTTCTATGTTTATGTTCATGAATTACTGAGATATCTGTTCACAAATGAATAGCAATAACTCATGTTTCCTTCACCTCTCTCTTTACAGTATAGTTTGTGTTCCAGTTAGATCCCCACCCTTCCCTATCAGCTCTTTCTTATTTCCTCTGATGCCTTTTATTTAGGGCCTCAATTCAAATGAGAATTTGAAAGCCTTTAGCTCTATAATTTGGTAACTGATCCAGTCTCGGTGGCTCTTGAGAACTAACATAGGTATATGTGGAATAACTTCATTAAATTGCTTTAAATAGAACCTTGGTAAAGAGACATGACATAAATGGCCTCCTGTAACCTGGCCTAGAAAGGTGGGTACAGGGTTCAAACCATTTTGTTTCTGAAGTTCAGGACCAGTGTTAAATTTACAGCAAATCCACCTATGATCCTTCATGTTCCCTTTGGTTTTTATCGTCACAGTAGGTTTAACCTGACCAAGAAGTAATTACATCATTATTTTTTATGTGGTGCTTTATGACTTGCTTTTCAAAATTGGTTTCTAGCATCTCCTGAGCTAATAGCAACAAATGTGTGATTGTAAGGCTCACTCCATCAGGAGACATGGGGTTATTGAGGAAGTGGCCATATACCCATTGCCCACACAATAACTGTTGCTTCAAAACGAGTAAATTGGTTACTAAAACATCTATTGATTGTAAGACACCAGGGACCAATATTAAGACCACCAGGATCCAAAAGGGAAGATTAAATTCTGGTTACATATACACTGCATTTTGTCAGTATTATGTGGCCAGGTGAGCTGTTCTTTTATGAGTAAAAGACATAAAACCTTATTGAGGTTCATCAAGTAGTTATCTTGGTTCCATTTATTGCTTAAAAGACACGCATCAAGAGTAGGATCAAAAAAATCAACAAAGTGAGGGGGAAGCTTACACAATGAAGGATTTTGCCAACTACCCTTTGCTAGAGGACTGATATCTAGAATATAAAAGTACTCAAAAGATTAATGCTCCAAAAACAAATGGCCAATAAGGATAGGAAAAATGTTCAACATGTTTTTTCATAGCAAAATGCAAGTCAAAACTGTTTTGAGATTCCTTCTCTCTCTAGTCAGGATGATTGTCATCCAAAACAAAAAAAGAATGGGTGGTGACGAGCTGGAGAAGATGAAGGGGAAAATGAACCTGTTTTGCTGCTGGCGGAGATGTAAACTAGTATAACCACTATGGGAATCAGGGTGGAAATTCCTAAAAAAAATTTTTTTTACCCAAAAATACCACTTCTGGACATATTTCTGAAAGATTTAAACACATCATATTAGAGTAATACATATAGTGTAATTTACTGTAGCTAAGCCTTGAAACCAGTCTAGACACTCATCAACAGATGAACAAATAAAGAAAATTTGGTATATATACATGATGAAATATTATATATGAGTTACGCAGTGAAACAAAAGAAAATCATTCATGAGTCTTCTAGAATGATCCTTGCCATGAGTGCTAATGTCTGAGAATGTCCTACTTTACAGCTTCTCCTCAGTCCTCTACTGGATGGTCATATACCTTCATAGGATAGTGTGACCCTTACATTTTAAGCTTCTCATTTGATTTCAGTGGGGTTTTATCTACCTTTTTGAAATGTCTCTGTCTTTTCTTATTTCTGGCTACTTCTCTAACAATTGTTTGCTGGTTGGTGTTCCCCACAGTGGTATCTGCCCTTGGTTCTGTTCTCATATGAGTGGTTTTACTCTCATCTGTATCTTGGCATTGCCTAAAGTATTAACTCAGCCTTTCATTTTTTCCTTAGCTTGTGTGCTATATTTTCAACTGTCTACTAAATATTTTTACCTGCGTGTCCTGCTGGCACCAAGAATTCTTCATGTCTGTAGTTGAAATCTAGTTCTCTTCCCTTATGATAGTTTTCTTCCTGTATTTTTTATCTTGCTGAAAGACCACTTTACCCTGTAAGATAAATTGAAAATATCAGAGTCCTATCCATTCTTTCTAACATCTCACCTCTAACACATTACTAAAGCTATGTAAATTCTACTCTAAGATCTCTCTGAAATCAGTCTTTTTTTTCCTTCTCTGACCGTTAGTTTCTTCTCTGATCATTAGTTAGGCTTTCCTTTCCCATTAGGACTATTTCAATAGTGCTGATTTTAAAATCAACTCTGACCCTTGTGATTATCTCTTTTAAATATAAATCATGCCATTCTAACAGTAAGAACAATTTAAATATTGTTCCTTGTTACCTATTCAATAAATTTTTTAGCAAGACATGTAAGGTCAATGCTGTTACTCCTGGTAAATCTTCAGCACCCAACACATAAACCATGTCTTCCCACAGCACAGTATCCAGCCTTGTTCAGATACATCCCTTTTTATAGATATTTGACTTGGCTCACACTTTTCCTTTTCCCTATGAAGCTTTTCCCACACTTTTCTGAAGAAAACTCCTATTTTTCCTTCCATATCCAGCCCAAAGATAGTCTGTTTGGTAAATACTGCTCTCACTTTGCTGCAGAGAATTATTTTTTTTCCTTTTGTGCAGTGAACTGTGCATACATTGGTAATGTTATGGTTTGGTCGCCAATTACAGACCTGCCTCCTCACTGGATTTTGCATTCTTCAAGGATATAGCACAGCATCTAGATAAGTTTTTTCAAGCTGAATCATCTGTAGTTGGGGTGCATGAAACATTGGATTTGTGTTATATGATAATTTTCAAACTTCCTTCAGCATGGGTCCTTGTATGCAGCATCCAGTTTTATTTCATTAAAGAATGTGTAATATCCTAGGTTAGGAAAAGAATCCTATCTAAATTTGGACTCTATTTTGTTCCCATTTGTTCGTAGAACTCATTTTTAAAACAGTTGTGTCTTCATCTAAATAAAGCTCTATTTTATGGTAATATTTGGGAACAAGAGGTACTAGAATTCTTTGAAATGTAACTTCAAACTTCTTACAGTTCAAGGAGGGAACAAAGGCTAAGGACCAGAAATAAGCAAACAACTCCTGGTGCATTGCCTTGGATTCTGCATCCTTATGTTGTGTCATTTCTTGTGTTTTAGAGTTCTGTTGTGTCTTTCTACCCATCAAGACTCTGGTGTGCTTTGGGAGCGAGAGATATGCAATATGTCTAGTTAATCCTCTATCCCCTACTTCTTCTCCTATTCCCAGCCCACAGTGAATATTCTGTTTGTAGCAGTGGGAGCCATTGAGTATTTGTTATGTGCTAAACACTGAACAAACAGTACAACATCAAATCTTCACTTTACAGATAAGTAAGGGTCGAAGAACATAAATGCCTTTTCCAAAAGCCACCTCGCTGGTCAGTGATGTAGCCTGGTTGTAGATCCAGCTGTGTCTTGCTCCAAAAGGATGGTGACAAAGGAAAGGAGCTTGTATTATTGGACAACTGTAGAACATTCATGAAGAACATGAAGAATATTAGAAAGGTCCCAGATGCTTTGAAAGGATTGATGAGATACTTGAGGTATTGCAAACAGCTCTGGGGTCCAACGCTGAATACAGGTATAAGCAGCATGTTAAGGCCCAAAGAAGAGTTGCAGACAGTAAGGTTCAAGTAGGAGAGAGTTTCTGGCTAAGTCTTAGGATAATGGTGCTCCAACAAAAATAACTATTTCAGCTAAGTTTAGGCTGCAGACAGCTGATTTCATTTATTTCCTATCAAGATGCTACCTAAATTAGAGTTTGGGCAATACAAACTTGTAGGCTTATGTGTAAGGCTAGCATAGTTGTTTGCAGGGAATACATGTTATGAGTGTTTTGACACCATTAAAATCTGGCCAGGTAATAACTTAATTGTCTAACATCTTCCATGGACAAGTCCTTTCCTGCCTTATTTGTGGAAGTAATGGGTTATTTGGAGCCACTTTCATTTCATTTTTCTTGGGGTATTTTTTTCTCCTCCATCTGACCATCTTCTGAGTTCCACTGTCACTTCAACATCCAAACTCTTCCTGAATCCGCCCACTGGTTTAGAAGAAACCCTGTAAATAGGAGGAGTAGTTTTTCGAGTTGTCTCATAAAGCTGTGATATTAACAATCACAAGCCTAGGACGCTGTGCGTGGTTAGCTGGAGACTCACAAAAGGGTTTTTCAGGTTCAGCGCCTGACTTGGTGCCGTCCCCTGCTGAGAGACCTGAGCTGTGGTAGGTTTGTTCCAGGAGAGTAATAAGTATTGTTGTTTAGCAATTGTGTTGTTGAAATTCAGCTCCACTATGTCTGACAGTATTTATCTAAAATACTTTCCCTGGTGCGTGTTCAAGTTCCAGTAAACCGTGTCTTATTGTGCGACCTTTTCATTTTCCAGTGAAAAGGGATCAGCTCGTCAGATAAAAGCTACAAGCTGGAGTACAGGAAAAATGTGTGCTCAGAAAATCCAAGCATGATTGAAAACAAGATGTGTTAAATCAATGCGGTTTATCGCCTGCCTATTCCCGGCAATTGCTGTTCTAAGCTCATTCTGAACACACACCGGATGATAAAAGTACGGTGCCACAGCACTCGTTGGAGCGGTAGCCTAAGAAAACATGTTTATCAGACAGGTTAGGTGATTTTACCTCCTCGATAACAGTTATTGTCAAAACTCTTTGGGAGAAATCTGAAGAACAATTATAGAAGTAATATTACTCTTGTTATATCAGAAGAAGTGTCAGCAGGGAAGAGAATTATGGATTTATCCTTAAATGTTAAGAAAGACAGAGTATGTTAGCCTTCAGTACTTAAACGCCATCATCTATTACACAGGGAAAATCATCCTTCTCTTCTTCCTTAAAGGAGTTAATCTGGCCTTAAAACCTAATCACAAATGATCCAATTTAAAAAATAATCCAAAGGGAAAGATTAAAAGGAAAAAAAATCATGAAGATTTAACTTCCGTTTGCTTTAGGGATTTAATTTTGATTTTAAACTTGGAAATCTAAATTAAGCTTCCTGGAAGGCCACCTGATCACAGCACATCATACACAATAACAGGGGCAAATTTTCTTAAGTATATCACATTTAGAGACAGCACATTTTCCTAATTGTCAGCTCACCTATTTTCTGTTTTAGATAGGGTGTGAGCCTCCTGGGAAGGAAGGCGTCTGCTCATGAGGAGGTGCCCCACTTCTGCCAGGAACTTCTCACCAAGGTCTTCTAGAAAATACCAAGTGGTTTTGGTATGAAATAAATTGGTTTAATGTATCTCAACAATTTCTTTTTCCCAAAAGACTTCACAGGCTCTGAGGTATAAGGAGAACTTCATGAGACAGAAAACAGTTTCTTGATGATTCACCAGACAAATGTAAAATCCTGGGATAGCCTTCCCCAAATATTTTGTTTGTTGATGCAGCAAGTTTTAGTAAAGAAATCAGACCAACAAGCTGATACAGATGACCTTATTCATTGTTTATCTGTATAAAGTCAGGATTTAGGGCATAAAGATTCCTTTTACTGCTAGAGTTTTGTTTCATACATATACAGTAAAAGATGAATAATTTAATTTGGTATCAGCACTTGTCCAAACTGAGATTCACCAATATTAAAACAAATAGTCATATTGATATAGTTTCCCTGTGGAAAAATCTCAAGGTTTCTACACTAATTTATTCACCCAGTTCTTACTGTGCCTCAGTTTCCCAACTCTCAATTGATGGTAGTAATTTATAACATTTTTGTCAAGGGCATATTATAGGAACCTAAGAAGTAATGTCTATAAAGCTCTTTAATATTCCTGAGGAAAGGGTCTTATATGACTTCAGGGTATGTTTGAAATGACACCTCTCCAAGGAATCATTGTGATCATTAACAACTACTAAAAATCTTAGAGGTCCTTATAACTTACAGAATAATTGAGTTCAAGATGTGAAAACTTTAAAAATTTGTCTTCATTTGCAGATGCCTTTAAAAGTCACCCACTGAAGTATAAATCAGTATAAATTTTACAAAGAATAGTTAGGAAATATGTGTATGAGAAGACTTGAAATGTGAATATTCTTTCATCCAGGAATTTGTCTGAGTTTTGTTTATTATTACTCTCCTTAAATCTGTGAAAATTTGGGAAGAGGCAGAGGGAACCTATATCCATTTTATTAGGGGCTTTTGTTATATAAATTATGATCATCTGTCTAATACAATGTGCCACAACCATTAAAATGAATAGAGTGTGTATAAAGATGTATATATTCTATATTCATGCAAAACAGTATTACAAAAATGTCTGAAAGAATACATACATACTAAAATATACGTACTAATATATGAGTTGAGACATTATGGGTCTTTCTCCTATCATTTGTGTTTTTAAAATGTTTTTCCTTAGTAAGAATGTTTTACTCACAGATTTAGAAAGCCAGCCAAACTATTTTAATTTAAAAACAAAAGCAAGTCATTCTTCCTTCCTCCATATGATTGCTTTTGCTTCTTGAGGAGTTATTAATTTGCAAACACACACATACTCTTTGTTTGCATTTCAGTGGAGTCCTCAGGGTCTTCTTAGCCTCTTTGTATGTTGTGTTTCTTCATCCTCAGCTCTTCCCTTTCTGGCTGGTTTTGTGTCCTGGCTGGTTGCTTTGCAAGCTCCCCTGGTTCTGCTCTGTCAGACAAGGACTTAGCCATACAAGCTATCTGGTTGCTCCGACTGTGCCTTTGGTAGAGATGTGTTGTTCCTTTGCTTGATTTTCAAATCTCAAAACTGTTGTAATCATCAAAGAGTTTGAAGGCAACAAGTTGGGGCAGATTTTCCTTTGGCCCCTGGAGATTATTTCTGCTCATGTTATCTTCCTCTCGACTCCTCCTGGTTCAAGCCACAGCTTTTTTCCCTTGCGGGATCTTGGTCCGGAAGTTCTCCTGACCTGTACAGCCACCGGGCCAGGGCGGAACAGCATTCCACATGGAAAGCAGGGCTTCTCTGGCAAAGGATTTGGTTTTCCATTTCTTGGGGAGTATATCTCTTCCTCTGATGAGATGCTCTGGCATGCTGCTTGGGCACTGAACATGCAGACAGGTAATGAAATAGTCAAAGGGTTGCAAATGTAAGGCATCTTCCTTAAATGTATTTCTGGCTCTTGTTTAGGTTTCTGGTTGATGTTTTCATGGATACACTTTAAAGTCAACTTCAAGATAGGCTCTTGAAGATAGCTTGCTGTTTTATTGTTTACCTCTGGTTGTTAATTCAATGGGTAGAAAATGGGGCCATTATGGGAGAAAAGGTCTCTGCTTAACACATATGTAGTAATTCTAGTGTCCAGAATGGATCTGCCTTGAAGGAAATGCTTGCCTGTTACTCCTTTGTTCAAACACAGAGTAGTCACCAGGGAAGGTTGGAGACCCAGGTGCTAGTTTTATCATTGCCTTGGCTATGAGGTTTTATTTATTACTTGGCATAGAGTCTACATATTTGTTTGGACATTAAATGGCATTGGAATATAAATATTACCTTCCTAATATCTGCATTGCTTTTTATTTCCAGTCAAAATGACATCATGTCACACAACCATTAAAAAAAGGAAATTAAAACCCCAGAAATATGTTAAAGCACTGAAGTGAGACGCTGAGCTATAAAAGCAGGGAACTCTGCAAGCTCACGATGGAAAGGCACTCAGCACACTTTTTCCGGGGGTCTGGGAAAACTACTCTCTGGTCTCTCATTTCTATTGCGTCCAGGAATAAGCATTCAAAACACTGAGGAGGATGGAAGGGTGGTTTTTTTTACTATAAAGAAGCCCCTAACAGAGGTCAGTGTTTGTAACTGTCAATACATCTGTCATGACTACAGGATTTTAAGTTGCAAATAAATTCCCTCGAAGAGAACTTTTTATAACTTAACATGTTTGTGAAGTGTATTTCCTTTAAAAACAAAAAGGCCACATGTAAATTTGGTTATAATTTACTCATTACTAGATATCATATTTAAATGTGATAATCTTACGATTAGTATTCGTCCATAAAATCTAGTTGTATTATCTAAATTTGGGGGAGTTTGTTTTGCAGCTAACATTTCATGCTGCATGAAAATTTGGACATTGCAAAAATAACTTTCTATAACTAGAGTTTTTCTGTTCTGGTCAGCACTTGGTTTGAAGCCCATAAGGTGAAAGGCTTCATAGAGATCGGTTCAGAATGGAAAGTTACTGGTTTCCTTTAGGGAATTCTATGATGATGAGCTAGGAAGGAACCTAAAGTCATTTATAAGTAGCCCCAGTGCAATCAGAGGAGTGGCTTGGGGTTTTTTTTTTTTAACCATTTAATTAACTTTTTTTTTTTAAAGAAAGAACTTTATTGCAGCGGAAATGCCAACCCTGTGAAAACAGCACGCCCTTCTTCACTTGCCTGTTCCGTGTGCAGCATCAGAGCTGTGCAGGTGAAGGCATTTCTCACATCTCACCTGAGGTGTGTGCCCTGGAAGCTTGCTTTCCTGTTGAGTAGCATCTGATCTTGCCTTTTATGAGAAAGAAAGAAAGTTTCAGATTTATTCTAGCATACTGCACCCAGCTCTGTAAAGTGCTACCAAGCTTATTCTGTAAATATCTATTTACCAGTAAATACATTGTAAGGGGTGAGTACAAGGTGTCTTGGATTTAACTGTTTGTGCATTTACACGACCCTTATCAGCACTTAAGCTCATGTCCCCTTTAAGCAGACTTGACCCCAGTGAAGGCTTTGTCAGAAACAGAGCAGAAGAGATAACAGTGTGGGAGACAGGACAATGGATGGTTGCTCAGTAGGCAAATCCTGGTGAGAGCATCTGAACAAGGTTCTAACTCTACAATCAGAGCAGTTCATCTGTCCCTTTGGGTCGCATTATGGTTACAGAGTGTTTCCTTCTAATGACTTACGATATTGTGACACAAAACAGCTAATTTTTACAAATGCATATGGTGGGCTCTACAAATGATTACTGAATAATTAGATCATCTGATGTCTTTTGTAATTCAAAAACACATACGTTGGTCCCATTTTATTCTGGGGATTAAGACATTAAGACTTTCTTATTTGGAATAGGCCAAGCCACTGAGCCTTTCTGTTATCATCCCTAGCTGGTTAGGGCCACACTGTCTCAGATCCTTTCAGAGAGCTGTCTGGAAGCGAGGCCACACAGGCTGCTCTCATGATTCCATTCCTTGTGCAGCTTACATCTTGATCTGTTTTCCTGTTTTCAACCTAAGTTGTTCAGGCGTCTTTATTTGTGGGTAATTATGTCCAATTAAGTTGTTTTTTCTTTTTCTACCAGATTCTCGGAACTGCCCCAAGTTTGCAAGGGAAAACATTGAGTAGTCACATTTCTACTGGTGCTCCCTGAGCTCTGCACTTGAGTACAATGAGGTCACTTTGTTGAAAAGTTAATTTTATATTACATTCTTGCAGAGTCGATGTATAGTCCCTAAGGTATGACTGGCCCCCATGATGAAATAAATATACCATTCTTTATGATTCCTTCCCGCTACCCTCTCTGTTGATTTTCAGAGAGTTTACGAATAGTCACATATTTATACAACTGGCCAAAAGTATACTACTTATTTTTCTTATGGTCTGTAGTAACCTATGCCAGGTTATTAAAGGGTATACAGACCTCTTTTTTAAGGCATAGTTTCTTATGTCATTACTTTATATAAGCAGGTCAAATTCCAGCTCGGCAACAATCTCTTGCTCTTAACTTCTTTCTCTGATTATAAAAGTAATACATGTTCACTGTAGAAAACATAAAAAATGCACAGTCTAAAGAGGGAGGAGGGAAGTAGTTCCAGACCTGATACTTAGAAACAACTGATGTTCAGCAGTTTGTACACAGACAAATTTTCTTTATTCTATTTGTGCTCATTTAAAAACTTAGCCATATTGTACATATGCTCCCCTAATCTGCTCTTCAATTCAGTATTGTATGTCAGTACATAACATTTTTGCATGACATAGCTTTATGAACTACATCATAGTCTGCTCTGTAGTCTATCATATACTATTCCATTGCATCCCATCCTGTTTTCTCATCTTCTGTCAAGTTTTGCATCATATTCTCTATGCTGACCGCTTCCCGAGATTTTTAATCTTTTTCCATTAAAAAGAGGACAGATTATGTTTTTTTAAAGTGATAATCTTTATTAGATGCCCACCTTCCACTTAGTAATTGATTTAATAGTTTTCTGTAGTCAGTGCCATCAGGGAAATCACCAGCTCCTTTGGATTTAGGACAGTGGGCTTTGTCTTGCCTACCATTATTGTGAGCATTGTTGAAGCACTAGACAATCCCTCTGTAACATTCCATACCTACACTGAGTGTAGGCCAGCATGTTTAAAAATATGAGCAGAAAGCAAATCACGAAGGCATGGGAAATAAATTGGGAGCCTTATCTTAGTACCTAAAATGTATCTTCTCTCATAGTATACTTTCATAGAGCAGATGCTTATTTTTCTTTGAATAATGAGTTTAATATGTCTAATTCAATTACTTTTCATGGTGGCAGAATGACTTCTCAGTTCTTTGCTATTAGTTCCATATGATATTTGAAGTGATTTTTTTAATTGTTGATGTCAGTCATTTTGCTGTGAGTTGGCCTTATAACAAGAAATCACATCATTCCTCAATATATTAGTCTTCCCAATTAAGAGCCATGAGTTCTTAGATACAATAGGACTTCATTATGCAAACTGTTGAAGGGGTGGGTCAACTATTCAAATTTTATTGGTGGCTTAGACTGATAAAGTAAAACCAAGAATTGGAATTTTTAGGGTGCTGAATTGTTTGCAGGTACTAAAATAGTGCATCTGATTGTCTCAAGCTACTATTTATGGTTAGACATTTTGCAGGCAATTAGCTAGCACTCAAACCTTGGTCTCATTCCTATCATACACATTTCTTGATTAAATACCATAGATTTTATGAGTAACTGCATCCCTGCATAAAGAGTTCCGTGGCTTTTACTCTATAAGTGTAATTTGAAAAAAGAATTCTTCTCAAGGGTTTAGAATGTAATTCATAAAATAGGAGGAATCATAAATATTGTGCCTTAATTCAAATACTAGTATAGAGAGATTTGGTACACTTGGGTATAATTGTAGTTAATTTCCAGAAGAGATGGGCTGAAAATTTACTGCTTGGAAAGGAGGCAGGATTGGCCCTCATATTTGCAAAAAATGATTATGTTATATAATGAAAATGTGGCTTTATTAACAACTTCGCTAAGCATTGCATTTGGGAAAAATCTTTTTAATAAAAAGTTACTTGAAGTTCACTCCAACTTAAAATATACAAGTGTGGAAAAAGTACTTACTCTGATTTATGTGTCTTTTGGGGGTGTAATTATTGGCTTTTTACTCACCTATGTAAAACAATGTACTTTTGTAAATGGATTTCTGGCCACTTTATGCAGTTTTTTTCCCCCTCCTTTTTTTTCTTACATAAAAAGTAAGCACTGTCAATCAAGGAATTTTAAGGTTTATTTCCTCTTTAGAAATGATTGATAGCCTTTTAGATTTACAAGTTGACAAGTTAAAGGGTTCTATTGGTATAATTATGTACTAAATTCACAGTCTTTCAATTTAAATGTCCTTTTAAAACCGCAAGATTATCATACTTGTATTTTGAAAAGTGGGCCAGTCAGTTTGGGTTGGTATACAAATTGCTTCCATTAGCCTTGGGACCTATTTGAATTTAACACAGTTTTTAAAAGTTAGTCATAGTATGAATCTTACTTTTAAAATTTAGGTTAATGGAAAATGCATTTAAAGTAAAGCATGCAACTATTTTCTAATGTATAGCTGAATGCTGGAATGACAAAAACTGTCTTTTTATTCAGGAAAGAATAAAAATGTGTGGCTGAATACTCAGTCTGGTTAAAAACACACACACACACACACACACACACACACACACACACCAAACCACCTCCAGAGCTGCTATGTTTTCCACATTCTCAGATGAGACAGACTGAAGACGTATCTCAGGGAGGAATTCTTGAAAATGACAGACCCAAGTATGTTGTGTTTCATTTAGAAGTGTTTAGTTAATAGGGGCAAAGCAAGGCCAATTGACTCTAAATGTTATTACAGGTCTGCTCTTTGAGTCTTGTAAAGAAATGTTCTTGAGCACTCAGTTACTCTATGCTAGTACTCCACAGAGATTTATCTTTTTCTCAAAATAATATCAGTGTTGGTGGAAGGCTCTGTAATTTCAGGTGTTAAGTTTGCCATCAGGGTGTGTTCAATAGCTATCTCTTTACAGACTGTCATGTGTCTCAGAAGACCCATGTCTAGCCCTCTCCTCAGTGCATAAAAGGTTTGGGCTAATAGGGTCTGCTGTGGTGCCCCCAAGATTTTCTAGAAACTGTTGAGTAGAGACTTTTAGTTCTCTGCGGTTTAGAAGGAGTAGATGTTTCCCTCAAGAAGCCCTTGTGTTTCAATCTGAGCTTCTGAACTAACCTGAATGAATGCAGAAACTTCATATCAAATACCATTTTAATTTCTGGTAATGATAAGAAAGACAGAATTTGATCTGTGTCCTTCCTCCTTGGTAAGTAGCAGATGATGGTGGAAATGCTTAGCAAATAGATTGTTCATGTGATCATTGGATGACCTAACTGAAGGGTATCAATTAAACTTTGCACTGTAAAGTTTGCGTAAAATGATGCGTGCCTATCTAATGGTCAGTGCTTTGGCTGTCTCAGTTATTTCTGTAGCATTCATTTTGCAAAGCATGTTCTGCTTTATTTCCTGAAAATGTCCTAATTGTTTGACTCCTTTTTTGCAGCGCTCAATGAACCTACCATTGATTATGGTTTCCAGAGGTTACAGAAGGTCATTCCCAGGCATCCTGGAGACCCGGAGCGTTTGCCAAAGGTCAGGATAGTTCCTTTTTGTGTGATGGTTTTTGGAAAGTTGGACTTAAATGATTGGCATAAAACACTGCTCTAGATGAAAATTAATTTAGAGATAACAAGCACATATTGTTGTGCTTTGTGTGTTTGGTTCTACAAGGCAAGAAGAAAAAAGGGTAGTAAGTTCTATGTGCTAGGCAATGCTCTGCTTATTCTAACATTTTCATCATCTCAAAACTCTCTGGGGTTGGTATTCTTCATTTTCCTATTTTTCAAGAAGAAAATAATGAAGCCAAGAGAGCTTCAATAACTTGACCAAGATCACACAGCATATAAATTGCTAAACTGAGATTCAAACCAGCGTCTGGGTTAATCACCATATCATACCAGTTCCTGTGAACAAAAAGAACACCAAATTTTTACCTACACAAGTATCTGTTCTTACCCCTGTTAGGGATAAATAGAGCTCAAAAGAAAATTTATTAGATTTTACAACTAGGTAGATAAGACAGCCTCTTTCTACCCAAGGCATCTTTGCCTACTTAGCAAAGAAAGCAAAATATGAGAAATGAAACAAAAATTCAAGTCAGAGTAACAGATGATACACAGCCGTGTGTGGTTAATTATTGTCAGTGCAGCAAGAGGGAAGTAGACCTTTATGGACTATTATGTCCCTAAAGAACCTGGGCCCTGTGGGAGAGATTGCCAAACTCAGCTGATCACAATAAAAACTAGTAGCTGATCATTCATAAAAATGCAACCAAAGTTTTATGAGAACTCACCACAGAAGAGAGATAGATGCTAAAGAAATTCAAAGTACAGAATTAGTTGAGCTGCTATTTTCTGTTCATTGACAGCAATGTGAAAAGTTATGACACAGGTGAAAATCTTCAAATTAAATGCGTAGTAGCTGAGAGTTCTGTTTCTTGCTGGTGTCAGTCTAGAGCTATGGCATTTCTAGGACAATGCATTCTCATAAAACATGCTCAGAACTGATGCTGATGTCCTTTCTAGCTCAGTGAGCCTCCTTGAGGGATCAGGTCAGCAGCAAAGCCCACCTGCATCTGGCTACATTTGCAGCCCTCAGTAGTCACTAGTCAGGTCAGATCCTACCGGGACTCAACTTACCCTCAGGCCAATGCACGGATGTGAGGGATGGGAACACAGAGGAAATACCTGCCCAAAGAGAGGAAGGACCGTGACAGGCACCAATGTCTGTCTACTGTCCTGACCTCAGGGGAAGAGCCACTTGACTTTCAGGCTCAGGTCAAGAACAAGTGTGTGTGGAAGTCAGTGCTGTTCACTTTGGTTAAAACTTGAAAGCTCCTCAGCTGAGGAAGAAACTTACAATGTGCCAATACGTTCACATTATCGTCTTTGAAAGAGCCTCTCGCTTCCTATTTTGACACTGACTCATTCTTGGCAAGCCAACTAGTCTCTTTGCATAGCATAGATGTTCCATGGAGAGAGTTACCTGTAGGTCCTGCTGTCTGGCAAGAACATAGCTCCCATGCCTTTCCTAGGGGACACGTTGGTAAAATGATGCGTGCCTATCTAATGGTCAGTGCTTTGGCTGTCTTAGCAGTAGAACTGGAGCGTGGACAAAATCCTAGATTCTCGATATTGTTCGGTTACTGGAGCACCTTCAGTTTATATTCAGCATTTGATTTAGCATCGGATATCTAGGGTTTGCTGGAGGGGTTACAAGTGCAGACCGGAGAGTCAGACTGGACGGATGAGGTGGGACTCAGAGCCCACCCACTGGATAGTGAGGCAACCTAGGGTCAAGCTTCTTTATACCGCAGTTCTTAATTTTCTTATCTGTCAAATGGGGATGGGCACATGTCCTATCTTGTCAAGTTTAGACTTTTCTTGGCATTTAATAGAAGGCAGCTGTGATTATTTGCCAGTTGATTGAGAGGGGAGCCCTTGCCCATGACAGGTCTTCTACTCAATCTCTGCAGCACAGGAAAGCCTAATCCCATGAGCGACGGGGCTCTTCTGTGCCTCATTATCTTCATCTATAAAATGGGCACAACAGACACACTGACTTCACAGGATCCTGTGAGCATCATCAGGGAACCCTGCATGTGCCCTCAGCATTGCATCTGGCCCATAGTTACCCCTCTAAAAACCTTTATGAAAAACTAGGAGCTGAAGCTGATTTAATGATCGAGATCCAAAGAAGCCAAGCAGTGTTTCTCTTATTTGTCAGGAAAGAGAAACAGGGACATAGGGTTGAATTTTGTGTACTCACTTTTGAAAATATTTTTATAGTTGCATGTTATGTTCAGAAATGTCGGACAAATAGCAGACACGTGTCCCTTTGTCCCTGGTGGCCTGATGGCGAAACGCTCAACCCCCTTTTCCTGGGTTTAAGAAGAGTAATCAAGGACACAATGGATTTGGGTGGTAAGGAAACACTGCGGTGCTTGCATCGAGCCACTTGACCGTGCAAGGACTGAGGCCAGAGCCCTCCCCAGGAAGTTCTCAGTGTGACTCAGAGCCCAGTGTCTGTCCTCTTGGCTCTGAATGTTAAGGTGGAGCAGGGGTTCAAGGGCAGGGTCAGGAAGCGGCGGATGGAGCCAGCACAGGGTATTCCTGTGGACTTGGGAGATTTATACTCCCACCGTCCATTGTTAGGGGGCTGAAACTGGGCTCCACCTTTCTCAGAATCGTGGTCAGTGTTTGTCAAACAGAAGTGTTTCCGTGAGCTCTGGACCACACACCTCAAAAAACAAACTCCATTTTATTAAACCCATGTGTTTGTGAATAGACAAAGCTAGATTCATACAACCACCCACATATCCTGTCAAATGAAACTGCTCCAAAGACCAAACAGATAGCTTTCCATAATAATATGCCTTTGTATACAGGCTTACGCGTTTTCAGAGAACTTGGACATGCTTTGTTTTACTGCAGCCTCTCTTTTGAGAAAAACTGGAAAAGCATACATTTTTTCACATTTCCCAAACAGAAGCAAGCAGAATCTTTGTCTGAAAGTTACCATCAGTGACGGTTTGCTGTACACACATATTTTAAATACTATAATTATGCTAACCCTGGATGTTTTTTGGTTTCCTTTTTCATATGCACATGAGAAAGCCAGTGTAAGGGTTTTAAATCACAGCATTCTGTTGTTTCACCAGACTTGCCTTCTGTGGATCATTGCAGGAGGGGAGGAATGTGACTCTGGGGTCAAGGTTGGATCTTCTTATACTGCAGAGGTGAAAGGAATGGGGGGTATGGTCAGTCAGAAACGCTGTGATACCGATGGCTCAGTGATGCCACCTGGAAACATCGGGCAAGGTGCCCTCTCAGTTCTGAAAGTCAGAGATGCTTCCCTCCCTTTTTGGTTTCAAGCTGTCTTCATGAGGGGTCCATGAGCTTTTAGCTCACGAGCTGTGAGAATGTACCTGAGCTTAGCATTCCCTGTGTTAGCTGTGAACCCTGAGAAGCAAGGAGATGCTTACATTGTGCCTATTTTAAGTTGTTTAAGGCTTTTGCACAGCGTGGAGGCCAAGAAAGAGGGCTCGTAAGCCACAGACATGGATTGTGGAAACCAGATCCATCACTTGAAGCATGCAAGTCCTAAGCTCAGGTTTCTTTTCTCCTCTGTAAAGCAGCCTGCCCCACAGCACTGTCGTCAAGAGATAAGGTACACAGAGAGGTACTGCATACAGGGAGGCTGTAATAAGTGAGGACCACGAATCCCTGCACAGCGTGTGCTTCCCATTCCACACATGAGGAATCAGAGCCCCAGAGTCTGGAGATTTGCTGGGAGGTTACACCTAGAAAGTGGGAAAGCTAAGATTCAAACTCAGATCCTTGGGCTCAAAAGCCTCAATGCGACCACCACATTGAATTCCCATGTTTCCTCCCAACCCACAACCCAAACACTTCCTGCTCCAGTCTAGGTGAACTCTTCTTTCCTCTTCCTCATCAGAACCCAGATCCCCTCCTGCCTAGATCCCAGCAACCTTCTCTCCTTCCTCCATGGGGAGAGGCTGGCATAGCAACCTCCACAGGGCAAAGATTTTTCTTCCCCCCAGAGCCAGTCCCTCTTTTAGAGAAAATAAAGCAGTTTGAAGAAAGTAACAAAGGCTGCATTTGTGTATTTTGCTTTATGGAGCTGAAAATATCTGGTAAATTGATCCAGCGGGAGTAATAAATACACATTACTTTATCTTGTTCTTCGTGTCCTATACCCCTGAGCCTTGATAGAACAACACCACTTAATAGACTTAAAAAAAGAGTAATTACACTCATTGGTTGTGTGATTTTTCAGTCCTCCCAGCCCTGCCTGACCTTCTAATTTAGCTCACCGTGTCTAACTAATGCATTTATATTCATCTTTTATGAAGCAAGTATAGTACAGGATCGACGGAAGAGGCTTTTTCAAGCTGTCCTCCTCAGTTTCCAATCTGGTTAGTAGGAAGGAGAACAGTGATCCATCTCTATATGTTCACACGTATAGAGAGCACATATGTGTGGCTGGAAGCATTTTTTATCCTTTATGAAACATAATAAAAAGTATTTATTACATTTTTTTACTTTAAAGCTTTTATACATCCTAGCATTATTTACAGCTAAACATGCAGGCAAAAGATGTGAGTGTTTTAAAAATGATTACCGTTAATGTTTCTGCTTGTCAGAAGTGCTTAAATTTCCCTGCACTTTGTCTAAAAACTTGGTACTGTTGCCTTTTAAGAACAACACATTTAAAAGATCTTGCAAGTCAGATTTGCAAACACTGCTGACAGTCTGTGATGAATGATATTGCAAAATTTGCAAGATGTTTGTCATTTCTCACAGCCGACATATTAAGGAACGGATTAAGAAACTCGAAACCCCTATGGAAAACAGTCATCCCAAACAAACCTCAGCTAAACCTTGAACCCTGAGAGCACACCCGAATCTCTCGCCCTGCCGGGTTTTCTCTCCCAGCTTCTCACTCAGCCAGTGGAACCCAATTGTTCTCCGTGCATTTTCTCTCACCATATGGTCTCCTCATTACCATACACTAAGAGTCCATATGGGAAACTTGTGAAATGAACTGTATTCATTTTAACTGCCAGATGAGCAGCCTTTTGCTTTGCAAGCCTAGCTTAAGTCATCTGCTGTCTTCATGTTGTTATGGCAACATGGCACCAATAAAAAATTCTAATCTACTGTAAGTGATCACAGTATTTTAAATGGTTGCCTATAACTGCCCTCCAAGGAGAGGAGACGGGAGGGCTTCTCTTCGTCCAAGAAGCCAAGGGTTGTGCATTCCAGCAGGTGTCAGTGCAGAAGCTAGTTGTCTGTGGTGCAGAGTGTGTACCAGTGGTGGCCAGGGAGGAGATGTGTACTGTCAGCGAGCTGGATTGCAGCGGGAGGAACAGGAAGAAGGCAGACAGTGCATCCTATGGGTGGGCCTAAAAACACGCTATCAAACACCCTAGCTGCTGTGAGAGCTCCACTGTTCTGTTTTGCTGTGGAGCCGACCATAAATAAAACTCAAAGTTCATAACGACTGAAGCAGCAAATCTTTGTGGTAGCTTCTTTTCATTGGCATTTGAAAATCTCCATCTCCCTGAAGCAGCTCCTTCTGTAGATGGGAATTAGTCATTTCAAACACCAGGCTAATTAAGATTACCTTAAAGTAATGGAAGTCGGGAGCCACATCCTTAAATATAAATCATTTTCACCTCCATGGGCCACATGATCTGTTGCCTCTCTATCGCTCTATCTGTATTGAAAGTGAATGTTTATAGTCTCAGTTCATCAGTTCACATTAGCCTCATGCTGAATATTTAAACACAGAACAATTTGAACACACCATGAAGGAAGACAGTGACTGCACTTTCATTTGGAACAGCAAGGGCTCATCTAATAATAATTTAGTAAATCAGCCATTTAGTGGCTCAGTTGTGCGCTGCATTGTGCCAAATAATATTCAGTTCAACTGTACCCTTGCAAAATTGAAATTCAGACTCCAGTCAGAGGCACTGTTTTTGCTCAGCAGAGAAAAGAGATCCAAAATCACCCTCCCTAAACAGCATTCGTGTTTAGCAATTTATCATAAATACAGAGCTGGGGCAAAATAAAACTGGAATCGGCTGTATACAATGTATTCTAATTATGCTTTTATTGTTTTAGTCTTTATGCAAAGACTACCAGTAATTCAAAACCTGGAGTTGCATCCATGAAATACACATAAGAAATCTTTGCATAACCACATTGCCTCCTAGCAAAAAAAGAGGATGACTAAGGATTTCAGGAAAGGATGAGGAAAACGCCTAGCTCAGGGTCTTACTCTTGTACACTGTGGTCGCTTGTCTCCCCTCCGTATTCCTTTCATTTTCTATTTTGAGACGCGGTCTTGCTCAGGTTCCCTGGGTAGGCTTGAACGTGCAATCCTGCGGCCTCAGCCTCAGAGTGTTGAGATTATAGGCATCTGTCACCATGCCCAGATTGTTCCCTTTCTGATGTAAGGAAACTCTGTTAACACTGCATCCAGAAATGAAAGTGACTGTATTCAAACTAAAACAGAAACGAACACAGAGCTTATGGTATATTCAACTCTGTGAAAAACCACTCTCTAGTTTGAGTCCAGGAAGCATTTTGTCTCTGCCTTCTCTTGTCAAAAACTCAAACTTTGGAATGCAGGCTACTTCCCCCTCCCTCCTCGATATCTGCCAGAAAAGTTACAGGCAAATTCCATTCTCCATTTTAATAATGTGCTCAGTGTAGGACTTTGGGAGCCCCTACTGTTTATACTATTTTTATCAGGGCAATTTAGCCAAGACTTGTCCTGGATACCTGTGAAATTGTATGCAGCATTTGTGTGTGTGTTTGTGTGTAACTCTGGGAAAGAGGTCATAGCTTCATTAAAAATCAATGACCCCCCAAAATAATAATTCCCACTTTTTAAGTTATTTTTACTTAATTCATTAGTAGATGATTCTTCCTATTTTTACCATATTATGCCCATTTTAGAGATGAAGACACTGAAATTCACAGAGGAGCAAATGAAAATTTTTGACTGTACCATATTGCACCACCATTCATCCATTCAGAATCTTCTGTAACGGTTTACTAAGGCTATCCCTCAAATACTACTCACGGCACACAATGCACAGACTGTGAGAATACATATAGTTTGCCAAAGCTATCTGGAAAACAAATGAAGATTATCAAGAAATACTGTTGTTGGCTATTGCATGATAAGCACTAATTATATTCAACTGACTGTAGTGCTGGTATCAACCCTACTTTACCAGTAAGAAAACAGAGGCACACGTTTGACTCTGCTCATATGTGGAAGAGCATGGATCTGAGCCAGTTCCCTTACATTTGAGGCCCAGAGCCAGTGTAGTAAGCATTGCCTCCTAGAATGAAGAGAAAGGGATTTCAAGGAGAGGAATTTTTGCAAACTAATCGCAAAATCCCTCTGCTTGGAGGAGGGAAGTAGTGGCATCGACTGAGGTTAGCTCACAAATGGCTGAGCTAGGCAAAAGTGGCAGCAGGAATTAAAAACATACCCAGACAAACCTGGAGATAATTCTCTTGCTGCAGAGTCATTGTAATGAGGACTTGTAAGACCAGTCATCCAGCACCTGAGTTCTGGAATTCGCTCAAGTTCTTTTTTAGCACTGAGCTCTTGATGAGGAAGATTCAGTTAACCTACTTGGTATCACAGCCCGTGTGCACACCGAATACAATTGCTTGTGAATGGAAGAAAAAGTAAGAGGAAGAAGAAGGGGCAAACTCATCTCCACCTCCCAGCCACCAGCCTTGTCCTCGTAACCCCCAAACCCTTAGGAGCAGAGACATTACAAGGTCTGCAGCCTGCTCACTATTTTCAGCCCTAATAAGTAACAAGCCATAGCAGTCTTGAGTTGGTGTATTTTAACCAACCATACTCCAGACCGTCTGTGAAACCTTGGGAATCGTCATTTGCAGCTATCATTCATCTAGAGGTACATGTAATAACGGATGGTGTTCGACAATTCAAGAAGCAAAAAAGAAACTCTATATTTTGCCCCCTTAAATACGTTTAAATACAGTGTATTTCTAACAGGAACCAGTTCAAGTTTAATGGTAGTAGATGTCCAAAAATATCAAAGCAGCATATTTATCTACATGTAGCTATATATACACACAAATATATCTATGACAAGTACATCTCTGTGTTTTCTCAATGATCCTTTCATTTTTCAAGCTAGGTATTTATTCTGCCTTGCCCTAGGGAAAGAGAAACCACAGTTAAAAGACAAAGAGAAACAGAAATAGTTAATTTTTGCCTTTTTTTGTGTTTCTGAAAGGCCAGGCCTTGGTGACTTAAAGGTGACTTAAAAGATTTTCAAGGGTAATTCTGACTCTAGGCAGTTTTTGTTTCATGTGCTGACTTTACAACCTGCCCCTGAAAAAGGCATCTCTGTCCGGCGCTTTCTCTTTCAGCAGAGACTTTTATCCTGATCAGAAAGTCGATTTCCAAGGCCACTCGGCAGGACCTAACCCAGAGCGCTGGTCTTAAACCGGTACAATGAATTGGAATAAGAAGAGCCGGCTGGAGGTGACAAGGTTCAGCTCTGTTCCTCCGAACAGGTCACATCCACAAGGGTGCAGACAGCATTCTTCACTGTATCTGTGGCGGGGAGCACCCCAGGCTCCCATTCACCAATTACGATGACACCATTTAGAAGGGAAGGGCAAGAGACCAAAGAGAGGAGGGAAAGCCATTGTCACAACTCTTCACAGGAATATCTGTTTTCACCATTTACACCTAAATGCTGACACCTTAAAAGTCCAAATTTTTGGTAAAATGAACCAAGTGAGAATGTTTCTTCTACAAGATCCCCTTGCAGGGAGGTGAGGCTCGGCATCTCATGGAGACCAAGCTTGGCTATCCATCATAGCCAAGTCAACCTGTCCTAGCTAACTTCCCAGAGGTCATGCAATCGAACCAGCAGCTCTGGCAACAATATTATTGCTTACAGAACAATAATTGAGGAACCAGATAAAAATTACCTGGTCTAATAGGCAGCAAGCAATTTTCACTCAATAAAATTATAAGGCAAATCATTCATTTCATAACACTCTGACTAATTTATTTGTTGACCTTTTAATATCCATAGCTCTTCAGTGGTATTAACTGCAACTCAGACAAAAATCTCTTGTTCATTTCACTTTCATTGATTTTTTTTTCTATTGAGGCAATAACAGCTGCTTGGAAACAGCCTTTTTCTTTGCACAGTAAAAGTCAATCATGTTAGTGTCTTACGTGGATACAGTTGTGTTAGTTTACAACCTACTTTAATTCCATGTGATTCAGAAGTGTTCTACACCATGTTTTCAACAAAGGCAGAGCTTTCTGGTGTACCTCCTGCCATGTAGTAGGATGATACATCATAATATGTTTGGGAAGCTGTCATCTAATCTGAATAGAAAATCAACTTTAGAATTAGAGGCGTATCCCAAGTATCCCCCAACAACATTTCTTCTAGGCTAGAATCCTGTTGATGCCTCAGCTTCTCCTAGAAGTAACAGTAGAAACTCTTTCAAAATATTTAATTCCTTCATTTTGGATATGGCTGTACATTTTGACTGTGCTTTTAATTTTTTTTGTAAAGACTACGGACAACACGTATGCACTAGAATGTTCTGCAGGACAGTGAAACTTCAGTTGAATCTTATAAAACACTCTGAAGTCTTTAGAACGCAGGGTTGTAAAATATAATTGTTACACACTTGGCATTTTTTATGCCTCCCTGGAAATAACTACTTGTTACCTACACTTCATCTGTGCTTCTTTTCAGTTCAATTTACTATAAAGTGGTCCTTAGCCATAATGAGAATGCCCCTTTCAACAGGAACATGTTTAATTATATCCATGCTACACGTAAGTGACTCTTTCCAGTCATAGGGCTTCTGAGTAAAGTGTTTAAAGCGTGACACTGGAGTCTTCTAATGATCTGCGGTAAGCTCTATTTTGAGAAGTTCATATTGTAAGAAAAATGAAAAATTTGAGGAATGTCTCCGAGGATTGGAAGCTAAACAGTACCCAAGTGTTATTTTGGTTTGTTTTACTCTTTCCCTCACTACCCTCATTATACTGATTTTTTAGAATGCATTGTGGAATTTTCCATTTGGCTGAATAAACACAAAGGAAGTTGGGATATCAAAGTACCCTCCCAAGAAACACATCTTGGTACAACTAGTATTTATTGGATTGTACATTGCCTGTGTGAGAAACGGGCCACGAGAAACATGCAATCAGCTTCTCAGCATTTTGGCTTCTCAGTCAGTAATTTCACCCAGACTTTCAGCATCAAAAGGGAAAAGGCTTACAGTCCTGGGTTATGGGTAAAATCTGAACTCTGGAGTGAGCAGGTCAGGTGAAATCAGTGCCGATTTCACTGATAGATGCTGATCATTGGGAAGGATTTTACTGTTCCTCTTCAGTTTCTGTTGCTAATAGCTTGCTGAATTTTGAATCTTTGATACAACAAAGTGCCCTGTGATAAACAGGGGTCAGGGAAATGTGCTGGGATGGAAAAGAACTTCACTGCTTTTTCAGGAATCACCTAACCCAATTTGATTTTGTGAGTTGATAGGTGTAGTTTCTCTTTGGCTTTCTCCTACATTCCTCAGAATATCATATCCCGGTTGGGTGAGCATAAAGTCAAGCTCACAGTGTCCTCTCCAATTCCCAAAGCATCCCTGGGCCTTAATTTTACGAGAGAGTC
Organism: Cavia porcellus; assembly: GCF_034190915.1. Classification (NCBI taxonomy): domain Eukaryota; kingdom Metazoa; phylum Chordata; class Mammalia; order Rodentia; family Caviidae; genus Cavia; species Cavia porcellus. The sequence continues at coordinate 13,894,252 of NW_026947502.1, read as the reverse complement.
CTCAGAATCTGAAAATCTAACTGAAATTTGACGATTAGTGTTGTGTTGGTAAACAGCTTTATGAATTGACCTATAACGTGTATGAATGAAAGAGGTTTCAAGCCATCTCCCCTGGTGATCTAGGGTGGAGTTTCTCAGGATATTTAATTTGATTTACAAATGGGCGCAACATTTGTCAATCAGACAACTTTCCCATCAGCATTGAGGGCTGGATGTAGCCAGGGAATGAGCAAAAATGAGCTATATGCTTGAGATCAAATGCTAGAGAGAAAACTTCCAGTGACAGTAAATAAGCTTCAGAGTTTGTTGCCAGTAAGTAGAAGGAAAAATAAGTTAGTTATGCTTACATGTTTGACATGCTGTGCCTGGTTCCCAAGGTAGCTTTCCATGAATGTGAAAATACCTCAGTATTTTTAAAGGCCCGAGAATACAGTTAATAGAAAGTTGACGTACACGAAGGCTAACCTCATGTTGCTGGCAGCCTATGACTTGAGATAATGTCTGTGATAGACATGATTCATTATGTTAGTCACAAAATTAAAGTGTAAGCACAAGCTAGCAGGAGTGAAAGAGCAAATTCATAAAGAAAAAGTGACATTGAAAAACAGTGATCAAAACTTGATCTTTGGGAATTTATATATTGGATTTAAAAGTCTGTAGCCAGGTGGAACACCAAATTTAAGCCTGCTTTTATAAACCATCCCACTTAGATGACTGTCATTTCATCATAAAAATTATCCATTCATTTCTTAAAATCAGCTTTGTTATCTGAGAATAAACTCTATCCGTGGGAACTACTGAGTTGTGTTTCATTTTCAGTAAATGATAGTTCTGTCTTTTATTAGTGTACCACTATGTTCAGTACCAGGTTTCAGAAGACTGAGAGGAAATTCACATGGGTGTTCCAGAGACGGGAACCAGCAAAAGGAATGCCAAAAGAAAGGAGGGTATACAGACAGGAAGGAACCAAACCCTCTGCTCCTAGACCAGAATACAGGCCACTTACTCAGATGCAGCAGAGACTACATGAAGAACCAGAACTATAGGATGGCAGCATTTTTGTGGAACCCCCACAGAACCTTGTAGCTAAGTGCTACAAAGTTAACAGGTCTTGAAAGTTGTTGCAGAGTAATACTCACATGTGATAACTGGGGAAGAAAGCAGCTCAAGAATTACTCACCAACGGATTGGTTTTCAACATGGAAAGCAAGCATGAATCTTTTTTTTTTTTTTTGTATTTGCTGTGCATTTAGCATGTTTATTTTGAAGGCTCTGAGTCATAAGTAAAACCAACGACTGTTACATTTGAACTATTTCTTGGTAACCCGACTTTGCATGGAGTTTCCTCAGTGTTTTCATCAACTCTAATTAGATTTAAAATAACAAACCTACTTCCCCACTCACATAATCATCAGCTGATGGTCACTGCAAATTAGTAAAGGCCAAATTTTGATTGTGAGAGGAAATAGATTAATAGAAAGTTATTTTAAAGGACTATATATTCTCTGTTTCTTTAAGAGAGAGGATTGAAAGCCATGAGAAGAAAAAAATAGTCTGACTCAGGATGTAGACTGGAGCACAAGCATTATCTTTTTAAATAGGACCTGGAACTTTTCAATATTTAGGATACTGGCATTTGTCCTCATAACCCCCAAATGAGATTTTTTTCTTTAAATTCAAGGACAGAATGAGTTATCCGAAAAGAGTGTACTCTCTGTTTAAAACTGCAAGTAGGGAGACATTTTAAATATTGAGAAGACAAAAATCTCTCCTGACAAATAAATGCCATGAAAAATTAGATATTAGCAATACCAAATGCTCTTTTCAGAATTATTAAAATTGAATATTAGAATCAAGGGATCCTTATCCTATACTCCCTCCTAATGTCACAAAAAATAGTGCTGTAGGAACCGTTTCATAGACAAAAAGCTATATGACATATCAGTTCTTCCCCTTATGGGAAATTTCTTTTTTCCTTAGCACCTCAGGTTCAATCATTTCTTAATGTGAAATTACAGATTTTTCAAATTACCATATAAAACGGCAAAAAAATTACACTTGTGACCACAGAAGAGATAGCATACACTATCAATTTGATTTTAAAAGGCATATATCTTTTATACTACCTGTCATTTTTATAATGCCTTTTACAAATTTAATCAATACATTTTAACATTCTATATACTTTAAGTGCAATATACAATAAATATTCAAGTTTCATCTTAAACATGCTTTAGCCTTTAAATTGTTGAAACTGCAGTGCCCTTTCAATCTACTTACATAATGTCATAAAATATACATTTCAAGGTAAATGAAGTCAGCTACTTCAATTTAGTCCCTCAAACTGGTAGTAAATGAGAGGTTAACACTATGGTGCCAAACCCATTATTGAGTAAATTTAGCACCTTGGACAGCTCTGTAAAATCTTTATTGCTTTCCTGACCTGCTCGTCATGTTCTGTCTGTGTGTTCAGTGGCTCTCAGCTCTGATTGAAAGGCAATATATTAGATCCCCAACACAAACACGCTCGGGGGCTAGTTCACTGGGAACGTAATGACATGGAGGTGAGAGCAATTTTCTAGTCACCGAAATCCAAGCACCTTGCAGGTTGTTGCACTAAGTCATGGAGGACCCAGAAAGACCCTTACTCCCATTTGCAGAAATAACTAGTCATTGTCAATGCTGTGCCAATATGGGTCTCCCTTCGACCTCAAAGTCGGCACACTGCAGTTAAAGGTGTTTTAAAATGGGAACAAAACAATTTAAGAGGATAGCTTCCAGGACAACAAGCCCAAGTTCAAGCTCATCACTTTCTAGACCACTGGCCAGAAGCAAGGCTTGGTGAGGTTGCACCCGTGGTGCTCGATGGAGGCCAAACATGTCCCGCTCTCACCGATCAAAAAAGGCAACATGGTGGGGGGAGGTCAGAGCAGGCTGCAACAGGAGACAAGATTCATGTGCCACCCTCTAAAGGAGCAAATGATCCCCAGCCCCTGGTACCAAAATACCTGGTTAATTATATCAGCAAAACTTCATTACCAATAACATAGAGGACAAGAATGTATGCTTTATACCTAAGGATGGAACTTTCCAGGTTTACCAAACTTCAAAGATCATTGAGTTAATTTTGAATTTCCATCTTCCCTGGTTTTGTGAAACTTAGTAAAGTGAGAACTATATTCTAAGTCCCTGATTATAGTGTTGCAGGGTGAACTTCGTGAGTGTAATGTTTTCTGTACCTTATTGTGTTTTCGACAAAGAGATGAACATAAACTCAGAGAAGTTACATCTTAGCAAATAAACTAACTGGATCCTGTTCTGTTTTAATCTTTCCTCAGAGCCTGATAAAGCGCTGAGGTTTTAGTGAAAGTGGAACATGCTGAATTTGATTTGAGGATAGGGTTTAACATACCCACATCATAGTAAATTGTTAACTGCTGTGGTCCGATAATACAGCAAACAAAAAGTAGTAAATTATCTTTTAGATTACATTAAGAAATAAAGAAATGATTTCAGGTATATTGGTTCAAATCCACTTAGTTATATAATGCCTTTCACTCTCTCCATGAAAAATTACTGAGTTGTTTTTTTAAGGGGGTCTGGCAGCATAAGGCAAGCAAATGTTTATTGAGAACTGGAAAACCCTCCATCTCATTTTTGAATTTAGGACATTATATATGTCATAAGTAGTTACTGCAGTATGACAACTGTTTCATCTTATATTATAGAGAATTTTAAATTGAAAAATGCTAATATGTATCTAAAAGCTTGTCATTTCAAGAGTTGTTCAAGGATTTTTGAAGAGGCTATGGTGACAGCAAAATGAACGCAATTATATCCCTATTTTCTGATCAGTGTCTGCAGTACATGAAAATTGAACAGCACCTCTTCTCCATGCAAGAACTTTACTGTGTAAAATATTTAAACTTTTACTTGAAAAAACTTTCCCAACAGCACAAAATAGTAAACAGATCTTCCTGTAAATCACTTCTGATAATCATATCCCTTCTTGGGGTTGACTCTGTGCTAAACTTTCATTTGTACATGCCTGAAGCTTAACTTTCCCTTCCTTTGCACATCCCAGCATAAACAACTCCTCAGATAATTAGGGCAAAAAACTTAGAATGATTGCTCTCTGTCTGGATGAAAAAAATTGCCACCAGCCCATGCACCTTTGTAACATACTGTATGTTATTAGAACTGTGGAAATTAAAAGTGGAGGAAGCCCAGCTGAACGAATAGAGGGAGATAGCTCCTCAGCCAGAATAAGCAGTAAAGAGTTTGTCTAGATAAGGAAGGAGCAAATGGGAGGAATGACAAACAATACTGAAATTGCAAAGAATTGTTATAAAAGAAACAGGTGCTGCCACGGGGGTGCTTCTGAGAGCAGGAGAGTTTTTAGGTAAGAGCCTTAGACAGTGTTTTGCCTCAATACATGAAGTAGCACCCCATTATATCGTAGCTCTGCAATACCAGAGAGATAAACAAAAGAAGTGTAATGCTACATGCTTCTAGTAGCTCAAGATTGATTGGAAATTCTTCAAAAATGACCTGTCTGATAAGGTCATGGGTCTTGAAATAAGCAATTAAGTGTAAAATAAACACATCTTATGGATTCATAACATGCACTGAATGGCATTGATTGGAGTAATCTAGTAAATGACCTCAGGATTGTATTCAGCAATAAACATATGAGTGCTTTATCGTGCCTATAGCGGACTAGTGAGTGATGTATTTTATCTTGCAATACCAATGATGCTCACCTTTGACTCGATTAAGTGTGTATGTGAACACGGATAAGTTGGTGATTTAGCACCATTCTGGGGATCCCCCAAGGTGCTGCTTTTATAGCTGTGCTTTGGCAAAGAATTGCCCGAAAGAATGGAACATGATCATGTGAAGAGATCGTGACAACCTGCCTTCACTCAGAGGACTGTATTTTTTTTTTTTTCCTCTTGACAGGAAGTGATACTCAAAAGGGCTGCAGATCTGGTGGAAGCCCTGTATGGGATGCCCCATAACAACCAGGTGAGCGTTCTGGCTCTGTTAGCTGTTACTTCCTCCCTCAGTGCAAGATCTCACACTTTTGATTGTATGAGAAAGCATAAAAAACATAAAAGCCATATGCATGAGTTAAGAGCGTAAGTAATTCAGATATGGCATGTTGCAGGGCTATTCAATCCTTCCCTCTTTTGTAAATCTTTTATTGCCTTTTCTATTGAATCATTTTCCTGTACCAGAAAAAGTACTCTACTTAAAACTAATCTCTACTGGGAATGTACTTCATAATTGAAAAAGAGAGTTACTGGTGCTTTATTTTACTTCTCTTAGGTTTTCAAGCAAATTTAGAAGAAACGAGTTTAATTTCTTCTCCTAAAAAATATAATGAGGCCTGAATAGTACTGTCTGCTTCTGTCTTACAGAGCAGCTCCACGTATAGAACTCAACTCGCTCGGGAAACTGGACCAACACACACACAGCCCTTCTATTACTCAGGATCCTAGGTCAAGGCAACATGAGTTGCAGTCTCTCTCTCTGCCTCCCTCTACCCCTCTCTTTCTTTCCTTTCCCTTCTCTTCCTCTCATTCAGTAACTTCAGAGCAGCTGTATGTTATTCATAGGAAGGAAAAGCCCACGACACAGCCACGTACTATGATAGACCTTCAAAGTCAGACTAAAGATATTGGCCTTAAATAATGAGTGTCCTTAAATAAATTCTTTAACTTTTAGAGCCTCAGTTTCCCCACTTGTAATATGGCACAGGGATGAGATTAACTTCACAGATTTGTCCGCAGAGGTGTAGACGTGAACACAGTGAGCCCCGGAGAGCCTCAGCACAGCACCTGGCCTAGAGGAAGCATCTGAAAAACGGTATTGTTGGAAGTAACCATCTGGCTGGGGAACTCTAACAGGGCTACTCCTTTGCTTTTTCAGGAAATCATCCTGAAGAGAGCAGCTGACATTGCAGAGGCCCTCTACAGTGTCCCTCGCAACCACAACCAGCTCCCAGCCCTCGCCAACACCTCGGTCCATGCAGGCATGATGGGTGTGAATTCGTTCAGTGGACAACTGGCCGTGAACGTCTCAGAGGCATCGCAAGCCACCAACCAGGGTCAGGAGCCTGCTCTTTTCTTCCCCCTTTTTCCCTGACAAAGCCCAACCTCATGCTCTACCTTGACATAAAACAATTTTTTTATTTAAAATTTTTTTTCTTCTCAACAAGAGGATTTCTAGTTTGGGTGTGTCAGATATGGTTTCAGGATTTTATTTCTAGTTCTCTTGTCTGGAAATCTGGACGGGGGACTAGAAAGGATGCATGCATTTAGCGTTCTGTACATTTGACTTTTCCCCATAAACCACGAGCGATGCATTCCACAGAGGGTTGGAATTAAAGTTCTGAGGGCCCACAGCACATCCCTCTGGCCCCTGGAATAGAAACCTGTTAACTCCAGGTACATCTCTTAGACTGGGATTTATGTCTTCTCCAAAATGATAATTTATAGGCCCTGCATTGCCACTTCTCATGCCCCTGCTAAGTATTTATGATCTCTTAAGAAATGTGTCTTTTGCTCGCTTCCCATTTTAATCAGAGAGCTAGCACCAACAACCACACACATGAATCACCCAATCCCTTTCCTCTGCATTTGAGGAAAGGGACAAGAAACAATCCTTCCTCTGCCTGAGTCTGCCAGGCTTGCCACCATAGAAACACCACCCTCACCCTTCATTTTGTCCCCACCCTCAGGTTTCACCCGCAACTCAAGCAGCGTGTCACCGCATGGGTACGTGCCGAGCTCCACCCCCCAGCAGGCCAACTATAACTCTGTCACCACAAGCATGAATGGGTACGGCTCTGCTGCCATGTCCAATTTGGGCGGCTCCCCAACTTTCCTCAATGGCTCAGCTGCCAACTCGCCCTACGCCAGTAAGTAGATGTGTGTTCTGTGTGTCCTTCCCTTTCCCCTGGGAGAGCTGCTTGCAGTGCATGCTGTGGGACCTACCCTCTGGGCTCCTCTGTCTGAGGGTCCCCATCCTGCAGGGCACTCCCTTGTCATGCTGCTGACATGGCAGTGACCTCTGAGCTCCCAGCTTTTGCTCACACCCCATAGTGTCATCTCAATACTCAGAACTTTGTTGGAACCAGAAGCAGGCCCAGGAGGTCATGCCAAGCACCATGCTTACAGTCAATGCCTGCTTCTGTTAGTTACTAACTGGAAACCCAGACAAATTTGTCTTCCCCAAGCCTCAAAAATCAGCACCTGCCACGATACAGTGCTGCAAGATGCAGATATGATACTGGTTCTGAGGCCTGGCATATGACAAACAAGTTCAGAAATCTAAGTCACAATCACAGTGCTCTAAAGATAATGTGTAGTGATGCTATGGTGCAGTACAGCAGTCTGGCACTTATCTCCCCTCAGGGAATTGGGTGTCATTATGCTTTAATGCCTAGAGTTTTCTTCTTTATATTCAGAGTGTTCTTTAAAATTTTTTAATTGCTTTTCCCCAAAACTCTGGCAAGACAAAATACACACAGCAAATATTATTTGGTGCCTTGTCCTTGTATAAAAGAAGTTTAGCTAAAAGGGTGTATTCGGGTACATTTAGATTGTATCTAAAGAAGTTCAGTAAATTGTCATCTTTATGTATAAAATACATCTGAAGAACCTCAGCAGACTAGCATGTCTCTATAAAGTGTTGTGAGTTGTGTTCTCACAACCTTTTAATTTCCTTTTGAGAACTTTTACATATGTAACCAAGTTCATTTTGGATATGGTGAGGACTCTACTGCTAAGTAAAATGTGGTCAAACTCAGAGATATTTGTAGAAAGTCAGAAGATACGTTGTTCAGTGAAAGAATATTCATGATTTTTAAAAACTAATCTTCGCTGAAATTATTAAAAAATTGAAATTGTCTTCCATGGTGCAAATGCAAAGTGCATTAATCTTTTCAAAAAGGAAATGTCAATTTTGGCTTTTAAGAGTTAGTTCTGAAAGTATACATAGAGCTGTTTACTTTCTGGGTACATTTTCTGCTCAGGGTGTGCTAAATTTTATTTTTGTAATTTAATTTGTTCGGAACCAGCAGAGTGTTGAACAATTGAAATTCCCCAAATAATCTGCATATATCACGTCTATCTACTCGAAAGTCAATGTTTAGGGTTAGTTTCACATTAGATCCTGATTTATTGAGAGATTGTTTCTCATAGATCTATCATTTTGTGTTCTCCCATCTGTTCAATCAGAAAATGTTTCAATCATGACCTGAAAATTAAAAGGTGACATTCTTAATTAAATCAATAAGCTAATTGCTATATGGTAGCAATTCAATTTAGGGGCTTGGATTGGCTCTCTTTTCAAGCCCGTGCAGACATCCAGTGACTTCAGCCTGAGATTGCATCTGTCAGACTGTGAAACTTCGAACATTTAATTTCCATTAATTGATTTCCTCAGCGCTCACAAATATAGTATTAAATTCTCAAATAGGCCCTCAGATGGGACGGTTTTATCTGCATAAATGCAAATAAAACAATAAACACAAAGCCCAGCTGATTTGAATTTTTGCCTCTGTAATATTTAATTATTCATAAACCAATCATGTTGAAAAATTCCAACAGAATAAAAAATAGAATAAGACATTCTACTGGTGAACACACTTTCCAGTATAGAGGCTGATAACTAATAACGTTATAACGAATGGGGCTGCTAGACTATATTTCACCCCTTTCTCTGTTAACCACCCCTCCGAGCTCCTCACCTCTAAATACACATAATGATCACATTTGCCAACGAGATTAATTGCCTTCCTCAGCGAACCAGCAGGATTTCAAGTCTACGAATACTTAAAAATCAAATCTCCAGTGCAGGAGTTTTGCAATTTAAATGGGTGTTATTATTGAGCGTATTTTCACATTTACAAATCCTAAGAGATGTATAAAAATGCTAGCCTCATTAAAAGAAAGTACAGTTTAGAAAATGTTTGCACAAACTCTGAGGATGTCAGCTCTGTGTTCTGCTCCATAAAGCATTCAGTGTGATTCGGTTGGGTAGCGCCTTGGGCCGAGGACAAGGGGTCATTTCCCCCATGGCAGGTGCTGCCTATGACCAATTTGATTCCCACTTCTCTGAAATTCCAAAGCCAATAGGCCAAGGATTAGGCTACCCAAATAGTTTGCTGAACTCTGGTGGGCTCAAGGGAAGGGGACTTTCTTGATTAGAAAGCATTGCATGTTTTGCTTCCTGGCCTAGAAAACACAGAGGAGTGTGGATCTGTGTTCTGCTCCATGATGTGCTCAAGTGAGCATGTTTATTTTGGGTTCAGTCTTGGGTTGACTAGAAGGGACCATTTCCCCTGATGGAAAGTGCTCTCTCCCATGCCTAGCATACTACTCTACTAGGAACCTGGAACACATACGTGTTAAGTACTAACTGATGAAATGGACAGAGCCCAAGAGCTCAGGCAAGGTTCGAGAGAGGGTGGGATCTGAGTTTCCTGTCTCCAGATGCCACAAGGAGTCCTGATTTTCTTTTCCTTTCCTTTGTCTCTCAGTTGTGCCATCCAGCCCCACCATGGCCTCGTCTACAAGCCTCCCCTCCAACTGCAGCAGCTCCTCTGGCATCTTTTCCTTCTCACCAGCCAACATGGTCTCGGCCGTGAAACAGAAGAGTGCATTCGCACCTGTCGTCAGACCCCAGACCTCCCCACCTCCAACCTGCACCAGCACCAATGGGAACAGCCTGCAAGGTATGCCCCAGGCTGAGCAGCCTATCCAGGTTCTGGGGGTTCACCTCCCAGGGCCCAGAGTAGGTGCTCGCTGTTGCTAAGTGGATCAGCCTTCGCCCTGGCTGCTTCTCTGTTTTGTGTTCCCTCTCCTCGGTACTGGCCACTGGTCCTACTTACTGATCCCTGCTCTGCTGAAGCTGCCTGAGCAATTCTATTTCCAAGTCCAGCAGTTCTGCTCACGCCCAAGGTTTGCTTTGACATTTTCATTGACTCAGGCCGTTGTTTCTTTTTAGTCCTCTGTCACTTCCCACTGTCACCATTATCAGACTTGTCTTCTGTGAACTCTAGCAAGTTCTTCAGTGCAGGATGTCTCCTGGGACTGGCCTTCCCTTCCTGTCCCTGTACGACAACAAATGTATACAGGGCTGATAACTGATAGAGTAGGCTGCAACCCAGTCAGAGCCCCAAGGTTAAGACATCATACACCAAAGATCTACTGTCCACGACCAGAGATCTACTGTTCACGACCAGAGACCCTAGAACAGCTCTAATATATTCTGATTAATAGGAAAATTGCCCAAGTGCTTTCCTAACTATAGAATATGGGAAGTAACAGAGTCATTAAGCCTCCAGGTGACCTTTTCATTCTACCCTTTAAAAATGAAAGAAATCCAGCCTTTAAAAGTGGTTCCACTGTTTCTCCATTGTTCTCAGGTACTTGGCCTGGCTCATGGTGTCAGCCTGCACAGCCTCCACCGTTCCCCTCAGCAGGGCTGTGTGGAGCCACTCACTGCCCCTACCTTAGAGATGAGAAAACGAAAGGCTGGAGGGGGTGCCTGGCTCTCAACAGCTGGCGTGTGGCAGAAGATAGCTTCAAAGTCGGGCTCAAAAATGCATCTCCTCTTTCCGTCGCCCAAGCACTTTATTACTCACAGGGGGTAAAGAGGACACATCCCAGATGCCCAAAGCAGCCAGCAGGGAAACAAGATCAATAAAATAATCAGCCACTGAACAGTGTCAGGTTCTGTGTTAAACATGGAGTTAGCTTTATGTGATTTAATCCTCATGACTTCCTGATGAAGTAGGAAGGCTTTCAGGATCACCACCCTACAGATGATCAAAGGAGGCTTTGGGCAAGTGCCTGTCACAGATGGAGCTGGCCAGTGGAGAGGAATGTGAACCTGCCAGGGTCTGTGCCCTTACCTGCTCCCCTACAGTGCTCCCCATGCTGCCTCTGTCACGAGGCAGCATGTCACACAGAGAGGTCACCTACGGAGGCCAGGGAGGGGTCAGGAGGGCAGTGACACCTCTGGGACTTCCCAGTCCAGTTCATGTGTGCAGACGCATACAGGTTTACACTCACATGCACAGATTGTGCTGGATGCTTTACGAGGATGTAAGCACACACTGATCCTCCTCAGGACTGTGTGAAGTCAGCACCGTTCCCATTGTAGAGAAGGGAAAGTTAAAGCTCAGTTTGCTCAAGGTCACCCTGTAAATGATGGGGCCAAAATAGACCCTCACCATTTGACTTCAGAGCCTGAGCACTTTATCACTCTCCCTCGCTGCTGCAGAGCTTTTCAAAACATTCCTCAGAAACCTGCTGGCAAATCTGCCTGGCACAGCAAAGTCAGTGCCCAGCATAGCACCCCGATGCTCTCATTGGCCAATCCATCTTCTTCGAGGAAAGAGAGAAATAATCTGATTGTGGAACTTGATTTCAGGCAGTGTTACTTGTGGTAGGAAATGCCCACCCCCCCACAAAGGGGAGCCACCCATTCATGCCAGTATGATTCTTTTCAGCTAAAAATAATGCGTTGTCACCCTCCCTATACCTCCAGCTGGCACACTAGGGGGAGAATGCTTAAGCATCCATGCCTTGTAGCTGTGTTATGCTATAGTAATGCGTATGGGAAGCAGAAATTTACCATTCTTGAGCTGCCAGTCTCAATCCTGGCTTAAAGTTGACTTGGCCTGAGGAGCAAGATGTAATGGGGTATTTAAGGGTTGTCCCTGCTACTGGAAGGTCCACAGCTGTATCACTATCCACGGTGAGGTCAAATGTCATCATGCCATGTGGACCACTGGGAGGAAGAAGGGTTGAGGATGGGGGGCTGAGCCCAGGCTGCAGAGCCTCCTGGGTTTTAGCAGATCTAGAATTGGAAGGGTATGTGTGCTTACGTAGCAATGCAAAGGCTTCAGACACATAACACAATTTGTGCTTTTGTCCCTTACAGCTTGTGCAACCCAATTCTAACTCAATTACAGATTCCAAAAGTAGAGACAGTTCCCTGCCTCTCCTTAGCACCCGGGTGTCTTCTCCCATGTTTTCTTTCTAACATAAGGTATAGGGCCTGGAGGGCTTGGGGTGTGACTTCAAGACACACTTAGTACCGGATTTGCTGTTGTGGTCGACCCTGCCCTCCTGCCCTCCTCTTCCAGTTGGACTAGTGATGAAGAGATGCTCTGATTGTTGAGCATGATCAAAAGAAAGAAAAAAGACATTTATTGTTTTTTGAATTTCTATCATGTGCAAACATGAGTGGGAATATGAATATAGAAGTTAAAGCCGGATTAATGAGACATCTCACTTCCTGCCTGCTCCGGCCCAGCCTCTGTAGTCATGGGGCGAACCCCCACGGGAACTGCCCGTGCCCCTATGTGTGCCATCACAGGCACAGTCAAAAGGACTGACTCAGGCTGAGGCGAGCATCACATTTTGCAGTCAGGAGCTTCTGCTTGGGTCTTGGGGGAAAGTGACATTCTAGCAATGAGCTCCAGCCTTGCTTCGTCTTTAGCAGTTTGGACTTGACTTTTGCTGTTCACAGGGGACCTAGGAGGGTAAGGCTCACTGAAGCGTTTTATTCCTCCTCTTCCTCCTCCGCAATAGTACAGTGGCACCTACTTCACTGGGACCCAACTAGATCAGAACTGTGATCATTAAGACAGGGCAAATGATGAAGGAAGAGTCGGTTAAGCAAATTGACCATGTAAACAAGATTAGAGGTGACACACTTAGACTGTTCAAGTATTTTAAAGGCCTATTTACCTCCAACTACCACTCTGTTAATTACACATCATGCTTTTTTTTAAGCCCACTCCTTACCGACCTCTTCACCAGCAGTCTTTTACTTAGCTTCCTCTCAACACAGCACTGCAGGTATGCACAGCCCAGGATAGCCAGTTCCAGCCGGGCTTCTGATGGTCACATGTGTCCTTCCAACCATCTATTCTCCCCATTTTCTGGATGTGGAAACTGTGACATAGAGATGGTTTTTCCAGGGTTACTCAGAAGAGAGGGAAGCCAGGCATGTAAACCCTACACACACACTTGCCTGTCTGTGCCTTCCCCTACGGCTGTGCCATGCTGTCTTTAGGCCAGTTGGTCAGGCCCATGGGGACCACAATATCCCACATATAAGGGAAGATGGGACATCAAAGTCAGCACATCCATCAGGAAAGGCAGAGCACCCAGCTATGAATATGCTGAGGTGGGAAAGGTTAAGGGGAACCCAGAGCAGAGCAGCTTCACATTAGCAGCTGCCTTGAAACTCTCTCAGACAAAGGACAAGCAGGATTGGAGCACAGGGGCATGGGGAAGAGGGCATTTGAAGCAGAAGGGCTAAGAACAAGCCAAGCCAAGAAGCAGAGGCAGGCAAGTCTTAGACAACGTGCGGTAACCAGTATGTAGCTCAGCAACCACAGTGCAGGTGCCAAGAAGCAAGGAGAAGGGTGGAAAATAGAGTCAGTTCCACTCCTCTCTGTGTAGTTTATAACTTACAAGTTCTACTGTGATCCCAACTGGCTGTGCCTCCCAGGTAGATAACACCTTTGAAAGTCTACCACATTTCCAAAGCATTAATTTAGGACAAAGTAACTTTCAGAGCCTCACAGGATGTTCTGTTCAAAAAAGTCAAAAGTATTATGGTCCAGCAAATTTAGAAGATGGTGCTTACTGAACTACTGTCTATGTACAAAAGCTTGTTAAAGGTGCCGAGAAATCTCATAATTAAATAGCAATGGCTAAAGTCATTGCTCAAAATCCACCGAGAACTGCTTTAAGGACCCCCATGCAGACCAAGATCCACAGGTGTTCAAATCCCTTATATAAATGGTGTAGGATTTTCTGTCCTACATATCTTCCCACATATTTTGAATCATCTCTAGAGTACCTATTACCGAAAACAATGATGCAGTGTAAATGCAAAGCAAATGCTGTTATACTGTATTGTTCAGGGGATAATGACAAGAAAAAAAATCTTTACATGTTCAGTACAGATGCAGTTTGCTTTGAATTTTTTCAATTTTTAAAAGATTTTTTTACTTTAATCATCCACTGCATTAATAGTAATCGTATGTATGAGGTACAACATGGCATTTCTGTATATGTATGTAATGTTTAATGATCTGATCAGAGTAACTGGCATATCTTTTACCCCTCATATTCATCATTTCTTTGTTAGGAATACGTCAAACCCTTTCTATGTTTACCTTGAAATACTCAGTTGTTGTCAGCCACAAGTTACCCTGCTTCTTACTATACAGCACTACAAGTTACTTGTTCTATCCACCCCCATCTTCCCTCCATCCTCCCTCTCCAACCCATTCCCTTCCCAGCCTCTGGTAACCACAACTGTATTTTCTACTTCTATGGAATCAACTTTTTAACTTCATTTTACAAAGCTTTGTATTTGATATTAATTGGTCTTAACATGTTGAAAAGGACTATGTAGGCAAATTTAGCAAACTAAATGGAATACAATTGCCCTTCCTAGCCATGACTTAGGTATCTGCAAATTCAACCAACCACAGATATAAAATATCTGGAAGACATTATATTAAGCAAAATAAACCCAGCACAGAGAGACGAATGTCTACAAGCTTCGGGAAAAGCAGCTGTATGTTGAATTGAAAGATGAACATGCAGAAAACCCTCCTCCTATTCTTATATAGATGGAGCTGTTGATAAATCCTGACCCTAGACCCCAAGCGCATTGTTGTTTTTTTTTAGGACAAAAACTTGAGTCACCAATTATGCTCAGCCTTTGTCCATAGAAACACCCTCTCTTCTCCTAGAGCCCTTATGGACCTCAGAGCATGGTTTCTACATGAGAGGCTTCATCCATCAAGAGAGGCAGCCCTAAGAAAGTGGCACATGCACTGAACCCCACTAATACAATTCTAAATCTTAGCCATATCCTGGGCAATCTTTGCAATGAAAATATTAAAAAACAAAAGGCAGAGGGTACAATGCCAGGAAATACAGTGGTGTCTCAGTTCACAAGCTTAATTTGTTCCACAATTTTGGAAAAGGTGGCATGTTTGTATTTGTGTGGGAAAGATGGCTAGAGTCCTGTTTGTGACCCAATGCAGAATTTGCAAAAAAAAAAAAAAAATTACCCAAACCAAATTGTTCACAAAAACATTCATGAATCAAGGTACCACTGAAATATGTATAGTGTTTCTTTTCTCCACCTTCTTGAAGCTCAGATTGCCCATCTCCTCTTGAGCCTCAATAGCATACATTCTAGTACCAAATGCTGTGAATGTTTTCTTTCAGGTACATATCAGTTTGGGTAAGATCTCACCCCATGTCTTATAGCACATTTGGTCCCTGACTCACAATTCTTATCTATGTGGTGGATTGTGGAAGAATATATTCCACCCTCTCATCCCAAGATCTCTCAGCTCTGCCAAGCATTTCCTTTTTGGCTTTGTTCTTATTAATAAATTCACTAAATTCTTAAATGAATTTCCTTTCAAACCAATAACTTTTTGGGTTTCACCAGAGAATGTGATCACCAGCTGCCGGAGAAAGTGGCAGAGCCGCCCGGTCTTGTCTCGGCACGCGGTGTTGAATGTGGCTTCCTGATGGGAATCTTTCGGGGTTCTTCATGGGCAGCATAGCAGACCAGTGGCATTCTTAGAGCATTCCAAGGCTTAGGCACTGTCCTTCTTGGCCCCCCTGATTAATTTTCAGATTGCAAAACAGATGGAAGAAGAGGGGGAACACAACGAAGTAGGATTTCCTTATTAAAGGTGTCTTTTGAGGCACCTAGACAGAAAGGCCAGTATGAGTGATCTTTGCCGAAAATTTACCTATTTTCTGCCTTCTGAGTTGCAGTTATAAGATTTGTTGTAATTTTCTGATATTACATATTTAGAAAAATTCCTTCTGCAAAGGGGTTCCATGGCTCCCACTAGATCACCCCAAATATTCTGGCAGGCAACCAAGAAGAGATTGGAAACGGAGCCAGGCCAAATCCATCCCAACGGTTCCTCAGATATACTATATATATTTGCTTTTAATATTGATTATTTGCTATCATGGATAGACTGGGTTATTTCAATCTTTTCAAAAATGAAAATCTTTATATCCCACTTAAAGTAATCCGGAAGTGTTGGGGGCTGTGAGCAGGATTCTTGTCCAGCAGCCTTTGGGGGAAGCTGAGATACTCCTGTGCACACTGCAGCACCGGCAGCATCCCCTTCGTCCATATCCCAGGCTCTCTGCTCGCTTAGGTGCCCAGCCTGGCCTCTTCAGTCACTGGAGTTTGTGATCCTGTTTTCCATGTTAAGCAGTGCCATCAGCTACATCTGTTTTTCTTTGCTTTTGAACTTTCAAAGTGACCCTAAGTTTGAATCTAACATATTATTCAGGTACCAACACACTGTTAGAACTTAAAAATAGGAAAATACTGGTCCTCCAAATGAAATGGTTTCATGGCTTAGATGATAAATGCTGGCTAGGCCCAGGCACCAAATTAGTGGGAAGCTTGTCAGCCTTTTACTTTGCTGTGAATCATATGGGAACTGCCCTTTCATGCAGGGCCCAAAGAGCAGGTTCAGGAGAAGACAAGACTTGCTTCTTCTGTGGCCACTGGCTTCCAGCTCCCGCTGTGTGTAGTCAGGGACCCTCAGGATGCACAACCTCTGCGGGATGCCACACTGCAGGGACCTCAGCCCTCCTTCCCTTTGGAGCTACAGTGTCTTGAGTTCGCAAGTTAAAGCAGGGACTGAAATACTGAGTTCCCCATTTCAGGCAAATCTAGGGTTCACTTGGATCTTTGGAGAACTGCATTTCCAACTGATCCCAAATCTTTGGGGATTTAAATTGGTCAGCATTTGGCCAAAGATAACTTCCTGTTTCTAAGAAAAAAAGTGGTATGGGGGGTGTCCTTGGAAGGTTTATGAAAAGGACTCCAGGAGCTTTTGGACTGCGAAAACGGCTCTTGCAAAACAGCATTTGGATGATTTACGTGCAAATGAATCAGAAACATGTGGATTGAATTTCCTTGTGAATACAGATGGGTTTAAAAATTAACGGAAAAAGTGTTTGGCCAGATCCTTTTTGGTTTTTGTTTTAATTGAATCTAAAATGTCGGTTGGGGGGTAGGAAAGCAGAAAGAATGTGGGGCCTCAGGGTTCAGAGCCCAACCTGGCCTCCCTGAGTCCATGGCAGGATTGGTGGTAGGGTAGTGGGGTTCACTCCCCAAAAGGCACCTTCTTCCGGGCCTGATGGCTGATACATGAAGAAGGTCACTTCCTGGACACACTCATCACTGACGAGGATATTAATTGAAGCTTAGACTTGCCATTTAAAAGAAAGCAATCTCTTTCTTTTTTTCCTGTCCCTGCCTCAGAGGATGCGAACCCATCTCTGTGAGCCAAGAACGGCTGCCTCTTGCTTCTAATGGACACATCTTGCTTCCTGTGATCTATTTAGAGTTGCCACACTGTTTTAATTCCTTCACAACTATTGCCTTATTCCACAAATCTGTCAGGTGGGATAGTGCCTCACTGACAGAAGAGAAACCTAGCCCAGAGAAGTTACACAGTGAGTGCAGGTCACCCTGGAGCCAAGTGGAGGCTTAGCAAACCTCGGGGCTAACCTATCTCAGGTCCTTCCTAGGAGCCGAGCCCAGGCTACTCCCGTGACACCTGTTACTTTATTTAAACTCCAGTCACCCGAGTGCTGGTTCTGGCTGAGAAGGCTGAGGTCCAAGGAACCATCTCAGGGGAATGAACTCAAAAGCAGAGGACCAGAGGTGGAGCCCTGGCCTATCCCATTCCCTGCGGTCTAAATACTGCCGGGGCCTCCGGACTCCAGGTCTCTGACAGCATCCTGCTCACCTCAGACAGCCTCGGCTCATCCCAGGACCTCACTTCTTTCCTATGCTACGGTTCTCCATCAAACTTGGTCAGATTTTTCTAGAAACCTTGAGTGAAGCAGTGGTGGGGAAGATATTCTAGGGTGTCATGCAAATCTGTGTTCAGTTCTCACCCCAAGGTTTTCTCCCAACTTTCTATGCCCAGGGAGCAATGGCTGCTGCCTCTGGCGTTTCCTTTTCTACTTTGGGACCGAAGTAGAGGCGATGGATGGATACCACCATTGCTCACTTTTCCTCCCAAATAAATTGCACAGCGAAGGCTATATTTTTCTTATTTTTCTTTTCTTTTTTTGCGGATTACTGGCAGTTGTAATGAGCCAGCCAGTTCTCTGTATTTTGGGAGGTGAAAGGGAGGGAAAGAAGAATGACAAACTGAAAATTCTCACTATTTTGCAAGGTTTGAGGCTGCCACTTTCCCAACGGCATTCAAACTATGCAACTTTCTCATTATATTTTAAAATTGAGATCAGGTTTAGAGGGATATTTAGGATATTCTGCTCTGTTAAAGACGTATACGGCACATATATTCGGTAACAAAAATTCATTCCCAAGAAGATGAGAACACATCTGTGGTTAATATTTAATCAACATAGTCATGCATGGGTCTTTTTATTTTTTCTCAGCGAGCTGCTTCTATGCAAAAACATTGACTTCTTTCTTTTTCCACAGCGATATCTGGCATGATTGTTCCTCCCATGTGAAAGAATTGCCTTGAAGAATTTTATTAATGAAGAGGTTGGATTCTGCTACAAGAGTAATCTGATACAAGTCCCAGAGTGGAACTTTTAACTCAGGCCTTTTTAAGAGGAATCACAATAACTGCAGATTTTTAAACAAACAGAAATCACCGACTTTACAAATACTGAGATTGGAAGGGATCTGCAAGTGCAGGGTGTTGTTTAAAGCTGTGCCTCCCAAGTATTGGGGGGATATATTTATTCTGTATTCATAAAAGCAAATCCACTTTTTCTTTCTCTCTTTCTTTTTTTTTTTAAAGGCTTAACTCTGCAATCATTTGTCTTTTATAAACCGGAAAGCTAGAACCCAAGGGACACTATAAATAAGACTCCATGTTTTAATTTATGATGTTTTTAAAGCTGTGTAAAGGGAGAATGAAGTGGTGATATTTACAAAAAAGTGAAAAAAGAAAAAAGAAAAAAAAAAAAAAGCTTGTATGGGACAGAATAGGAATGCCAGTTAGATTTTTTAGAAAACTAAGGGTCGGCTTTTGCGCCTTAAAGCATATCAAATGGTAGATAGCTCAGACTGCATTTTCAATATCTAACTTAACATGCCATCCCTTAGCTGTGCAAGCTTCTTTATCTCTTTTGTATTGTTGTCTTAAGTAACTGTGTAAATAAATGCAGCCTGGAACGTTAAAAAGTGATGTAAGTCATTACGTTTTTCCCTCCTACTCCAAAAATCCAGTGCCTCTAGACAGATTATTAAAAACTGCATATTTAAATCTGATGTCATTCTATCTTTTACGTACGTCATCTTCTTCTGAAGCCAATGGCCTCTCAAGAGCGTGGTGGCACACAAGCTGTGTGAGAATCTCGTTGAGACTTCACGGAACAGGGTCCAGGCACAAGAATTCCATACTGCCTCCAGTTATCCAGCAAAATCTTACTTATGCTCCACCATCCATAAGTCCAAAGTTTACTCATTCTAAAATTCTAAATGCTGACTTTATACCAATACTCCGAAAATCCCACTAAGCAACCTGGCAGGTATTTTGATTTTCCCATTCAAGATAGGGTCTCTGTCAGTCGACCAACCTTTACATCATGTATAACATAATAGACTAAAACAACAGGTTAAGTGCTTTGGAATGAAGAGTTAAAGGAAACCGGGGGTAAGGAGAAGGCTGAAACCTCCAAACAGTTTTCTGTTCTATGGGAATTTTTGCTCTCATTAACTGAGAAGTGTTCTTAAAAATAAGAATTAATAGCAAAGATACAGCAAAGCTCTTAGGATGCATTTGCCTGATTTTTTTTCTTTGCTGTTGTGTTTTTGTATGTAGTTATAAATATTGTAGATTCTTTTGTGAATTTTTTTGCCAAAGTTGTTGTTCTATTTATACATTTTAATGTCTTAAGACGGTTTTCCAATCTTACAAAAAGATTTTACTGCATATTTTGCAAAAAAAAAGGAAAAAAAAAAGCTCACTACCTTTAGCTTGCACATATTTGCAATGTTAATTAAAAAGACTTTTTGTTTTAATGGGAATTTTGTAAAATATCCATATAAATAATGTATTTATCTTTGGAATTTGTACATTGCTTTTCCCTCTTCTTCTTCCCACCCCTGGTTTATTTTATTGTGTATGTTTGCTATGTGAAAGTGCGTATTTGTTTGGTCACCTACAGTTGTATTAGTTGTTTCAATGTGATTTTTAAACATTTCATTTATAGTTACTGTATTTTTAGTATTGTTTTAAACCATGCTTCGATTTTTTTTTATTTCCACCCAAAAGCCATTGTCTATTTTTGTATTATTTGTAAGTTAAGAAGTTTTTTCCAATATATGGCAAAAAATAGTAGCCTATTATTCTTGTAGTATTTAGTTCTGTAGATTAAAAAAATGTATCCTTTGCTTTGGAAGCTTACACAAAACCTAACGCTGTTTTACTCTATTAATATGCATGGAATCTCTCCCTTTGAGTGACGCATTTTGTGCATTAAATTCGGGGGAGAAACTTCATAGAAATCAATGAACATACTTTCTTTCTTAAGTCTGCTTGTATATTTCCTCTGTCTTTCACATAAATATAAACCAGCAGATTGGATGCCTTAACAATGCAAAGCATATTCATTTCACTTGTACATTGTAACTGTGCACCGGAACTGTCAGTCATCACTAACATTCTAAGAAAAAAGAAAAAGAAAAAAAAAAAAAAAAAAAAAAAAAAAAGAGAAATTGAAAAGCACAAAAGAACTGTTTTGTTACCTTAAGACAATGTAACTTTTCTAGTAGAGCAAGAAATCATTTACAACAATGCTGCAACCGTGCATGCCCCATATGGATTTCGCAATGGTTTCACTAGACTGTCAAGAGTACGATTTTTATGAGGTGGGGCGGGTGGGGGAGGGGAGCGGCGGGGTGGGGGAGGCGGGAGGGATGAAAGCTGATTTTTCATGGTGAGAAATAATGATGAATAATAACAATAAACTGGAAAAATGTAAGCCAGGTTTAGCATTGCTTCTCAGTACTCAGAAAGAGTGACTGAATTCGTGTGGTAAGTGCTGGCCTGAAGATGTATACAATTTAAAGCCATATTTTGTCTGGTGATGCCCCTGAACTGTTGGCAAAGGAATTAATGGTCAAGCCGGTGCCCTGCCCGGCTCAGGCCCTGACGAAAGACGCCACCAATCTGTTAGCCATGTGCCATGGTGAGAATCTTCTTGAAAGTCCAAAGAGCCTTTAAAATGTGTATAATTTGTGTTTTGTTGCTTCTATTTCTATTGATTAGATGGAAAGATATTCCGGCCCTCAAATCCTGTTTCTCCTACACAATAGTTTTGCAAGTTCCTTTCATATTTGTCCCCCTCAATACAGAATATGGCTTTAAGAAGGAAGTGAGGTAGAGAATTAAATTGAGATTTCAGTTTTGGGGGAAGAATAGAATTTCTGGATGACTGGATTGCATACCATGCCCTGGCCTCGTATTGTACTAGGATGCAGCTTACTGAAGTCATCTCTAAATCTACTAACCTTTCACCTTCTTATCAAAACTTTTTGAATAGACACACACTGTACAGTTCAATTGTTAGAGAACCTAACTACTGTAGAGATTGTTATAATTTTTTTTTTTTTTGCAAAAATTCAAGCTGTAAAAACTTTTCAACTTTCACGATATTTAATTAAAGTTACTTCCTGTCTGTGATGGGCCCTCTTGGTTGTGTATTCATTTCTCTATTTCAGGTGAGCCAAAGTTCAGTGTCATCAACAGGTCTGTGTTTGCAATTACGCAGGCCCGTGTTGACACCTGGAAAAAAAGTCTGAAGGTAGCCCTGGGGCACCCAAGTTTTTTCTTTGTAGGTCCTTGGGGATTTGCTCATCTGGGATGCAAATTGAACACACGCAGCGCATTGCTGCCCTCTGCTGGCCGCAGCCGAATGTACATATACCTGTGCTGGCCCACTGGAGAGCCAGGAGGAGCCCCCAACAATTCCATCAGACAGAGAGATTCCTCACTGCAGCGATTAAATTGTGAACCCCGGAGCTGGTCATTCTAGAAAACGGTCCTCTATGCTACCAGTCTGAACCAAACCTTTTCACATATAGCTGCTAATTAATCCCATTGAGCCTTCTGGTCAATTAATTATGTACCCTGGCTCATTGACTGAGGCATGTGTGAACTTAGAACCTTCTATCACTTGCATTTTTTAATCTCCTGTGTATAAAATACTTTTCCTGTCAGAAAAAAACCCACATTTATCTAGAGTCAAACATCCCACAAACACCCAGTAAGCACATACTCTTGTAAAGTTGTTTCCTTTTAGGTTTCATTAAAAAATTGCACAGAATATTCTTTTGCTACCTTTGCAATTATTGGACATGATAAGCTTAACGATGCTTGTAAAAATGCCTCGAAACCTCAGCAAATAGGCCCTAGACCAATAGAAGCTTGACAGCCAGAGGTAATAGATGTCACATGGCCGTCACCACCATTTATGATGCCCCTTGCTGATTGATAAACTTTGGCTGTGGAATGTAATCCAACTTGAGGTCATCAAAAGGCATCAAGTTAATAAGTAAATAAACTGCCATTTTTTTTTAAAAGAGGCTGATTAATTTGGTCATCAGTATGGTTATGAAATTCTGCATTACACACAATACACAAATCGAGTGCATGGCTCCTGTCCGCAGGGCGTTTGTAGTCTCAAGCAAGACAAACTTAAATTCAAGGCCTGCTAGAGTAGGGTGGTTAGACAGGGCGAGGCAGGATGCTCTGCTCCTCCACAGGACAAAACTGCCCACCATGCTTATGCCCCCCTCTTGTCCATGCTCATTCATTCATTCTTTCTTTCATGCATTTATTCATGTAAACCTTGAGTCCTCACCGTCCCTCCGGCACCAGATGATACACGATGGATAACTAGGACGCTGTCATTGTCCCTACTCTTTTGGTGCTTGTACTTGAATAAGGCAAACGGAAGTTAAGCGGCCACACATGCGCATTTAACCAACTAACACTGGCGTTGCAGGAAGTCTGGAATCTCAGATGATGCACTACAGCGGTATCTGATTTAACCTGAAGGGCCGGGCAAAGCTCCCCTACAATGTGGCAGCTGGGCTGAGATGTAGAGGATAAGCGGGGTACCCTGAGCATGGGGAGTGAGGGTGGTGCCAGGACTCTGAGGTTTGGGGTGGATACAGGGCATTTAGTATGGGGAGTCTGTGAGTAGAGGCTTGAGAAATCCAGCTCAGCTGGCGCACTGAGCACCTCCCACATGCACTGCACTGCAAATTTACAGTCCTATGTTTGTCCTCTGGGACAATGATGGGTAAAAAAAAATAATGGAGCGGTGGGTTTAGGGGGTAAAAAAGCCCGAGAGGTGGGCCTGGCTTGCTCCAGATAACTCCTCCCACACTGGAATGTGGACCTAGTGATTAAATAAATGTCTTCCATTTTCTAGAAATTTCAGATATATTACTAGATTGGGGTATGTCTTTTTAATTTTTTTATCTTTATGGCACGTACTCCTAAAAGTGCTTTAAAATACAATATAGGACAAACAAAGCCACGATCCCCTACTCTTAGATGGGCTGATATTCTGGCCAAGGGACAGGTTACCGAAGGCTGTGTTTATGTTGCCTCTGTGGTATGTTCTGTCCCTGGAGATAAAGAAATGCTATAGAGAAGGAGATGCTGAAGTGGTGCTCCCAGTATGGATAGGAGTTCTTCAAACATAGCTTGAAGGCCTGGTCACTATTATGGGAGTTGACTCTTTGAGAAAAAAAAAAAAAAAAAAACAACTATTAAAACTAAAAGTTCCTACCATAGGAGAAAGTGGAATCGTACACTTGTGGAAAAATCCTCTGTCCTCTATAGCAGTCACATTCAGTGTACAATGGATAGGTCAGCTGTATAAAAAAAAGTCTCCTTTGCCTGCAGAAAGCTCCTCATGAATGAATTCATTTTATGTAAAACTTCTGAGCAGTAAACTTTTTTGAACACACCATGCTCCAAATAATTCACACTCTCAAGAATTTTGGCATCGAAGTGACCATCTCCTCTTTCTTTAGCATCATTTATTCCCCACTACTGTAATCTGATTGGCCTACAAATACAGTCCTACCAGAAAAAAGAAAATGATTTCACTTCACTTTGCTTTCCAACTACCCACAGTCCTTCTGCTCCCTCTGAGCACACTCCAAAGAGTGGTCTTTCTTTTCTTTATATTTTCTCTTTATCCCTAGCACAAGAGATGTTTATCGTCATGATTAATAGTGGCAGTTTTACATGCTGTAAAAGAGGCATCTCTATATATGTTAGAGGTGTCATCTTGGTAGCTACAAAAGTGAACTGGAGGGGACAGAGAGGAATGAGGGACAGCTGAGAGGCCAATGGAGCGGTCCAGGCAAGAAATGAACAGCTTGGACTAGGAGAACAAGCAGGAGAAACCCAGGTAGGACTAAGGTTGGATGGGCAATGGAACCATCAGAAGTGCATGACTGGTGTGACGTGGGATTGAGGGGAAAGAAAAGCCAAGGTAATGCTCAGGTCTGTTCTGGGTTTTGGTGCTGGGGCTGGAACACAGCGTCTCTTGCGTGGCTGGCCAGGGCTTTACCACGGAGCTCAAAGCACAACGCTCAGTTCTCTAACAAGGGCAACTGTTGTTTTGGAAAGATTTGGTTTCTCTGGCTTTTTCACTAGTTCAGAGCCAACAATGAAATTCCTACCATGTTCCCTTAGCTTTCCTTTCTTATTTCAAATATGATCCTCTTCTCCAGAGGTTTCTATATTTACGTTACGAAACAAATTCAGTTTCCAAAGCTGAAAATATTTTGTTATTTTTTAACTGAAGAACGAAACAGTTTTTATTCATTTTCTCTGTAGAGTTATACTACAGTGGGACTGACTTTTTATCTACTTAGCGTATATTTCCCCCACTGATTGTAGAATTTTCACATTATATATGTAGAGCAAAAGTTCTGAACTCTGAATTAACCGCGGGCCTGATAATTGGCCTTCTGCAGGAAATACCTTGTGCCAGGAGTTATCTTGTAAAGATAATTCAGTATTTTACAAAGATGGTGATGGAATGTCAATAAAAAGCCGACCTATTGGAGGTGACTCATGCAAGAACACAGATGTGGATTAGATTGCTCCAGGAAAACAAGGAGAAATGAATGAGAACCAGGCGAAGCCATGGCCTTCTCCTCTTAAGCATTTATTTTACTGAACATGTTCTTACTGAAGACCCCCTTTGGAGAGCAGGTGCAAAGTTAAGGGTTGGGACTATGATGGTATCTGAAACTGACCCGTCTCCTTCTCCCATGACTGCCTTAGGAAGACAGGGATGACTCAACAGTTGCAGAAACACAATTACACAGGGATAAACGCTACTGTCACCCCAATACATCTGAGTGAACGGTGGCTTTACATTTGCATAGAGGCAAGCCTCGCTCAGAAGCCAAAGTCAATTAAACGGGAATCAAATTCCTTACTTGTATTCTTTAAAGGGTATTAAAAAAGAATCTAAAGTTCATAGCGATATCTATTAAAACTATATTCCTTTTATTATCCTTTCCCTCATTGCATGCCCAGCTCAGGCATTCCTTCCGCAGTCCCTCTGACCAAAAGCTCCCTTCTCTATGCTGAGTTTGCCTGGAATTTCTGTCCTCCTCCTTCTCTCCACTGCCACCTCTTTCATTACTTTGTTTTCTGAAAATCTTTCCTCTCAAACAGGGTCGGAATAAAGGAATACACTGTGTTAGCCAAATGTGCTTCCCTCTGGCAGGCTGTGGGGAGGAAGAGGCTATAAATATTCCCGTGTTCACAATCTTTGACCTGTTTTATTTCTGAGAGACAGGAATAGGGAGCCATAAGCACGGATAGCAAGAAGGGCTGATGCGATCGTGTTTGAGGAAAGACCTGAACAGGGCCTGGTGAGGGGGCAGGGCAGAGTGGGAATGGGTGGACTGGAGCTAAGTGGCTGAGTCACCGCTGCCCACAGCAGCTGGTACCCTGCACCTCTGAGGAGGAGAACTTGCTGTAGCCATAAGCCACCGAGCTTTCCTGTGATTTGTCGTGTGACATTAGCTGCCAAGACTTGAAGGGAAACCTAGACGTAGGCACAGTTTGAGGAAAAACCTGAGTTTTATTTTAAAACTCAGTAATTGTGGCAGGAAAATAGCAATAGATTATGACCTGTGTTGTGCAGTGGAGAAACATTTAGTAAAAGTATTACCAGTGTCATCTGGAAAGCCAGACCTGCATCTATGAACTTGGAGTGGGAGGAGAACATTTGAAATGGAATGTTCCAGGCCTGAACCATCGATACATAGCCATGTCTGATAAAATACTGCACAACAGATATGAGCTTGCAAAAAACTGTCCGGTTTACAGACACAACTGAGAGAGTTTAAAAAAACTCAGAGAATCTAGGAGATGCATATTAGAAATAGATGATCTTTCTAATCTCTACTCTTCATGCAATGAAATAGGCCCCAAAGTGAAGCACAGCCTGAGAGCAAAGATAAAAATAAGAACAGAGCCATTAAGGTAGACCTTGGGAACCCATTCCACAACAAAGGCTTTGGTACCACCTCCGAGAAGAGAAATATGGCACCCTAGGGACCCTTTTGGCTGCAGAAGATCACAGAGAAGTTGAGGTGGCCAAGTTAAAAATCATGCAGTAGTGAGTTCGATCCCTGGTACCGATAAAAAGGAAAAAGGCAAATAAATAAATAAATAAATAATAAAAAATAAAAATCACAAGTCTGGAGCAAACAGCATTTTTGCAAAGAGGCGTGGTATGGTTCTAGCAAATAGAATTTCCTGGGAGTTGAATACATAAAAAGTCCACAGAGTTTTTGAAAGAGTTGTACTGGCAAATGCATAGCCCTCCTGGCCTTAAAAAGACTGGCTGCTGGAAATGTGAAAAAAGAAAAATTAAGCAGGAGAAGAGTTGCTCAGTTGTCAGATAAAGCCCACCCTTCACTCCTTCAGAAGCTGTGGAAGAGCAAAAGAAAACTCTCAGAGGAAAGATTCACAAGTTTTAGAAAATTGGCTGAGGATCCACATTAATATAACAGAATTTGGCTTCACTCCTAATGCCAATATGCCAACTTTGCCTACTTTTAGTGCTGATAGACTTGTTTACATGGAGAAAGTGTTCATTCGTGGAGCTAATAATGGACACTGATGGGGGTCAAAATTGGTACTACCTAGGAAATCTCAGTTATAAAGAAGGAAACCCAGAAATTGCCAAGACTTACTGTTAAGCAGCCTTTCATGTGTCCAGGTACGTGGTCTCTGTTCATAGAGCCCTCTCAGAACTGAACTGATTCTTTATTCGCTTAAAGAACATTACGGAAGGTACTTGGAGAATCAGGATAAGAAAAGCCAGGAGGGTTCTTTACTTCTAAAGTTTCCCTCTCAGAGGATAGGCAAACACAAATGAGATGCTAAATATGTGGCTAAATACCTTGTACTAAACTCTTCATAGAGTTCTGCAGGAAGACAGGAAATCACCAGAGGACTGAGTCTGAGATCTGACTTTGTCCAGGTAATCCAGAGAATAGAGAATTCAAACAGAAGTCAGAAGGATAAACAAGGTCGAGGAAGAACATGAAAGAGAGGGGTCATGTCAGGGATAAAGCACCTGAAAAAGGACAATGTGGCTAGGCTAAGAGAGAGGCGGGTAAAAGAAGAGGCTGGTCAGAGGTGGACAACCACACCACATGGGTGAACCATGGCAGATTCAGGTTTTTAGCTAATGACTAAGAAGAAGCCATTGGAAGGTGGGCTAAAAAATACACTGACCATCGCACAAGATACTCAGACATTGCTGACGCATATCAGGGAGCATCCAGAGGACATTCTTAAGCAGCTGTCTGCCACCAGCGAATGCCCTGCACTGGAAGGCCACAAGCAGTCTTTGCCTCATCATGCCCGGGGTGCCATGTGTCAGCCTGTAACATTTTGTGCACCTTTGCCTTTCCAAGAGGCTTGTTATGTTTTAAACAATACCCATCAGGTCTCGTAAGGCTTGATATTTATTTTATTTCAACTATCACTCTTTTTTGTCAAGTGCAGTCTCAGGCACAGCAGGCAAACCTTAATGGTTTAAGGAATAAATAGCAAGCTGATAGGCTCACACCCATTAGCTAATGGATTACTGAGTAAGGGGACTACATTCCACCCCAGTGCACTTAGCTCAGGGTTGCTAGGAATTTTAAAGAGGACAGTTAACGCTCCCTCCATCTTTACTTTGTGGGCCCAGGGGAAGGGAGCTCACACTCAAATATGGCTTCTTTGATAGACAGGTGAGTGAGTGTGGCTATCATTATGTGATCACACATCTTAGCATTTATTTATTACCAACTGCACAACATTTTCTAGGTATACATTGGAGACATTTGACCGGCCAGGTTTGTCCATGTGTTGGTTATAACCTGGCAGACAGAAGGACCTTGATGGGGGTCACTCGAGCCTTTATTTGCTCTCTCTACATTGCAATAATTCTTGGGAAAATATGTAAGGAAAAGAAGGCTATTTTAAACATATCTTCTAGGAGGAAATGTGCATGACATTGTTATCTGTGATGCTCCACACCTTTGTAAATTAACCGCCCCACATGTTGTGCCGAGACCTCCTTTGCACAGTCTTTAATCAGCTGTTTCAGATATATGCGTCTCATTAGCATCTGAGCAAGGCAATCACATTTTTATCCTGAATCCCATGATTTTATTGGGCTATTAAGAGCTTGATTTGTGGGCACTGGGAACAGAGAGAGAACTCATGCCATTGATCACATTTTCCAGGCGGTGGCCAGCAGAAACAGGCAACTAGCAAGTGGAGCCTAGAAACACACAGAGAGGTGACGCTTCTGAGACTTAGCATGATGACAAGCCAGCTCTCAATGCTCGGCCTCGGAGCTCAGGTTCATCCATCAACCCAAGCAGTACCAGTGGCCCCACTTAACTGGGCTAAAGACAGATGGGGAGCAAGGAATTGAAAACTACCTGCTTTCAAAGGGTATTAGCAACCTGTTAAATCCCAATGTAGGGTTTCAGGTAAAGGAATGACCTGTTGCCTACCAGGCACACACTGACAAAAATCAATAGCTAATGATGAACTTCTAGATCTTTACTCTGACCCCCAAACCAAAGGATCATAGACCGTGGCGGATAGAAAGTACAACCTTAGAGATTACTCCTCTGTGTCCCTACTCACAAGTCAAGAAGACAGACTCAGATGGGAAAAGGGTCCTGCCTACCATAATTCACCAAAGCAGAACTGGAGCCATCGGCATCCTGGCACAAGAGCTGACTGTTTCCAATTCACTTTTCTGGATCAGCAAAAATAGCCATTTGCAAAGGGGAGTTTTGAAGCTGAAGATTTGAATAAAAAGACAAATGCTTGCTTTTCACTGCAGCATTCTCACACCATAGCCCACATACCTTATTATTTTTGAAACTGATTTAATGATACACCCAGTAACACACACCCAGATTTCCCTGGAAACATCAGGAGAAATTATCAGCAAATAGTCAAATCCGGGATCCTTCCCAGCACTCACCCATCTACATATATGCGTTAATAGGCTGTGAGTAGTTGTAAACTTTAAAAACATGCTGTAGCTTGCAGCACAATTAACTTAAAATTTACTTATTGTTCCTCTTCTGCTTGTCCAGCGAGATGACCATCTGCCGTCTTTTAGCTGTGGCTATAAACTTCCACCTCTGTCCATTTCATGGCATTTTCTGAGCAGTTATTCTCTAGGCGCTTTTTCATAAGAGGAAATATTTTTTAAGTGGCAATGCATGGAAATACAAGATGAATAATAAAATAAAGGAAGCATTAATATTTACTGCTCGCTGGGTGTCTTGCATGCGTTAGTTCACGTGCACTTTTTAACGACGTCACAACAGGTCACCCATGAGGACCAGGAAGCTTGGTGCAGTTCTTTAATTTCCACAAGGCCCCTGAGCTGTTAGGTAGGCCAAGAACTGTGCAGGTTCCGAAGATCATGTTTTTAATCCCAGTGGTAAATCTCAGACCACAGCCAGCCATGTAAGTGAGAAAACACCCATCTCCGGCACTAGCTGTGTGCACTGTTCTCCTTGGCTCTTGATAGGAATGTTATTTAAAGAGCCTCCAAGCAAAAGACTGGTTAAGTAAATGGGGCTGTTGTAACTAATATCAAGGGAAGAGTGGTGTAATAATAGCCACGCATCCTTCTTTGTCTTCCAGATTTGCTTGTGTGACAGTCATTTTTCTACAGTGGTCCAAGTGATGCATTTTTAAATGGCCGTACGAGGATGCAAATCTAACAAAAAGGGATTTCTTTCAGGCTTTTGTGCCCTCACAACCCTCGGTAAAAATAAAGAGGATTCCAGGTATTGATGAGAAGTTGGGGTGAGTGAACAAGGTGGGTCAGGAAGAACTGGGCTTTCCAGGAAAGCAGGGGGAGCAGAGGGGGAGGGAGGTGGTGAGGCAGAATGCCCAGTATCTCAGATAAAGACTGCCCTGTGTCTCCTAGGGCAGAGCCTTGTCTGCCCCAGGACCTGTGGATGGAGAAGCGCAAAGGGAGAGTGAAGGGAATGGTGTATGGATGGTTTCTCCCAGCTTTCCCCACTCCGGTGAGAAATCTGGTCATAGCACAGCACCCTTGCCCACAGATGGCTCAGAAGCAGAGAGGTTAATCGCCAGCACTGATACCATGAGATGCAAAGATGACAGGCTTAGCAGCACTGAACATGCACTGCTATCCAGGACCATCCACACTATACCCATCATCCCCTTAGAAGATCTGAGAGCTGACTTCGCCAAAGTCTGGGAACCCTAGCAGTCATCTGGAACTAAAATTCACCCATGGCAAGTGGGGATCGGGCAAACCCCAAACTGACAGAGATTAAGGTTCTGCCTCACCCATGGAATCAGTTCTGAAATCAAAGTTACGCACTGAGAAAGAGAAAGGTCAGCTTCTGGCTCCTTGGCGAATGTGGACTTAGGGCTGTACCCATCTTGCCCATTTTCATAAGACCTCTGCTGATTCCTACAAGCAGGCTAAATGCACTGGGCACTGTAAGGGCCCCTGGGCGGGACAGAAAAGAAGCTTCGTCTCCCAGGCTTAGAGTGTTGCAGGGGCACAGGCTTCACATAAACATACGCTGGAAAGTGCCATCTGCAGACATCTGAGCCTGCTCACAGGCACCGGCAGACTGCAGCCAGGCCGGGTGGGGGGCTCCATCAGCATGTGGGTGCACAGCTGTGCCTTCCATAAGCATCTCCTCTCCATCCAATTTAAACTGAGTTTCAAGTTGATTTTGGAGAAAATGTACAGTTTACTGGTTTAAAGCTTTCCTTCATCCCAGAGGACAGGTAGGCAAGAGAAAGGGAGTGAGGAGCTGCTAGCTTTGCAGGGAGGAGAGAAAAGTAAGTCTTCCCAGGAGACAGGGAAGAATGAGACCAGAGATGAAGGGCAGATGACAATTGTCAGATGAGTTTCATTACTCGGCTGGCTCCCTTCTACCGGGCTCCCAACTTCTCTGAAAAATTGTCCTTTGGGGCCCAAACTTTCCCTGTTTAGTCTCAGCCCGAAGGTGACTTGCTAGGAAGTTTGAGAGAAATTGTTTCAGATATCTTGGAGGAGTTATGCATGCCGGCAATGAAATAACATTATTTCCGCTTTCAAAATAAATAGAAGTTTTTGGTTGTGAAGAACTCAGTAATGAGAACCAAGAAATGGCTGAACCTTCAAACTCCAGGAGTCCTGCACCCTTGGCACAAAAAAATTAAAACAAAAATTAAATAAATCTCAGAAACTTAGGGAAGAATAGCCCAAATAAAAGAGACTCGAGTTTGTGGGCGGGAAGAGAGATAAAGCAGAATTCGTTAACAAGGTGAATGCTTTTCCGTTTAATTACGTAATTACCAAGGGATGGAAACCACAGGATATTTCTTAGACTTTGACTCTGTTCAGTCACCAAAGAAAACCAAATTCCCTTTCCCAGGCCTCAGGTCCTTTATACTTTTCCACATTAACCCCACAGCATAATTGCATGATTGCAAATAGACAATGCTTTGTGCCCTCCCTTCGCCTCACCTTCCTTTGGGAGCAGAGTATTTTAACACAGCACCTTTAAAGGCAAACTAATAACAACCTGAGAATCCAGACACATACCAGCCGCAAACAAACAAACAAACAAACAAAGTACACAAAACAATTTGCACATAGTATGCAGAGGTTGAACAGTTAGGTCCAAGGCACGTTTTCTGGTCAAAATTCTACTACTGCTACTTTTTAAGCAATAAGTATATCATAGTTCCAAGAAGTCAACATTTGGAGCAGGTTGGATGGTTGCCGTGAATTTCTTTTCTGGTCTTGACCTGTGGTGATGGATTTAGCAGGATTAAATCTGGAAAACGAGACATTTGCCACCTACTTCTTACTCCATGCCCATGTGGTATTGGCACTGACTTTAAAACATGCCTCATCTTTGTATATGTCACCCTGCAGATGAGCTATAGAATGGCAGAGAGGCAAGCGCATGTGCATGCACGAGAAGCCTGCTTTAAACAACTCAATATATTACTTGCCTGGCTCTGGCTCTGCTGCTTGGAGGATGCTTCCCTCCCAACCTCCTGCCTTTTGATATGTAACGAGCTAGGGTCAAATCAGCTACTCTGAATTTTCCACCTTGGAAGTCTTTGGGGATTCGTGCTTTGGCACCCAGGTGCCAGGGCCCCAAATTGGACTCCATTATGAAGCCCTCAAAGCCGAGCAATTTTGCAGAATTTAATGGGCTTTGGGGGACAATTTTATGGACTGATTTCCAGGAGCTCAAAATATTCAAATTTGCTCAAGCTCTATTTGAAGGCACATCTAAAAGTGCACCCTACAACCTGTCTGTCGCAGTCTCTTTTGAATCATGTCCTTGAAACAAAAAAAGGGGGGGAAAAAAGAAAGAAATGCAGTGCCCCCTGGGACTTTCCCAGCAGAGACTCTAAGTGCAGAGTGACTGCAAAGCCCTGCCGGGACTCCTCCAGGCTGGAGGGAGGAAGTGGATGAGAGAGACTGGAGATGAGAAGGCCCTTCAGCAGCCATCGGGGAGGCAGTGGGGGTGCGAGGGGGGAGAGAAGAAACCGAGACGCACACTAAAAACAACAGAAACACAGGTGGAAACGGCCTTGTGGGAAATCAGCCTGTCAACAAACAAAGCCCAGGCTGGAAACCACTGCCTCACCAGCCTGGCTCCTGGGCAAGGAGATTGTTCTGTAAATAAATTAGCGGTGGCTTTGACGGCTTGGAAATTAATACTGACACCATGAAACAGCAAATGGCTCCCTTTTATCAGGAGCACAAGCACTACACTTCACAAAGGGCTCCTTTTGCCATTCCTCATTTTATTTTGTTTTGTTTCTCCGGGAAAGTAAATTAGAGCCACTTACATCGGCGCTCAGGTTAAAGGAAGGGGAAGAAGAAAGAGACAGAAAAATAGTTTCATTTCATGTACCAGTGGTTTAGAACTTCATTTAGAGCTAATCACACCCCCATCTTCCTCCGAGCCATTTCTGACAGCCACACAGCCTCGATTGCTAATCTGAAGGCACAGGCACCCTGAGTGTTGCGGAAAATACACCCCAAGGCTGAGAGAGGGTCTTGAGGTTTCTGTCTGTGGTAAGGAAGTGCAGTTACTAGAAAGGGAAATTAACTCCAGCTCAAGTTAACGGAGAACTCCTTTATAAGGCCTGCCCAGGATGTGCTTCTTCCAGAGGACCTTGGGTAAATGGCTGTATTTCCCCTCTTTTAGAAGACAGGAGTATCTCCTAATTTATTAGATTAAGTAAGTACCCTCATGAGCATGACTGAATTAGACAAAGCAAAGGCCCTGGAATTGTAATCATATTTATTCTCTAGTGAGAAATCAAAAAATCTTTTCCACTAACTATTCTTCCATCCAAACAAAACCAACCAGCAATCACAAAGAATCACATACCTTTAGAAAAATTAGCACCTTGTAGCTCTCTACCATACCATATCCTATTAGCTATATCTCTCCCTTAATAATTTCTATACATCTCTGGGAAATTCAAAGTTGATAGAAATAAAATGGACTTTGAAGCATCATAAATTCTTAAAGCACATTGCCAGCTATCAAAGGTACAATTATTTGATCTAATTTTACAGGAAATTATGTTATCCCTTTATGGCATGGAAAAGCAATAATCTATATGTAATAGTTATGGTCACTCTAGCTAGAAATCTAGATTTAGTGAGCATGACTCCAGCACCATCAGATATTAGCAGCTTCCTTGCATATTAATTTCTTAGCTGCTGCAGGAACAGGCTTTCTAGGATTCTTGTGCTTCTTTGTTGTGACTGCAAACTCCCATGTAGACAACAAAATAGAAGTCAAAAGAAAATTCAGCCCTTAGACACTCAGCAGTAAAGAATTATAGGACATGGTAGGGATCACTCCCAAAGCACCATGAGAAGTTGTTTCATTATAAAACAAAATAGAGGCACTCCAGCTTGCTGCAGGGGTCTCTCCAGCTTTAAGATGTGAGAAACAAGGCAGGACACGAAGAAGGAGGCACTGTGTCAAGGACATCGGACACATTAGTGGTAAGCCACAGTAGCTACAGGGAAATTCCACATCCCCAAAGCCCACACTGCAGTGCTGTTCCCAGGCAGCACCTCGTTTTGAGCGGAGGGCACTAGGGTGTGTGTACTGGGATAGGTGTGGGTGTTGGAGGCTTCGTGGGAAGGAGATCGATGTGCCCACTGAGCAATTTTGAATAATCCGTGTGTTAGATAATCAAGCTGATAAGACTTCATATTGCACAGTCTTTCTACAGCTTTTCAGGATTTGTTTTTACCCTTTTTCCAATATTTTGGTTCTGGCAATTAGGAAAGTTGTCATAGATGCTTGAAAATTAACATGCATATAAATTCACAATTTGGTAAACAAAATAAATCCATAAAAATAGAAAAGGATGAAAACTAGAATAGAGCTGCATTTATGAGGTATATGTTTATATATTTTTTTATGTATGTCTTTATCAGAAAAGTCGACACTTCAATTTTGAACGTCAGACACAATATACATTTAACCAAATTAGCTGAACGAATAACTGGGCTAAAAGATGACAGTAGCACAAAAGACTAAACCGAAAAGAGGAAGAGAATTTCATACTATCATTTACACCATACACAGCAATTAAAAATGTAATTTCAAACATAAAAGGAGTTTTCATTCTAAAAATGCAGAAGCCTCAAAGAACAGCACATTGTGGATTATTCTGACCTTTGGCAGTTTCTGCCTTGGGCCTGTGACTCAGTAGTCTGGCTGACTCTTTTAGCCATGATTTTGACTGACAAATTTTGACAATTTGATAATCTGCCAGATAGGTCAGTTGGTGAATCTGCTTTTGGAAAACTGACCCAGAGTTTGTCCAAGGGACATGAAATGCATCTCTATAAACACAGGAGAAAAGTAGAAGATGGTGACTATCAATCATTCTTTTAAAAGTGTGCAAGCAACAGAACACTCTGCAGATTTTGAAACTAATCCCACTATGACGTTTTAGTACCATGTACGCCAAGAATAGAACAATTTCAAAACTGCTAAATTTAAAAGAAAAAGAATGAACATTTTGATACAATTTATAATGCACATGGCAGTGGATTGAGCACATGATACATGTTTGTTATTTTGTAATGTGAGAACAACAATTTAAGCATTGACTGCTTGATCTTCCAAGCACTTCTGGGTACAAAGTCAAGAAATAGAATTAGCCCATTCAAAAAGACAGCGGGCTATCCTTCTTTACTTCATTTTCCCTGACAAGCTGGAGAATCTGTCCTATCATTCCCTCCTAAACATGTCCACGGCTGTGACACTCAATTAAGAACACAATGAAGACTCCCAATTGCCTTTATGGTACCTTTTTGCAAATTAGAGAACAACATCTCTTCCTTTGAAATGTGTTACTTCCATGGGTCATAAAACTACTTTAAGACACTGATTTTGTTTGCAGTGGATATTTCAGTGCCATTATGCATAAAAAATTTTAATGTAAACCTATAATTTTAACAACCTATAATGTCTGTTCTATGAAGTGTGTTCTCTCACATACATCCTTATTCAATGTGAAATCTGAAAGCACCGTGGGGTGCTAGTGGTCCCAGGGGCAGTGTCAGGGGAGCACCTATGACAGGGGATTAGCCATCATGAAGGAGACACCTGAGGTCAGAAGAAGGACTCTCAGGAGGATATGGATTAACCCTAATATTCTTCTCAGGAACTGCTGCCAGCTTGGTAGAGTTTAGACTTGCCTGTTTCCATTCAATCTGCTGGAACACTGTCTTCTGGTTCTTTATTACTATTCCAGTGTCTGTTTTCATTTCTATTTTTCATGATCAAACCCAGATACTTCTATTCTTAAGTAACCAGATATTTATAATATTTAATATGTATATAATATGCATTTACATGCCTGCAGTAGATTACTGGCATTCATATATTTTAACATTTAGTTTAATAGTATGGTAATTTTCCAAAGTGTCCAACTCAGAATCACTAGTCATTTGGCCAAAGTGTCCAATTCAGAATCACTAATCACTAGGCAGAGATTTTTGAGCTGGATTCAGTTCTTCTCTGAAGGAGGCCCTCTTTTTATTACTCAGTGAGTGAGCTGAATTTTCTAATCATTAGTCAATCTCAATCACTGTTTCTCTCATCCCACTCATTTTATAATTATGTTGTACAGACTGGGGATTCCACTGGTTTCTGAACTTGCCTCTTTTGAATATCAAGAGCTTACTCTACATTGTTTGGTTGCTAACAATATATTATTTTCAGTTTCACACGTTCACTTGTGTTAGTCATGCCTTCCCCTTGAGGAATCATGTCTTAGATTTTTTTTAATACCTAGTATCTCAACTCAGGACACATGGGAACTTATTTGCAATGGCAACTCACTGAGTTAAGAATTCAAGCTATAAGAATATTCTAAGAGCATCATACGTAGCCCTAGACATCTAGACACAGAGGTAAAAGACTAACAACAAAATATTGTAGCAGATCTTTTAACTGATTTTTTCTGCAATTGACCATGACATATAGGTGGGACAAAGGAGAACTGGATGTCTTCTGAGTTCTCCCCTGCACTAATTCATATAAAAATATATAATGAAATTTTAACAATTCTTAACATATCTGCCAGAATATGTCCTTAACCTTTTGTGTTTTAGATAAACTCTGGGATATTTTAGTGAGATCCAACTAGAGGCAAATTCTTGGTGAGAAGGTTTGAATCAGAGGATTCTTCTTTTCTTCTGTTAGTATTTTGGAGACAGCTAATGAAGATCTTATTGCATTTAATTATTAAAAATGAGAAATTTACCTGCTAAGATACACACACACACACACACACACACACACACACACTCATACATACCCATACCCATACATGACTGATAATAATGTGTACTATACAGAGTACAATCTGCAAATAGTTAGGTAGCTTGAAGATCAATAGATTAAAAACTAATGTTCCTAAGCTTTAAATGATAGGAGGCAAATATTGTCATTAAGATAATACCAACACAACTATTAAAACATCCACCTCTTCCACCACTTTCTCTTGCAACATAACCAAGATACTCCAATCAATCCTTATCATTGACCAGAAGCCAAATATTCTAAGGGTTTGCTTTAGACCTCAACTTTAGATGCCCAAGTATACACCTACCAAATAACTTCTGCTATTGCTTGCTACATGGAGAATTAAGAAGAGAGTCTACAGACAAAGGATGAGGAGCATGATGAAAAAGTGGAAAATATAAGACCATGGCTCCATGTGAGTTGTCAAATAATTGTACTGACAGAGCAATTTCAAAAATATTGGAGAAGAGGTAAGGTTTCCAGGACAACTTTCTTCTACGTTGGAAACTCCTCAGTATGATATACTTAGGCATCTATGTTTTCTAGCCTTCAAACATAATAAACTTATAAATCTGTATTTTCTAGAATTTGGGAAAAATTCACCTGCCCTCCAGGTGAGAAAACAGAAAACCTTTGTCTGTGAAAGACAAGGAGTTAGGTAAATCTAGAGATAAGACAGATTAAATCGATTCCACTGAAACAGAGATATATAATTTCTCTCCTGAGAATACCAAAGATTGACAAAATAAACAAAGAAATAACATGTTTTTTAACTTGTGAAATGTGACAGTCAATGGCATATGGCAAAACAAAATACAAGAAAATAATGTTACAAGTTTTTCAATGTTAGTAGCTAAGGAGGAAGGGGAAGGCATGTCTCTTCTTTTTAAAATAAAGGATTTCAAAAAAGTCATTTTCTAAAGTCTTTTTGTAAGATAGCACTTCTTATTTTCAGGACAGGCAGTAATCTAGTTTGGGAATAACAGTGTTCATCTCTAGTCATAGCCATTAGACTAGGAACATATACAGGCCACAAGGAAGCCAATGAGGATCATACATGGAGAATTTTACAGAGCTCATGATCTGTTTGACCTATATGTTTCCACAATGCTCTGAGGAAATCAATAACAAATAATAAACTGAGAAATAACACGTGAAACATAAAATGGACAAAATGCCAATATTATCAACACACAGAGAGTATATGAACACGCAGTCCACACAAGGCAAATTATAAATGGCTGATGCACTACAAAAATAATGGGCAGTAATAAAAAATACAAGATAAACACATAATTTATTTGGCCCTGTGAAACTGGGAAATATAAACAAGAATCAAAATCCCTAATGTTGGCAAAGGAAATGAGTCATTCCATAAAATTTGATGGAAGTACAATTTTGGTACAATTTTGTTGTTTTGTCTTATGGGAAGACAATTTTGAAACAATTTATTAAGAATTAAAAAACACAGAATTAAAAAATGAAATAGGAAATGAACACTAGTTAATATATTGCTTATTGTAAAAAGGCTTACAATTGCATTATTCTTGACTAACAATTCTAGTCTTAGAAAACTCAATTCTATTCCTAGAAAAAGATAGATGTGTACAACTACTCATATCATAACAACTCACATAAAAGATTTAACTAGACCCAACCCGCATCTCCAACAATAGGGTTCTGGTTAAGTAATTTAAGTTTACACAACTGAACATGTTTCAGAATTAGATAGCAGAACATAATATACTGGCATTTATCATGTTAAAACAAAAGCATTTTAAAGAGAGAATATGGTGTAATATAAGTTCAATATAAATGATTAAATGCATTAGCGGAAGTACATAGTTTTTACTTGGCCTTTTCTTTTGTATTCACAGATTTTATTGTACTGTATATGCATAACACATATACAAAAAAGTGTATACATCATGTATACGTAGTTTGATGCATTTTCAGAAAATAAAACAAATGTATGTAACTAGAACACAGGTCAAGAAACAATATTACCAGTATCCCAGAATTCCTCTTTTTTCCTGTTTTAGTCAGTAATATGTATCCCAAGAGCAATTATTATTACAACTTCTAAAGGCATTGAGTGGTTTATTTTGAATCTTAAAGTTATAAGTCATAGTAAACAAAATTATGTAAAATATACTCTTTCATGTCTATCTTCTTTCATGCAATATTGTGTTTAAACTGTGTCCAAATTATTATGTTTGGCTGTAGTTTGTTCTTTCTCATTGCTGCAAATATCCAATCCTGCGTACATACTATAATTTATGCATTCTATTGTTGGTAGAGATTTGTGCAGTTCTCACTTTGGGGTATAATAAGTACCACTCCCATAAATATTATAGAATGTGTTTTTGTGAACATACATACTCACTTGTTGGTTATATGCCTGGTGATGGATCTGACATAAAGTACAACAACATTGAGTTTTAATAAAACAGTTCTTGAAAATGGTTTTACCTATTTGTCCACTATCAGACTAGGACAATTCCATGTGCTGTGCATTTGTCTCAACATTTGAATGTTTTCTATTGTTTTTATTAGTCATTCTAGTTATGTGGTATTGCAGTTTGAGTGTAATTTGCATTTCCCTAGTGACTAGTATGCATTAATTTATAACTAAAACACTAAAATTCTTTTCTTTTTGAGGCTATCCCTATATCACCCTTCTTTAGACACAATTAAATTAATCCACAATAGTGCATTGGAAAAAAAATGTAATTTAGAAGAGTCATGTGGTTTGTTAAAATATATACCTAGTTTGAGAGACAGATTTGGGGTGTAATTCTCTTTCCGAAATTTAGGAGGCTAAGACCATAAACAAATTGTACAAAGTTTCTAAATCTCTACTTCTCATCCTCAAATGCTTTCCATGGGTTACTAGGAGCTAGTTTACATAAAATACGCAATGGGTACTCAATGTATATTAGATTCCTCTCTTCTCACAATTAACCACAATTGATGGAAATTTGTGGAAATCTCAGGTCTTGGAGAACAAGTCCTCTTAGAAGCAGTTTTCAGACATCTGCCCTTCTACTTCTGCTTTATAAGTATTTTCCTAGTTTTCTTTTCCAATCATGTTGGCTTCTTGATTTCCCCTACTTCACACCTGAAACATCGGCACCCCTGGGTTCTGAGCCCGCCTTTGTCTCCCCTCAAACCCTCTGCATGTTTTTATCCTGTTTAAGTGTCTTACACAGCACTGTGGCAATGGGGACTGCACAATTTTTATCTCTTAGACATTTATAAAAGCCACCTGAGTAATGTCAATTTAGATAGCTCACAGACATAAAGTAACATGTCCTCAAAGTAAAATGCATGGCTTCCCTCCCCTGTCAAACTGGCTTCCCACATGCTAAGTATCTTGGATCAGCCACTCTTGCATCTTCATTGGTTAAATCTTAATCAAATCACCATCACCATTGCTCAGAAACCAAGACAGCCTCCTAAACCTCTCGCTGGTACTGTAGTCCTTTGTGCCTGCTGCTTTGCATCTATCCTCCATTGGTTGTCATGCAATCATTTAGAAACAGAAAGCAGATTAGACTGCTCCATTCAAAGTCTTAAGGTGATTCCCATGACTCTCAATGTAGCACCTTCTGCTACAATTCCTCTCATCACCTTGGTTATTTCCTTTATAGGTCTTATCAGTACAGGCATTTGTTAAGTGAACAGGAGCTCAGAAACTAAACTAATACAGTTATTTTGGAAGAGGAGGTCCTGCTCACATAGAATATATTGCTAATTATATGAATGTAAACGTCATTACAAAATTGTTACTCCAGATCTCCTAAAAGGAAGAATATTGAAGATTGTCTGGTAGAGAGTATAATCCTAGGTAGGCTGAATCTGACAAAATTATTTAACTCAATTCAAATGCTTTTTTATTGCATTTATTGAGATAACTGTATTGTTTCTTGTAATAGATGGTGAATTTCACTCCATTCCTATGAGTAAACCATAGTTTATCACGACACTTTGTCCTGTTAAGCATTGCTGGATTCAGTTTTCTAATATGTGCGGGCCATTTTTTGATCTACACTTACAAAGTATAGAGACCTTTAATTTTCTTTCTTATAATATTCTTGAAGTATTTGGTATCAGGGCTTCCTGTCAGTCTATGAGTTCCAGTTCTTCCACGTATTTACCAATACTTGTTATTGTCTATTTTTTATTATTGTTATCCCAGTGGTAGTTTTTGATCTGTATTTCTCCAAAGTCTAATAATGTTAAGCCTATTTTTATGTGCTTACTGGCAATTTACAATATACTTCTTAGAGAAATACCTGTGAATAGTCTTTATCCAATTTTATTTGTCTTTTTATTGTTGAATTTACTTATAAAATTTAAAGATAAATTGACAAGTATTTCTTTTTTCTCTACCCTCTAATATGTATAAAAATAAATTACTTTTTCTTTAAGTGCCTTCTAGAATATATCAGGTAAACCCTCCAAGTTAAGAAAGTAATTTTGTCTGCTTTTGCTTGTGAGGTTAATTAGGAATTCAATTTCTTTTAAAGATTTAGCACTATTCTAATTAGTTCTTTTAGTCATTTTTGATTATCTGAATCTAAAAATTTATCCATTTAATCCAAGTCATCAAATTTATTGGTACATTGCATTTTACAAGGTGTTCTTCTAGTATCTGTACAATCTGAAGTGTGTCCTTTTTTAATCCCTGGTTTAGATAACTTGTGTTTCATCCTATTTTAAAATTAAGATTTGTAGGGTTTCGTCAATCTGAGTGACTGATTGCAAGCAATCAGATTTTAGATTTGTTGATTTCTCTAGTAGTTATTTACTGTTCCATTGACTTATTGACTTATGTTTACTCTTTACTTCCTTTGGTGCACACTGGCTTTAATTTACTCTTCTTTTTGAGTTTATAAATTAAAAATTTAGAAAAATTTCAAAACAGTTTTTTTCTTTATAAATGTAAATGTTTAATACTATACTTTTTCAAATTTAGAGATTTAATGCCAATTCTACTCCAATTCTTTAATAAAATTGAGAGGGAAGCAGTATTCCCTAACTCATTACTGGAGACAAGTATTACCTTGATATCAAAACCAGAGAACCTTTCACCCCCAGAAAAAGGAACTTCAGGCCAATCTCTCTAATGAATATAGATGCAAAAATCCTCAATAAAATACTAGCAAACAGAATGCAGCAAATCATCAAGAAGGTTATACACCATGACAAAGTGGGATTCATCCCAGGAATGAAAGGATATTTCAACCTAATCAATATGTATGACACACCATATCAACAGAGCCAAAGACAAGAATCACATCATCATCACAACAGACGCAGGAAAAGCTTTTGACAAGTCCAACACTCATTCATGATAAAAACCCTACAAAAAATCAGAATAGACGGCCTTCATCTGAATCTGATAAAAGCCATCTATGAGAAACCCACAACCAATATCATACTAAATGGACAAAAACTGAAAACTAGCTCTCTAAAATTAGGAACAAGAAAAGGATGTTCACTGTCATCTGTCTTATTTAATATAGTTCTGGAAACAATAGCCAGAGCAATTAGACAAAGGAGAGAAATAAAAGAAATGAGGATAGAAAATGAATAAATTTAATTATCATGATTTGCAGACGATGTGATTTTCTACATAGAAGACCCCCAAAATTACACCAAAATACTTCTAGACTTAATCACCAAATTCAGTTGTATAGCTGGATATAAAGTCAATACTCAAAAATCAATAGCATTGGCTCAGAGATGTAGCTCAGTGCCACAGTGCCTGACTGGCAAGCACAAGGTCATGAGTTCAATTCCTGGGACAAAAATAAAATAAAACAAGAGCATTCCTCTATACAAACAACAAAATCACATGGTAACAATTTAGGGACATCAGGCTCTTCACGATAGCATCCAAAAGTAAAATGAAATACGTAGGAATCCATCTAACAAGGTAAATGTTTTATATATATATGTATATATATATACATATATATATACATATATATATACATATATATATACACATATATATGTGTATTATATATATATGTATATATATGTATTATATATGTATATATATGTATATATATGTATTATATATATGTATATATATATATATATATATATATATATATATATAATCACAGTATTCTGGAATAAAGAGAATATCAGAAAATGGAAAGATACCCCTTGATCATGGATAGGAAGAACCAACATAGTGAAAATGTCCATAATCCCAAAATTATTATACAGATTTTATGCAATCCCGATCAAAATGCCATTAGTATACCTCAAAGAAATAGACAAAACATTGCTAAATTCATTTGGAACCAAAAGAAACCTAGAATAGCAAAAGTAATTCTGGGCAATAAAGGCAAGTCAGGAGGCACCACAATCCCTGACTAGATATTATACTACAAAGCTATCAGGATAAAATCACGTATCAGTGGAACTGATTAGAAGATGAAGACACAATAAACACACTCAGCTGCCTTATCTTTGACAAAGGGGTCAGATATGTTCACTAGAAGAAAGATAGCCCTTTTAATAAATGGGGCTGGAGAAATTGGCTCTCTATATGTTGAAGACTAAAAGT
Source organism: Cavia porcellus (assembly GCF_034190915.1). NCBI lineage: Eukaryota > Metazoa > Chordata > Mammalia > Rodentia > Caviidae > Cavia > Cavia porcellus. The sequence continues at coordinate 13,850,136 of NW_026947502.1, read as the reverse complement.
TGACCCAAATCTATCACCAAACAGATGAAAGTCCAAATGGATGAAAGATCAAAATATTAAAAAATAAACACTAAATCTACTGGAATAGAAAGTAAGTATAAATCTTGAAGATGTAGATATAGGCAGAGTTCAGGATCAAAACCCAAACTGCCTGAGAAATACTTCAAAGAATCAACAACTGGGATCTCATCTTGGTAAAAATCATTTGAACATCAAAAAAAAAAATCACCAACAGAGTGAAGATAATCCACAGAGTGGGAAAAAACTTTAACCTATTGTCCCTTCAGACAAAGGGGTTTTATTTAGAACATATAAAGAACTGAAAAAGACCAGACTCCTCAAATTCAAAGACCCAATCCAAAAGTGGACATTTGTAATGACTATGCACATCTCAGATGAAGAAATACAAATGACAAATAAACACATGAAAAAATGGTCACCATCACTGGTCATTCAAGAGATGCAAATTAAAACAATACTGAGATTCCATCTCATTCCAGAAAGAAAGGCTATTATCAAAAAAATCCACTAATTACAAATGCTGGCGGGGATGTGCAGTAAAAGGAACCCTTTTCCACTGTTGGTGGGAATGTAGGATGGTACAACCTCTGTGGAAATTGGTGCAGAGACTCCTCAAAAAAAATTGGATTAGAGTTCTAATTCAACCCAGCTACTCCCCTTCTGAAAATCTTCCCAGAAGAGTGAAAATCATCATGCTACGGTGATATGTGCGCCCATGTTTATAGTAGCACAATTTTTAATAGCTAAATATTGGAAACAACCCAAATGCCCATCAATTGAGGAAGGAATAAAAAAGATTTGGTATTTTTGTACATTGGAGTACTACTCGGCCATAAAGAAGGATATATTGGAGACATTTATAGGTAAATGGGATACAACTTCAGACCACAACTACTAGCACTCTGACTTTGTGAATTTTCCTTTTCTGAACATTTCATATAAATACAGTGATAATGACATGTGACATTTTATGTTTGGTCTATTTTGCTTAGAATAATGATTTTAAGATTCAATAATGTCTAAGTAGCTTATTTCTCTTCATAACTGAAGAGAAATATTATAAATATATAAATATATTGTGTAAATATAACAGCTTCTATTCATTAATTCATCAGTTGACAGATATTCGGGTTTTTTCCACTTCTAGCAGTTGCAAATACTGCTACTGTGAACGTTAGGTACAAGATTCTGAGTTCTTGTGTAAAGGTTTTCAATTCTTCTGGTATAAAACCAAGAGTGGATTTCATCTGTCATGTGGTGATTGTGTACTCAACTTCTTGAGGATGGCTGAATTATTTTGCAGTGCTGTACCATGTAACACATTCATCAGTGTGTGAGAGTTCCAATTTGTCTATATCTTCAGAAACACGTGCTGTTACCTGTCTTTTTTTATTATAGACATCTAGTTTCAGTTTTAATTTGTATTTCCACAAAAGCAATGATCTTATGTTTTTATGTGCTTAATGGCTATTTGTATATACTACTTATGGCTAAATATCTATGCATATTCTCTGTATGCTTTTATTTGTCTTTTATCCTTGAGTTGTAAAACTTCTTTAAATAATCTGAATAGTGGTCAATGACAATATATATGATTTTCAAATACAATATTTTCTTTTGTTCTTTCATAATAGTTGCTATTGAATCACAATAGTATTGGATTTTTGCAAGGATTTTTATTAGTACACCCTTGCAGCGTAAGATGTTTACAATTGTCTTAGGGTGTAGGTATTTATGCTTACCATATTTTGTTTTTTATTCCTCTTGATTGCTCTGGCTGATGTTTGGAGTATTATGTTGAGCGGGAGTGCTTCTAGTGGACATCTTTGTCTTGTTCTTGATTTTAGAGAGAAAAGTTTCAGATTTTTTTCCCCATTTAAAATGATATGCATGTCAGTTTGTTATAAATGGCTTTTATCAGATGGTGATAAGATTCTTTTATATCTATTTTCTTCAGTAATTTTTATCATGAGTGTTGAATTTGTCAAAAGCTTTTTCTGCAGCTATAATGTCCTTGCTTCTATTTATGCAGTGTACCACATTTATTGATTTGTATATATTTAACTCTCCTTGCATCCCTGGAATGAAACCCACTTGGTCATGATGTATGATCCTTTTGATGGTTTGTTGAATTCTGTTTACCAATATCTCACAGAGGATTTTTGCATCTATGTTTATTATACAGATTGGCCTGTGACTTTCTTTCTCAGCTGGATCTTAGCCTCGCTTTGGGATCAGAGTGATGCTGGCTTTCAGAAATGTGTTTGGAAGCACTCATTTCCTTTCAGTTTCATTAAAGGGTGCAAGGACTATTGAAATTATAACTTCCCTACTTCAATAGCAACGATTATATTATAATTCTCCTTGTGAATTCAACAGTGAGTCCATCAGGTCTTTTCTTGGTTGGTAGATATTTTAAAAAATTACTGCCTCAGCCTCATTGTTTGTTATTGAATTATTCAGAATTTTTATGTCTTCTTGGTCCAGTTTTGGTAATTCATATCAGTCTAGGAATATGTCAGTTTCTTTGAGGTTTTTCAGGTACAATTTTTTATAGTAGTTGCTATTTTCTGGATTTGAGTGTTGCTGATTGTGATTTAACCATTTTTATTTCTAGTTGCATTGCTGTGAAAGGTTTTTTCTCTCTTAAGTTTGGCTAAGTGCTTGTATCACTTATTCTTTCAAAGAGAACCAGCTCTTTGATTTGTTGAGTGTTGTTTGCTTTTAGAACTAGAAATGCTTTTAATTCAAGCTCTCTTAGCCTTTAAAGTTGTCCTGAGAATTCTGTAATCCAAATGGGTTTACTTTTATGGTGATTTTTTTTTTTTTACCTTTTCCCAACAGATTTTAAGATTCTGTCCCTTCGTTGGACATTGACCGAGATGTGTCGTGGGGAACTTTATTCACACATAAGTTGAAGTCATTCTCATACTTGGAAGGTTTTCTATTATGATTTCTGTAAACAAATGTTTTATTCCATGTGAATAAGAAGTCTTGTAATTTCTAATTCCACTGAGCCTTGGTTACTTTTCTTAGCATCTTCTAGAGGCTGTTGGATAAATTATTCTTGTTCATGCATCATCTTACAGTCTTCTCTGAGTGACTTGTCAAGATTTATTATTTTGTCCTAGATTTCAGAAGCCTTTTCTTCACATTGGTCACTTGTGTAATTTATGAATTCTATACAATTTATTTGCAGTATTTCTGTCTGACACTTTTTCGTGGAGTCTATTTCTTTGCTACATTTGTCATTTGTGCTTTGAACTGTTTTTGTCAGCTCGCTCTATGTTTTATTTCTCTCATATCCACAGTGAACAGTTTGTGTGATAGTTTCATTATCTTTTGGGCCATGTCTGCCTTGAAATCTCCATGTCTCTTTACCTCTTTTTAATCATCTCATAATACTCTGTAACTTGGGGGTTCCTTTCCATTGGTGTCCCCTGGATCATCTGCCTTAGGAGAGCTGTGAGCACTTAGGGGCTCTTCACTGTCTTGTTTTTCCATCTACATATATTTGGTTCTGGAGGGCTCAAATCAAGTCGAGTGAGGAGAGATTATAGCTCACATGAAGATGTTTCTAGTTTCCTTCCAGTGATCTGTTTGTGGCTGTATTTGTCCAGAGATCCCAATAGTCTTCACTGCTTTAGCTACTGAATTCAAATCATTTGAACCAGGTCACTGTATTTTTAGTGAATCTTTTCTGAGCCTTTCCAACACACTTTTTCTTCTAGTTGGCTATGCTAGAATTTCCCCCACATTTTGCATTTTGAAGTCACATTTGTCTATTATTTTCTTCTGTTGCTTGTGTGTTATGTGTCTTATTTTAGAAGCGTTGCTTAGCCTAAATTAAGAAAAAGATTTATACCTATGCTTTCTTTTAAGAGTTCTATAGTTTTAGCTCTTGGATTTAGATCTACCTGCCATGAATTAATCTTTAATAGGAGGCGAAGTACAGGTACGCGTTCATTTTTGTTTGAATGGATGGGGCTCAGAACTGGGCGTTAAAGAGACTCTTCCCCATTTGTCTTTGCATCCATATAAAAATCAATTGATCATTAATATGAAGTTTTGTTTTTGTACTAAAAATTCCATTTCTTTATTCTCTTTTCCATCCCTTGAATAGTACTGCATGGTCTCAGGTACTGTTAACTCATGTTTGAAAATAAAGGCAAATTACCATCATGATTGTAAACAGTGAATTTAATTTTATCCTGTTTTCAAGGCTGTTTGACTACTCTGGATTCCTTGCATTTCCACATGAATTTTCAGATTGGCTCTTGTCAATTTTTTCAAAGTGCATCAAATTTTCATAGAGACTATTGAATTCTGACAAATTTAAAGAATAGTGCCATTTTAAAAACATTAACTTTTCTTTTTTTATCAGTACCAGGGATCGAACTCATGACTGCCAGCTTGCAAGGCAGGCGCTTATGCCGCTGAGCTAAATCTTCAGCCAACATTAACTTTTCAACTGGGCAGGGAGGGAGGTTTCCCAAATTTTAGCCCACTTTGGACTCAGCAAGGTCTCCAAATAAAAACTAAGAAAGAAAGAAAGAAAGGTTTTGTGGCTGTGTATCTGTGTCTGAAGGCCCTGGTGCTGGTCAGTACCATAATTTAAAAAAAATATATATTTCCAAAACGTGACCATGATCTATCTTCTCATTTATTTAGCTCTGCAACTTTTTCCCACAATGTTATGCCATTTTAAACGTACCAGTCTTTTACCTCGTAGGTAAAATGTTTACTTAACCATTTGATTTTTGATACTTTGTAAATGGAATTGTTTTCTTAATGCTTAAAGACTTTTGAATTTTGATGCATACTTTATTATAGTTGGGTTTCTTGTAGTAATCTTACAGCATTGTAAAGTTGTTCAGAGCTACCCTCCTCTTTCCCCCAAGCATGCTTCTTTTACAGTGTAGTTGGAGCTCCTGCAGTGCAACTACAGAGAAGATTGTCTCTGCTCCTCCCCTTCTCTCTCTCATCTCGGTCGCTCTCTACATTTTCCATTTCCTACTCGGTACCTCATGTTAAAAATACTTTTCTCATGTATCTTTTAAATTCTTGATTTATTGTATTTCAAAATTATATTTTTAGGAGTTTCTTCAAGGGTTACAATTAACAACCTAGTTCATAAAAATCAAATTTTAATACAAATTTTTGATTGCATGTAAATATACTGCTCAATATCTTCTTCCTTTACGTTGTTACTGTTACATGAATTCAATTTATATATCTGTGTGCCCCCAAATACATATTTTATTTTGATGTTGTTTTGTGAAATTGTCTTTTAAATCATACTGAAAAAATGAGATATAAATAAAAAATTCTTTTGTATTATATTTATTTTCTGGTGTAGCTATCTTTACTGGTAACATTTTGTTGGTAATATTTATTTTATTGTGGGTAAATATTACTGTCTAATATACTTTCCTTTAAATCTGAAGAACTGTGTTTGAACAGTAAGTCTACTAATAATGAATTCTCCCAGATTTTATTTATCCTGTAATGTCATTTCTCTTTTAATTTTTAAACACAATTTTTCTGGATATGGAATTCTTAAATGACAGCCTTTTTCTTTCATGATCTTTTAAAATATCCAATTGTTTTCTTGCTTCTGTGGCTTCTGACAAAGGAATCTGCTGTTAATCTTACTGAAAATTCTTTGTATCAGATGTTGCTTCTCTTTAAGATTCTCTCACTGTCTTGATCTTTGTATAGTTTAATTATAACGTGTTTTGGGTTTTGATGAGACTCTCTTGATGTATTATCTGGAAGGTATATTTTCTTCCCTATACTGCTTGATTCTGATAAACTTCTTGAATACACAGATTAACATTTTAAAACCAAATTTAAGAATTTTTTTGCTATAATTAATTCAAATATTCTTTCTGACATGGTATTATTCTATTTTTTTGTTACTAATAAAACATTATTACAGACTTGGTAAGTTATTGTCTTAACTTTTTTGTCACTGAGGCACAATATCTGGTACTTGCCACTTAAAGAAGGAGACGTTGATTCTGGCTCATGATTAAAATTTATGGTCAGCAGACTAAAGCAGAAACAGGATGGCAGAGAGATAACATGAAGGAAAAGGTGCTCAACTCACAGCAGCCAAGGAGCAGAGAAAAGTGGGGAGCCAGGGAGAAAGACATGCTTTCCCAGATCATGCTCCCTTCCACTGGTCCCTTCTGACCAGGCTCCACCCACTAACGACACAGTTAGCTGTGAACTCGCTAGTGGATTAGGGCACCAGTGAGTGTGGCACCTCGTGATCCAATCACCTTTCAAAAGCCACATTTTATGAACAGGGGAAGCTTTTGAGGGACATTCTAGATCTAAAATATAACCATTTTTTTTTAAAAAAGCTGTTTATCTTGGTTCACAGTTCTGTTCCAAGGCCAAGGTGCTATATCTGGTGATAGGCTTCTTTTAGGGCAAATTCTGAGTTGACGCAGTAAATGACATAGCAAAGAAAAGAGCATATGATGTCTGTCTGTCTGTTTCTCTGTCTCTCTTTCTCTCTGTGTGTCTCACCTTGTAAAACCTCCACTGTTCAGTCATAGGCGATTAAGTCTTATGATCTTATTGAAGCCTACTTATCTTCCAAAAGCCTAACCACTAAACATCATAGATTATGTTTTTGCTCACTTGCTATCCCACAATAGGAAGTAATCTCTAATAAAAATTTTTTGAGAACACAAGTCATATTCAAACCATGTTTGTGATTTTCTATGTTTTCTTTCTTGTGGAATCCCAACTCACATTTTTTTGTTTGGTATATTTGATATATTTGTCATCATTTTCTGACAGTCTGTTTATTTCTTCTCATTACTTACCCTTTCTGCTGCTCAGACAACATAATCTGAATTGAGCTAAATTCAAATTCACTGTTATTTTCTTTTACCTGCCCAAATTAGGCATTGAGTTCTCTAGCCAACTTTTCATTTCAGGTATTATACTTTCCACTCTAGCAGTCAGACTACATAATTTTTTATTAAGTTCTGTCTCTGTGCTAATACTCTCTATTAGTGCCATTGTTCCCTTACTTTATTTTGGTTATTTAAATGTGGCACCCTTTCTTCTTTACAGTATGTTTAAAATATTCAAGTTAAAGTCTTTATAGTAAATCCAACGTCTGAGTTTTTTTTTCAGACAGTTTCTATTGATTTTCTAGTATCTATTAATGGGCCATGATTTCTTGTTTCTTAACATGTCCCATAATTTTTAGTTGCAAACTAGACATTTCATTTTATCATAGTGCTAGAGATCAAATTTAGGGCTTTTCACATGCTAGACAAATTGTCTACCACTAAATTACAGCCCGGACTTGAAAACTTGACATTTAAAGTAATTCAATGAGTCAATTTTGAAAATTGAATTCTTCCCACTCAGGATTTGTTGTTCCTGTTGTTAACTTCATGATTTAAAAACTAATTCAATAAAAGCACTGTTGTGGACAACTACTCATGTCACTGCCCATATAGTGGATAATTGGATAATTGGATAAATATTTCCTTAATTAGAATAAAGGCAATTTTATGTATGTGTTGATCATGCCTTCAACAACCAGCCAGCAGCTGACAAAGTGCCTTAATTTTCATTTCTCACTTGTATAGAACTTCAAGTTCAGTCTAAATACTAAACTAATTTATAGATTCAATGTGATTCCCATCAAACTACCAATGATTTTTCATGATAAAAGTAGAAAACGCAACCCTAAAATTCACATGAAACTACTAAAGACCCAGAATTTTTAAAGCATTTCTGAACAAAACAAAATAAAAAAAAATTATGTAGGCATCACAATACTTGTCTTCAAAACATATTACAAAGCTACAGTAAGTCAGTAACTAAATCAGCATGACATACTGGCATAAAAACAAACATAGACCAATGAAACAGAATAAAAGAACTCAGAAATTATTCTACATTCATACAGGTGAGGGATTGTTTTAAAAAGGTGCCAACAACATTCAGTGGATAAACAAATAGTATTGAAAAAACTGAATATGCATACATAGAAGAATGAAACTGAATTTGTGCTTCCCATTATGTACAAAAACCAACTCAAAATGGGTCAAAGACTTAAATGTTAACAATGCAATTGTAAGAAAACAGGGAAAACACTTCAAGACATTGATGTAGGCAACAATTTTTTTATACAGAATCCTAAGAATAGGGAACTAAAGAACAAGTAAATGGCATTATATCAAGTTAAACAATTTCAGTACAGCAATAGAAATAACAGCATTAAGAGAAAACCTATAGAACTGGTGAAATATTTGGAAACATTTCAAATACTCAACAACACATTTCTATCCTGAATGCACTAGAAACTCAAAAAACTGAACACCAAGATAAACAAACATATAAAAAACCAACAGTCCAATTTAAAAATTGTTCAAAAACCAAAAGGTATATTCACAAGGGAAGGTATAAAAATGGATAATGCTCAATTTCAGTAATCATCAGAGAAATACAAATCAAAATCATAAGGAAGTATCATTTTACCTCTATGAGAATGGCCATTATAAAAGAAGAAAAAATAAATGCTGGTAAAGATGGGAAAAAAGGAAACTTTTTTATAGTACAGGTATAAATGTAAAGTAGTACAGCTATTATGGAAAAAAGTATGGAAATTCCTCAAAAAACTAAAAATACAACTATCATATGATCCAGAAATTTTACTGCTTGGTACTATTCTAAAGGAGATGAAATTATTATACCAAAAAAGACTTACATTCCTATGTTTATTGTAGCAATATTCATTCATAGTAGTCAAAATATAGAATCAATCCAAATGTACTTAAGTGGATAAATATAAAGTGTGGTATATTTATACAATGAGATACTATTTAGCCATAAAAATAATGAAATTCTTCATTTGCAGTTACATGGATGGTGATTATATTACATGTAACAAGCCAAACATAGAGAGATAACCCCCACATGTCCTCACTCATTTATGGAAACCGACAAGTCTAACTTACAGAAAAATGAAATGCAATTGTAGTCATTAGAGACTGAGAAGCTCATAAAGGGGATGGAGAGAAATTCAATAGGAGACAAGAAAACAGAATGGATACATTCTCTGGATTCTCCTTAGGCACAGCAGGGTAACTATTGGTTTAAACAATCTGATACATTTCATAATGATTAGCAGAGAATGAAATTTCTAAGAAATAATGATGATTAATTGTTGAAGAGACAAAAACACCTATCACCCTGATTTGATGAGTGCACGATGCATATATGCACAAATCATGTACAAATATTATGTCTAAGAAACAACAATATAGTGTTAAAAGAATTTGGGTCCTTTGCTGGTGTCTCTAGAACACATAAAATCCTGATAATGCACATAGATTTCTAGATTACAAGAAACATGTCAGACCTTTTCAAAGTTCTTATTGACATCTCATTTTCCAAATTTTCTTCTCCTGCTTTGTGCATCCTCTGTTGTCTACTCCACCTGTTATCCACTCTCAGGGAGTTAGAAGGTTTAACAATGCCTCTAGAGTCAGACCTTGCTACTCTTCTACTTTGAAACTTGGCAAATTTTGTGCCTGATGCATTTTGAAAAGAAACGTTTGCCCCATAATCATTTGTTTACTACTGGACCTGCAACATCTGTCAGTGTTGATTATCTTGTGACTCAGTAACGTTTCCAACTGAAACAGTCTGATGTTCATTGTTCTTGGTACTTGCTGCAGCTCCTGGAGCCAATTCACAAGCCAGTTCCTGGAGCCGCTTTCAACAAATGTCCCCAGGAAAAGGACTCTTCACACAGCAAGTAGTTGGTCCTGGTAAAGAAAGATAATCTCCTAGATAAGGTCTATTAAGGAATCATAAGACACTAAAGACAATTCTTCGGGAATGAGGGTGGGTTGGAAGAGGTTCCAGCTCCATTCTGTGTCCTTCAGTCAGACTACTGGTTTTCCTTGAATGTGGGATGGTGGTTTCCATGGTTCCTGAACTACCAAAGCATTGAGTGCGCCAGTATGGTACAGAAACAAGGCAACTTAATGTGCTGTAATGCTCTCTGTCGAGATGCAATTTTTAAAAACTGCTCTCTAGATTGCTGTAACAATTTAATTTCTAGGCTTCTAAAAGTTGACTTTAACAACCTTTGCCAAATTTTTGTGTGTAGGGGAGATAAGTTATGAAAGTCTTTTGCCAAAAGTTTCCCAAAGTATTATAATTATGATTACTATTACTATTGAGATTGGGGTCTCTATAAGCTGCCCACGCTGGTCTCAAATTCCTGAGTTCAAGTCATCCTCCCATTTCTATCTACCAAACGCTTACTCTGTAGACACAGGTGACCACACTGACTAACTTTTGGAAGTCTAATTTAATACTCTCTCTAAACCCATGAAGCACAATAAGTGATGATCATTTTACAAATTATTAAGCTAATATTTGAGATTAAGTGGCCTGTTCTGACAGTTAGTAAAGTGATGGGGTTCAAAATCTGGTTTACTCAACTTTCAAGCTTGTACCCAACACCAAATTATTAACAGATGTAAGATGACAGAAAACAAATGTCTTAAACCTTGCTCATCTTCTCCTGGAATCACACCTCAGGAAATGTAGTAAATTACTCTATTACTTCTCTTCCTAAATTGGAGGAATCTGAAGATTCCATATACAAGAATATCACTATCTTGGAAAACTGATGCTATCTACATAAGGAGCAGTAAACTAGAAGATGATATCTGATGGCACCCCTAGAAAACTGCCCGGAAAGCCTAAACTACTTTGCCCTTCTTGGAGGAGTTTCTCTTACATGTAAGAAGGATGTCGCTTTTGTGGCTGAGTTTCCTAGTAAAGTTTTTAGCCTACATGCCTGTCGAATCACTCAGGGGCCATTTTGTGCCAAATTTGTGCCATTTGCCCTCTTCCATCTCCACGATTAGATGAAAACAAGAGCCAGTACTATGCCAATTTGAAGAATAACATTCAGCCTCCAGAAGGATTGTTTTGTTACTTCTGTCACCAGAGAATGTGGAAATATGGAGCTCCATTTTTCAAGTGAGCCATGGAAATAGAACTAACAAGCTGTCCCAGATTTACTCATATGAAAACAATAACACATTCTGTGACTTGGAGGTCTGGAGGTTTATGTTGGCACCAACTGGAATGCTAATGTGCAAAGAATCTGGTCTCTCCTCTCAACACTAACAAACACCAGTCATTTCCTACTGATTGGTTTTAACCTAACAAGCATTTTCTTGAGCCCAAAAGAATATTTCGTTTTACAGTATTTAGATTATGTTGATTACTCACTTAAGAGCCCTAAGTTGGTCAATGAAGAACAGATTGCTTCAACTTGTTAGAGACCCTCTCCACCCACTTATAGCCACTACCATCATCACCACCCAGGATTAATACTCATAAAGAGTATAAGATATCATAGGAAACAAGATCTAGAGCTTTCTTAAATGCCTCATGAACTTTGAGCAACAAAAATTCCTTAGAGCATACAATGACGACTATACACATGCACTGCTATGTAACTGGCCTACTTGTAGAACTGCATTTTCATTGTGGGGCTTTGAGTTCATCCAAAGCTTATTTATAAATGAAAAATCCCCTTTGAATGGCAGATCTTGGTTCTGAATGGCAGATACCTGGTGTTTTGGCCTTATGTGTTATAGAATGTATCTCAGTTCAGGAACTCTGAACTTTTCGACAACTAATTTTAAATTTTGTCTGGTCTTCGACATTTGCTATGTATAGATGAAGCTGGGCCATCATTTCTGGAAGATCATAATCTTGTGAGGAGATTCCTACAGATGGCATGCAGTAATATGGACCAAACCCTAGGACCAAGATTGTTATGAAATGACACTGATTCTTCAGGATGTGTAGGCCTGCTACTTTACAAAGTGTTTTTTAAAGCCAATATATCTATTTCATAGTAGTATGCAAAAAGATATTAAAATAGACAGTAAATAGGTAAATTAAAATATGCAATTTATGGGCCATTTTAAGTATCAATGAATAAAATAAAGTTATAACTGAAAAAATACTCAAGCTTTCATTTTTATGTGCTGCCACACATTGACTATGCTTAAAAATACCGCTGTTTTCTTTGTAATTAATTTTCTTCAGTTCAACTTACGTTGTAGTCCACCACTGAAGGGGCAGTTCGTGTGATGTGTAGTAGGCTAGGCTAGGTGAGATTCTTAAGATTTTATTGTGCCATGAGGAGCGAAACAAACAGCTCAAATCTTTATATCCTAGAATGGATTCTGGTAATAGTACTGTAAAAAGGGTTCTACTAACACAGACTAAGGTTTGTGGTCCTTTGGAGCAGAGAGCAAATGAGGAAGGTGGCAGAGGAGGAATCAGAAGAAGCCTCTGGGAGAAGATCAGGGATCAGACTGGAAAGAAAAGTGGAAGGTCAAGCATTGTAAGAAAAAAATGACAAGATCTTCAAAGGCATTAAGCAGCATAATATAAAAGCATGACTGTGAACTTCGCAGCTGATGGTGATACGATATGTAATTAGGGAGATGATAATGGGCCTAAAGATGTTATAGAATGACTGGTCTCCAGAGGTCTTGTGTTTCCTGAAAATAAGTCTTTTCCAAGAAGCCAGGGGAAATTGTGTGAACCGAGCAGTGATACGATCAGGCTGTTTTAGATGGAAGCCTTGCTGCACCCAGGGGGATGAATTTAAGATAGAAACAGAAAAATGTGGGGTGCAATGTATTTGTTAGGGTGAGAGGTAGTAAAGGCCAGTGCTTTGGAAGAAGTGATTCCAGCACAGAGAAAAGGACTGGATCAAGGAAAATATCTAAGCCTGAACAATTAACACTTAGTAGTTGACCAGATATTGTGAGAAGGGAGAGCTAGAGAAAGGATGGAAAAATGAGGACCATGAACTAAGAGAGATTATAGAGAAGAAGTAACACTGAACCAGCAGGTGTACTGAGTGTGAGGTACAGAGGGACACATCTGCTAAGTTTCCGAGAATGGACTAAGGATAATTAAAATCACGTGAATCTCCCACGAGACATGTACAGAAAATTAGAATACTTGGTATTTTGCAATTACAAACATTTAGAATGTTATAACATGAAAGACTGACTTGCTTGAAAGGATAAGTGTCCACATATGCACGCATGTGTGCACACACACCCAAAACAAATTTATTTATCATTTCAGGGATCACAGAACTTGGTTGAAGCCTTCTATGAAAAGCAAGAATAGTGCCCTATGGCCAGAGGTAGAGAGTACTGGATTATAGTTTCTGGCTCAGAAATCAAGCTTCGTCTCCTCTAGATGGCCCTGGAAAGTTCACCTGATCTTGAAATAGGTAAAAAGAAATAAAGTTTAGTAATCACCATTCTTCCTCAGTTTTGGGGTTGACAGTAATTCTAGAAAATTGAGAACCACTAACCAGGAAAAACTGCCTCTCTTAGTCTAATTTTCTTGCCTTCCCATCACACTGCCAAGGGCTCAGCTCAGTTGATGATGCACAATGACAAATCCACCCTCCAATTACGTGCAATAATCAGGTGCTTTCTAAGTTCTTGCCTAACGTGTGCTTGGCATAGAACAATTTTTCCAAGGAAGTTTTATACCCTATAGTTCTACTGTAGTTTATGTCTTGCAATGTATGGGGGTGTGGCAGGTGCTAAGGCAGAGAAAAGATAGATGTGTCTCAGTTAAAGTATTTCAGGTCCTCTGCATGTCCAGCACAGGGTGAGAGAGCCAGAAGATCTGCCTCTGCCTGCTGTGCACCGCCACCAAAAGGTCATGTCCTACAGGCAGCCAGTGTGGGCAGAGAGAACAAGCAGATCCACCTTCACCTTCAGGGAGCTGCCACCAGAAGGCTCCTTCCTGCAGGCGGCCAGCAGGAGCAGGGACACACAGCCAGGTAAGCCCTGTGTAGCCACAGGCCACCATTGGAGGCCCTTGGTTCCCTCAGGCAGCCACCACCCACTCGCAGAATCAGACAAACACACCCCTGTGTGTCTTCCATTATTGTGGGAGTCCCAGTATGGACACACAGGCTGAGAGAAGCAGCTCCAATTGCACGCACTCCTGATCATCAGCGAAGCCACAGTATAGCTGCATAGGTCTGGAGAAGCCCACTCCATACCCTGCTATTTCCCTATAAATCTGGAATTGGAAAAATCCGGGTGCTTGTCCCATCCCCCTACATTGACTAGGGGAAGCCAACATGGAAAGTGCTTGGAGCCCCACAACCAGCTTGCTGGGAGGAACCCAGGAGAATGTCAAGACGAAGGAGCAAAAGGCAATCTCAGACCTTAGCCCACACAGAACAAGTCTGGGAGATAAAGTCATGGAAGAAAACAGAAGTCACACACCTGACTCTGAGAGGACAACAACTGAAGTAAGGAAACAATTTGCATGAGATTGTTAAAGTAGTCAAATCAGAAATAATGTCTCAGGTAAAAGAAGAAATCACGAACATACTGAAAGAATTGTTCAGCAGGTCTAAAGAAGACATCAACAATAAAGAGGAGCATAGGAAAATGATGGAAACCTTGAATGAATGTAGAAAGGAATAAATGCATGAAACAAATTCAAAGAGATACAGGAATTTAAAAATTCAATCGAAAGCTGGCAAAACCACTTGAAAGAGATTGAAGATAGACTTTCAAATCTTGAAGACAGGATTGCAGCTAGTGATCATGAAAGGAAAGATCTCTTAAAAATAACACAGAATCAGGAAATACAATGGCTGTAAGATGAGGAAAAGAAGCAAAATTTAAGTGATAGGTATCAAAGAAGAAGCAGGGGTCAACAAAATGGAATTAGAAGGATATTCACAGAAGTAATAGAAGAAAAGTTTCCAAACATAGGAAATGGATTTGGCATGCAGATAAGTGAGGCATATAGGACTCCAACTAGCCATAACCAAAGTAAATCTACATCCTGACATATAATAATCAAGATCCCAGAAATTCAGCACAAGAACAGAATATTAAAAGCTGTTAGAGAAAAGAAACAGATCACCTATAAAGGAAAACCAATCAGAATCACAGCAGACTTATCGACACAAACCATCAAGAAGAGTTTGGAGTAAAGTGTTTCAAACCCTGAAAGAAAACAACTTCCAACTCAGATTGATCTCACCAGCAAGACTATCTTTCAAAATTGATGGAAAAATAAGATACTTCCATGATAAAGAACAACTGAAGGAATTCATGACTACCAAACCAACCCTACAGAAAGTGCGAGAGGATATTCTAGAGAGAGATGAAGATGACCATGGTTCCAGGAACAGCAGCAGAGGAGGGTCACCAAACAAGACAGGCAATTGAATGAGGTAGAAAAGTGGAAGGTCAACAAAGGACAGCAGGGCAGAGACAAACCCATGTATGCTGGTTGTAACCATTAATGTAGACAGCCTCAAGTCAGCAATAAAAAGAAACACAGGGAGAGTGAATCAAGAAACAAGATCCACTGATATACTGCATAGAAGAAACATTTAACTGGAAAGGAAATTTATAGACTGAAAATCAAAGGAGAGAAAACAATTGTTCCATGTGACAGGAGATAAAAAAAAAAAAAAAAGCCAAGAGTAACTTGCCCATCAACCACAGAATGGTAAGAAAGATAGATTTTCATGCAGTGGAAACCTACCCAGCTATAAAATAGAATGATCTCAAGGCTACTGTAGGTAAATGGACACAGCCGGAGATCATGTTCATGGCAAAACAGGTTGAACTCACACGAGTGAACTCTAGTATAACAAACAGAAGGAGTTAATGGGATCCAAAATCAAAATAGCTAATGTAAGAGCAAAGGGGAGGAAATACCTGGGAGGGAAAAGTGGAAACTACTGTCAGTTTCTTATTGTCTTATCTTGAACTCTTGCATTGTTTACACAATGTTGTTGGGTTTGGCTTTGTTCTGTTAGATTTTATGCTGTCAGATGGTAGGGGCTATTTTGAATATAACAGGATATATTATGGTAATCATGGTTTCCTATTACATTGAAGTCTTATAATGCTTTCATTCATTTGATTGGTTTTATTCTGTTTGATTTTATTATGTATGATGGTATGAACAGCTATTTTGAAGAAAACAAGATATTATGGTAGTCATTGCTGATTTACTATCATCTTGTTTTGAAGTCCTACCAGGCTTTTGTTCTTCTGTTTTGATTGGTTCTATCCTGTTGTGTTTTGAGTTTATTATGTGTGATGGAATAGACACATTTTTTGAGGAAAATGAGGTATAATATTAGCCACTGTTCATTCCCTGTTACTCGATTTTGAAGTCCTGTAATACTTTCATTCTTTTGAATGGTTTTACACTATTTTGTTATGTTTGCTATTATTGTGTGAAGGTACGCTCAACTATTTCAAAGAAAAGAGACATTATGGTAGACATTGTTCTGTTAATGTCTGGTTGTGAAGTGCTGTGTTGCTTGCATTGTTCTGTTCCGATTTGCTTTATTCTCTTTAAAATAAAAAATAAAGTATTTCAGGATTTAGCTCTCATCAATGGCTAGCCCATTTTCTATCTATGTCTACTTTACTTTATATCCAAAGATCCACTAGAAACATATCCAAACAGCAGAAGAGTATAATATTTTACTATTTTTATTAAAATTTTGTAGTTTTGGAATCAAAAAGGGAGAGGTCAAGTTTCTTGGAGCTTTTGATTGATGAATCTTGATCTCTTTTGCTACTTTTGTTGGCGTCTATAGCCTTTGTTTTAAGAAAACACAGCTGTTTTAAATGTATATTAATATCCCTGAAAAACTCACCAGGATAAAGGGACTCAAGTTATCAAACACCTACCATAAATTAAGAATACACTATGTATAATTTCTTTAATATTCACAGAAAACTTAGTTTTTGAAAAAAAAGATGAGAAATGTTCACATCATCAAAAAAGCTCAATAACCCAGCACTGTTAGTTACCATTTTTTTTTAAATAAAAGAAAGAGAAAAGGAAAGGAAAGAAAGAATAAAGTAGGGGAAAGAATAGTCACTATTGAGCATTTATCTTGTACAGGCTTTGTGGTAACCACTCTCCAATCATGGGCATATTAACGCTCACTACCTCACCCTAGGATACAGATTTTTCCTACTGACCCCAGAGATGAAAATATAATTCCCAGAGGACGGCCTAGAGTCATGTGGCTTTCTGGTGGTAGTCTTGGAATGTGAAGAGAGAGATGATTGGTGCATGTGCACATCTGTGTGGGGTGGCTGAGATACTAGTGTGTTCTCAGATCCTCTTCTAAATCCAAAGGAGCGAATGTTACAAATCATGGAAAGCATCCATCATCCATCTACTGCTGTCTGCCTTTGAGCACATGTTTTTGCATTATTGACATGCTATGGACTTAAATGTGATCCTGAATTAGATATTGTCCTTTCCAGCAGTGGTTATAATTTGGAAAAAGTCACTACCATCCTGTCATTCCAGAGGTTCCCACACTAACAGCCAGCACATGGGAGATGGACGAACAGAAACAGGGAGCACAGTAGCCTTAACAAGCTGAATAAGGCAGATCATGCTCCTTTTCTGGCTCTCAAATTTCTATTAACTCCTGCTGGCAAGGAAATAATGTCCAAGATTCTCAGCAAAACACACCAGGTAGGGCTTTTGACCCACTGTCTCTTTTGACTCTCATTGCCTTCTTCTCCTCGTCTCTCCCTGCCTATGCACGGGTCACTCTGTTACACAATATTGCTGGGCAGCCTCCAAACGTGGGCTCGTTCCTTTGAAGGCTATAACGCATGCTGTTCCCTCTGCCTGGCATGCAAATTTGTGTAACTGGAGAGAACTGGGTTTTTTGGCACGCCATTCCTAGAGCAAGTTCCTTTCTCTCTGATAGTTCTTTATGTATCTGTTTGCTGTTATTTTTGTCTAACTCTGTAAATCTGGCACATTGCTTGGCATGCAATAGGAGCTAAGTGGATGTTGAGTAAAGGGATGCAGAATAAACATTACTGTGTTAACCAGGCACTTGTAATAGGCTTTACACAGAACCAAGCCAAAAGTAGAAGAATTACAATGTCAATTTCTATAATCTTCAGTTTAGTTTCATGAGATAGACTGAAAATAACTAAATTTGTGTACAAACATTTCATCTATTAAGTGTATTCTCGAGGGTAAGTTTTGCTGAAGGACTCACACCAGTGAAGTAGGCAGATTTCATTGTAGGTATTATTTATATTTTGTTTAGAGAAAGTGTCAGACAAATCAACAAAACAAGATATTCTTAGATTAAGAGAGAACTGTGAAAAAACTGAAGGAGAATAGAAAGATAAACTATGGTACTAAGAACGGAATTGTTTCACTTGAAAACTTTCATGTTGAATATTAACTACTAATATGGTGGTATTTGGAGATGGCAGCCTGTGAGAAGTAATTAGATTTAAACGAGATCCTTAGGTTGAGATTCCTATGATGGGACTAGTAACCTTAACAGAAGAGGCACCAAGAGCATGTTCAGTCTCCAAGACTCTACACGTATACACACAAAAGAGGACACAATGATTGCCACTTGCAGGAAAAGAAGAGGGCACATCCCAGAACCTGATTATATCAGATTTCCATTCCCTAAATAGGTGATAAAATAAATTGTTACTGTGTAATTTACATAGCCTGTGGTGTTTTGTTAAGATAGCCCATTTTAAAACACCATTGGAGGCTGCCAGTTTTGACTAGATGGTGGAGGAGGGTTGCTGTAAAGCTGATATGAGTGAAGATTTGACTGTTGAGAAATAAAGACAAAAGAAAATTGAGGAAAATGGAACAAATGCTTGAGCAGTATGGGTGTGTGAGGAAGGCTGTCCCTTTGTAAAATTATGACACAGTCAAGATGAGACATCAATTTCTTCCTCCTTGGTTCTCATGCCCCCAAATTCTGCTAATCACACCTCATGCCTAGGGATCCTGCCAGTCACTTTCTTTGCCTTTGGAGCCGTTCATGCGGTCCCATACTTCTCTGAAAGCCGTCTGAGTCTGAGATTTTCTTCACTGCCTTTCACCATTAAACCTTGCCTTTCATGCATCTCATTTCGCCCATAACTGATATCTGCTAATATACCTAACGGGGTACATTATCTCTTCCAGCTAACAGCTGCATTTCACAGGGACCTACTAGAAGCAATTTGCTTTCAATACATGGCAAATATGATGGGAATTCAGATACTGTGGGAGCTAATGAGAGGGTATTTTAGAGCAAACAGATCTATAGCACTCAAACAACACAGCACACCTAATTATATGTTTCTTTCTAGAGCTGAATTTTCCTGTATACAGAAATTATGGACTTCCTGGAATAAATTCTAAATTGACACACAAGAAAAAGCTAAATATTTCTACTTTAATTCAAAACATTCTGAGAAAGTGATTTAAATTGTGATTCAGCGCAATACTGACTATAGTTACAGACGACTGTACTCCAGTACATTTATATTAGCTCTAGGCTGAATAATTCCTTGTTAAAGGTTTTTAGATTAGAATCTTAAGTTTTAAATGTCGAACCACACAAAGAAATTGCTGAAACTTTCTTAAGCAGCTAAAATCCACCTCCCAATTTACAAGAAATTTGGCCAAGGAAGATATTAAATAGAGTGGTATCACTAGTCAGACTTAATGAAATGCAAGCACAGAGACAGTACTGATCAAAAAGAAAATTAGAATAAATCAATATTAAAATATTTAAATTTATAATAATGTGTTCAAAACACAGTCCCAAAGAACATTATCATTGGAAGTGAGAAACCACTGCTAAATCACTTACAATCTTTTCTGAGCAACCGTCCTCCATTTCAACTCATTAGGCTAATATTAGCTTCTAGTGTAATAGAGTAATTTTAACTGTACTATACGCAAATTACTCTAGTTCTCTGACAAGATTTAGTAATAATCCTTTTGGTAGACTTTTAGCAATTGCTACAATGCTAGAAAAAGAATGAGGCATTTAGACATAAGATGTTGTCAGGAAGTCAGTAGATTATATTTATCCAGAGGGCAGTGATAAACATTCTCCTTTTAAGTTGGCTGGGTTCAGTGGCTATCATCCAACAAGTTCTATAAAAAGGAAATAGTTTACCATTTCTGAAATGAACTCATCAGTCCAGGTCTTGTAGAGTACAGTGTCACCAGCTATAGACCCATTTCACAGATCTTTGATTTTTACTGAGTTAGTTGCTGGAAGGATAAACTTCAAGTACTAACCTAGACATATGCATAGCACAAATGCACACCACAAACATATGCGACTTTGAATTTTAAGGTTAATTTCTGCAATACAGTATAGAGCAAATATATAGTTTTTTAATGCTCAAAAAATGACCAGCCTCTAGCTTTCCTGTGTAGAAAAATAGAGCAGTTATAGATATCTGGAAGGTTTCTGTGAGGATTAAACAAGGAATTTCATATAAAGCACTTGATCCAGTACTTGCTGCCTGGTAAAGATTGGTAGATGACAGGTGTTATTATGACTATTAATGTTGTTAACCACAAGGTAAATATAGGAGGCTCAACATTTGAACAAGAATGCCAGGCTCAAAGGCCTTTACACACATTTTTACATTTAAACCTTAAAATCACTTGTCATGATAGGTAGACAAACACCCTCATTAGAGCTCACGGGGAGGGTAGACTCAGCAAGAACAAGCTATTTGTTTAAAACCTATAGTTAGAAACACAACCTAGATTTCCTATATCCTAGTGGCCCATACTGTCTTTATTGCTTTTAATTCTTAAAATGGAGACATGCACCTACCCTTTAATTCCTGCAATATTAGTATCTCACCTTGTATCAGGCACTGTCCTTACAGAGGCCACAGCAAAAGCAAGACGGATGAGATTCTCTCGGTTCTAAACTTTTTCTGTGAGTTCTGGGCTAGAGGATGGAGACAGAGCAATGGTTTTAATAAAAGAGTTATCTAGTATTATGGGTTAACCTGTATTCTCTCCCAAAGTCATAAATTGAATTCCTAAACACCAATTATTTTAAAATATGATTTTATTTGGAGATAGCACCTTGAGGTGATTAAGTTAATGGGGTTATTTTGGAGGGCTTTAGGACAAACTGCTTTCCTGATAATAAAAGGAAATTTGGATATAGGGAAAAACAGCAAGTTTGCCAGTATAAAGAAAAAAACCTTGTGAGTACACAGTGAGAAGCTGTCCATCCATAAGCCAAGGAGGGAGCCCTTCAGGTGAAACCAAGCTGTTGGCTGCTGCCTTGATCTTAGAGCTCTAGCCTCCAGAGCTGAGAAAACAATTTCTGTCATGTAAGCTATCTGGTCTGTTTTGTCATGGCAGTTGTGGAAAACCAGTACATCAGGTAAGAGAGGGTGATATATACTGTGGGAACATGCCAAGGGTGTACAGGTGTGTGGGGGCCACGTTGACATACCCAAGAAAGCGATGAACAGATCTCATTGGGAGAAGAAAACTTAAGTTTTGAAAGAAGTAGGGAATTAGTGATAAAGACATTGGGGAAAGGGCTTTTCATAGAAGGTACCATCCCCAGAGGTGGGGGGCCAGGCATGGTGAGGAATAACAATTGAGAGGCGTGTGGCTGGAGGACAATGAGCAGGGGGTGCGGTAGGGGACGCTGGAGGGAGAGGGAGGGACTGGCTGGAAATCCTTGTAGGCCACTGTGTCACGATTGCTTCTCTGCAGTAATTGAAGAACCAACTGCTGGGTTCCAAAACACATAACATAGCTCAATAGGTTTTAAGAGCATTATATTGTCTTCTGTAGTAAGAATAAACATAGGCTATATGAACAATTCCAGCAACAGATGACAGCAAATTCAAACTCGAGTGCTTGGCATGTGGCTGGTTGTAAAATTCAGATTCTGGATCTGTTGTGAGGGTGAAGCCAACAAGATTTCCTGTTGACTGGGATGGAATATGGAATACGACACTGGGTAGAGGGCGTGAGCAAAAGAAAGGATGTGGTAGCTAGCAGCTGATGTGGAGAAAGCTGAGAGTAAACTTACAGAGAGAAATCAAGAACTGATCAGGAATACAAATGGAGATGATAAATCCAAAGTCTCCTACTGGAGGCTGATGTGAGAACACGACACTGGGTGCCGGGCTAGAATTGTAAGTGTCCTTAAAGATAAGATGGAAAGAAAGACTGTGGCCTAGGGGACCCGTGGGTGAAGAAATCAGGAGAAGAGGAAGAGTCAGCAAGGAGGTTGGAGAGAAACAACATCTAGTTGTTCCCAGATATGCAGAAGGAAACGTTCGATCCACTGTCAGATTTTGCCAGGAAATCCAGGAATTTAAATATTAGACGTTGGCCTGTTTAGCATGGAAACCACTGGTGACCTGAAAAACAGAAATTTCCTTGTGTTCTTAGGGAAGAGAGCCTCACAGGAGTGGAAGAAAGAAATGAATGAAATGAATAGAAGCAATTTCTTCCAGGAGCTGTGCTGCCTATGGGAGTGATGTGAAAGGAGGCAGAACTGGTGGGGGAGTAAGGGTCAAGATTCAATATCTTCTTTAAGAATTGTTCAGGAGAAAATGGGAAAAACATACAGATTTTTCTGTTTCCATCCAGGGAGAGGGGGAAGGAATAAAGAAAACACAGTGAGGATCACATGAACTGTTAATCAATGGTTAAGGGGAAAGGATCAGGCTAGAAGATGAATGTGCTTATTTGGCAGCAAAAGTAGCTGCCTAACACACTGTCATAAGGGCAAAGTAAGTTCATTCAGGCTGGGGGACATTTTCTCCACTAACTTCGAGCTGAATGGTGAGAGTATAGAGTAAAAAAGAAATGGATTTTAATCCAAATTGGTGGTTTAACCAAGGCTAAGGATTCAGGGATGTATCTTAATTATGATTATCTGATTATTATGGTTCATAATAATAAGGGAAAGAAGAGAGGACCTGAGGTTGCAAGAGTTAGAAAACATTTTAGAATCAGGGAAGTGGAACTGTGGTATGGTAGAAAGATGTGGTACTTGGGAAGGAAGCTGGAGAATTAGATGAGAGGAGAGAGGAGCAGAATTGAAGGAAATTGAAATAAGGCTGTGCTTAGTCACTGCCAATTATGTTTAACATATGACGAAAGTAAGAATGGCCGAGCTTCGGTGGTTGGTAGACAGTGTCACTGGAGAAACGGAGAACACAGTATTGAGAATTCATTGCTTTGGAAGAGTCATCTGTGTGCATGTTGAAGTGATAAAGTTCTCATTCATTCAAATATTTATGTGCCACTTATTATGTTCTCAGTAGATGAGGACTCTATTGGGGACCAGGCTCACAAAACCGAGCAGCAGAGTCACTGTTAAAGCCAGCTGTCCCTATTGGAATTTAGAAGCTGATGTTAGATTGGCCTGTACCTATACTTAGCGAAATGGAAAACCAGAAAGGGAAAAACAAGCTTGGAGAAGTTAACTTTGAAATTTCTTTCGTATCCAAATAAGCGATTCATCCAGAACAATAATAAAAAAAAACTTTCGCTAAACATCTTTCACTGCCTGTTTAAAAATTATTATCATTTGGCCTCCTCAGTTGCTTACATTCATTCATTGTGTTGATAAGTATGTTTCCTGGGACTCTACACACTCCAAAATCTGAAGAGTAAGCAAAAATAGTGCTTCTGCTTAAACCCTTCACAGTTTATAGCCACATTTACATAACATTAAATAAGTCAACAAAGGCATCATTAGCTCCCATTAAAATATGAGCAAAGAAATTTAAACGAACAAGACAGGCTAATTGGTAAGTAATGTTGTGTATCAAAAATTATGACTGTAAGACAGCCCAGTTAATGAGAAGCCCCACAATCATGTTTACTACATATTTAAAAATTAGATGAAGGTGAATAAAACAGCAAAGAAGATTTCCCTTTCATGGATGCTATTCTGTTTTCCTGTGAAAAACTATTAAGGATTATTTTAGCCATCTATCTTGACAAACGATCTCCTTTATAATTTATATACTTTTTACTACTTTATTCTCTTTTGATGCTAAACAGGGAAGCTATGGCAGTGTAGAGGGCAAAGATGTAGCTCTTGAGTAATCCTGGTGAGCAGGTCCTTTTTCCATCTCAGGCCTTGGCTGGGAGACAACCTCTCTTCCTTTCCTTTCTCGATGAAAGCTGAAGACAAACCCTGGCCAAGCTGGCTCTTCTAACTAGCCGCGTGGTTGCATGGCAGTGACCGGTCTTCCTGTCTTCTGCCTATCAGGCTGCAACTAAAAACTGCTGGGCTTCTCTCCCAATCAACCAAATTAGAAGCATGGGGAGGGGTATTTGTGTTTTAGAAAAGCTTTTCTTAATTCAAAGGGGCAGCCAAAGTTGGAAAGATAGTCCTAGTCCTCCAGTTAGTACAAAAACAGCTAATATTTAAGTAACTGCTGTATGCTAGGCTTTCTAATAGGAATTTAGAGCACCTGTTTTATACTTTTATTCTTGATTTTCTATAACTGCAAACATTTGCTGTTTTCAGAGACTATGTAGAAAAGGTAACACACTTCACTCCAAGGAATATCTCCTAATGGTTATATGAGGTTAGAAAAAAAAAAAACATTTCGTAGGATAGTGTCTTAGTTATTTGCTGCCCACCATCCAGAGTTAAAGGAGGAGAGGTTTGACTCACCATTTGTAGTAGTTTTAGTCTGTAGCCAGCAGGGTGGTGTGGCAGGCAGGAAACAGGGAACAATGGAACCTAAGGGATTTATATCCTTTGTTGTGGTCAGGGTTTCCAAGGAAATAGATTTAATACAGGATATGTAATTTATAGGAATATTTTATAATATTAACCCCAAAAAGTCAAATGCAGACAAGTGCAAGAGATCTGCCTACTCATTAGAGACCCAAAGAATCCAGCTGAGGACCTCGAGCCCATGGCAGTATCTTCCACAATTCCAACAGGAGGCCTAGAGTCCACTACAATGTGCCGGGCAAGTCCGTGTCCAGGATCTGCACTGGGAAGGCCCAGAAGTCAGTGGTGGAAGCCAGGAATCCTGAAAGTCTCTACCCGTATGGTGAAGGATGTGTGAGGCTAAGGACCTGCACTGGAACCAGGAAGTGATGATGAAGGGAAGGGCCTGAGCTCCCCTGGAAAGAACCACAGCCTTCCGTAGCAACCGTGAGGACCCGAGCTCTCCTGGCAATGTGAACTGACTTCCTATCTGGAAAGCCAGCACAACAAGCTTCTCCGGGAGAATCAACAGTGCAGTAACTACCCTTTCCGTTCTCCTTTTATAGTGTTGGCAAGGCTCCTCAGGTAGGCCTTCCACAGCCGGAGCCACACTGATTCAGGTCAGCTGAGTGTTACAAGCTGAGCATTCCTTTATCCACACCCCTCCAGGCCACACCCACACGAACCCAGCTCTTCCCACCAGGCTTCACCTCCCAATACCACAGGCAGCTGTGAACTTATCAGTGGACTAATTCACATGAGTATCAAACACCCACGAGTCAGTCACCTTCACAAGCCCCACCTGTGAGCATGTGAGGCTTTGGGGAGACATATAGGTGTAAACCATAAGAGAGAAAATATAAAAGGGGTATCTCCCTGGTATCCTTCGGGTGATTCTGAAATGTCTGAAGGTTGAACTGGTTTTAAAGCATGTTATTTTAGCACCTTATGGGTGGCATGTGCAGAGCAGAAGCTGTCTTGGCCTTGCTGTGCAGTATGGGGTCCTCTCCGTATGAATTCTCTGTCCTCCTCTCTCTTCCCCCCTGTCTCTCTCCTCCGTCTCTCCCACTTCTCTCCCTTCCCCTGACTCCCTCTCTCTCTGCATTCATGACAGTGTCTGTCCCTATTGAGAGAAGTTGTTTTCAAAGTTTTTAAGATGGAAACAGTACTAATTCTTTGAAAGCAGGTGACATTATATATTTCTCCCCCCAGCAAAGTCTACACTAATTGATAAAAGAGCTGATACTTTTTAATAGAATCTGAGAATGACCTACTCCAGGCTGCTTCCTAGGCTGTCTCCATTGCCCGTCTAGCTCACAGAGCTGCCCTGGTCAACAGAGTCTCCATGCTTGAGACTCTCTATGGGGAAAATAAAAGCACAATATTATGGGAATTAAAATGCTCATTGTAAAACAGATCTTGTTGTCTCTCAAACTCTCAGAAGTTAAGGATTCATAAAGAGTTTTCAACAATGTGTTCACTGTAGGAAGAAACCTTTGTCATGTCACTGGAGTGCTCCTTTTCATCCTTCAGAAGGATGAACTCATGGGCTTCGGCAGGACAGAGCCTTATGTGTGTACTCCTAAGGTGTGACTTCTTTTAAGGGCTCCAAGTTACAACATTCTACCACCCTCCAAATTTTCCTGAATTTCACCTTTTCCAAAGTGGTTTCCTGTGATGAGGACAGTTTTCTGCCAGGTCCACCACCTCTTTCTCCTTTTATTTAAATTGCTTCAGGAATTTGAAATCCTTATAAATATTTTAGTTTATTCATTGGGTCATCTCACAGATGCAGCCTGAAACATACACCACTCTGCACACCAAGCCTGGTGCTGAGAATGCAGTAGTGAGTGAAACAGTCATTGTCTTTGCTCCGGTGATGCTTATGTCCCCTGGAGAAAGAGCCTTTCGTATGGTTGAGTAGACTATCATGTTCTTGAAATTTTGATAATGATTATAGTCACATCTGGGGGATATGGGGGATATATGTAGGAGAAGGCCTCAACCAATGTGTGATGTTAGATAGAGTTTAGGAATAGAGTTCCTTAAGCAGGAATGGAATGCAGCTGGGTGAAGAGAAGGGACAGAATCTATAGCAGTGGCCATAGCCAGTACAAGGACCCTGGTGGGAAAGAACACTACAACTGCCATGAATTGAGAATCAGGTGGGAGAATATTGTGGTTGGTGTACAATGAGTCACAAGGAGAGAGTCAGAACTGAGAGCTAAGAAGAGCCATGTGCAAGAAGTGTTCATTTCATTTTAATTACATCGGGAAGTCTTTGAAGATATTTTTGCAAGCAAGCAGTAACCATACTCGAATATGGATTTTTAAAAAAAAAATATTCACCCTGCCTCAGTGTATAAAGAAGATTGGTAACAACTAATGATGAAATGTTGAAGGACTACTTTGGAGACTGCTGTCGCTATCCATTGGTACAGGTGATGACTCGTGTCATACCAGGAGCTGTGCAGGTTAGGGGAAGTGCCTGAGAGCACTACCAGCCTACTCACTAGAGCAGGTTCTTGTTTACAGGGTCCACTTGATAAACAATGGGATTCCCAATACACTGAGTCACAGTAGAGGTCTTACCAACAAATAAATCCAAATCAGCATTTGTGGGGATAACATGGCCTAAAAAACAAGAGAACAGATTATCTTATATACCCAGCTGTACTTTGGAATAATACACAGACCTCTGTTAATCATTTCATGGTTTATTAAACAAAATTCTGTTTGCAATTGACAAGTTAGGAAAAATAAAAATCCTTTTTCTTTTCACTTTTTATTTCCTGGTTTGCCCAGAGACTCACAGTCCAAATTTTAGGGCGGTCCTTGGAGACTTATTAGGCAGGCCTGGATTTCCGCTTTTGAATGTCCCAAGAAAATCAGCCACAGATAGCCACCAACCCCTATGAGAATGGGAATAGGGAGATACTTCTGGTTTCCATCACCAGAAAGGATTTTTAGCAGATTGCCAGTCTCTTAATCTCTTGGTGAGTGTGTGTGTGTGTGTGTGTGTGTGTGTGTGTGTGTGTGTGTGTAGTGCCAGGTGCTAATCCTTTGGGCCATTTGCCCTTCCCACAACTAGAGAATGTCATGAATGATCTACAGAAAGAGAAGCTTTACAATTTCCGAGAAATAATATTCTACCACTGTTAACCTACAATCTTATTGTGTGTGTGTGTGTGGTTGACTTCTTTGCCTTTTGCCTTAATTTTATTTCTGTTCCTGGTATCACCAGGTGAACACCTTAAGCATGCATTAGAGAGATTTGGAGGAACTGTTTAATGACAGAGAGCTTTGTTCCTGCTCCAGAGTTCCTGCTCCAAAGTCAGGCATAGAGTTGGACCTGAGATTTGTGCATCTCTAACCAGCTCCCAGATGATGCTGGAGCACTTGTTCTGGGGACCACATTTGGAGAACCACTGGTCAAAGTGATGTAGAGCCTGATGAATTGTGCTTAATGAATCATCAAATGCCTCCTACATGCTTGGCCTCATAACTTCCTCCTTCGAGTTCTCTTGCACCTTTCATTGCCCTAAAAGCTAAATTCTTTTGGGGTCCATGGAATTACCCGCACTTTTCTGCTTAAAGATAGACATTCTGTCTTCTTGCACAGGACTTGGCACATTGTCATCACTAATTTAAGCAAAATAATCAATGTTTAATAAATGAATGAATGAAAAATGAGCAGTTCAGATGAATTTCTGACTGGGAACTCATAGTTGCATCTGGAATATTCTCATTGAACTGCATCATAATTCTCCTGACTATTATTTAATACCAGAATAAGAGGTTCCTAATATGAGCTTTGCTTTGTACTGGTAAGGCATTATCTCTTGCAAGAAAAGATTTTTAAATTAAATTTTAGTAAAGAAAACAGTCAAATACAAATTACCATATGAGAATAACCTTTATTGTTAATTGACTCATCTAAAATCACTAAGCATTTGTAGCTTTGAAGAAGAAAAGGTCATTGTTGCCCTGTGCAAATCAGGTGAGCCTTTGATGTGTTCATGGAATTATTGAATTCATTCAGTTATCCTTTAATCAGCTTCTCATTAAGCAACCAGAGTGTCCTAGGCACAGGTGAACCTAATGTTTGTAAGAAACCCTAAAACTTATTTGGTATCAACCTTTTCATGATGCTAGAATCCCTTCAAAACGTTATCAGATGGGTTTCAAACATTCAAGCACACATTAGAGAGATTTGGAGGAACTTCGGACATTTTTAACGTGAAAGGCCATCTAAATCACTGCCCTTACAGGTGAAATATCTCTCCCTAAAGTTGTTGCTGTTTTCCCAATTTTGACCTCCTTCAAGTAAGAGAACATGGTTAACTTCTTTTTACCCTGACAGTCTTATTAGATAAGGAGAGTGGTTATTTTTCACTGAGGTAGAACATGGACACAGTCTCTGGATGGCCCGGATTTGAATCCCTGTTCTCAAATATGAGACTTGGGCAAGTCATTAAACTTTCCCATGATCCTTTCCTTATCTGTAAAATGGGGATAATATCAGGCTTCCAAAAATGAGTGTGTGGAGGGGGGATTAAAAATTTACTGCATCTAATGAACTTGGAATAAGATGTGGCATACAATTAATAGTCAATGATATTAATTGCTGTTTTAAATCCTATGACTTCTTTATAAAATGTAATCTCCTCAAAGCGTCCAACTTAACATTCTCATATTAGAAATCCATAATAATGCTCAGCTGTGGCTGCTCTCATCTCCTTGGTCTTTGCTGAGCATAATAGAATCCTCTTACTATGGTGCTCCGAATGTCGCCTAACAAAGGGGCTGTTTGTCTATCACAGAATGAAGACTATAATCTCTAGTCATTTGAATGTGGCATGGTGATAGGGGTAGTATTAATAGAATAAAAATATATAAAGTGCCTATTATCATAGGGATTCTATGAGAGTCTTTAAATATGTCATTTCTTAGTCTCATGGCAGTTGATTGAGATAGGTACCAATATCACTAAAGGGTTGTGGACCCAAGATCCAAACAGATCTTCCAGCTTTGAAGGTGCTGTCTGGGGATTCTCCATGCTGGCTCATTGTAATCAGGAAATTTCCAAGACACCTCAGGGCCTTGATCTTTATCAGTCAGGGCCAAGTTGAAAAATAGGTAGCAAGACCTGCAGCATTATGTGGGACAAGTATTCTCACAACAGCTTTAATTCATCATTGCTGAAATAGCTATTCTCCATCTAATCTGCCACCTAATCTTTCTCCCTATCTCTTGGATTAGGCAAACATAATATTTTGGGCAGAGAATAATAATATTCAGAAACCACTAAATGTGTTACACGTCAAACCCTAAGAAGATGAGAAAACATCAAAAGAATGACACACATAGGGTGTTATGCCCTTGTGTCAAACAGTTACTAATGGATTCATATTATAACTGTTGCTCTTATTACTGACTAGTTCATAACAACAGTGGTAACCATGACTTGCCACTGAGTGTCATGAGTAGGGATTCCCCCTGCATTGGCAGCAGCAGCAGCTGTCATGCATCAAGCATTCCCTCCATGCCAGCACTCTGCCAAGGGCTGCGTGATCATCCTCCTATGCACACTGGACTAACCGGTGCTTAAACCATAGGACTATTGCCTTTTCCTGGACGAGGAAACGGATTCAGACTGGTTCCATAGTTTTCTTCCTAGGTAATACACAATAGGATGGGGTTTAAATAACAGGTTGTTTCCTTTGGTAGTCACCATTCTATCTCAGACCCTTTCTACACATTTCACATATTGCTTTGAGTAGATGTCTAGGAAGATCTTCCTTTCACACACACAAGCCACACAAGTACCAGGATGAAGGAAGTTGGTGACCGTTTTTATGGGGTGGGATACCCTCCTACCCCTCCAGCCACAGGAATTCTGAAGAAAGGACTCCTCTTTCACAGAAAAGAAAGAGGTAAATTACTAGTAAACACAGCTGCATATTCATGAAAGGAGTATATACTTGGACAAAGCAGTATCATGCATGTCAGGGGGTGGGATCCATGCAGTGTCCCTGTGAACTGTTGTCATTCATATTTTATAAGTGGGATCCGGAGTGGTTTGCTCCAGATTCCTCAGCCAGGCTGAGGCAGGCGTGAGGACCAAGCTGGATCTTTCTGACCTTGGGGCGTTTGGCTCCCTGATGTTGATATCTTGCTTTTTTTTTGCCTTTAGTTCAAAATTTAAAAAATAAGGAAAGCCTAAACATTCTAAAAGAAACAATACAGATAAGCAATGGGAAAAATTATAAAACTATCCAAATCCCCCATTTCAATATTTTGGTATATTCTCTTTCAAATTTGTTCCATTTAAAAATATATGCATACATGGAGGTATACTTTTTTTTAAGAAGAAGTATCATACATATTAATTCAAGGTCTGTTTTTATTTCCTTCACAATGCCATTATGTATTTATTTCCATGTTGGCCTTTATAGTGATCCATCTATAATCATTCTTAAAAGCCTGTTCTATCCCATAACTCCAGTCTTTTAAACTTAAACAAGTGGGCTTTAGTCTTCCATTTTGTGCTCTATCTCCAAGGCCATTCAGAGCATGTTGGGCCAAATAAAATAAAAACAAAAAAGACTTTCCAGTAGTCTTAGCTAGACTGGTAACCGTAAATCTCCACTTCCCTCCTCTCACTGCCCCAAATTCCACCTGAATGCAAGCAAGACAGGCTAAGGAAGACAGCTCCAGACTGGAAGGGATTACAAATTCAGAGAAGCATCTTAAACTCAGGCCAAGCCAGGAAATCACAAAGGGTCTCCTATTGCCTTCACTGGGTAGGGTTTTGTATTTAGTAAGACAAAGAAGAGGCTAATATTACCTGCATTCTGACCACTCTGATAAGGAAAGGGTCTGTAGTCTTAACTAATCCCCCCAGCCTTTGTAGTGGGCCACGGGAAGAACCCTTCTGCTGACTCAGGAGAGAAAATGCACCCAGCCATTGACAGAAGACCTTTCCCAAGCTCTCCCCTTACCAGGCATTGTCCCAGTTTAACAAGATCACTCTGTGCGTCCATCCAGGTCTCCCTTGCTGCCCTAAGAAAGCATATTTCATCAGACTACAAAACACCTACTTAGAGGTTCATCATTCTCTGCCAGATCAGATGAAGTTTTCTCCTTAAAAAAAGAAAGAAAATAAGAGACTGAGGAAAAATAGTGATGGAGAAAGAGAAGCTCTTTGGGGTTAAGTATATATGGGGGATGTTCCAAATGAATTAGCTACGGATCCTGGTTTAATGGTGTGTTGTGACTTCCATTTTCGGCATTAGATGCATTTATCCCTGCCTTCTTCAAGTAGATGAGAGAGAATTTCCAGGCAAAACACCCCCTCTGATGTGAATCCATGCCAACAATCAAAGGTATACAGCAGGATTGCGGAAAGCAGGAGAGAGGCTGATGCAATCTTAATAGCTCAGAGAACTCGCTCCTTCCTCTCCTCGGAGCCCCATTAATAGTATAGCTGGTAACATCAAATAATGTTGATTCCCTTTCCTACAGCTGCTATTTTGGCTCTGTTGCCATCTTCAAACTCTATTTCCCGTGGTAATTATTATGCTCTCTTTAGTTCCGATGTCAGCTTATTTTCAAAGAAAAAAAAAAAAAAAAACCCTCACATAACACAGCTAAAGGAGCCAAAATAGAACAATTTGTTATATTAAGCAAATACTTATTTGCATAATTGTGAGTCTCTTTTCTATATTAGCACAGCAGCAAAACCAACAGTGTTCAATTCAGAAAGGCAGGATGTGGTGAGCAAGACCTTATGTCTCTCTGGGGACGAGCTGGAAAGGGATGTTAATAGTAAACCACCTTCCTCTCCAAGGCCAACGTCCAAATGAAAGTTAGGAATTTTTCCCACTATATCACTGCTGCTCACTTTATTACTTCAGGACAAATTTTAACATATTTTGTAGATTACATTTTATCCTGGTGTTAAATTTAATGTAAATTTTTTGGGTCTGGGAATACAGACCCCAGTAGTAGAGGACCTTCTTAACATGCAGGTGGTCCTGGGGTCAATCTCTAGTCACTTGCCTGCCAAAGTTTTTATAAAGTTAAAAATCAACTAGCAAATAGAATATAAAAACTTTTCATATTCTTGGAAAAAGGGTCTCCAAAAACAGCTTCAACCCTTGGGTGTGGAGGCTGGTGCTTGTAATCCCAGTACTTGGGAGGCTGAGGCAGGAGTGTTTCTGAGAGTTGGAGGCCAGTCTGGGTTACAAATTGAGTTCAAGACTAGCCTGAACTGCAAAATAAAACCCTGTCTCAAAACAAACAAACAAACAAACCAGCCTTCACTTATTCTAGGAAAGATCAACTATCTCTCCTAATATTTTCTAAAACAAAGCAGATAAATCCAAAGATTCTGTTTTTGCTTAAGGGAATGCTTGGTATATTATTTGGGAGCATTCTGCTACCAGAATTGTGCAAGGGGTGAGCTATGCGAGATTCCTTGAAGTGGAAATTGTAAAATATCTCAGCACATGATTTCTAAAGATATGTACATTAATGTGTGTCAAGAATAACTTTCATATTTAAAATGTAGAAAACATTTATTATAGATGAACTAATGTATAGGGACTTATAATATTACAAGGGGTGATATTTCTTTGAGTAGAAAAACTTTGTCAAAACCATGCCTGGGAGCATATGAAATATCACACTGCCTAAACTGAGAACCAATGTTTTCTCAATTAGAGAATCTATGGCTTTTAAATCTAGATTTCTAGTCATTGAGGAGAAATACCTAATATCTGAAGCGACTCTGGAATTTGGTCTTTTGAAGACTCAAGCACCCAATCAGTAATTTGAAGAGCTTAGCTGTTTAAAACATGAGCTGTGCAGTCAGTTGGGTCTGAGGGAAAAAATTCCACCTCTGTCCTTGAGAGCTGTACGACTTTGGGCGTGCAACCTGACCTTGGGGAGCACAGCTTTCCTTTCTTGTAAAAGAGAGATCAGAAAAATGTCCACCACTCAAGAGTTGCTGTTACTCAAAAAAAGAGATAAAGTATGAGAAATTCTAACCAACATACTCAGCACAGAGTGGCAACCAAAATTGTAGATTTTTCATCGTTAACATACGGTGCGCTACTTTGCAAAAAGATTTACTTCTTTAGCTCCATGTTTGGGAAGGAGACATGGGAAATCAGACATTCAGGGACTGGTTTCATGAAAGGAGCCACTGGGTAAGGGGTGGAGGGAGTTGGCAATGGATACATAAATCCATTTTAATTGCCATTTGAAACTAGAATCTTGACCTCTCCAAAGTGGCAGCGTGATCTTCTGTCACCAGAGCTTCCATTAGTCAAAAGTAGGACTTGAAAGTAAAGTAGCTTGTTTCAAATTATCCGCTAGCACACCAAGGGGATCTTTTTCTCCTCTGGAATCTTCCGCTAAGCTTACAGAGTTTATGGTTCCCATAATGCACATGTACAGTATCTATTTCATTTAATTTGCTATTAACACTCCCAGTTTCACTTACTGGAACACAGCTGGATAAAAAGAATTGAATCCCCCATCTATGGTAAAATTGGAATGCAGGTATTCGCAGTTTTATTTGCAAACCCACGCTCCTTTCACTTATCTTGTATCATGTCATAAATTCCATTCAATACACAATTATCAGAAACAGCTTTATGCCATAAACGGTTACCATGCTCTGTCACCAAGCCATTTCTTTGCTCCACCTCAGCATTACACAAGAGCATAAAGATTTTTGCAAGAAGATACCAGGTAAACCACAATTTTCAAATATAACCCCCCCAAAATCAATAAGTCAAACTTTAAGTGTTAAAAACCTTTAAACTTGAAGCAATGAAATAGTTCAAAATTTTTTTCTAGTGTTGGAATTTATGGTGCTAGAACTTTCTGTGACCAACAAATGGCAAGGATTTATTTTGCAGCCTTATGGGAACCAGAAGTGGAAAACCATTCATTGTGATGCACCTATGGGCTTTTGCATTTCTCTTTCTTGGAACATATCATTGCATCTTCTTACTGTGCTATTGATCAAAGTTTCCCCTTCTCCAGGTGTTTTTGCTGTCTCTGCTAATTTCTCAGTTTGTATCTGACTGTAAAAGGCCTTTCCTACCTCAGCATGACTCTGCAGTTCAGGGACCTGACAGCATCTAATTCCAGGGGTTGGATTTCTTAATTCTGATGTCCTAGATAAATAGAGAATTGGATCAGTCACCACCTACTCTTTTACCTGGCTTCCATGTTTCGTAAGCCTACCCCTCTCCTACCCAGTTAGTAATGAGCAGTGGGGACATGAACAAAACCGATGGCTCAGACCCGCCTCTTACGTGTCTGTCATAGTGAAGCCATTGAATCAAATTTCTCATTTCTCCTCTCAAGAGAAAAAGCATCTCCCAAACAGGTGATGTAACCCTTCAAAATTGAAAACTATCTTTAGGAAATTAACACTAAAATTACATGGTATTTTTCAGAAGGCTTGTGTATCAAATCTGTTTAAAAATCTTCTCTTTTCCAATTTTTATTTACCCTAAAATCCGTCAACTTCAGTGTATATTGGTTTCTTTAGTCTTTTTGTCAGAGCCTACACATAGTGAAATCACTGCAATAGTAATACAGTATTTTCTTCTACATGATTGGAAATTTTTATTTGAATCTAGTCTTATTTTATACATGCAAAGATTTTTGGACAGGATAATAAATAGCTTATATAACCGTGTAAGCACTGTTACGGAATAAGAACTGCCAGTACACACAATATCTCATTGTCTTGCATTGATTCTGAACATTATTCCTGAAATAATATTTCCAGGATTCTCCCTCTGAGAAGCCAAAACCATCATGTACATCTTTCAATGTATAGCTCACTGCCTAGGGCCGTATCAAGCTAACTGTTTTTCAGGACAAAGCCTTTCACTCTATAACTTTCTCCTTTCCTGGCAAGGAAGGGGTAGGGGGCAAAACGGGGTGGAACATAAGACTCATTTTGAAATGTATGAGAGCTGGATACTCCCAAAATTCCAACAAGATTACACACACAAAGAAATCTCATCTGGTAAATATTACATTCTGTTTTTGTCTTTGGTTTAGTTTTTACACAACTTGACAGTTTGTGGTATTGTGCCACATTTCGGAGCTAAGGTTTACAAACATCTGGCTCATGGGCAGCATTCCATTCCCCGCAGCCCCCAGTGTCTCTGGGATAAAGTGTTTGCAACATACCAACCGAGGTGGAAAACAAGAATTTTCCTAGAGAACAGTGGGGCCAGTGAGGCATCGTGCCTACGAGGTTCCTCTGGAGACTGGCCTTGCACAGTGAACCCACTTGCTGCAACAAGATGAATGTTAGGGGTTAGACAGTCTTGGACTTCTTGGCTAAGTGGCCAGTTGAGCAGATCCTTTTAAATTTGTGGCCAAATGAGAATTTCCTCAATAAGGCATCATAATCATGAAGTCATATAAATTCTTCAATCATTTCAGTAGAATATTTAAAAACCCTTCTCACTATAGATTTTGTCCATATAAGAATAAGAAAACTGTTCTGTTCTTATACTTTTCATCGAGGAATGGATCTAAGACCATTCTTATTAATTAAAACATGTACAATAAAGATGGTACTTACTAAAAGCTGCTAAAATTTTGCTTTCTTTGTTATAACCTTCAGGATGCTGATCAATGTACTGTATAAAGCAGTTATATTTAAATGGTCAGGATTCAATGTTAAATTATGATAATCAATATGCCATATTGCCATCTTTCTTTTTGGTATCTTTTCTCCCCTTCCTGTTTAGATGCTGTGTTAGGATATTAGTATACACAGGAAATTGTAGATGTCTACATTTAGAAATGTCTACACTGATAATTCCTAATTTGGGTTACTACCTAACATAAGAAACAAATACTTTTTCCCTATCCCACATAAGACAGTCCAAAAAGGGTATCATCTTTCCCTGGGGACGATGTCTCATGCTGTGTCCAGAACTCTTGAAGTTATTAATGTGGGATAGGGAATGGAGGAAAACCCACGGAATCTTAGGAGGCTCTGTTTATCCTCACAGCTCTTGTGTTTGCACACAGAAATGCATTTTCCTAAGGGGATGGCCGATAGTTTTCACCAGATCGTCAAAGGTAGTCATAAAATATAAAAGGTTAATACCTATTTATACCAAAGAGAGTAAAGATGGCTAGAGTAGGGAAGCAGGTTTTGTAGAATTGTAAAGGAAGCCCTTTTTCTTATATAAGTGTTCCACTTTCTCAACTCTCTAGCCGCTAAGTAATCTTTTTCTACTTCCTATGAAAATCTCAGTTCACCAATTTGCTCTGAAAAGGCACACAGGAAAAAACATCTATGAAAGATTTCCTTTTGGAGGCTGAAATCTTCAATTAATTGAAAAAAATCTAGGGAATTAGACTCCCATTAGTTGGCTTATATAATGTCTTGGTGCAACTAATCTGGCCTAGCAGCTAGGCACACAGCTGGTGCAAAATCAGACATCAGAAGCATGGACCCTGGGGTAGAGCAGAAAAGGGGAACACATTCTCACTCTGCTGCTTGAAAGAGGACCCTGAAGCATATTACTTAACAGTCTAAAACTTCTAGTTCTCATTTTATTTTATTTTATTTTTATTTTTTCTGGTACTGGATATCGAGCTCACAACCTAACACTTGTGAGGCAGGAGTTTATGCTGCTGAGCTAAATCCCTGG
Organism: Cavia porcellus; assembly: GCF_034190915.1. Classification (NCBI taxonomy): domain Eukaryota; kingdom Metazoa; phylum Chordata; class Mammalia; order Rodentia; family Caviidae; genus Cavia; species Cavia porcellus. The sequence goes on along the minus strand of NW_026947502.1, from coordinate 13,812,768 downwards.
CTCTAGCTCTCATTTTAGAAGGTGGACATAATTCTAGTGCTTTCCTCATAAGGCAATTATCAGGTTTAAAAAAGAAAGTATATGAAACAAGGGCATGGATTGCTATCTGATAATCACTAAGAACTTAGTACATTTTAGCTTTAACTGATTCATTGCATCCTCATATATTTGGTAAATATTTTCTATTTGGTAAATATTTGGTAAATATTGTCTTGCAGGCAAGTAGATTAATGTTAGGAGGGGCAAAGAACAACTTCAGCCAGTTGGCCTAAGCTGATGCTTTTGCATTAGAAAAGCAGTTTCTATACTATCTCTAACATAAGGGGTGCTAAGTGGGATGGTAGGAACAATAGCTATGCATTGATTCTAATAGATATAGGAAACACAACCACTATTAATCTCAGTGTTCATATTATGAAGAAACTAAGTATAAAAACTTAATTGATTTTAAAATATCAAATTTATACAAGCAAGGAAAGGAGAAGAAAAATACTGAGAAACAGACAAAAATGGAAATACAGCTTGTGTAAATAAGGAGGGGAATGGAGTGAAAGGGAAGGAAAACAAAAGAATCAAGTTGTGTCATGTACAAATACAAATTCCCTATAATGAAAGTGATCCTTATGTCACTTGAAATGTACCAATAAATACAGTTAATTAAAAAGGAAAAAACTTTAGCCTTATACAGTTGCTATAAATTAAATTTACTACAGAGATGAAAAAAATATAGATAAAACATTGAAGTGGCTAAATTACTGATGTGACTTACAAAAGCAGACAACTACTATTTCCCCCATGAATTTAGAATAGGAAAACCATCAAGGGAAAAGGTTACATATCTGAGTTCAGATATAAGATGTTGATTATGTATATGGGTGTGTGTGTGTGCGTGTATATATATAATTTTAAATTTTTATTTATTTTAAAAATTGTATATATATATATATATACATATATATATATATATATATATATATATATATATATATATATATTGTGTTTTTCCTTTTTATCAGTACCAGGGATCAAACTTACTACTGCCTGCTTGCAAGGCAGGCGCTTATGCCACTGAGCTAAATCCCCAGCCCCCCAAAATTTATATATTTTTAAAGAACAAAATGTATTTATTGAGAGAGAGAAAACTTCTGTCCGAGAGAGACAGAAAGGGTCCTAAGGGGGTTGCTGAGAACCCTATATTTTCTAGAGATTTTTATAAAGCAAAAAACCATGAGGTGAGATGGATCTAAGGTGGGGAAAAATGGGGACTCACAAGGCAGGTGGGCATGAGGTGAGACAGAACTATGGTCAAACTATAAGATTACTAGTGTAATTATTTGGGAAAATTGATTAAATTGGGGACAAATGGGGAAATGAGTCACAAAGCAAATGGGCAAGTTTAAAGAACAGTAAATCTCCCTGTAAGGAGATGGGATGGAGACTCCTGGCTTCCTCAAGGTGATCCATGTTTAGAATATCAACCCCTAATGTTTATAGTTTGGGTGTGGCTGCATTTGTTTTGTCTTTTGTCTTGAGATCTGGTCCACTGTAGAGGTGTATGGTCTTCTGCACTGGCTCCTCGGAGGGACGCCCTGTTTGACTGACTATAACATTAATTCATTCCAGAGTTTTAATCTATCTCACCAACACATCCTTGTCACCGCTTTTAGAAGTCTGGTTACGGAATTTCCAGTAATGCAAGGAATTAGTTGTTTCCAAAAATGTTGGTACTCTATATAACCCAACTGATAACCCTAAAGAGGAAACCACTTCTGGTGATTCTGATGGTCAGATGTTTATCAAAGGAATCTAGGGCTTACTAGAAACACTGGCAACACAAGATAGAAACTACGTGAAAAGAAAAGAAATAATATTCCCCGTTTTAACTAAATATTTCCCTTGATAGATCCTTCAAACATCTGTAAAATAGCATCTGGCATTAGTTTCAATGCTATGAAATATTACCCATTTATGGTCATTTTCCAACCCATCTTACTATTACCTTCTTACAAAACATCTCTCTCTTCCTTCTTGCAGCATTAGGACATGCAGCTGTAAATTCTGGTGCTGAGGAATCAAAAAAATGTAGAACCGCTCTTGATTTTCTCATACTAACTTGCCTTTGTTTCTCAATATTAAAAGGGAAAGTATTTATAGTTAAAAGAGAGAGAAGGCCAGATAAGGAATCCCAGGTAAGCCCGTGATAAGGCTGGAGAAGCAATGCCGTAAATATTGAGATGTTGCATGCAGAGAGATGACATCTCTACTCAGGTCTCAAAGGACCTGGCATGTCTCATGGAACTCATTTATCCTGAGAAAAACTATGGTCATCACACATGTATCCTTTGGTGTGTTGAATCACCAGAAGATTCTATGAATCTAGCAAGTTACTTTGGATATTTTAACATCAATTGATATTCACTTCTTCATAATAATTAGAATATAATAGAGACTTTGCCAAAATAAATTATTTTATCACCTTGGAGTAAGTCAAAGTTGATATTCCAAAGTAAGAGATCCCATGTAATATAAGAAGGGTCTATACTAACCCCATTTCTAATGACACCATTGTTATCAAAACTATATTCATCTTTTGCTTTGATTATTAAAACAACCATTTAAGCAGTGCCATCATTTCTATTTTTTGGAACCACTATGATTTCTATAATGCAGTGAGAGCACTTCTTTCAAACACAAATCAAACAACAGACTTCACTTGTTTAAAAATCCTAAGTGAATTTCCCTTATCAAATAGATAAAGAGAAAAACCTTTAACATGGATTGAAAGTCCATTATACCTCTTCTCTAGTCTTCCCTAGTCTTCCACTCCTCGCCTGTGCCTATTCAGTTTCTGTATATTTTTTCCTGTCTGCAATGTTTTTCTCCACTGTTACCTAGCTAACACTTACAGATGATAAAGAAGACAGATAGATGCACAAGTTCAGGACTGATTCTTTGTGATTATGCCCTCAAACTTTTCCTGTATTCATTATTTGTATAATTTCCTAGTGTTTGCCTTAGTTTGTAATTACTATGTGTAACAATTAGAATAGTTATTTTGTGAATCTGTCTCATTAGAGTCTAAGCATGGGTTTTAAAAAGTTTGCTTATTATTACGTCTTTAGGGCTTGAAATATAAGAATATTATAAATAGCAGCTATTGTTTACCAGTTCTAGCACATTGGATACTAACAATTTTTACAGTTCTCTATGAAGGAAGTATTATTATTCTCCTTTTACTAAAGGAGAAACAGAAACACAAGGAGCTTAAGGAGGCTGCCCAAAAGTTTCATAGCTAATAAGTGAGATATTTTGGTTTGAACCTAGGTAATTTGGTTTTAACTTTTGCGCTCTGAGCCATTGCACCAATCTATTTTTTGAGGAGTAACAGGTGCCATAGTCATAGTAAATAATATTTGTTAATTCAGAATAATGAATAGGTTGTTGTGAGAGTGACTCACTAGCAGACTTCAAAACTTGTAATATAAGGATTGGAAGAGACTCAGTGAAATGGCACTGTCAGTGGTGCATAAGACCAGAGTCATCTGGCAGACTTATGCAGTAGTGAATACCAAAGAAGCAGCCCCCATGAGCTGCATTTCTCACACTGGAAGCTGCCTTGTCTATCTTGCGTTTGGAAGTGTTAGCTGGCAACATCCCTGTTCCTGACTAAGCAAAAGCAAGTTTAAATATAGATGAGGGCTCTAAAAATGCTGTCTTTGATGCTGTAACAGGTGACAGTATACATTTTTTTGGTAGCTAAGCACATTACAAAGCTTTTGAAAGTTGAGCCTGAGCCATGACTACTCCTGAATGTTTATCCCCAAGAGCTTTTAATGCGATGCTGGGGACCACTGTCATTTACTGAAGGATTTGTCTATTTGCTATGAATGTCAAGAGACTGATAACTTGTCTATTTACCCTGAATGTCAAGAGACTGACATTCATAAAGATGAACAAATACCTTTTACCTACAGAGGCTGTGCCTTCAAGGAGGTCATTTGGGGCTGATGGCAAATGAACAACATGGGAGAAACTCTAAGGGGATTCTTTTGTCCCCAGAGCACAAGGAAAATGGCAAAACAGAGATTTTGCTGACCCCCTAAAAGGATTTAACATTTGGAGAGTTACTTGCTCAACACTTAGTCAACAGTATGGACAGGGAACATTTACACAGACTGTCGTGGAGCACAGGTTGTCAGGAGGGATAAACAAGGAGAAGATGGAGGCTGTGTCTTTAGATAGCTGATACTTTACTTTGGAAGGTCAAGCTATCACTACCTGAACAATACTTGTAAAGTGACTGGCACACCAGAGCAAATGAAGAGCATGCAAACTGAATGGGACAGTGTAAAAAGAAGGAACAGATTTCAATGGGATGAATTTTGACAGTCATTGAGCAATGTTTGTGCTATGTAAGAGACTGAAGATAGAAACACAAACATGATTTTTCTATTCCTTAAGGAGCTAAACACTTTATACGTGCAAGATTTGCTAGTTAGATCACCTTCATTGATCTTGTATTTTAGATAAATTTAAACAGAGAAACATAAACAAGAACTTCATATTGTGATGAGCTGATGCAGAGAATGAGACCAAGCCGTGGGTACCCCTTGACTGCGGGGAAGGAGGGACTACTAAAGATGATGAGCAAAGAGATTCTTTCCTAGAAAGTGGCCCAAGTGGTGATGAGGTAGGTAAGAGTGAGGATCTCTAGGAAAGTTACATTTTTCCAAGCAGAAAGCAGGTGCAAAGCCCCTAAGATGGAAGTAAGCACATTACTTTCAATAAATGGAAACTCACCAAACTAGTGGTTGGGAACTGTAGGGGGAGGAGTTGAGAACTGTATATAGAGAGAGGACAAACCAATTATGATCTTGTAGATGTTGTAAGAATTCTATTTGGGCCACATAGGACCCCAATAGAGAGCTGTATGCAAAGAAGATACTCTTTCAGCTTCTTCATGGAATATGACCTTTGCAGGGTGTGGTAGAACCAAGGGGACCAGCAAATATCTGCTTCTGTTTAGACACAAGGCCATGGTGGCATGACTGAAGTGGAGAAGGTAAGATCTTGGCATAATCTTGGAATTCGTACTGTAATAGTAGTAAAATCTTGGTATAGATTTGATGGTATTTGCTAATGGAATAGGTGTGTGGTCATAAAAAGAGAGAAATCAAGGATAATGCCTATGTTTTTGACCTACACAACAATATGAATTAAGTGCCATTTTCTAAACCTGGGAATATAGGAGAGGCAAAGGCTGGGTATGGGGGGAATGATTTCTCTTTAATTCAACTTTTACAAGGAATATACATTTTCCATAAACTTTACTATTTAAGAATATCAAATGCTTTAATAGGATATATAGATGAGAATAACCATGTGGTTCTGGTTCTAATATGTAAATGAAAATAATGACTCCTCATATCCTTGTGTGGCTCCATGGTACTTTCCAAGGATTTTTAATAAAATCAGCTTTGTTTTGTATATTGATACTGATTTAACTGGTGAGCAAGATCAGAAGTTGGTGATTTGAATAATACATTGGGAAAGCCAAAGGCAATTTCTCTTTTATTGTTCTATAGAGTGATTTTCAAGGTGTATCTTCTTACTAAAAGCAATAGGGTCACATTGAAACACAGAAATGCAGATGATCAGGTCCTATTCCAGGAATACTGAATCAGAAACTCTGGGGAGGGACCTGATAGTTGATGTTTTAACAAGTCCTATAGGTAATTTGATGCACATTACAACTTGAGAATCACTTACTTGGACTATCAACATGTTTTCTCATGAAGGAAAGACTGATTATAGGACTTTAAAACAGATTAACAAAATGCAAGACCCATTGTTTCCAGACTCTGAAGGGAATACAGCTATCACAATGAAAATAGTAGTCAAGGGTGAGGGGGAAGAGATGTTGCAAGACTTTCCTTCTAAAGCCAAGGGTGCAATTTTTCCAAATGCAAGATTGAAGCAAGTTGTAAGTCAAATTGTAAAATATGAAATATAATTAAGGAAAGTTGGCTTCCACAAATAGTGTAACTAAATCTATTCAAAACAAAGCTCTGATAATTGGCAGCTGGCACTGAAGTCTTCAGAAGATGCCTGGTGAGAGCTTCCCACCAACCAATGTCCTAGTTAAAAATTATATATAATATGCTCCTATATAAACTTGTTATTGAGAAGCGTGAGAATATCAGCTTGGGAATAGTTCTTGCATCCTCCCCTAAGAAAGCTGAGTAGCACTGTAGAGCTGAAATACCTTCCCAAGAGACAATTGGGATAGAGGGCAAAACCCTTAGTCTTAACTCTTACCTCATCTTTCCCACACAATAGCTGGCAACACAGGCTGAAGAAAGAACCAGAAACTTGACAGATTCCTGCCCTTCCAGGTCCTGAAAGCACTTGCTCCAGCAATAGGGAGATCAGCTCAATATTTTTAAACTTCTCAAAGGCAAACTGCTTGAATTTATTAAGGCACCATGGTAGTGACATAATTAATTCTGGATTAACAAGGACAAAAAGAAAAAAAAGAGAATTTATTATGAGACTAGAAATATCAAGGACATAAATGTATAGGTTCTTAGGGTACAATTAGAGCTGGCAAGGTAAAAAGAACTCTCTCCATTTCTCTTTTTCTCCCAACACTGTATCTGCGAGCCTGTTCACATTTCACTCTGTCCACATCTTTGGAATGGATGGCCACATTTGTCTGCCATCTAATTTCACTCTATAAGTTATATCCATGATGTAGCCTCCCGCAATCAAATAGTCTGGTTCAATTCTCACTTGCCCTAGGTACAGATTTGTGGGGAAGAAACTCTGCCCAAAAGTGTTTGTATCATGGTAGTCTTGGTCCAATCTGGTACGAGTGATGACAGTACGGTCACCAGTTTCAGAAATGGCAGTGGATACCATGTCTCCGGAGGGGGAAGAGAACAGGAAGTTCACAGAATAATATGGAAATGGATGATTCTGTGATAGGAAAAATACCTCAAGATGGCTATTGTGGGAAAAGCAGATCACCAAAGGTAAACCAGTTGGTTATCCCTATCAAAGAACTTTCAAGAAAAAAGTGATTAGTGGGGCTCATCTGGATTGGCCAAATGGAGGAGCCAGTAACATCTTTCATTGCAATGGGTACCAACATAACATGTATTGAGCTGAAGGGAGAAACAAATAAACTTACCAAACCTTGAATTCACTGAGCTAACAGTACTAATAAACAAGTAAGATCATCTAAATATAAAGGAAAATAATAAATCTTTGAAAATACTGTGATGTGAGCCCAGAATTAATTTTATTTGTTTGAATATTATAGACAGAACTACACAATTCATGCCAACTAATATTTTTCTTTCTACTTCAGTATTTAATGTTCTTAAAAGGTAAAATTTCTGACAAATATACCAAGAGAGCTATTAACATAGAGATTTTCTTATCGAAAAAAAATTGTTCTGTCTTAAAACCAAGGTTTTTGATAGATTGGTGAAATACAGTGTAAATGTATAACAAAATTAATCAGTCCCACACACTATCTTGCAAACTAGTACTTTAACACTGGGTTCTGAACTAATTCATACTCTCAAGATTAAGCTAAAACAAAAGAAATCTTTGGCCTGTAGATACAAAAGCACAGCCATGCTCTGACATAGCTTTCTTTGATTCTCTAACAGGCTCCAAAGATTCCTAACTACACATCTATGTTAAGGCTGAAAAACAAAATCATTTGGACTGAAAGGTAAAATTAGAACATTCTCATTCAGCCTTTTCTCAGTCTTGACTACTTTATTAGTTTTTAATAATCTCAAAGTACTATAAAGAGTAAGTTTTGATGAAAGAAAGCAAAGAGGAAAGAGGTTCAAGACAGGGGTGAGGACCCTATTGGACAGACAATGAGTAAAATCCACAGAGGACCCCAAAAGCTAGAATTTAGAGACTTGGTAGACTTGAAAAGAACATAGAGTAGAGAACTATGAAGCTTGTCAACTCGACTGCTTTACAAAACTGTAGGGCTCACTCTACTGTGTACTGGTTCATTGAATAAATTTATTCCCCAATTACTAATTGAGCATGACTATATATATGTAACACAAACAGCGTCATGGCTCCAAGTACCACTTTTCTCTAACTTAAAATAACTCCACTAGATTAAGGCTAAGCAATAAATCACACAAGACATATACTTTTAGAATTTTCATTGCCATGAAGGATGCTCTGAATTTGCAAAATCTGATCAGTTAAATGTTTAGCCTTCAGGTTCAGTTTGGGGACCTTTGGCTTGGTTTTTGTTGAGGAAATTTGTCTCGAATTCTAGGTGCTGAGATCAAATTCACAGGGATAAAAGAAGACAACTTCCTTCTCTCCTTCCTATTGAAGTGAATTCTGTGAACATGGTGGAGTTTGTGTGTGCATGGCGGGTGCAAACCATGGAGGCGCAGGAAACTTACCAGCAGCCTCTAACATCTTCTGGCTTGTTGGCCAGAACACTGTGACTCTGATTACCATGGTTGGGGAATTGAAATCCTGACATGAACAATTAAATTCTGTATTTATATTCCTAGCAATTTCATCTTGTCATTTGTGGTTTTCTTCAAATTACAAAACAATTAAATGAAGAATTTGGCAAAAAAAAAACCCAAAAAACTTGAGCCAGATGCAAGTTTCTCCCCCCCTCCCCCCACTCCCTTTTAATAACAGGAAAACGAATGTAATTTAAGTCTTCCCGGCTCTTAGCTGTGGAACAGCTGAACAGGCATCTTGAAGGAGAAAGTGTCTCCTTTACTAAAAAGTGTGATGTAGTGTTTTATCTGCACTGTTGAAGAGGAAAGTCCTTAAAGTACAGAATTCCCTAGGAGAAATGAAATACACACATACTCCAGCCACAGCATTTATTATCCTGACACTGCAATTTAGTAAACAAAAGACACAAAAAGGGTCATCCTGGTCTCCCTTTTGATAGACACACGTATAAGAAGCTCTTTAAAAATCTGATGAAGCTGAAAGCTAATTATTAAACACAAATTAATCTCTACTATCTGAACTGGTCCAATACATGCCAAATGATTTTAACCTATCCATTAAGATGAAGGCTTAGACTTTTAATTTTCTTCTACAGCTGGGCAACGCATAAAATCTAACACATTTTCTATACCTCTCATCCTCTGGCCATTTCATCAGAAAGTTAAGAGAACTTATTTTTGTTGCCTTTAGTTTTGTCACCTGCATAAGCTTATTATACTCCCTTAAATTCTTTTAGGTTGTAATACTAGCAAGACATTGATAAACAGTCCCAGAATATTTGTACAGAACTTTGGAGGATCAACTTCATGCCATTTGGGAGTAGAGTATCTCCAATTAAGTACTTGGGGCAATTTTAAAGAATATATATATACTTGCAGAAAGTTTGCCTGTGAGCTTTTAAAAGTTAAACCCAAAGACTCACATTATGTTTTCTTTTGAAAAAGGTAAAAGAGTCTCTGCATAATGCTTTCCTATGCTGAATTACACAGAGAAAGAATTTTTCCATTTTTCCTGACCTGTTCCAATATCAGGCAAAAAGGCTATCAGGTAAAGGAAATGCTATTTGTTTGAGTGACCCCACTTTTGTAAGCCTCTGCACTGCCACCACCACCACCAATACCACCCCTTTTCTCCAAACACACATGCTGATTTAGAACAAAGAAACGGTAAAATCTTGTCTCTCTCTACTTCTCCTAAATAATAATGTGCAGTGTGGGAAGCACAGTATTATGCACTCCGGTACAAAATTCTGACTATGAGACGCAAGCTGACATGGGATGGGAGCAAGTTATTTTCTCTGTACAAAAACCTCTCATCTTTAAGATGGAGAAACACAGTCACTTCCTTTGGGGCCATAGGGAGCTAATGGATGGAGAGATCTAAGGGAACAGATCTCGGCAGAAGGTAGGCACTGCCTGAGCGCTGTGTGTCATTGTTGATTTTAGAATTTACACTAGCGGAAGTCCCACCACCTCTGATGACTTCTTAGGAGTTGCTCTCTTTTCTCTTTTATGTCCACCAGATTTGTGTTCAGCACTTACATACAAATTCCCTGAATTACTCGCTTTGTATTTGTTTTGCCTGCTTTTATAGATTGAAGGACCTTTATTTTTAAAGAAAACTATAACTTTTCCTAAAAAAAAATATATGCTGCAGATTTAAAATTTAGGAAATTCAGAAATGTAAATAAAAATCACCTGTAGTCTTATACCTAGATGATTACATTTTTATGTATGTCTTTGCAAATTTTATTTCTTTTTTTGTTATATATGACTGGTTTACTTTAATAGCCATCATGGTTATGACCAAAATACATCCAGCTCTGGGACTGGAAAAGCTCTACAGTGAAGCAGTTTTAGTAAGAAGATAACAGATAAGATTCTCACCACAGATAAGGTGATGCTGAGCACCTGTGCACCACCATAGGTGCCTCTCAGAAGGGGGAAAAGGCGCCCAGAGCCAAGCATCACGGTTCCATTCCGCCTTGTGTCTGACATTGCTGGAGTCACAGGAGCATGTGTTCCTATAGGAGGAGAGCTCTTTCTCTGGAATGTGAGGAAAACAGCGCAAGTTCTATGACTGTCGTTCTTTATAACCAAGTCAGCATCTGCAATGGTCAAACTGGATGTGTTTTTCTTGGCATCGCCAAGCTAAACTTTTGTCATCCACAGGGCAGACATCCACCAAATTAGAAACACTGAGACAGGCAATTTCTCTGATGTTTTGGTTTCAACAGTACTGATCTGTAATTATTTCTCTAAACAAAAAGAAAGTGTTTGACAGAGACATTTAAAGACCTAAAACAACTTTCTTATAGGAAACACATGCTTTGTCTCCAAATTAAAACACACCATTATGCTAATATGAGGACACTCCGTGGTGGAATTTGCTAGTGATTTGTTGGGGGCGGGGTGGGAGTGGCGATCAGAAGGTAAGAGACAGCTGACTTTTGTTAGCTGTCCTGAACAGATGCCAAGGCAGCCAAGTCCAACAAACGTGTCCTTGAAATGACCCTATTATACACATGGAGGAAGTATCTTTGTGCTTTTTCCTGGTCTGTGCAAAGTTGAGTTTTAGAAAACATGATGAAAATTAATTTTTGGTTTGTATTAGTGCCTTCTCACCTAGTCACTGAACTAGATATGACTCTAAGTAGTCTGAAGGTAAACAGATTTGTGTACTGTCTTCTTCTGTAACTTCTGTCTTCTGTAACTTCAATAAGAACATCAATAAAACTAGCAATGCAAACTGTCTCTCAAGAGCAAAATCTTTCCCCCTCTCATTTTCTCTTCACCTTCAAAACTCATTGCAATCTCATTAATAAAAAAAATAAAAATTCAGCCTAATGAGCATTGAGCTGGGAAATACTTATATTTGGAAATAAAATGTTTAGAAAGCACAGTAGTTGTCAGAAGGACACAGCTTTCTTATTTTTCCAAGTTTATTTTTTATTGGTAGATATTTGTCATACATATTGGTTGTGTTCATTGTAGGGAATTTATATATGTGCATGATATATCTTAACTCTTCTTCCGCAGGAGGACACTTTTGCAATGAAATATTTTTAGGAATCAGTAGCCCCCAAGCTTAAAAAAAGCAATGAGTTCCACAGTGCTTCAGTATACCCCTGAATGGCTGCTCATTTAAGGGACGATTTTGTTTATGTGACAATGAGTAGCTGGTGACACAAAAAGGGAGGCAGAGGGAGAAACATTTTTCCAATGTCACTTCGTTGACTTACTTTTAAACAAAAGTTAAGAAGGACACTGCCAAGATGTTTTCCACCTGTCATTAACTTGCAGCATTTTTTGTCTACCTCTAAATCATACTTGACTCATTCCAAGCTCCCTTTGCTCCAGGGCTCACTGTCTTACATAGATGGGTAACATCGCTAAGATCATCAGGGATCCAGAACTGGATTGTGTTTTCAATATGTGTTGTTTTCTTTTGTTTATTAAAGGAAACAATCCCTGCCCTTGATAGCTTTTACTTTGCTAGTTTACAGAAAATGTTCAGGTTTAATTTCTACAAGCATCATTTCCACATGATTCATACTATCACATGGCACATTATAGCCCTGCATTAGATTCTAAAGTCCTGTAGGAAGGGACCTTACTTTAACCTCTTATCAAATATTACTGCCCCAGTATGAATCAGGTTACCTGCCCATAACTAGAAAAATTAATCACTACTCCCCCCCGGATGTTTCTAATATATTCTAGGTTTTCTGAGGACTTTCTAATTTCATTTAATTGTATCCTTTTCAGGAGTGTAATTTAGCAAAACTTATCGACTTAACAGTTTTATTGCACGCATTTATAATACTGTACACAAGTTGACATGCTGACCACAAACAACCCAACCCAAAATAAAATGAAGTTCCAACATCCCATGTCAAGCCTGTGTCCTGCATTTCTGCATTTTCATTCTGAAAGTTTACAGAACTGGGGAGTTTTCCTGTCACCAGCTTTTCAGTGGGCTATGTCATGATGTTTTGTATACATGGCCAACTCCTTCTTTATGATTCTTCCTTGGGGGTGAAAACTGGTACCCCAAAAATATGTAGTACATGATTATTGAAGAGGAAAATTCTAAATGGACCTCTGAGTTTGAATTTTAAAAATAAAGGAATCCAACAACATTCAACTTGCTGGCAAAAATGTGATTCAAGAGTGAGTATGGTCTTGATTAATGGCAGACACCAGGAGATTTCTAGAGTAGTGTTCCTGAACCACAAATGATCCTACCCCCAATGAGACCTTTGGGGTTTGGGGATTTCATAACTGAGGGAGCACTAACTAGCATCTGCAGGGTAAAAGCAAAGATACTACTAAACATTGCATACTACACAGAAAAACCTTCATAGAAAAATTGCCTGGCTCAGAATACCATTAGTACCAAGATTTATAAGCCATTTTCTAGAACATTAAGTGGATTAAGGGGGGAGGTTAGAGGTGGAGGCAGAGCTGAACCAAAAAGTAATATGACAATGTGTCTCTGAGTTCTATAAGGAACCACAAAAGACCCTAAATAGCCAAAATAGTCCTGAATACATAAATAACAAAATTAGAAGGACCAAACTGATTTCAAACTATACAACAAAGCTATAGTCAGCAAAACAGGCATAAAAACAAACAGAAATGGAACAGCATAAAGATCCCAGTGTAAATACACATAATCATGCCAAAATGAAATGATTTTTAACAAAGGTACCAAGAACTTGTGTTGGAGAAAGGATAATCTATTCAGTAATGATGCTGGGAAAACTAGATTTCCATATGTGTCAGAATAAAACTTGCACCTTATTTCTTAGCATATATAAAAGTCAACAGAAATCTATGAAAATACTAGAAGAAAAAAGAAAGACTACGAATTTGGAATGAGCAAAGATTTTTTTGAGTAATACCTCAAAAATACATGGATAAAAAACAAAAATAAATAGTAATATTAAATCAAACCAGAAATCTTCTCCAATCTGTTCATCCCACAAGTCATTAATATCCAGAGTATATAAGGGACTCATATAACAATAAAAACAAGCAACTACAGCTACTGTGCTTTAAAGACTTGGTCAGTGATCCAAATAGATATTTCTCAAAAGAAGACATATGAATAGGCAGTAAGTACCTAAAAGACACTCAACACTATTAATCAAATGTAATGCAAATTAATACTAGAATGGAATATCATATCATCTGATTTGGAATGATCATTATAAATTAGACAAAACATAATACTGGAGAGGTCTTGGGGAAAAAAAAACTCTCAGATATTATCCTCTGCTTTTAGGAATATAAATCAATACAGTCATTATGGGAATCAGTAAAGAGGTTCTTCAATAAACCAAAAGTAGAACATATGATCTAGCAATTCTACCACTGGATATATACCCACGGGAAAGGAAATCAGAATGCTAAAGATACATTTTAAATTCTCCTTTTTTATTGCAGCACCGTTCATACCAGCCACACTATCCAGCTACAAAAGATCAGAACAGAGTCATTTTAACCAACACAGATGAACTTTTAGTAGGTTGTGTTAAGTGAAATAAGCCAAGCACAGAAAGACAGATACTATAGCTTTTCACTCATGTGTGGAAGCTATGAGTTTCTCAAGCTGTTCTATAAAGACAGAGTGGAACAATGGTTCTAGAGACGGGGAAGCACAGGAGGGTAGGGAGAGCTTGATTGCTGATTACACAATATGGTCAAGAAGAATACATTCTAGTGTTCTGTAGCACATAATGGTTGGCTCTAGTTATAACAGTTTTTGTATATTTCAAAATTATGACAAAAGAGCACATTGAATGTTTCCAGAACTAAGAAATGGTGCATATTCGAGGTGGTGGATATGCTAGTTACCCTAAATTAATCATTATACATTGTATACATGAACTGAAATATCACACACTGAAATATTCACAAATGTGTAAAATTATTAAATATCACTAAAAGCATAAATTAAAGTTGTTGGATTGCATACGGATCAAATGTACAAATATTTCATGGTGTAACTTACTCTAAGTACCCAAACTCTGAGAATGGTTTGGCTTCTACACCATACATCAGTAGTCTAGGAGATAGAGCTTCATTCCTTTCTTGAGAACTCAGTTTCCACATACATAAGAAGGGAAGAATAATACCACATATCTTGTAGACCAGTAGTCTACATTTTAAAACATTAAAATAATTTTTAAAACTATATTTTTAAATTTTAAAATAATTTTTAAAGTATATTTAAAAAATTGATTAGATGATATTTCATCTAAATGGCTACTGAACTGGGGTATGCATCTAGTGTATAGTGATAATCATACCATGTGAGATCCCTATTGCCACAGAGTTCTAGCTTAATGGATGAGAAGGAGCTTCAGCTGTATATGAAGCCTACAATCCTGCATTCCATAAATATTTCCTAAGCACCTACAGCAGATAAGTACTATTAGGCAGTGGATTTGTAAACCATTTTGTTGTTAAAACTTATCATTTAAAGCAATTTTCTTTTAAAAAAAAACAAAACACTTGCACTGAGCGAGTCTGAATTGGAGTGGACCCAAAGGATCTGTTAGGATTGCATTTATGCTTGTAGAAGTCTTGCACTTTTACTTAAATAAAAGTCAGTGAGAGGCACCATGCTGAGCATCTACAGGATTCATCTGTATTGCTGGGCTCCCTCTCACTTGGATCCATCCATCCAACCACCTAATGCTTGGCCAATGGTGACAAACTTATGGAATGCACGCTGCAGTGCTGTTTGTATCACTAAAAGTTCTAAAAGATTCACCAGCACTGCTCTAGGCTGTTATAGTCATTGGATTTGTTCTTGTAATTGTTTTCTGTTACTATAACAACTAGCTGAGCTGAAACAAAAGAGCTTTTCTTTAGCTTGCAGTTTTAGAGGGTAAAGTTCAAAACTCACATGCTATGTTGGTTTATCATCTGGCGAGGTCCAATCTGGGTACATTATCTGATGGACAGCATCATGGAATACATGCAAGAGAAAGAGATCATACAACGAGACAGAAAGCCAGTGAGGCTGGAGAGGAGTCAATCTTACTTTTTACAACAACCCTTTTTCTTGGGAGCTGACAGGTCTCATGAAACCATGTTAATCCCTTCCGAGATCCACCAGTGACCCCTCACTAGGGTACATCTATTAAAGATCCCACCATTCTCTCAAATTGTAACACAGGAAACCAACCTTCCAACATAAATCTTTCAGGTTGGATCCATGTACCAACCATACCAATGTTGACGAAACCAATACCAAGCTCGTACAACACAGGATTAGATAGACATGAACGTTACACAGTCATGACATTCCTTTGAATATTCAGTGTTGAATATATCAGTTCCACGAATCCAATTTGCAGTCAATATCACTGACATGCTCAGCCATTTAGCTCTGGCAGAAGGCTGTCTCTCTCTGATCCCTGAGACATAACAGAGATTCATTTCTTTTCTGAAAGAAAGCTGTACCAAGAGAAAAGGGAAAGAGAATAATTTTTGTCACCTCGGAGGTACAACCATTGTATTTGTCTAAAAATGCAGTCATCTTTAGACATTACAATGGCACGCACAGGGCGCTGGGTGGTATTTGTTTTAATCAGTGTCACCAGACTGACTTCACTGTTCTCTAGAAATTCTCACCAAATTGCATGTGATTTTTCCTATGAAATGACGTTTGGTCACACAAATATACTTGACCTATAGAAGGACAGAGTGAAAACGCCAGTATTTTGGTGACACAAACCCAGCTCGGATGAGAACCATCAGAAGTTTTCGAACACCCTGTGCTCTCCCCCGGAAGAGTTCAAAAGGTCTAATTCTTTCCCACTTGAGTTCCGTCCATTCCCAGATCAGATCTGAGGGGGAAAAAATGCAAGAGTTTATTTTAAATTATGTTTGACTTAAAAAACCCAACGTGTTTTCAGTTCTGGAAATGAACAAAACTATGACTATTTTAAAAGAAAGAGAAAAAGTTTTTTCCAATCCTGCTATAATCTGCTGTTATTTTATTTTTATGAACACCTACCTCCCGCACCGTTAGGCCAGATGTATAATTTAGATAGCTTACATTACTGCAAGGGAATTTGTATTTTAAAACAAGCAAATATTGATCCAGATCTAACTAAAACTCAAAATATTTCAGACACTACATGAGATGTTTAATGATATAAAAGTATTCTATTAATGTTACTATTAGAAGATCCATAAATTTTATTGAAAGCATACTTTAAAGTGAAATATAAAATTAGTGAAATATAAACTTATCATTAATCAATGGCCACTAAGTAAAAATCGAGTTTCTAGTTTTTACAGAAAGTTCAAACTCCAGAGGTTTTATTTTACCACCTATGAAACATGAGCACTTTTAAGAAACAATGTTTCTGAGAAAGAGAAGCAAGAATTTGATGAAACAACCCTGAAAAGTAAAAAGTCTGATAATTGCAAAATTAATTACATTGATCATTCTTTTTGTACCATTATGACTGAATATTAATTATAAGATTATGACAATGATATGATAATTGCTGTTTAAAACATGAAGTTACTTAGGTTTTGTGTTATTTTTTTCTTTCACTGAAAACAGTTTTTTTTCTGGGGGAAAAAGAAAGATTCTAGGCTAAGACCATTCATTTATATTTACTTTCAAAATGTACATGAAAAGAATTAAGTATTCTGTTTTGGCTGCATTGAATTCATTGTATCATCACACCATCTAATGGACCTTTAGACCAGTCTCTTGAGTAAAGCCTTCTCATATAAGACCAGCAAAAAATTGGCCTCCGAGGAAGAAATCTGATGCTTCATCCT
Organism: Cavia porcellus; assembly: GCF_034190915.1. Classification (NCBI taxonomy): domain Eukaryota; kingdom Metazoa; phylum Chordata; class Mammalia; order Rodentia; family Caviidae; genus Cavia; species Cavia porcellus. The sequence goes on along the minus strand of NW_026947502.1, from coordinate 13,795,426 downwards.
TTTACATTGCTTTTCTTTCAACATTCACATGGAAATAACATGTAGAGATATTTCTCACCATAATTTATTAAGGGGACATTTTTAATTGTGTAAAAAGCATCCATGTACTACCTGAAATTAGAATACCCCTAAGATGCAAGGATCTATATCACATCATATGACAAGTTGCTTATTTGAGACATCAATTTAGTTTTCACTTTGCAATTACATAAAAATAGCAGTAACATGGCAAGTGAGATGATGCAATTGATCTGCATGCTGAATTATTCATTTGATTTCAGTTGTTGACTTCACAACAGGTATTTCTCAATGTATAGTGCATAAATCATGATGAATCTTTTCACCACAACCACTCAGAGAACCTACTGGATGCTTTTTGTATCCATTTATGCATAAAGCCTGGAATTCCAGGTATTCCTTTAGTTAGGTCTAAATTGACAGTATACATCACATGTTGGGGGGTGGCGTTCCACCAAATGGTTTACAGACATTGACATTCTCTTCTGAAGAAGGTCAATGGAAAAGATGATTGACCACACAAAAGAAACCTGCTATTTTCCAGACTTACAATGTACTTATATTCAGACCACCAAAATGTCAATGATATAAAAATGGTGTAGGGTGAGACAGCTATAATACAAATCCTAATATGAACACGGTTGTTGGAGTGATCTCCACTAGGAACCAGAATGGACTTGCCACCTTGCGGCAAATGTTTGAGTAGAAAGGGTACATGGCCATGGGTGACTTCTGTCATTGTCCAGAACAAGTTAAACCTTGCTATATGATCTCAGAGTACCTGTACCCCCTGCATAGCCTGTCCTAACATGGTACCTAATTTGAGTGCAAATGCTGGCTTCTGGTCAGTTGTTTCCTGGACTAAGCATCTTTGTGCCTCCACTTCCTAATCCCCTTGCCTAATTATTGACTTACAGAAGGAAGTTGATAAAAATGTGTTTACATAATATGGACAAACCATTCTCATCACTCAGCTACAACCTTCTTGGACAGTAGAATGCTCTTCGTAGATGAAAATGTATTTTTAACCTTTAAACCAATGTGCTTATGAAAGATCAAGTAAAAAATCATCACCTCATCCTCTGTCTTTTTCTAATCTTTCCATATCCTGCTGGTTTGATAAAAATACTAAGTTAACTTACAAGAATTTAGAAGCCATCATTTCCCAAGGAATCCCATTGATGGGAATACTACATTTCTGTCTACTTAAGCAATGGAATATGACATATACTAAACAGATATAATAGTTTAAGAAAATTGGGGGCTGAGGTTTTAGCTCAGTGGCATAAGCGCCTGCCTTACAAGCAGGCAGTCGTGAGTTCGATCCCCGGTACCGATAAAAAGGAAAAAGACAAAAAAAAAAAAAAAAAAAGAAAGGCATATTTTCAGAACCAAAACTCCCTTATTCTTCACCCCAGCGCTAACTCAGCATTGTTGCTTAGGGATGGCAAGATGACAGGTGACTTAATTCTCTTTCATACTTTCCAAATAAATTTAAAGATAAAATCTCTTAGCTTTTGGAAACAGAGAAAAAATTAATCGTTTAAAGATGAATTTACAGATGAAGGAACTATAATATTAGAAATGTCAGTAATAATTAGGCAAGGACTTTGGTAAATAATGATATTACCTGTTTTGGGTAATATCAAATCTTTAGTTCCCAGAGCACAAAGTCACTATAGAAAACTCAGATGTGTGTAAATTTCTATCATTAGCTTTGATAGTGAATCTTAACATTGTTCATCTGCTTCCTTCCCTTTAATCACTCTAAACTCATGGCACATAATAGGCATTTAATAAATATTTATTGGGATACCATATCAATGAGTAAGTGTCTTTATCCAAGAAGCAGAATTGAGAGAGGTTAAATTACTCAAAGGCATGTTATAACTGTCAGTACACTGTCAGGTATTCTCTAGAACAATTCTCTGTGTGCCCAAGTGTGCCTAGGCCCTCGCTCACCAAAACTCTCACTGTTCTTTGGAGCAACCAGGCAGACATATGAATCAGAACTTCTCAGAAGTAGCAAGTGTACCCCCACCCTGCGTCACCTTGACTCCTGGGTAAACACTGGGCTTCAGACACAGGGCAGACCAAAGCAAAAGGCTGCCAAGACTTTGCCAGTGCCAAGGCCTGGGACTTGGCATGCTGAGGCATCTGTTGTGTTTGTGGACTCCTGGTGACTGATTCTTGCTAAAAACACTGTGAATAATTCTAACAATGATGTTGCTTGCTGTTGCCCTGGTCTTTCTGCTCCTTGGGTCTTATTTTCAGCCACAAATGATTAGCAATAAACACTTACCAGCAAACACTGACCAGCAAACTGGTCAGAAAGACAAATTCAATTCCATATCTGCCAAAGCACACAATGAGATATTGTGCTCTGATTTTAAATAGGCCAGGATTTTTCTTTAAAGTTAGTAGAAGAAGGTGGTGGAGTGTTCAACAAAAACAACCAACTAATCCTTTGGCAGAGTGTACATCATCGATCTTTCTCATTCTCCATACTTACAAAACAGGCTTAGAAAGTTTGTGTCACTTTATTTTCTCACATACATGTGTGTGATAGAGGCTGGAGCTCTCAGAAAGTTCAAATTGTGATCTTGATTCCTCATGTTTGGTGATTTTCCATGTTGGAATGAATGAATATACATGTATATATTTGCTAGTCGGAAGGCATACCTAACGGAGAAACCTCAGACACATCCCTTACATTCCCCAAGCATCAGAGGGAGAATCCATTCTTTTGAATTATTATCACTGGTGGGAAGGATGACAGTGTTTATGGCTAGCTCCAACTAAACGTCACTTTATAAGAGGACTTTATAAGAGGTTAAAATGAGAAGCTTTAGCTCTTTGCCTTTTAATCCTATTGTACTCAAGCAAGAATACTTCAGTTTACTCTCTTATGTCATAATATTTAACTATAAAACCCAGTTAATACGTACTTGATCTACGTTTTTGGCATGTTTCATCATGAGAGGTGTGCAACCTTGCAAAATTGCAGTTTATAATTCTTCTTCTGAAGAAAGAACATTATCATCATCATCATCATGTTTAACACTGAGTACTTAGTACCTTCCAAGCATTGGACTAAATAATTGGTACATATCATTTAATTTTCATAAAAGTTCTGGTAGGTAGATCTGATCATTAGTTCCATTTGCAGACAAGGACATGCTACCAGAAGTTAAATAAATTGTTCCAAGTCACAAAGCATATGAAAGGTAGAATTAGATGCATTTTCAGGTTGTGATTCAGAGTTTGTATTTTTAAATATAACATTGAGTTATAAGCTTAATAAATTATAGCATCTTAAAGCAAGGTGTCCTTAAATTTTATTGGTTCCTAAGGATCTTAATATAAGTGGTATATTAAACTCATATGAGAAACTTTTACAAAAAAAGCTTCCTAATTTCAGAATCTTAGGAACAGGTTACATTTCTTCCTGAAGATGGGATTAAGTATATTTGGATTGTCTTTGATAAATCCTATAGTTATTTTGAGATGCAATTCATATACTACATAGTACATCCATTTAAAGATGCAATTTGGTGGTATCTAATGTAGTCTCAGATTTGTATTCCCATCACACAAAATGAATGAAAATATTTCTGTTACTCCAAAAAGGAATGCCATCTCTGCATTTGCAATCATTTTGAAATTCCACATTATCAATCATTTCATATTTCCCACATATTCCCTACAATGTACTTTTTGACTTCTACAGATCGCAGATCACCTATATTGGATATTGAGTGCAAATATAATTATATAATATGTGGCAATTGTGATAAGCTTCTCTCATTGAACATGCTTCCATGGATTCTCCGTCTTGTAGCATGTGCTTTGTGCTTAATATGGCTGTGTAATATTCCATTGCATTGATAATATCACAATTTATTTATCTTGCATCACATTTTTGTTCCTTTTTAAAATCTCCTTTTATTGGTATATATTTTTGATACATAACAACAACATTTTTGTGGGGAATCAGTACATATTCATATTGCATTTTATTCATCTCCTTACCATCTTCTCTTCCTCCTTTCTCAAATCCCTTTCCCTGATCCACAAAATCTGCCTATTTTTTAAACATCTTTTGTTTTGGTCCATAAATTATTATACTTTGGATCTGTTGTGTAAGAGAAACCATGTGAGATTCAAACTGATTTATTTCACTCAGTGTTATGATTACAAGATCTATTATTTTCCTACAAATAACACAAACATTCTTTTTATGGCTGGGTCCTATTCCACCAACATATCTTCAAATCACATCACCTTCAAATAAGAATAGTTTGATTTCTGTGTCCTAGGTGTAATCCTTTTGTTTCTTTCTCTTATCTGAGAGCTCTGGCTACACTATCAAGTATGATATTGAACAGGAGGAGTAAGACTGGACATCTTTTGTCTTGTTCCTTATGTTAGAGGAAATGATTTCAGTTTTTATCCATTTGTGCTCCTGGATTTATCAAAAAATGGCTTTTATTATTTTGAGTAAGATTCTTTCATACTGATTTTCAACAGGCTTTCTCTTTTTAAAATTATGAATGGGTGCTAGATTTGCCAAAAGCTTTTTCTATTGAGATGATATAACTTTTATATCCTTGTTTCTGTTGATGTGATGTATTACCTTTATTGATTCACATATTTTGAACCATCCTTACATCTTGGGGTGAAGCCAGCTTGATCATAATGTACACTTTTGTTTGTTTGTTTGTTTGTTTGATTGTTTTGGTACCAGGGATTGAACTCATGACCTCATGCTTACCAGGCAGGCATTTCTGCTTGTCTCCCCAGACTGATACAGTCTTTTTAATGATTTTTTGCATTCTGTTGGCCAGCATCTTATTGAGGATTTTTGCATATTTATGTTCAGAAAAGAAATTGGGCTGTAGTCTTTTTTCTTTCTACAATACATATTTTTAAACCTTACCCTTACCCAGTTCGGTATCAGAATATCAAGAAATGAGTTTAATAGGGGTTCTTCTTTTTTAATTTCATGAACATTTTGAGAATTATTGCCAATAATTCTTCTCCAAAGCTTTGATCAAATTAAATGGCAAATCTGTCTTGTCCTGAGCTTTCATTACTCACATATTTTTATTACTATTTCATTGTCTATTGTTGAGCTATCTAGGGTTTTTATATTTTCTCTGTTCAATGTTGGTAATTCATAAGTGTATAGGAATTTATCCATTTCTTTTAAATTCTTCAATTTACTGGAATATAACTTTTCAAAAATAGTTTCTTATAATCCTCTGGATTTGAACAGTGTCCAATTTGATTTTACCTTTTTAATTTCTAATTGCATTGATATAAAACTTTCTTTTCATTTGTTTGGTGAGTTTGGCTAAGGGTTTATCAGTATGGCTTATCCTTTAATAAAATCAGTTCTCTGATATATTGGTCCTGTGTATTTTTCTTTCACCTTCAATTTCCCTGGTTACTCCTCTGTTCTTTAAACATTTTTCTTCTTCAAATTTTAGATTTGGGTTACTGTTTTTCTAGGACCTTAAAGTGCATCGTTAGATTATTTACTTGGTATTGATTTAATATTTTAATGTAGGTAAGTTTTCCTCTTAAATTTTGTATTTGTAGCCTGTAGGTTTTGGTATCTTGTACTTTTATTGTTGTTTGAATATAGGAACTTTTTATTTCCTTATTGTACTTCTTCAATGACTCTTTATTATCCAAGTATATATTATTTAATCTCAATATGTTTGCATAGTTTCTGTTATTTACTTTGCTGTTGATTTTTAGTTTCTTTCTGAAATGATGCAGTAATGTGTAATAAATTATTTTAATTTTTTATTGTTTAAGCATGCTTTATGGCATAAAATATGGTCAGATTTGTGGAAATTTTCCGTTCTGTAGAGAAAATCTATGTATTTTATTGTTGGATAAAACAATGTAGATGTATGTTGTCTGTTTATTATATCTGTGGTTCAACTCATATTTCATTGTTAGTTTTTTTTTACCTGATTCTATTTATGAGAATGATGTATGAAACTGCCTCATGATGATTATATGTATATCTGTCCTTTTATGTTAAAAAGTTTTTATTTTATGAAATTAGATAGGTTGTTATTTGGTACATGTAGATTTATAATTATCGTTTTCTGTTGTTTTCCCCTTTGCCAGTATGCAGTGACCACCATTGTATCTTCTGATCAGTTTTGCTTGAAATATATCATGTCTGAAAATAACTTCAGTTCACAAACTCAGTTCTCCCCACAATCCCAGTCACAAGCTGGACTGGACAAGAACTCAATCAAATTTTTCCATAAGGTCAGCACTGAACCTAATCATTGCATTTGATTTGGTTCTCATCCAATTTGGTTCGTGACTAGACTCATAGAAAGAATTAAGTTCATGAACTGAGGTACCGCTGCAGCTACTCCTGCTTGTTTTTGGGCTCCTTGTATGAAGCCCCATTTTCATCCTTTCACTTTCAGTCTATGTGTTTCTTTGAGGATGAAGTATGTCTCTTGCAAGCAACGTATGACTAGTTTTTTGGGTTTTGACTCAGCTTGCTAGTCTGTGCTTTTGGTGGGGGATTTAAGACCATTAATATTGAATATTATTACTTGAACATATTTACTGAACCCTAATTGCCTTATTTTTCTAATACTCCTTTCTTTATTTCTTTCCTTTGGTTCATTCTCTCCATTAGCTGATTGTTTCCTCTGAGTTCTTGGGTGATGATGGCTTCCCTGTCTTTCCCCAGGATTCTTTGATCTCTTCAAGCATTTTTGAAGAGGTTTAGAATTCCTTTACCTGAGACTTCTTCCAATTCAGTGTCTGTAATATCAGGTTTTGGTGTGTTTTCTCATGTTTCTTGTTTTTGTGCTGAGGGTTGAAGGTCATTTAAGGTAGGAAAACTCTGGCATTGCTGTGGATATTTCTTTAATTGCCATAAATCTCCCTGCAATGTGACCTCGGATTTCCTTTTGTTTTGGTGATCATGTACCTCTTTATCCTACTCATTGTATGAGATCATCCCTGGTCACTGTTGCGAGGAGAGCCCAACTATTGGTTGTGGATCTTGGATCAGCACTCACAGAACCAACCATATATCAATCATATGATTTAAAATTTGTTTTTAGCAATTTCACATAGTTTTCAATAACCCAGGAAGACAATGTAGTAATATTGTTAGAAAGAATGCTGGGATGTAGGGGATGAGGATAAGAGAAAAAAAGAAGAAAAGGAAAAACTTTACTTAGAAAGGAAGAAAGAAGAAAAAAGTCATGACAGCAAATGAAAGAAAGAAAAGATATGACTTGGTGTTATTTTCATATCTGGAGTGAAGGGAGGAAGAAGAGTTTGAGAGGTTATTTGAAGTTATAAAGAAAATAAAAAGGAAAACAAGATACATAATTGGAGATTAGAGGAAGCTATAAGGTCAGTTCTAGTAAGTATGTTAATAGGAAGCTTGTTTTTGAATCCTCTATACACGAATTATGGTGAGGGCTAACTATGAAACATATTACCTAAATTAAAGCTCTAATTTATAGGTCTAAAATTAGACCTTCTTCTACATTCCATATACTTGAACACCTCACTTACACATATCAAATAAAAGGAGAAAAAGAAAACAGAGGGGAAAAAGAAGAAAACCCACGAATATACAAAGTATATTCTAAGTCCCATTTACTTCAGTCTGAATTTGAACAGTGTGGTCTTACCCCTTAATTCAAAAAATGGAGAAACTTTCTCTCATATCAGTGTGAGGACCTGAGCTATAGTTTTCTGTGGTTGTGATTAGGAGGTGCTCTAACTGGTTCCCCTCCAATCACTCATTCACTACCCACAAGTGAGTAAAGAGGCTTGGGGAACCAGGTAGACTGTGCAGCCTCCTCTGGTTTGCTCTGCAGGCAGAGAGCTCTGCTAAATTTCAGCTGTGCTCCTGTAGGTATGACTAGTTGGATGTTTTATCTTTATGATCAGACACCTTCAGACAGTGGATCAGAGGCATGGCAGGACTGATCAAGCATTCAGTCCTCCACTGGTTTCTGGAGGGGCTTTCATGAGCTCTGTCCCTTTACCTGCACAATAATTCCTGCAGCTGCCCTTTCCTGCTCTTTCAGTGATGTTCTGAATGAGAACACTGAGCCACTGTTGCTCACTAGGTACTCCTCTCCAGCTTTTCACCTGCACCAAGCTCGGTGCCTCTCACAGAGCATCTATGTAGCCTGTGAGTTCAGTGGTGCTGAGAGTATGGAGAGGAGGGTCCCTTTGCTTGGAACTCGGCTGTACCTGTGAGCCAGTGGGCAGGATCTCACATGAGTACTGAGTTCAGCAGCCTTTTGCGGGAAGTGGAATGGCTCTTGCATGGCCATTGAACTCTGTAGGCAAAGGAAGTCAGGTGATGGGTGAAACACTATATGGGCTAGAGTTTGTTGGCCTTTGGGGAGAAATGAGAATGTGTCTGCTCTAGTGCTCCTCCAATGTCTTTTCTCCATCCACAGATCATACCAATCACAGCTGCTGTTAATTCCTGCAATTCATGAACCCACAGACCACTCAGTACCTAGTTTCAGGTTCCTATCTAGGACCATGACCTTACTTCCTTTTGTTCTTGGGTCCCATAAGTCCTACAAATCACTGCCTTTGAATGATTCTTTGGCTTGTGCCTTTTCTAGTGCTCTAATCTGAGGAGGCTCTCTCCTGTGACTATCTCACCCATGGGACTCCATCACCAATGGGAAGAGAATGAACACAGGTGGACATTTGATAGTGACTGCTTAGCTGGATGGTGAAAGCAGCAACCTTCTTTTTTCCTCTTCAGAAGGTTAAGTACTTTCCGAAGGTGGTGTGTTCACCAGACCGAAGCTGTAAGCCATGTCTGGTTTGAGAGACAATCCTGTTTTATCTCTAAAACACTCTGATACTGAAACTCTTATGGTAAACTTCTTCAAGTTGCCTTTCTCTGTCTGATGTTATGTTTGGTTCCTCTGTGTTTCCAAATATCTGCTGGTCCTGGTGAGCATCTTCAAAGAGTGCTGCTAGAATAATCTATCATCATGAAGAAAAACTTGCACCACTCTTTGAAAATATGTATTCCTTAGACATGCCTTATAAAGATTTTTGGGGTTGAAAACATATTACATTTAAGATCCAAGTTCGTAGATTACTAGATTATATTCATCTACTTAACATATTTTTGCATCTACTTAAATATTTTGCTTGAATTATCTCATCTGAAATGCCTAATATTTTTTGTTGAATATTCTATCTGTAGCTAATACAGTCTGGCTTAGGTCTACTTTTTTTTGGTCTGAAAATCAAGATCATTCTCCTGGTGTTCTTGGTTTCCCTTATGAAACCACATACATATTATCAATGTTCTCTATCTGATGTTTAAGACAACCCTGAGTGTGGTTTAAAGTGTTTTATTATCCAAGCTAAACATCTGTGACTCTTATAAATGATCCTATAATGAGATGATGATTGTGAAATTTTTCATTTTCCTTCAACTCAAGTTGAATTATGGTAGGCCTCCTGAATCACAGTATTATAAACTAAGTATAATCATCTGAATCTGACCCATTTTGAGTATGATTGTTACAGAATGAGTACAATTAAGTAGATGAGATCTCCAAATAAGAGGCTTATCGGTGGTCAGGAGCTAGTGGAACACCATTGTCAAGAATCAGAGGCCAGCAGTAAAATCAACTCAATCCTTAGAGGTCTACAAAGGACATAACAGCAAGAGAAGAATAGTCGTGTCTAAACTGTCGAGTATTTTTTCTTCACTTATATCATTCCACACCCTACACACAATGATCCTCATCTCCCCAAAACTCTTACCTACCATCAACTCCCAATCCAGTAATTGGCTGTGGGGAAGGGAAAGAGTCTCATCATTCACCCACTAATCCCTTAGTCACCTATTTTCCCCACTCTACCTTGACTGAGTCTCATTCCTTTCCAAACCAGACCTCCATGTCTAGTGCTCCCATTTTTCTTTTCTTTCTGCATTGTTGAAACATCAAAAAGCTCCATCTGGTTAGATGCTGCTCTCCTTAGCGCGCAGGGTGAAGAGAACTTGAGGGTACAAATACAAAATGCTCTCCCATGAATAAAGGGTAGAGACAGTTGTCCACAAATACTGCTTTATCCCTGTCACACCCAAGTGAGATTTGATGTAAGTTCAAATACATTAGGACATATCAATCTTCTCAGAATCTTTGAAGTCCCAGGTTTTCCAAAGTCTTTAGACTGCATGCAGTGTCCAGTGCATTCAATGATATCCAAGGACATCTCTCTTTTCCTGATTATGGATTCATCTCTATCTGAGATGGTTTTATTTAAACATCAATTGAAAATTATTTTTCTTTAGGATAATGGTCATACTATACAAGGCTCATTGTGATGGTAAAAATTTCTAAAGACAGAGTAGTGTGCCTCCAAGACAAGTAGCAAAAGAAATTCCTGACCACATATTGAAGAAAAACTAAATGCCTCTAGGAATTATGTAGTACAAAAGCATTTGAATTTTGCCTGCAAAACATATTTGCTGCAATAAAGAGGGAAAAACATACCTCGCTGTCTTACACAAATCCCAAGCCTGCCCGAGGGTTCTGTGAATCATGATCATTAATCTATGTAAGAGTTGCTACCTGAACATTTGTAGGACTTCTCAAAGTGAGTATTTATAGTGCCTTATAAAGCCTTGGGCATCCTGAATATCCTCTATGTGTAAGGCACACACTTGAGATGCTTGACTATTAGGTAGTTGATTGTTTGCCTTTGAATCTGCAAGTCATTCTTAATGCATGGTAGATTGGAGCAACTCTTACCATTATTTTTGACAAATAAGCAGATAACTAATATGACTTCTTACTGAGAAGGCAAAGTTGATTCAGACAAACTCCAAATGGCTGCTTGAATTGTGGGGCAAACATTTCTGTGAATGTGTGAGTTAGTATAAAACGCACTTGATTTTACAGATTCATACTGCCTCAGGACTCATGTAGAGGGGTCATTGAAGAAGAAAGGTTTTCAACAACAAAATGGTGTTTAAAAACTAGCTTGTACACCAAAACTTCTTTTTGTAAACCCACAAAGTTAAACTCTACCTGCACTATCACAGTAACTCTTAAAACAAATTTATGAAAATAAATCAGTATATTTCTTAAACCCACTACTAGTTGACTGTGTAAATTTGAGAATATTAACTTTCCTGTGCCCCTTAAAATGGAAATAATAATAATATCTACTTGACAGATCCTTTTTCACCTTTATGAATCAATTCATGGATATTTCTAGTGAGAACAGGTAACATATACCAAGTGCTGAATTATTACTTCAGACGGATGGGGGAGTTCAGCAAAGAGAGTTCAGGAATGACATGGCCAAAATCAAGAAAAACAGAGCATTGTGAGTGAGAGAAAGAAGAAGCTGAGAAAGTCACCCAAGAGAAGAAAGAGAAATGGAATTTAGTGGTGTAACATGAGGACAGAGTTTAGGGCCTTAGCAGATCTGGTAGCACAGTAAGAATGTGAATGCATAGTTTTTGAAGCTCTTAGGTTCTTAAATCAGAAAGCAGGATTATAGGACTTTGAATAAGAGACTGGAGTCCAGGTTTCCCAGCCAGTGGTCACTAAGAATGAGACTATTGCTAAAAAAAAGTGGACTTGTTACTGCGGCAATGAGGGAGAATGGGAAACGTCCACTGGGGAACCACAAGGTGTCTCAGCAGGAAGGGGTTAGCAATAACTTCTTAAAAGATGTGGACTTTGATTAGTTGAATTTTGGGTTGAAGTAGTTTACTCTGGATTATAGAATGGCAGGCACTGTCTGACAGTGGACCCCACTCCATAATTGACTATTGTAATAAATCTTATCTAGACGAAGCTAAAGCTGTAATAGGTGGAGGCGGCTTTCACTCAAACTAGGCAAAGGGAACGGGATAGTTGGTATTTCTATAGTTTGCACAATGACTGATTTTTGTGCTTAGACAAAAATATGAACTGATCTTCTGTTTCTGTTGCTGTTGTTTGGGAGGTTTGTTTTGTTTTGCTGTGGTCTCACTTCATCATGATCACAGAGTAACTTTATCTGATGATATTTGGTGAGATTATCTCCAACAGGAGACACTAGGTTCTTGATTTGAGTTTCAGGTCAGCTCTTGGCAACACTAAGGCCTTTCTATAGGTCAGGCCAATTCTCAGATGTCTCTTTGGGCATAAGAAAAAGACTTTAGGAAAATTCATTTCAATAAAAACTGAAAAGCAGAGAACCTTAAAAGCAAAAGACAGTAGTTAGCTAATTGTTGCAGTGGAGGTGGGCTGCATGTCCATGCATCATTACATAAAAGCTCAAAACTACTCCATAAGACAGGAGCCATTATTATTCGTTCTTGTCAGCGCAGAGGCTTAAAGAGGCCAACTGAATAGCTGTAGGTCACCACTAGCAAGCAGAGCAGTGATTCAACCACAGGCCTGTCAGATTGTATCTAACCAAGACATTACACAGGTTCTTGAAACCATAGGCCCAGGGAGAAAAAAAAAAATCAACTCTATGTGTTGCTTGAGCTGCTTGTGAATTTTCCAAAGAATACATGAGTTTTATCCTCAGAGACCCTGATTTAAGGTGTCCACCTGGCAATTGTGCATCAGTATGTGTTAAACACAACTCAGGTCCTTCTAAAGGGCAACGGATTCGAGGATTAGTACAATAGAGGAAGTGATCTAACCTCTTCTGGAGTTAACAATGGCAATAAGTAACCTGCTTAATTCCTCAGTGTGGAATTGGAGGAACAATTGTGCTACTTTCCCATCTGATAGATTCTCTCATAAAAAGGAATTAAAATAACACAAACACGCAGCATCTATTCCTTCGGAAGACATTCAATATCCCCAATCTCCCTGAGCTTCGCGGTAGGCAAAAATAGGAAGGAGGACAAACACAGACTTCCTTAATTTTGTTGTTAAATGATGAAACAAATGAGCCGCCTCTAAGAGCTTGATTTTTTGGTGAAGGGATGTGTTCACACACCGTGAGTGTTTTCCTATTCTCTGTGTCAAAACATGAAGGTATCAGCCAGTTTATCTAATCCTTCTTTCTAAGTAACTGGGTAAAAGTACACTTGGGGACATGAATTTCATCCTTTCTGGTTTATGAGGGTAACAGAACTTCAACAAGCAGTAGGGAAACTTACGGGAAGCCAAACATAAGTATCACAAAATAAAATAAAGATGGGATGCCTTTCTTAAAATTCTTAAAGTCACTCTCTCAAAAGAGATATTTCTCAGTTTGAACAATAATGTTGGATGGACGCTACAAAATTAGAACACAAAAACTTACACAAGTTGTGAAGCAAGAAAAGGCACTGAGTATCTGTGAGGCTTGGAAAGTTGGGTTGACCTTCAGGTAGCAGCTGTGACTTACTCATAAGCAAAGACAGGAAGTGAGCACAGCCTGGGGAACCATTGGGACTAGCAAGGCCCAGGCTGGACAGAGGGAACTGAAAAGAATCACATCCCCATTCAGTGGACACATGCATGTTTCCTTTCTCAAAAAAAGAAAGTTTCCATAGAAGTAACCTTTTGGTAAACCTAAGTCTTGACCCTAAAATAATCAAATTGCTAGAGAGATAACGATCTGACATAGAACAGGTATTACAATGTTTCACATACTACTATTTGTGGCACTTGAAATGGTTTTGAAGGATTCATGGATGGCTTTTAAAAATTTGAATAGTTTCCTGTTTATTTGCATGTACTGTAGAAAAAATTTACACTTAGAAACACTCCTGACAAGCGATGATGCTTAAAATGAGAGTATTTAAATACAGTTGGAAAGTACATGATAAAACAAAAAGGCAAGAAAGGTGACTGAGGTTTGGAAAGCACTATTACAGGAGATAAAGCTCCTGTTTCTTGGCGGATTTGCTGAGCTATTTTGGAAAGTCACTTACCCTGCCTGAGCTTCAGTTGCCCTATGAACTCTCGGAGACCAGACAGGCTTGACAACGCTGACCCTGATCCTCAAGCTGGGAAGATAATTCTCACAGGACAGAATACCTGAGAATGAACTGGTTGTTCTTTATAAAGCATTGAAGATAAATGTTCTTTATAAAGCATTGAAGTTAAACAGCATTTATATAAATTAATTGGGCAGTTTGTGGTTGCTCATCACTACAGACCTAAAAGAGTTGAATATTGATTTATTAATATGAGAACAGTGGGAAAATGCAAACCCCTTAAACACTCCACGTTCTTTACTTCTTTATTTCTCATGCAAATTCTTCATGATGCAAGTTCCTTGTTGCAGATAAACATATAAATATGTGGGAGATTATTCTCCAAAGAGAGACATTTTTGGTCACTGTGGTAGCTAAAAGCATTGGCTATGAAACCAACATTTGGGTTTAGATCTGTTTCTCACTTGATATTTGTGATACGGTAGGGAAATAAAATACAACTGAGTAGACTTGGTTGTCCCATTTGTAAAATGTAGACGGTAATAGTAATCTCATAACACACTCTTTTTGTAAATGGTGAGCATATACTCTACAGTGTGTGCTTCTGCTCATCATGGTAAGACCACAACATGTATTCTCAAGAAATGAATGAGAGACCCCACGGGTAAAACTAGGTCATTTCTGATACATAGCTCTTGATTCATGTGTATGGTGGCAGGTATTAATGTTTATTGTGGATTTCTGTTGTGGCAACTCCTGACTCACTAGCTGCCAAAGCAAAGCACGTGTGCTAAACCTAAGTCACCCCGGTGCCCCACTTCCACCTGTGGCCATAGTGACTGTCTCAGAGATGGGCTGTAATGAGCCCCTCACAGCAATGAGACTTTGGCTAGCAGTTCTGAAAAGAGATGCTTTTTTTTCCTTTCTAAGAAGTAATTCAGAGAGAATGTAGGGATTTGGGACTGCAGCAGTAATTCTTTGAATGAAGAAAGCAACGCGCAGGGACAGGCCATTGGGAAACAAAGATCGAGCACCAGAATACTGGTCACTTAAGACTAGAATCAAGTAGTAGGCAAATTTGTATCTAACTGGTCTGTTGTTTATCTAAGCCTTATCAGAGCTTGTTGTTTGGTTTGGTTGAGTGCTTAGAGCAATGAGTTATATCAATTGCAAGAAAGAGTCTCTGTACAGTGGTATCGTTTTCATCATCATTAATAAGGTAACAAAAATTGGTATCAAGTGTGTGCAGTTCAACAATTTAATGTCATTAGTTTTTCTTGAGCAAAATTTGAGAGAGATTTCAAGTTTCTTCCACTGAGGACAGAACACAGTCTTTCCTGGGTGGTTCACACTGGCTCTTTCCTGACGTCTTGAGAAGTGGGAGCTGGCTAATCCAGATGTTTAGAAAAGGAAGCACATATAGATTTTCTTTCAAATCTCATGCAATATGCTGCTTCTCTGGCAGTAGTAGTCCAGCTACTCTTTTCTCTGGCTATGCTTGCTTTCAACACATCATTGTAATTTTCTCCTTTTCAACTGATCCGTGTGGGACCACCTCCTTAAATCACAGACAAATTAATCCTGAAAGTAACATCTGGGTCCACAATGAAATTCATTTGCACAACAGACACTGACCATTGCTGGCCATAGTCACATGGTATGACTTGAGAGTTAATCAACTAGTACATGAGGTCTGAAGCATCAAGAGAATAGGCAACTCTGAGTTTTCCCTCTTTTCACTGGAGAGGCTTGCATGCAGATAATTCTCCATGATCTAGGAACTTTGAAACGATTTTTATAATTCCCATCTATTTCCCCAGAAAGAATGATACACATTTGCCTTGAAATTAATTTGCAATAATTGTGCAATTCAGCCAATGATTATGGAACTGTAAAGTCACTCAAGTATTTAGCAAGTAATTTTTCTGAAGAATTCATGATGCACCAGGCATATGGAAATGGAGAAGGAAGACAGAATGATGAGTGAGATGTGGTTGCTGTCTTCATGGACCTTGCAGTATAAGACAAGAAAGAAAGCTCAGTGTTGGGAAATCCAATTGGGCCACACAACAATTCCTGACAAAAATTTAAAGAGTATCTCTATGACAATTAAGCTCATGGGTTCTATAATCAACAGGTATGACTTTGAGACCCAGCTCTGCCACTTGCTCAGGGCGATACATTACAAAGTTCTTCACCATTAGCTTTGCTCTATGTTAGCTATAACTATCAAACACATGTGGTTACTCTATAAAGTTTAAATTGGATCACACATGACAAGCACTCTTATGCTTGGCACAACCTGAACATGCAGTGAATTTTAGGTAATATGATTTTTAAGAACATTCAGCATCATAAGCAGTTGAGTCTTAGGTAGTGTGATTAAAAAGGAACAAAATAATATATACTCAAAGTAAATACATTGTACCAACTTCAGGGTGCTTCAAAACAAAGTCCAGCAAAGATGTGTCAATTCTAAAGTGTTATCACCTATTAAAAAAGTATAATGCTCCAGTTACATTCTGTGAGACATGAGACACATCTTGAATAAAGTACTCCTAGGTGAAATGCACAGGAATAAAGACAGTTTAAGGGAAAGGTTTCTTTATCCACCAATGAAACACTTCTAGTAAGTTCTTTGGTGTTTTAGGCGCCATGTGCAGAGAAAACAGAAAGTAAAACTGTTAGTATGAGGCCTGAGATTGTCAGAACCATGTGATGTTCATCAAAATTTTTGAAAACCAGCAGTAAAAATAATAGAATTATTAGGCGGTCACTCTGTGGTAGATAAGCCCATTGCTAAGCCTCTGGTATTGTCAATAAGTAATGATATATTGAAGATTAAGAACCTTTGGTAACTTACCTACAGGTGCATGATATGCTTCAATCCATTTAATTCTCCCAATGCTCTGGCCTGGATATTATTATTTTTTGAGTTTTCAGATGAGAAATAGAAGATTCTGCAAAGTTAAATAGCCTTGCCCAAGTCCACCTAGTGGTAAGTGACATAACAGAGATATGTTTTATAGCTATGTATTTCTCATTATAATATATTCATAAGGGTGATGGGGATAAGAAATGCTCACATATATGTTTCCCAGTCTTTTAAATTCACTTTCAGCTTTCACTCCCATAGACATAAGTAAGGCACAGTAGTTGAACCATACCATAGAAAACACATTAGAATGCACAAGTGTGATTTTTGTCCCTGGAAGCCACTCCATTTGTTTATAAAGTGAATCACTCACTAGTGCTGTGACATATTACTTGTGACACTATATGCAAAAATGTGTGCCATGACCCATGGTTGAGAGCCACTGGTCCAAACCAAAGACTAAAGGTCAACAGGGGAGAGTTACGCTGTCTTTTGCAAATCCCATCACCTTCCTTCAACCTCCTCCTTTGGAGCTACACTCCGTTTTTGTGTCATTCTTCCTAGGCAGTACTAAAATGGGGCTGATATATAAAGTCCTCTTTGAGGATGTGACCATAAGGAGTAAGCAGGAAACCATTCAAAGAGGTAGAATAGTTCTCCTGAAGCAGAAATTTCTAGCAAAAAGCTTAAGATGTGTCAATGAATCCCACCCAGAATATTGCATGATTTTTTAGACTTAGGGGCCACTTCCTACACCCCTGTGGTCATGGCCCTCACACTAACTTCTCTCCAGGGAAACGTGTCATCATTGATAGGATCACTGTTATTTTGGAATAAGACATGTTTAGAAGGGAGTTAAACTGTGTGAACTCCAGCTTCCCCAGTATTTATGGCCACATCTTAGTGAGACACAAGTTAGAAACCCAGGACAAGAAGCCTTCACCTCCTTTCTTGACCTCCTTTGTGGTCTGCTTCACAATAGTCTAAGGGTTTTGTTATGTTAGTATTTTTTAGCACATGTTTATAGTACATAATGATTACAATTTTTGCAGGGAGTTTGTACATGCAGATAGCACATCTTTTTTCTCTTTCTTTTTCATTCCCTACCCTTCCTCTACCTCCTGATTTCTTTCAGCTCTTAGTCCTCTTCATGTTTCATTTTCCCTATATTGTAATCTCCTGCAACCAAAATAAAACAAAGCTAGTTTTGTTAATACAATATTATAGGAAGATGTTTCATATAGATGCATCCCAAGAGTTACCCTTCTCTAGGCTTCAGCAGCCAGGAGTTTCTCAATGACCAGACTGTCCCACATAAGCATCAACGACCTAAAAGGTGAAGAGAACTCAACTTCAAAGAAACAAAATAAAATTTCCCACATTGTGCTTAAAACTTTGATATAAATCCTATGAAAACGAGATAATGTCCATTTAATTAACATTTGCCTATTTAACTGTTCACAGAATGGTGGTAGGCACAGGGAGAATTCAAAAGAAATGGAACATATAATTCATTTCCTGAAAGTATGTTTACTTTAATTGGAAAGAAACAGATAGTGCTCATTAGGCAGGTAAGTTTCAAAGCAAGCTGCTTATAGTCAAGCAACAATTAGGAAATAGAGATGAACCAGAAAAGGAAAATACTCAGTTGTACTTGAGTGAAGAGGACAGATCTTGTCTGCAAGCTAAAACAAGTTTGGTTTGGGAAGAAACAAAGGCAAGAGAAGGACTCATTCTCCAGAGAATTGTCACCAAAAGAGGCTATGACCTTTTACTAGATTATCAAGTAAATTTTCTTAAGTACTCATTAAAAATCACCCAAACTATCTGGATGACATGGCGATGGGAGAAGCAGAAAAGGTTCATTTTGCTCATTTGATAGAAATAAGTAAGAAATCAAATGATTCTTGTGGCTTCCATGTCAAATTATGCATATTGACTGACTTGCTATTTCCTATTTAGCTACCAGCCTGAAAACTATGGAAGGCAATAGACTTTTCTTCTTTGATCAGGAGACATGTTGAAATTGATAAGTGCCAGAAATTAAAGATGTTTTAAAAGCCATAATATTTTGTTTTTATGACTATTTAAAATTATTATTATCTCCATTTTACATAGGAGAAAATAAGTTCACAGTCACACTATTCAAGGTGGTGGCACAGAGACTCAGATCCAGTTCTAAAGTCTGACTGTTCATCACCACTTGGATCTCCAAGGGAGGGCTCTGCAAGCAATGTCAATGTCCCCTGCAAACACAAAGCAGGCCTTACCTGCAACTCAGACTCAGAAACTCCAGAGGAAGTCCAGTAATCTGCATTAGAAAGCACTCTGGGTAATTCTGATGAATGCTTTCAGTAGAACTCCTTGCAGAATTACTGCTTAAAATCACTTATCTGCATATCAAATAGGAATCGAATATAGCAGGAGGAGCAAGGAAAGAAGGTCCTTGGATGGACCATGGAGAGACAAGGACTCTTGGATATCTCTGGATTGTTTAAAAGTCTGCACCAATATATCTAAACACAGAGTTTCTGTTTGTACAGGAAGGTGCAAGTTCGACGCATGGATACTCTCCTAGCACGATCTGCTTCAGGACAATGGCTGAGGTTATAGTTCTAGCCTCATGATCACCATGGACCTGCTCTTTGGCATTGCTGGGCCCAATTTCCTCATTTGTTCCAGATGGGCACAAAGTTACATAATTTGCATGGTTCCTCCCAGCATTAAGACTCCTAATCTCTAAAACTATCATTCTAGGGCCAGGGCAGCATGGCATACCATATGGAAAGAGAAGATAACTCCACCGACTTAAAGGATTTGGGGAGGTGTGTTATTGAAGGAGGTGGGGCTGAAGGTCGGAGGGCCCAGAAAGAAGAGCATGGAGGAGGGAAGGCAGTGCATCTCAGAGGTGTGATACTGTGAAGAAAGCATCCTGTGAGAACAATGTAAGCAGAAGGAAAGTACGAGCACCAGAAAGGCGAGCAAAACTGTCAAATCAGAGATCTCACCTTGGCCATGAAGTGTTTCTATTCATTGAACTGGTTATTGTTTTCTTTTTAATGAAGCATAGTGACCAAGGCTAACTCTGCCTCTAGGGAGACACTTGACAACGTCTGGAGATGTTTTTCATTTTCAAAACTGGTTAAGATGGTGGGGGTTGGGTGGAGGATGAGATTGTTATTTGACTTTGGAGTTGCTAAAATTCTCAGGGTCTCCTCCTTGGGATTAAATGGCCCCATAATGTTATTAGTGCCCAGAAAGAACAACTCTGATTTAGCAGATGAGCCTCTATGCTATTTTCAGATTAACTGAGAAGCAGCAGGTATATGTTGCTATGTTATGTATAGTTCCAAGCACTTCGAGTGCTACATCAACCTGTTTCTTTTTTCTTTACTAGATTTTTTATTTTCTAGGACAATTTTAAATTTTTAGCCAAACTGAGTGAAGCTAGAGAAATTTCCCATATACCTGCTAGTTCCCACATACTCACAGGCTTTCCTACTATCTGTGGTTACTTTAATTAGCTCCTTTTTATCTGTAAGAAATACAGGCTTACAGATACTCACATGCTCAGCTAGGAAGGTATGGTCCTTGCATCTATATCCTGAGTCTGCAGGATTGTAAAGTCCAAGCTTCTAGGAATTATCCACTTCTTTCTCCAGCCTTGCTACTGTCCCTGTTGAGTTACTGTGTCAGCTCTGTTGCAAGCACACAGGCCTGAAGGGGATGGGGCTGCTTCTAAAGATACACAGCCCTTTAACTTAGAATCCCTTACTGACTTCAGACTTCCACTGGTATATTATAGGGTGAATTTAGAAACTAAGGCATTGCAAATAGGCAAAGTCTACATGAAATTGTTGTTCTCTAAGCACTTATAAGCTTTTCCTCTTTCCAAAAGAGTCCTGGGTATCAGCTGATAGGAGAGGTGAACCATAAAAAATGCTGAGTTTTAGTCAAAGTAATTCCATTAGGACCAGAAATGACTTGTGAAACATGAGGAAGGGAAATCACTTGCAGCATACCAACAGCTGGGTCCAAATGACATCACTCACCAAAATCAAAGGAAATGAGCTAATCAGATATGCATAAAGGCCTTTTTGTTTGCTTGCTTAGAAAGTTGTATTTTACTTTCAACCTAGAGGTAAAAAAATATATATATCTCTTTGAAAATATTTTGGCCCTAATTTTTTGCTTCTTTAAATTCTTTTCAGTTAACTGGAGCAGATGTGAAAATAAAATGTTTGCAATGTTCTCAGTTCACTGAATATTAGAAGTAATTATTGCAAGTTTTATTTTCATGACACATATGAATGCTCCTAGCCCCATATTTTTTATCCTCACCATGACAAAAGCAGCAGAGCAAAGCTGCTCATTGGTCTTCAAACTGCATCCCTTCATTTAACCTTGTTTTTCTGTTTCATAGCAAGTCCATCCAGGCCTGTGACTGAGAAAATGCACATCAAATTAAGAGTTGAAGATTATGAGTGAAACAAGAATTAAATAGTATTAATTTTAAAAAGCTAAAGCCAGGAAATTCTATGTTACCTACTTCTTTAGGATATTGAAAGGTTAGTTACACACTCATGTACACTGCAGCAACATTATCTATAATAGCTAAAATGTGGAAGCAATATGTCTTACCGTTTTTGCCATTGCTGAGACAAAATTCCTGACACTCAAAGTTAAATAGGGCAAGGTTTATTTCAGCTCAGTTTGTAGAGGTTTTGCTCTATAGTCAGTTGGCTCCAAGACAGGGTAGCACGCCTGAAGGACAACGCAGAAGAGAAATAATTTATGGTAGGCAGAAGACAGCAAAGCATGAGGTAGGAGCAGCAGCAGCAGCAAGAAAACCTGCCTTTGTATTTCCTCCAGCCTACCCACCCTTCGGGTGGTACCACCTACACTGAGGCTGGGGAACCTTTAATCCCAACATC
Organism: Cavia porcellus; assembly: GCF_034190915.1. Taxonomy (NCBI): domain Eukaryota; kingdom Metazoa; phylum Chordata; class Mammalia; order Rodentia; family Caviidae; genus Cavia; species Cavia porcellus. Next base: position 13,773,660 of record NW_026947502.1, on the reverse strand, counting down.
ATGCACTTAATCCTAGCATCATACACTTATTCAGCCACAGGAGACTTTGAGAGGACATCTAAATACAAACCATAACATTCCACCCTTGGCCCTCTAAAGACACATGCTAAAGGCATTTAGTATATCTGTAAGTGTTGTCAAAATCCTTATGAAAACAGACCTAAGAATCAGTGGAATAGATTAGAAAATGCAGAAACAACTTCAAATTCACCTAACCACCTTGTCTCTGACAAACGGGCCAAACATCTCCATTGGAAGAAAGCTTTTTTAATGAATGGTATTGGAAAAATTGGCTTTCCATATGTCCAAGATTGACATTAGACCCATATCTCTCACCATGCACTAAACTAAAATCTAAATGAATCAATGATTTGAGTATTAAAACCAAAACACTTCCAACATACAATGGCACAAGGTAGACATTTCCATTCCAAAACATGTAAAGAAAGGGATAAAAAGGAATGGGAACACAGCCAGACCAAAATCCAACAGGGCAAAATCCAAAATCCTGTAGTTTTAGGTCTAGCATCTGGTATAAGGTACAATCTGTGGCAAGCTATGAGCTCCAAAGGCTTAGGGTGGCTTACCCCCTGGGGTGCTTCTAGTTGATATAGCTCCTATGGCTTATTTGTTTGGCTGGCTTTGCTCACTCCTTGTGACATTCCTCAGAAGGCCAATGCACTTCACTTTCAGTTTCACACATGTATCTTCACAGATTGACTTCTCAGAGCCACACTGCTTAGCCTCCTAGGCTCAGTTCAGAGATCGGGGTGGAAGCCCTCTTGATCCCACAACTCTTGAATTCTGCATGAACATAAAACTAGCACATTTTGGTACCAGTCTGCTGCCAGCTAAGGCTGTGGCCAAGCTTCCTTCTCTCTTGCCTGTAGGGTTGATTGTCTGGATTGCAGAGCACTAGAAACCAAATGCTGATGAAAAGCTTCCTTAGGCCATTTCCTTAGGTTTCAGCTCCAACATTTTGGAACATGGTGCTTTGAGTCTATCCTCTCAAAGCAAAATATTTCACTTTACAGTGAAATTGTAAAGATACTGTAAAGGCTAGGGTCCTGCTACTTCTTGTGATGTTCTCAGACAATCTTTTCTATTGTCCTGTTCTTTCTCAACAACTAAGTTAGCTTCTATTCCATCTTTGCAGCTGACTACTTTACCAGAGCTTCCTTTCTGGTCAAACTCACAAAATCTTAAATCATTCTTCTGGATTCTTTGCTATTACTATCTCAACATAAATATGGCTAAAAACTCCTCACAATAGCCATGCCCCTTCAACATTAGACTACCTTGAAATTTCTCCTGCAAGATTAATTGGCCCATTACCTTTAGTCTCAGTCTCAAGCAAAATTTCTAGAGATGAGCAAAATGCAGAAAATATTCTTCCAAAGCGTAACTTGAATGCTCTGGAGTCAGACAGTGTTGTCCTTCTCAGCAGAAACCTCCTTTCCCAGTAACATTTCTATTTGCATTCTGGCCTTCTGAATTCTGACTAGAATATTCCATCAAGTGTAGATTAAAGAATTTCAGAGGTGCTTCTTCAGTCAGCATCTCCAAACCTCTACAAACTGTTCCCACAAGCCAGTTCTAAAGGCTACTGAATCACATGGACAGGTGCATTCAAAACAATGACTCCACTTCTCTGGTACCAAAATCTGTCTGCTACTTTTCTCTTTGTGAAGACAAAATAATGAGTACTTAAGTTTAAATGAGAAAAGGTTTATTTAGCTCACAGTTTATAATGATTTCAGTCCATAATCAGCTGGCTCCCAACTGGGGTGGTATGGCAGAGGGGCACTGCAAAGGAGAAATGATTCATGGTGGGCAGAAGGCAGCAGAGCAGTGAAGCAACAGCAGCAGTAGCTCAGCAACCAGTCATGCTCTTGTATTTCACCCCGGCTATCTGCCCTTTGGATGGTGCCCCTACATCCAGGATGGGGCACCTTTAGTCCCAGCATCACACACTTAATCCCATCAGCACACATCCCAGATCCAGCCACCTCTGAGAAACCTTACCTATGACTGTATGAGTCTTTGGGGGATACCTAGATACAAGTCATAATATAAATGAAGTATTTATTGATGAAGATTTAATACACTAATATACGTATGAAAGAATAATAGTCTTTAAAAATAATGAAATTCTGACATTTACATGGATCAACCTTGTGGATTTTGTGCTAAGTGAAATAAGCCAGTTAAAAATGGTAAATATTGCACTTTCCCACTTACATAAAGTATATAAAATAGATAATTTCATAGGGATAGAGAGTAGAATGGTGGCCATCAGAAACTGAGGGAAATAAGAATAGAAAGTTATTGTTTCAGTTGAGTGAGATAAAGTATTCTACAGATAGGTGATTATGGTGGTTGTATAATATTATGTATTAATTTGACAATACTGAACTGTATATCTAAATAGAAAGTCTTTCTTGTAAGGTGTGGCTTTGGAGCTAAAACCTTACCTATGACTGTATGAGTCTTTGGAGCTACCCATGTGATTTGAAAAAAAAACTGATTGTAAGTACATAATTGCAATAGTGTTAATATTGTCTTCAAATATGTACATACATCTTGTGTGACCCCCTCTACATCTCCACAGGACAGGCTTAATGTTCCTTTATTTCAGATGAGGAAACTGAGGTTGAGAAAGTACAGATATCTTTTCCTCATCACTGTGTTAATCAGCTATGCTACTACTCTAAATAAATACTTAAGATAATTTATATAGGGAAAGGGTTTATTTTAGCTCACAGTTCCAGGGGAGCTGAGACAGATGACAAATGCCTGACTCCCCATTACCCTGTGCTGGCCCCAGTAAGGCATGGTCTGGTCAAGTGCTGTTACCTCCAGCCCCAATCCTCGCAATGGACAGGGATAGCTTCTTCAGTGAAGGTTATTTAGTGATCCCCTCCACCTTGTGTTCTGATACAGATACAGCTTAATTATCAGCTCTAGCACCCCTCCCCACCTCTCATCACTCTAGAAGCTGCTTTGAAGAATAAGGGCACCTTAATGTGGCTAAGATTAGAGGGAGGAGACCCAGGCCAATTGTTAATGTCTCCAACTTTTCCAAGCCCCAGTAATCTGTCATCAACATAGCTAGACCTCCTAAAGGTTCCCAGGTTTCAGCTACAGCATTTTTCATGGAGACAAGACACTGATAATCAAATATCTTGTGTTTTCACAAGATTTTCTTATACCTACACCATGACAGCTCTGGCTGTGTGGATGTTCTCCATGTACTCGCAGGCATGTAGCTGCTATATAAGCAACAGTCTCCACATACTTGTCAGGTTAGTCTCAGAAGATTCCCTCTGGTATACTGACCCTCATAATCTGTCACACAGGTCCTATTAAAATAAAGTTTTGCTTCCATGGTCCTGTAAACCTGCCTGTGATTTGTTTCTTGGCTGTGTGGCTCAGAAGGTCCTATAAATCTACTCAGGATTTTTATCCTGAGTAGTGTGGACACAGCAGTCACTTTAACAGACAGAGCAATGAATAGTAGGGGCTGTTAACCCTGAAGAACTCCAGACCAGCAGCCAACAAAGATCAGTAACAGAGACCAGCAACCAAGAGTGTCCATCAGTGGTACTCGGTGTTAACCAACACTGATTGGTGGCATTAGGGCTATAGCAGTGCCACCGTTTGCCAGTTCCTGATTTCTATCTGAACCAAGAAAAAGAACCCTCAAATGACTGGTAACAATCCCAGTCTCTGATGGGTTGGGCTCATCTTGCTCATTTGGGACAGCGGCCAGGCAGCACAAGTGACAGATACATGTGACAGACCAAAACTGCTCTCCTCACAGCAGGAAGTAGAAGAAAGGAAGCAGACTGGGTCATAGTTCCATAATCCCCTTTGAAGGTATACCCTCAATGACATAAGAACTTTCAAATTTGGAAAAATAAAAAATACAGCCCAGAAAAAAAAAAAAAAAGTGCCGAAATCAAAGATCACCAAACAGCAACATGAGACCCCTATTTGCACTTTCAAAGCAAAAGACAGCTTCATCCCCAATGCCACACCCTAGTGGTGAGGGTGGAACTGGCTCCGGGAAACTGGGTATAAATCTCTGTTATGCCACTTATCACGGATTGACTGAACAAATTATTTAATATGGGTAAAATATGGATAATTTCGGCATAGAAATAGCTCATCTTGGGAAGATTAAAATGCACAGAAATGTAAGAACAGTGCATACCAGAGTCCCTGGGGGCATGACCCCTTGTAAATAAATTCCAACTCCAAACTTTAATGTTGCAGTATATTTTAGTCTTTGAAAGGAGCCCAACATTTCTCCAAACCCTAATCCAAAGTTCTTCATTTGATTTTTTGAGTCTTCCTCTCCTCATGATTCTGTATCTCCAAAACACGTAAGAAGCCAGGCACGGTGGCTGTTGTGGTTTGTGTTCCTGTGACCGCTCCCGAAGCCTCGTGCAATCATAGATGAGACCAAATCTAGCATTTGTGATTGATTTGTTGTCTAGCGCTGGGATTGGTGGTGTGCGTTTCACCCGCCCAGGGGTGGAGCCAAGATACAGTGTAAGGGCGGGAAGAAGGTGCGTCACTCTTTCAAACCTGCTCTTTGCTGCGGTCACGCCATGCCAGCCTGCCTCCTGGTGCCAACTGAATTTAGACTGGAGCCTCCACCCTTTCCTAACTTTGGGCATCAGATATTTTGTATCATCCACGAGAGAGAAAAGTATAACTAAGAGAGTGGAATATGCTTGTAAATCTTGCTGCTTGGTAGGCATACGGAGAGTATCACAAATTCAAGGCCAGCAATATCCTGCTTCAAATTAAAAACTAAGAAGTAGGGGACGAAGGTCAGTGCAAAGGCCCTGGGTTCAGCCTTCAGTACACACACACACACACACACACACAGCCACAAGAAAGTCACAAGGTGCCAGGAAGAAACGGAGTAGTAAGGACTAGAACTGAATAACTAGAACTCTGAGAGTGAGAGATGTCTAGGAAAACTTACATTTTTCTTTTCACACAGACGATGCATTTTTATCATTCCATTATTTTTACCATTGTTGTGAGCCAAAAGTTCCAAATAATGATTAAGAAACCGAGTTTTGGAATCGAAACCCTATGCCTCTTTGCTTTGCTAGAATCATAGCAAGTTTCCCAAATGACAAAATCTCAGTTTCCTTTTCTGTAATTTGCAGTTAGTGATACTACTCATTTTGGGTTGTAGCGAAGCTTTCTCATTAACCGGGAGTCACTGATACTGTTTCTCTAGTTCTACAAAACTAAGATGCAAAATGAGAGGAGAACATTATAGTAGAGACTCACAAGCTCTATCTCAGGCTGTCAGGACAATCTTTTACCTATTTCTTGCCCAGAATTAAAACATTCTGTCTCATTGCAACGAGTCTACCCTTCTTAGACGTGTCTAAGAAGTACAGACAAACAAAAACTAGTTGACCAGGTTGCCATTCTGTGAGCATAAGAAAATCCATTCTCCGGGCTCTGTGACCTAAGGATCTGGAATGAGGTTGGCCTTAAAAGTTTAGTGGAAGGAGGTGTGGGTCCCCAGGCTCCAAGCAGCGGGCCCTCTTCCAGGTCTAATTACTGCACATTCCTGAGATCTATCATCATCAAGCCATGATGCAAACACCTCGGCACTGTGGGTGGAGAGGAATTAGAGTATCTATGAAAGACACACAAAAACATATGCTGACCCCTTCAAACCTATGATCATATTCTAAATGGAGCCAAACTAAATGAAATCAAGGTCTCTGTCCAGCATTCAAGAGCCAGTGAAAATAGGAACTCAGTGTTTCTCTAAATACACAGAGTATATTACCTTAGTCATAAAATTGGGGACTTTCAAATCTAATTTGTTCAGCCCTAGTGCTGTTGAAGGCTGGGCAGAGTTCCAAAGGAAATCACCTCCACGCAAACAGAGATTAGCAGCTCTCCACTGGAGACATATGGGAATGATTCCCTATAATCTCCAGTAATTGTGGCTGCATTACATTCAAATCCTGTTTTCAATTTTCTTAAACTTCTAGACTGATTGTGTTATTAAATCATGCTGGCTGATGTGTTTAATAAGGACCTATTAAATGTTTATAAAATTAGGGAAATAAATATGAGCTTTTAGTCAGATTGCCCAATGGATCTGGTAACCTATTGTTAAAATAACAGCTCTGCTGTTAAAAACTGTTTCTCCTGACTACATAGGCTGGTGCTTACTCTTAAACATTACCCCAACATTCACGCAGCGCTGTTTACTCTAACACTCCATTTGCAAAAGAATCGGTCTCCACCCCCAGCCAACAAAGAAAGAAATACTTTCAAGGACTAACTAGTTGTAAGATGTAGTGCCTTGGCTGACAAGAAATGTCACTTCTGTTTCCAAGGAAATGGTGATAACTCCAATTTCTAGAGAAGACCCAGAGAGACCAGTTTTGTTGTTATTGTTGAAGGTTTCATCTGGCTTAATTTCAAACTGGAAATTGCACTAAGTTCTCCAAGGCCTTCAGTAAGGAAGGTAAGATCTGTCTGTAGAGAGACAAGGAAAACTTGGCTAGGATTTATACGGCAGACAGAGACAGAATGAATCCAATCCATTCTTTAACAGAAGGGCTTATTTAGGAATTGCCTATCTATTGAATTTTATTGATCATGGGTGGTTTGGGAAGTATAAAATTCTCTATGTCATGGCTGAGACTAGTTCAATAGACTTTGCATTACTGTCTTTTGAAAGCAAAGGATAGAGATTCCTGTGGAAGAGATCCAGACATGGATGCTAATTCCATCTTAAAACGGCCAAGTCATGGTGATCCTGAGTATGTACTGCCCCACCACTGGGGTTGAGAGAGGTATTTCCCCTTCCAATGAGCCTCCTCTGTCTTACGTCTGAAATGGAGATGTTAACCACGTCCACATCCAGGGGTCATAAAGATTAAAGATGATAAAGTGTGTCAACTATAGGGTTTGGCACAGGGGAAGAGTTTAAAGTGGTTGCTGGAAAATTGAGGAGTCTTCAAGAAGGAGAGGCCGCAGTCTAAATCAGTGATTGCTCCGGAAGTGCTAAAGACAGTTGTGAAACCAAGGTAATAATAAATATTAATGTAATAGAAAATGCTAGACCGTGCTCTTCCGTGTGGCATGAAACAAAGTACCACATGATTCTCATCAAAACAATTCACTAACACAGACACAAAACCATAACTTCAGTCCTCCCTGCCAAAACATGCTTGGCCACCTGGCCTTAAACCACAGTTTCCTACACCCGCGACCACAGCGCAAGTAATTCTGTTATGTTTAGGGCAAATGCAAACCCTACTTTCTTGGACAAATTAACCTTTGAGTTTCCCCTAAGGAAGGAGAGGGCAATTAAACAATATTTCTGGCACTTAAAAAAAAAAAAAGGCCAACAAACCACATCATTATCTTGGAATAAACACACCGGCCCCTTAAAATATTTCTAACAAGTATGTACTGGTCCCTCCCCTATCCACTTACCTACTGCCTCCATCTCTGTTCCAGAATATTGTAAAGTGATGGGGGAGCCGGCCTGGTTCACATTAAGGACTCTGAAAGGTTGGAGGAGAATTGGATATAAGGTTAATATTTGGCAGAACCTTGTAAATGACCTGACTGTTATTTTATATTGGCTACAGCCTTCAAATCATTGCAGCCTGCCAGAATTGCCCTGCGTCTGGCCAGGTAGTTACACTCAGCAGCGTCACAATCTTGCTCTTCAGAGAACACACTTTCCTTGTGTGTTTGTGTGTGTGTGTGTGTGTGTGTGTGTGTGTGCATTTCCTGTGCATATATATCCTGGGTCCTGCTTATGCCCAGCTAAAATGAAGTAGAAACCTAGTGCAACAATTATTTTTACAGATTTTTATTTTTTTGTTCTGTCCTCAGGGGACTTTCTCCCAGTTTAATTGTCTGGGGGGATTGTTTCCTTGTGGGATTTTATTTCAAAACATTCCTGTTAAAATTTCTTTCTGACAAGGAAAGAGAAAGAGGATACATTTAAAAAAAATCTCCTTAAACACACAAACCCAAAAATCACATAAAAATTCACCAAACTGCATATCCTGAAATTAATAGAAGTGTTTTGTGATGCATAGATTTTTAAATTATTTGTCTAAAGATACGTTTAGAATTGATTATATTAAAGGTGTATAAATCTTGGGTTCCCTTCCCCCACTCCTGGGCGTTGGAAATGAATTCAAGCAAACCAACTGAATTTTAAGTTAAGACAAACAGATCATTTGTCTCCAGTTATACATGAAATGGCTTATAACAGCGGACGCGGAGTTCATGAAGTATATGTTCGACCCCCTTTGATATAAATTCCATCATCAGCTCACAAAGAAATTGTATTTATGCATAAGACAGTGCTCTCTAACATGAACTCCTATAAATTATGAGAACAGAAAATCCAAATTTATAAGATGCCATTTCTGGATTTATTTTTAATGCTCTCTCCCGCATATTACCAAACAAATGCCACATTAGCAGAGCATGAAAGGCTTTTTACTGGCATAAGCTATGGCCATGAAACTCACGCATAGGCTGGGCTGGGTTTAAGTGCAAATGAAGAAGAAAAGGGAACTTGTGAGTGGAGCCAGGGCTGGGGTGCTGGGAGGTCCAAAGCCCTGGTGTTTTCTTTCCTGTAGATTAGCTGGTCAATTTCCTTGGAAAGGAAGCACATTTCTTGACCCATTAATTATATGAAACACAGGTAATTATTTATATTTACTAAGTAATATAAATGTGTGTTTTCTCTTGCAAACTCAACACACGGTAAGATTTAATTCTTTTCTCTTAAGTCATTCCGTAATTCAAGTGTTTGTCCATTTATTCACTCATCAGTGCTTACAGACCATTTAAGACATGTCAGCTCTTCAACTGAGGAAATGAAAACACACAGTTAATAAGGTGAGTACTTTAGGGTCAGGGGAGCAATGTTAGGATTTTTTGTCTGCTTACATTATGTATGAAGAAATAATGGTAACCATAATAATAATAATGTCAATAACATTGGCTAACATTTATCAGTTGCTTACTTATGTTCGGTACTATTCTGGATTTTTCCATGTGTTAAACATTTTCTTACTTCCCATGAGGATACATAATATTTATTTATCTTAACCATGAAAAAACTGAGATTACAGACAAATACTTATGGCTAGTAAGTAGTAAACAATTGATTTCATGTCTTCAAGGCAGGTATTTGTGATCAGTATGTTGAAAGGAGTAAGTATTCCTAATTAATCAATCATCAGTCCCCCAGCTCTGCCTTTCATTGACTGTGTGACTTTGGACAAGTTAGTTAACCGTGAATACTTTTATTTTTTTCATCTATAAAGTGGGAAAGATAATACCAGGAGTTCCTGCTTCATATCACAATGAGGAAGATGTAAGGAAAAATTATGTGCAGTACCTAAATAGAGTCTGGCATGGGTGTGTGCTCAGGGTGTGCTCTTATTATTTATTGTCATCATTACTGGATAAGTCTCTCTTTCTCTCTCTCTCTCTCTCTCTCTCTCTCTCTCTCTCTCTCTCTCTCTCTCTGTGTGTGTGTGTCTCCAACAAATGCATTGAGATATCAGAATATAATAGGGCATGATTCTTTTACAGAACCTTGTTTGAGGAAGGACAAGTTTAAATACAACTTTCAACCAGTAGAGATATAAGAAGGTCTGAGATTATGAAGGCTGATCACTAATAGTCCAAGTCAAACCAACAGAATATTAAATTAAAACATCATCCCCATCACTTGCTGTTTAGAAAATAGGGGGCACCAGATGCTGTGGAAACCTTTAAGGCTTCACGTTATACCCAGTCTGCACATGTAGCTTGGCTTCCCACACCACCACATCCTCAGTTATTTGTCTTACTTCAAGAAACACTTGAGGCAATGTCTCCGAGATATGTAGACTTTTTTGGCGGTGGGTCCTAATTTTAAAAACCCCAAAGGTGAAGACGGAAGAAAACCAAATGTACCAAAACATTCAAATACTAACGATTTTGCAATATCTCATTCTGTCCAAAATGTTGGCAGAAACTTCCCCTAATCCCTGCCTTTTAGATTTCTAAATTTTTGTCTTGGGCAATGCTCTTGGAGGCAAGGAAAGAAGCAGGGGAAAAAGTATTAAAGGCATTTACGGGAGCAGGCATGCAGCCCACAAGCTCTGTTTATTTTGCAGCTCTACCTTTGGGAAGGAAACCAGAAATAAAACCCACTGATGCCCAAGCCCGTGCTCTTACTAACAAAGAACATTTTAGAGTAAGTTTTTGGAGTTTTCTGAATGTGTAGGAAGACACGGTACTAGTCCACTTGGGTGCTAGAGTAGCACAATCTACGTAGTTCAAGCGACAGGCATTCACCTATAGTTTCAGAGGTGCTGGGAATCTGGAGAAGCTGGCACATCCAAGTCCTGCTGGAGAACTGGCTTGCAAATAGCAGCCTTCTCCCCACGTCCTTTTGTGGGGGTGTGGGTGGGGTGTGAGTAGGGGTGTATCCTGTTCTCTCTTCCTGTTCTAGTAAGAACACCAGTTCCACTATGGAGACCATTCCTGTATGGCCTCTTCTAAATGTAATCACTTTCCCAAAGCCATGTCTCCAAATATGCCCACAGGGATCCAGAACTTCAGCATGAATTTTGAAGGGAGGGATAAACACTCAGCAGAACAGAAATGGAATCTGCTTCCTCTCATAGCATAAAGGATTCCAAAACAATATGAAAATGCATCAGCTGCTTCCAGCCAAAAGAAATGACAATAGTATGATATATCTTTCCAGTTAGACCAGTGATTGTCTGGGAATGAGCTTGCCTGTCGCCTCTCAGAGACATTTATAAGGCCTGCAGACATTTTTGGTTGTCAGAATTGGACGCCTCTTGTGGGCTGAGGCCAGAGATGCTGTTATACATCCAACAGTGAAATCTAGTGGCTTTGGTGCCTACAACAAAAGATTAAATGGTCCAGTATGCTTCCAGCCAGGGTGAACAGATCCTGAGTTAAACTGAAAACTCTATGTAAGTAGGTTTTATTCAGCTTTATGTCCTGACAGCCACCAAAAGAAAGGCTCAGCACGTGAAGTAGATGAACTACAACAGCAACAAATGCAAATTAGTAGATGTCCTTGACTGCCCATTACTTTAACAGCAAAGACTCAGATTATTATTTCTTCTCGCTTTTGACTTTGTCTTGGCCATTGTGGCCACATGGTTGTGTATGAAGCAGAAACTTAATACATCCTTGTCGAACCAAGTAATTCTGGGTAAACTCCAAACTCGATCTATTTTGGAGGTGGGGGTACCTGGAATCAAACTCATGACCTTCTGTTTGCCAGGCTGGTGCTTATGCCACTGAGCTATATCCCCAGGCCCCTCCAAACTCTACATGATACCACAGTACCCTAAATACTCTGGCTTTCCTTTAACCCTTCACCTCCTCTGCTGTTCCTTCCCCCCTTGTTCATTCTTGTTTCGTTTCAGCTGCGTTCCTGTTTCCTCTGCCTGGGATGCTCTTTCTCACTCTGCTCTCAGATACCCACAAAATTACTCTCTTTTCTCCGCAGGTCTTTGCTGAAGCCACATCTTTTCAGTTACTCTAACCACTCTATGTAAAGGTACGCCAGCAGCCCATCTTTGTCCTTTGTGATCTTCACTCTGCTTTTTCTTAAATCCCTGGTAGCACTGAACATTTTATTTTATTTTAAGTTTTATTTCAAAGAGAAGAAAACCAAGCAGAATAAAACAGAAACAAAGCCAAACAAAATGAAACAAAATACTGAAAATGATGTAAGACTTCAAAACAGGATAGTAGAAAATCAACAATGGCTACCATAATGCCTCTTGTTATCTTCAAAATTGCTGCCCATGCCATCAGACATAACAAAATCAAACAAATCAGGACAGAAGAAAATCAATCAAAACAGAACACTAAGGAAAACAAAACAATAAAACCGAACAAAACAAAACAGTGTGAACAATATTAGATTTCAAATTCAAGACAGAAGGAAATCCCCTATAGTTGCTATATTGCATATTGTTGTCTTCTAAATAGATGTTCAGACTGCTGGCTTTAGGCCTTCAAAGTCAATCAAACAATATGAGAATTAAGTTGTTTTTGTCCCTCAGCTGCTGTCAGCTCAGCTTGTCATCCTCCAAATCAGCCGTTTGCCTGGGTTTGGTGGGTCTTGTCTCCCAGCCCATGTGCCAGCTGGCTCCCAGGAAGGATGAGTTGGCTTCTTGTCCTCTTCTTGGCCCTGCATGGCCAATACTGGCTCAGGGGAAGGGTGAATTAGCTCCTTGTTTCTCTTCCTGGCCCCATATGGCTGCTGTTCACTCACAGGAAGGGCGAATTTGCATTGAACATTTTCTAACCATACTACAGAATGTATTAAACTATTAAACTATTGTGGTGTCTTTCCCTACTAGAGTAGCAAGGGTTTTTTTTTTTTTTTTCTTGTTTATTTTGCTTATGCTGCATATGAGGAACCTAGATTAGTAACTGACACACAGTAGGTGGTCAGTAATGTTTGTTGAATAAACAACTGAGTCAACTCCAACACAAAACAAATACTGAAAAATACAAGTAGTTTCCCCAAAATCTTTCCTTTGAATACGGTGCTGGTGGTTGAGCCCAGCACCTTTGTATTGATCTATATCTGCAGCCCCATTTTTATATTTATTTTGAGTTAGGGTGTCACTAAGTCTCCAAATTGCCCAGATTGGGGTTAAACTTTAAATCCTCCTGCTTCAACTTCTCAGAGTGCTGGGATTACAGGCATACAACACCAAGACAAGCTTAGAAAAAAACAACAACAAAAAAAAGACAGAATGACAAGCTCATAGCAGTGTAGCAGATACAAAGGACGTGTGGGTACTTGGCAAAGTTTGGGGTTGGTGCTGGAAGCAAAGCACCTAGCTTGCCAAATGCATACTCTTGAGCTTTGTGTATATCACACTTGGCCCAGGGACTCCAAAAATAGCTTCTGTTTCTCACAATTTGATGAAGCAATTATTAGTATCGAAATTTTGCAAATGAGGAAAGTGAGAGATTAAATGGCTTTCCACAGGGTAACAGAACTGGAATATAACACAGCAGGAGAGAGACAGGTTTTCATGGTTCCAAGACCATGACCCTGAGCCCTGTTTGGAAGGGCTTTGAACCTGGGCTAGTGGGACAATTTTCAAGTGTCCTACACTGTTGGAGTGTCTGATGGAGGTGGAGAATTAACAGGAAAGAAGGAAAGAGAATGACATTGTCACCACCCATGAGACCTCACCAAGCCATCATTTAGTTTGCTGACCACTTATAATTATGTAATAATGTTTAGTATTTACATAACAGTTTTATGTTTACCATCTGATTGTACGGCTGCAGCCCAAAGAATTACTAACCAGCTTTGTCTCTTTTATTGGGTGAAGAAACAGAAGCACGAAATCAGTGTAGTGACCTGTGTCTGTGTGGCTAGGAATGGAAGTTAGTGTTCTTTCTGTTACTATAAACTGTTGCTCAATATAAAGTAGAAAAAGAGCCACTAATAAATAAATAATGTACATGAGATGTTTGTATGTATACATATTGTTCATATGTACATGAGTGTGTGTGTGTGTCCCTGCTCTAAATAGTAGCTAACCAAAAGAATCACTCTGCTGACTCCCCAGCCATCCCTTCTCGGCATGTTCCAGGCATATCTGGAATTCAGAAAGAGACGGGAGGGCTCTGAGGAATGCCCTGAACAAGATGTGAATCAGGACATCTGACCTCCAGACGTGACCTTTCCACTTTCCTCACTTAGCAAGAGAGGAAACTTCATGTGCTCTCTAAAGTAGGATGATTGCTCTCAGTGGGAGCCACAGGAGCTCTGCACAAGTCCTTCTCCCCCAACACTAGAATGCTGTTTTCTTTGGCTAGTTTGTCCTCACCTCTTCACTTGAACTTTCCTTGCTCGGGAGCACACCCCTTGCACAGCACCCTGTACTTCCTTTGCATGGCATTGGCACCAGCATTTGAAGCCATTCTTTTACTTTGAATTGTTTGGTTAAAGTCTGTATCTCCCACCAGGTGATAACTTGCACAGGAATAGAAGTCTTCGGACTTTTCCTCACCGCCATGGGCTGAGGGCTAAGGTCTGAGACATCGATGGTAGATGGTGTGCTTCCATGCTGGAATGAACCAGGGCAGAGGAGAACTGGACTGAACCTCAGTTTCCCCTAACAAGAATTTGTGTGAGAGGTAGCCCTGCCCAGGGGCCAGTAAATCAACTGCTTGTCTCTCACCATAGCAAATTTTAGTGCTTGTTGTAAAGTGGAAAAATAAGAATTCATAGGTAAGCTTTTTGGGAATGTATAACTTAATTATCAAACCACTAGGAGTTTTCAATCCACCACAGGCTTACTTTTCTCCTGTACATCCTGTAAGATATAGTGGAAGGCTCCTAAAAAGATTTTAAAAACCAAGAATGAGTTTGGTGTAGTTTTACTCTGTAGCATTTCTTGGGCGTGTCTATTTGCAAAGACTTTTTAGCTAACCACATAGGAAACATAATTTTTTGGCCTTATGATTTCACCTGTTTTAAACCAGTGTTTTACCCAGCTCAGCCTCTTACTTTCTTTATCATACTTAACGCCACATGATTCATTTTGAAAGTTAGATCCACAGCGGCAAGCATGAAGATTGACTGCAGTCAGTGCATTCAAAATCTCCGTGGGACTTGAATGTCCTAGTAAGGATAGTCTCAGCACGACCGCTTTGAACATGGCAATGTTTAGTTAGTTTGTGTTTATATGACACTCTAATTGCTTTATGAACTCCAAATTCAAAATATCTTAGATTTAGATGGCTAAAAGTTTGTATATAACTGCACTGTTAGTATTTGATTTGCACCTCTTGATATTACTCATGGAAAATGAAGTAGCAAATTATGCAATTTTTTGATACATTATTTTAGCCCACAGGCTGGACTGTCAGAAAAGCAGAGATCATGTCTCTCATAGTGACTCCTGTGTCCCCCAAAACAAGCACACTAGAGGTGGCCCAGTATGGTAGCAACAGATTCTAGTTCCCAAGACAGTTTCCATATACAATGTGTTGTCTTCATGCAATTTTTAGAAGTGTCTCCTTTTACTCTTGAAAATGTTCTAATTTTGGAGATAAATTATATAGCAATAAATGTTTTCATGTGAGTAAGTCATGGGTGACACAGTGGATGAATGACTACACAAATGAGACATACATATGCCACCATCTGTGTGATAAATTGAAAACTGACTTTAAAAGCAAAACAGAAAAGCCCAGATTTGTAGCACTCACTGATTTCTGTCAGGTAACAACTCCCACGGTGGCCAGCTGTAAGCTATCAAGGTCACACCAATGAATGAGGGGCTAGAATAGTTCAAAGAGCTGGTACAAGCTGGCTGTGCCATATCCCTCTCCCAGGAGACTTTGGTAGTTCATGTGTGAGACACCACATTGAAAATGGGCATGTGGCTTGTTCTGGGGTTAATTAACAACTAATAAGATATAACTGATATGACATAGATACTTGCATGAGAAGAGAAACTTGTCTGATTACTGCAAACATGGATGGGAAGTAGCCAGTACAGCTATCTGGAGGGTCAGAACCTTGGTCCTCTGGGAATGAAAGCCACCATATTGATCTAATCCATCCTGAGAACTCACTGCTGCCAAATTTACTAATTTGGTCAAAGGTAGGAAAATCAAGACAGCACTATGACTTCCAGGTCCTCACAGCAATTTTTTGGTGTTTTCTGGGATTCTGAGCTGGGGTAGATTAATTATCCCATGTGTGGTGTGTGCTCTCACAAAGCTGTGAACAGATCACAAAACGGCGCAGATCCATGCTGGGAACTCCTGCTGGCCTGCCCTACCGAGAGCACACCACAGTTTCTCTGTCACCTTGATGTAAAAGTGAACTGTAGAAGAGCAAGACAACATAAGCTAACGGTGTTCTCAACCTTCCTTTGATTCAGGTAGATAAAAAAAACCACTTTTAAAGATAAAGTAAAGTACACTATCGGGCCATCAAGATCATGATTCTTAGAAGAGGGGGGCAAATTTTCAACTCCATCAAGGAACATTTTGTCTTTGGACAAACACATTACCAGTAGTTAAAGGGAAATGAAGGCAGTTCAGAACTCCTCCTTGGCATCTTGAAAGGTGGTTGGAAGAAGCTGCCGTTTGGATGCTAGGATGCATCCCGTTTTCTCTCCAAAGAGCAAAGATGCAGCAGGCAGCTTTTCTGCAGGTTGCCAAATTCCTTAGCAAGTTCCTGAAGTCTGAGGTGTCACAGAATGATTAGGACACACCTCATAGACAGGAGGACAAAGATAGAGAAGATCTAATATGTAATCAGATTGTCACCTACATCATGTGATTTAAAGGCATGGAGAACTCCGGCATCACACACCAGGCTCATTTCCTAAGGGTACAGTCTGTCCAGCTTCCCAGGGCCCTGTAGTCAGTTTAATTCCCTTTGTTATTATTTTGAAATTCTCAACAACTTTTCAACAAGGAGCCCAGAAATTATTTTGTGCATTGAGCCTTACAAATTAGTTGTGCCTTTCTAAAGAGCTATTAAAGGAGTTGAGGTTATAATTTTTCAAATTATGTATGCATCCTGTAGACCTGGAATGGGTCATGAGATACTAAGAGATAAAGAAGTGTACATTATGCTAATTAGAAAGGATTATAGATTCCTTCCTCTGTCAGCAAAGATACATTTACCTAGACAACTAAGCCATCATAACTAATCAAAAGGTACAGTTGGGCGGAGGCAACGGTGGGGCACGGAAAGTGGAGCAGGTCATGAAAGACATCTAGAATAGTGCGCAGTTTGTGAAGGAATGCTCAAAATAGAAGACACAGAGGCCAAGACCAATTTCCCAAACTGGCAAATGTTATTTCCACATTCCTGCTCACGATTCCTGCGCTCGTCTCCTATTTCTCCTTTCCTCCTCTCCTCCCGCCTGTTATCCTTCATATACTCATTCAATAAACCTTTATGGGAGACAATGAAAGGTATAATGAGAGAAATAATGATTAAGTACTCTGAGCATTCAGAAGAGGGAGACATTCCTCTTAGCTGGTGGGAAGACACACTTGCAAGAGTAGGCATTGTATCCGGTCCCTGGGAGATGGAACTGACTTGGATACAAGGCGATAGAACGGTTTTCTAAGGAGGGAGGACAGTGGGAACAAAGGCATGAAATCAGAAAGCCTGGGGGTGATTATAAAGAACAGTGCATCGCTTTGTTCGTCTGGAGAACAGGGTTCATGACGAAGAGCTGTGGGAGGTCGAGCTTTCATTTCTCCCTCTATTGATTCTTTTCCTAAATATTTCAGAGGAACACAAGCTGCGGTTTAGAGAAGGGGCGCTTACTTAAGTAACTTGTCCTTAGAGACTGGTCTTATCTCTCCTTTATGCTGTGACATATCATAATTCTCAACTTGGAGACTCAGTCTGGAGAGGTTCGGTTATATTGTGCTAATAAACAACCTCTAAATTTCAGTAGTTTAAAATGTTAACAAAGGTTTACATATTGTTCATGCTCTCTGTCCACAGCAGATCAGCTAGGGACTCTGCTCCATGTTGTCTGTGGTCAGTGACTCAGGCTAGAAATGCCTGCCATTTGGAGCTTTGTGGGTTGCCTTGGGAGGGGAAAGAAAAAGAGCAAACTTTCCCTGACTCTTAAAGGTAGTTGTGGAAAGGGAAGCCAAATCACCTCCATTCACATTTCACATCAAATCTTATGATGGTGCTTAAGAACTGGAAAAATGAGATGTAATCTTACCATGTACCTTGCAGAAGAAATATTGGAAATATTTGAAGAATGATACAAATGAATATCATAGAGAATTTCAAGGTGATTTGTTCTAAGATAGCTATATTAATTTGCTTTCTCTTGCTGTAACAAAATACCTGAGGATGTGCAGATTGTCAGGCAAAAAGGGCAAAAAGGTTTCTTTAGATCATAGTTCTAGAGGATTAAGAGCAAAGTGTCATGGGGCTGGGGATTTAGTTCAGCGGCATAAGCGCCTGCTTTGTAAGCACATGGTCATGAGTTCGATCCCCGGTACCGATTAAAAAAAAAAAAAAAAAGAGCAACAGTTTCTGCTCAGCTCTGGTGAGGGTCTGATGGTGGAGGACATCACAATGGCAGGGAGTACAGCGCATGTACTCATGGTCCCAAGTCTGGGAATGTCTAGAAAGGAACAGCTTTGCTCTTTTTACAACAACCTGCTCATTCTTCATGAGACCCTTTTAAGGGCCCTGTCCTCAATGACCTTGATCATGTTCCACTAGCCCCAAGTCTTACAGATTCCACTACCTCTTAACACTCTCACAGTGGGGACAGGTGGACCCCACAGGTACATACGCAAGCAATATCAAACTGTAGGAGTATCCACACAGCGCTTTTAGTGCTGTGCAAAGATTTGATAAGTAGTTTATCTGTGGTTTTATATTTTGGTGCTTTACCAATTTATATTGATGATCAACTCATATAATGCATTTGAGTGAAAATTTGAAAATCAATTTACTTGGAAAGCTTACTACCGTCTAAAACCAAATTCAAAGTACTTGGATAAAATAGGCATTTTTACTCCCCACTCTGGCCTGCCTTTATTTTACATTGCTGTACATGATGTCTACAGTCTGAAGCACATGATCAACTAAGAATCACTTGTATTTTACCCTCCAATTTATTCTAGTTTAGGGATGCATTACCACGTCCTCCTCCTTTGCTCATAACAGGCATTACTAATCAATTATGGGCCTCTTTTCCACTGACCCCAATTTGAACCTTTCTCAACAGTGTTCTAACTAGCTGCTATTCTTTAATCAGAGTTTTAAGTAAGATACAACCAATCTGTAATAGAAAACAGTATCTAAAACTTACATTAATTCCTTAGTCAATAACATAAAGAAGAAAGACTTTTCTTTCACTCATATATTGATTGGTTGATTTCTATTCTTATATCAAAAAGTATCTACTGAATGGCTACCACATGTCATATTCTGTTCTTGACTCTGGTAATGTGACAAGCAGGCGTCCTTCACCAGTGGAACCAACAGTTTGGTACTGGTAAGCGTGTCAGTGAGTGTGTATGCAAGGTTGGGGACAGAGACAGGAAGAAGTACACTAGGTTATAAAGTAGACTAGACAAAATGAAAGTTGGAAAAAAATCAGAAGGTCGAGAGAAGAAGCTGAGAGCCTCAGTGCTCAACAGGGGAGAGCCAGAGAGCAAGAAAAACTTCCAGCTTCAGAAATACAAAAACAAAACAAAACAAAACAAAAAAAAACCTGCCTTTATCACCACAAAGATCAAAATAAACTACATATTTGCACTTGATTAGCAACTCTTCCTAGAGGTAACTATTTTTATAAATTCATTTTTTCATTCGTTCATTTACTCTTATTTCCTTATTTAGTCAATTATTTATTGAGTGCTATTTGAGTACAATTATTTATTGAGTACATCAGATATTGGAGTCTAAATACAAGTAACAAGAAATCCTACTTTCCAAGAGTTCTCATGCAGGTGATTGGTGTCAGGGCAGGGACTGTGTTGG
The DNA here is from genome assembly GCF_034190915.1 of Cavia porcellus. Taxonomy (NCBI): domain Eukaryota; kingdom Metazoa; phylum Chordata; class Mammalia; order Rodentia; family Caviidae; genus Cavia; species Cavia porcellus. The sequence goes on along the minus strand of NW_026947502.1, from coordinate 13,754,060 downwards.
TTGAGAAGCAAATAATTAAAAGACAGCAGTAACAGAGGCAACTTTGCCACATAGGATAAGTTGACATCTTTGCCTGCACATGAAAGCTGTACAGAGTAGAAGAAAGTGAACAGAATTTTTATATGGAAGAGAAAGCCAAGGGCTGGGTAAATGGAGAGTGGGGTCCCACAAGGCAGAAAACAACTTAATGGAATGATCTGGGAAGTTTAAGATGAATTAAAAAGCTTCGAAATATTAAGGCAAGATGAGCCGAGGAAGATTTGTAAAGTCTAAAGCATGGAACTCAGTAATGTCTCTGTAGCTAGGATGAAGTTTTAGGGATGACCTGGTGGAGTGAGAGAAATCTTTAGGAGAATGAGGTTCTGTCCACACCACCAAAATTATAGCACTCGGAAGCCACCCACTTGGACTTCATGTCAAACTTCACCCAGTTGTGCACTGGCCTCCTTTGTTCTGCTGCTGGGCCCACACTTCCTCCCTACTGTACAATCCTTTGTATGAAATATAGCAGAAGATGACCTTTGCAAGAGAACCATATGCACTTTCAGAAAAAAGACTATCTTGAAGGGTGCTCTCAATTGGTGGTCTGAAAAGTTTCACCTTTCAACCTGAGCCAACAGACCTCCACAGCACCGGAACACCTGTGTCTTCAAGAGCCTCGATGGTGCAGAAGTTCAGAGCTGTAAGACGTAGATCTTCACCTCTTTGTGAAGTGGTGAGTTGGCCTTGAGCTTGAGCAGTGTTACCTGTCTTCTGAAGGCTCTAGTCCCATGCTCCTTGGTGTTCCTAAGAGGGTTTCATCCCCTTGAACCAACTCAGGCAGCAAATAGAGTTTGTTGTAGGGATGCTGTTTACAGCAGATCCATACTTGATTTTCCCCTCTCTTTGAAGACTGGCTTTTGTGTTTGCAGGTTTATGCATGAGGGAAGCAATGGTACACACTCACCATACCATTCCTTTTGGCTTGGCATGCACAAAGATGACATTTCCCTTTTTCTTTTAAAGTTTTGTTTATCTATATAATTTAATTTTGTACAATGAGATGAAAATGCATCAGAAGTGCATCAGGCCTGGTCCTTAAAATTTCACGCTATGAGCCTTTCTGCCTCAGCTATGACAACTTGGTGGCCATATGTTCCTATAAGCATCCCTATAAGCATGAGTGAGAAATACACGTTTAGAGTGCTAAGCCCCTGAGAGTTGGTGTGTTTCTATTGTGGAACATAGTGTTAATTTCTCTAATGCTATTTCCTCTGTTCAAGAGACCAGCCCACTGAGACTAATTTCAGTTCCACTTTTCTAGAAGTGATTCTGGTTGATCTTCCATTAACTGAAGCCAGAGAAAAGGTCACATTGTAAAAATATGGTCTCTTTCTCAGGAAGTTTGTGGACTGACAGAGTTAGAGAGCCCATTCTTGGAAAACAGATTTATTCTACATAGTGTGGGCCTGACAAACAACTGAGGAGGTGTCCCTGCTTAGAATCTTTCCAGTACATTTTCATCATGATTAGGCAAGAGAAACTGATGCTGAGCATCTCTGGAAGGTCCTCAGCTCCTCTCTGCCAACACAGCTTTTCTGTTAGCCCTGAAGAGTAAGTGAAGTTCAAAAAGACCACTCCTTACAGAAGGCCCTCTGCCCACTCGGGGACCTCCACTGCGATTGCCATGGAAGCTTCCAGCTCAGGAGGGCCAAACTGTGAATCAAATCACAAAGCTGCAAGTCATTTTCCATAAGCATCTGAACAGCTGTGAGATGTTAATGAATTTGACTCAGTACCACCCAAGAGTTGGATTTTGTAGACCAAGTAAAAATCTTCCAAGTCTATGTCACAGCTGGCCACTCCCTCCGTTCCTCATACAGAAGGTTTGTATTCTGGGAAAGAATGAAAACTTGCCGCCATGCTGTCCTTTTCCCCTGGGCAGCTACAATCCCTGCACATCTCTCCAATGTTCTTTCTTAAAGGTGTCCCACTCCTTGGGCTGGGATGCTTTCTTTGTGTAAAAGAGTGTTTCTGGCATTGCATTCACCTGACAGCTACCCACAGAGTCGGGCACAACTGATTTGCATGTGACTCATTTACATTTAGAAGAACATACTGAATTTTTCACCCTCTGAAGCTAAATGCAAACCATGAGGGGTGTGGTGGCAGCTTCAACACAGCACAGTTTGGAACATAGAACACTTGCTTAAGGGAGCCAACAGAACCTTCTTCAGGAGAACAAGGGCAAGATGATACTATAACACGGGGAGTCTGATGGGAACCAAAGAGAGATGGATGGTCCACAAAACCCTTGCTACTTCTCCATCTAAAATATATCTTGAATAATACATCCAAACTTCATCACCATGGCCAGTACTTTTGTCCTTCTGGGGCTACTGCACGACTCTCGACTTGATTACCTACTTTTATCCAGTTCATTTGCAATCCATTCTCAGTGCCAGCTCAAATTGGCTATTTAAAATGGGACTAACCCTCTATCCAAACAGAGTAAAGCCAGTTCTTTGTTGTGGTCTAAGGTGCTGAAGCTTGCTTACTTTCGGTCTCCATTCTATTCGGCTCTCTTCCACCTGCCATCCTGACCTCACTGGTTTCCAGTCAGTTGCTTGTAGTCACCGAGGAATTTTCCTCTCCCAGCCTGCAGCTCATGTGTTTCATCCTGAAGCCAGGTCCTTTTTTCTCCCTCTTCTCCATTTGCTTTACCCTGACCCCATCAGAGGTCTTCTTCCTGATGACTCTGTTTAAAAAGAATCCACTGTCTTATCCTCCACTGTCCTTTATCACTTTCCCCCTATATGTACTTACAAATTCATGTTATTTTCTTTTGGTCATTTGAACCTCATGCTAGATTACAGCTGCCATAAAGGTAAGAAAGAGCATGAGCCAGGCTGTATCCCTTGCTGACAAACAGCCTAAGCCTCAGCATAGTTCTTGGAGCACAAAAATATTTCTTTGGCTTTTGTACTGAGATCTCAGGAAAACAGCACCCTCTCTAAGTCTCCATTTTCTTCTTTGTCAGGGTTAAGATTGGCACGTCCCCCTTAGACTTGGTAGAAGGATGAAACCATACAGGAGAAAATTCTCAGCCAGTGCCTGGTATGTAGCAAGCATTTGGAAATATTAGCTGTCTTATTAGCCATTGTAATACTGGTAGTATTATTATTATTTTACTGCGCTTAGGCATGACCCCATCTCCTTATTGGAGAAGCGTGTACACACTTTCTTATGCATACGTGTGTTTGCTCAGTTTTTTTTTTAAATTTTAATCACGGTGGTGCATAACCCCGGCCTTCTGTTCTATTCGCTTTATACCAGACAGCATTTTACCACAAAGAGCGGCTGCTGTTTCTCTAACGGCAGTCACACACTTAATGCTTCAATTTCCACATTTTATTTTATATGTAATTTAAAGCCCATGGTGCCTTAATTGTAAAATAGGCCTTATTAAAATAATAGCTTGAAAACCAGTGGGGCTCCCTGTGCCGAGCAATGAGGGTTTTTAGCTTAACGGCTGTTTACTAGGATTTAAAAAGAGACACAACCCAAATAAAGCTGTAAAGACATTTCCAGCGTGAGTGATGGGCCAAGGCCCAGCTGATAATTAAGCTCCCCCAGCCCCACACAGTTTTTTTTTTTTTTTTTTTTTTTCTTTTGGTGCTGTCTGGAGCTTTCCTTAGAAATCCAAAGCACACTCTTTACTGCTTTTATGATTGATGAGGCGGTGAGGATACTTCAGGACGAGTAAGCAACGCAGTGCTTTGATTAATGATGCTGGTGGGACTCCCAGAAGACCAAAGAGAATAACACTGTTATCAGGAAAGCAGCCGAAGCTGCTGAGAGGGATGGCAGCTCCCAGCATCTTGTGACTGTGGAGCCGTTGGCGGGTCGGGCTTTATTCAGCCCTAACCCAACCTCTCCTCCTGAAAGGCCAGAAGCCAGTGGCGAAGGGACTGAATGGCGTTATTTTCCATTGAATTCACAAAACCGGCACTGGCCACAGTTAGATTCCCTGGAAATGTCAGAGGATGAAATGCATACAAACAGTAGTCTCAGGCACGATCGTAGTCATGATGGATTTTCTCCAGGGTGAGTTTCGAGGCATTTAACAGTCAGATAAAGGATAAGAAGAATAGCTTCTGTACATAGAGCACCGACCTTACGTGGACTTACATTAAATCTTCACAATAGCCATGAAGTAGATGTTAATATTCTCTTACTGTTTGGCTAAGGAATACTCTGCACACTGCAAGTCAGACAGCTCATGATCCTCAAAGCCAGGACTGAAGCCCAAGCTGGCCCAAATGCCCAAGTCAGTGCTCTCAGACACCCAGAATCCTAAGCTCCTAAAAAGTTGCTGCAGGACTCAGGGGAAGACGATTCAGACACCTAGGCTCTAAACATGTCCTGCCTGTGTTGTGGGACCTTGGGGGAGGCATTCACTTCTCTATTTCGGTTTCCTTACATATGAAAAGAAATGTGTCCTGCCTTCTTCACAAAGCTGTTGCGAGGATAAGCTATATTCATATTTAAAAACATGCTTCACAAAATAAAAACTCCAGTGGACTATTTATTCTAGAAAAACTGTCAGGTGAATGCCTATAGAAAAACATTTGTAAAGCAAACCAACACAGGAAGAGCCAAGCAAATTAAGAGTCCTGATTCCAGGGGAACCCAGCGTCATTTCTAACTTGCAGATGTGTGGCTTAGGGTAAGCCACATAACCTCTCTGAACCTTAGTCTTCTGCCCTGCAAAATCAGTTAATATGTGTCTCATGGCATTGCCATGAGAATTCCGTGACTATCCACCTGCAGAACAGCTTTAAACACTGCCTGGCACCTGTGCCCCTGGAGGGTTAGCTCCCTGCATCATTTCTGTCCCTTCTAGGCACAGACCACTGCTCATCACCCACTTGGGCAGAACTGTGCCTGCCTTTCCCACCGTCTTTCTGGACCTTTGTGGCATTATAGACTGAAAAGGAAATATGAGTCAAAGAGTGCCCCGAGGCTTTAAACACTGTGGTTTTGAAAGTCAATACGCCTGTTGCCTATCGATAGCAGGACTCTCTGTCTCTCCAGGGAGCGCCCACGGCATGTCGCTGAGCTTTGCAAGCCCTGCACAGCAAAGCTCGTGGGCAGCAAGTGCTGCCCAGAGGAAGGGCTCTATAACTGTCATACCTAACACTTGCAATGTTCCCTGGTGATGAGCGATTTGAGCATAAGGCAAGCCGACTGCCCCTGTGCACTCCCACAACCGTACAGTGGCTGAAAACACAACCCTGGCCTTTTACAAAGTGCTTTCACATCCTGCACGAATGACTGCAGGAGGTTGGCGCTGAGGGGAACCGCCAAGCACACACATTTTGGACCAACGTGAAACAAATCTGCAAAGAAGAATAATAGCAATAGTGGGAATGTTCTCAGAGTGTCAAACCAGGCAAGCCTGGGCTGGCATCACGGCTTTGCTATTTCTGAGTTCAGTGACTTGTACAAGATCCTTAATTTCCTGAATCTCTTTTCCTTCTGTAAAGACGCATCTTAGTGTAGTAGCTCCAAAGGCTGCCTTGATGTCAGAGTGCTACGTTCCAATTCAGGCTGTGATGCATTCTGACTGTGTATCCTCAGGCGGCTTACTCACGGCTGCATCTGAAACACAGAATTGAGGGTGAAATGAAATTAAAAATATGTGTAATGTCTCTAGTAGCAGGCATCAAACATGTGAGTTATTTTTGATAGGATAGGCCATGTTATGCTGCAGCAAAAATAAACCTTATTAACTCAGGGAATTAGCACCATAAATGTTTATTTCTCACACATAAAAGGGGAAGGAATTTTCCTCCTTTGGACAACTATAAGATTTGGGATCTTTCTGTCTTTTGGCATTAGCATGTCAATCAACCTGTGGCATTCAAGCGTACCGAGGAAGAGGAAGAAAAAAAGAGTGAAGCAGAGACCGTGCTTTGCTTTGCCTGGCGCAGTGGGTCATGGCACTCCTGCTCACAGTTAGCCTGAGCTAATTGTAGCACCCTCGTTCCAATGCACAGGAAGCTGCTGCTGCTGCTGGAAACCAGGCAAACTGCCTACATCATACATGTGATCAAAGCACAGCAATACGTATGGAGTGCTTAGTGCTGTGCTGACACATGGCTGATCCTGTTCTGTGTTATGGTGACAGTCACTTCTTTTGATTCAGTGTCTTCCTGACCTGATTTAGTATAAGTCTGACTTAGCAAATAGCTGGTTGTTCCAGACAGTGGACCATGGTAAGTTCCATGTTTTCTTGTTCTCTTAATAGTCATGTTTGTCTCTCACCAAAGTCCAGATTTTCCTACCTTACCACTCTATTTCAAGACACATACCAGGGGTTAATGTTAACAATAACTGTGCAGGTCAGTCAGTCTTAGCTTGATTTTGGATACCAAACAGCAACTGAGAGTGTTAAGGGAATTTCTTGAGCCACGCAGCCTGAGTAAGTCAGATGCAGACCCAGCTCATACAATTCCCTTTTGAGAGATTTTTCTGTTTTCTTCTCAAGGCCTCTGAAGTTGACTTGCATCATCTGTAAGTCATGATGCACATTGTCTTTCCTAAGCTTTGTTTGTCTCTTTCCCTCAGATACTTAAATCTGACATTACTGCAAGCTAACTCCCTATAGAAGACAATGGCCTAACATGACGTTTATGCCTGGGGTTTTCAGTGCCTAAAACTACACTGTCCTACCAAATGATCTTTGTTCACAGTAGCTGTCAAGCAAGCAGCCACTGCAGATGCCATTTTGAGGCAGATATTTTCGAAAGTGTTCCTGAATCACACAATGTAAAAAATCTCCATCCCAACAAAAAGGCTGATCTTTCTGGCCTCAGTGGCAATCTCCAAAAAGTAAAGAATCAAACTGATTTCCCTGAATTCAGAAATCTTATACTTTAAAAATGGGGCCCAGGAATAACACACAAAAAGCATCATATGGATTGGCCCAAACAAATAACATAATTTTTCTTCTTTGTAGCTCACATTCGTTGAATACAGATTTTGACATCAGCTATTATAGAAATACAGGTTGAGCATCTATAACCCAAAAATTCAAAATTCAGAATTCCAAAATCTTAAACTTTTGGAACACTTACATGATACCACAAGTAGAAAATTCCACACCTGACCTTAGATGGTGGGTTTCATTCAAAATGTAGTCACATTATGGAATAAAATTGCCTTCAGCCTATATTTGTAAGTTACATATGAAAAATAAGTTAGTTTTTTGTGTGTTTAGACTTGGGTTGCTTTTTTAAGGTATCTCATAAAACTCAGAAATCTGAAATACTTCTTCCAGTTATAAACATTTTGGATAAGAGATATTCTACGTATGTTATCTCTGACCCCTATAATCACCATGTGCTATCAGGATTATTATGACTTCAAATGAGGACTCCGAGGCTCACAGGGGTTACAGTGACCAGTACAAGCCACACAGCAAATATCAGAGTCAGAATTTAAACTAACTCCAAAATTCATCACATCTCACAGTCTCATGCAACAATAGGATGCTGCAGAAGGTACTGACCTTGGAACTATTTAACAAGAATATCTCATGGAGTTGCCCAGTGTCCCAGTAGATGAATCTGTCACCTCAGTGGCTAATGGGGAGATAGGATAAGGCTGAAGACATCCAGGCAGGATTCTAGGGTTTTGGTCTTCCAGTATTAGAGAATTTACTTTTGTGTTTACTGTACACAGAATTCACTTTTGGGTTTTCTTAGAAATAATTTATTTTTAAATCATGTTCCACTGCATATTCCATTCCATTTCTGTCACCAAGAGTGACAGAAAGTTTAAAAATAAAAGAAAGAAAAAGAGAAGCCAGGATTCTGTTTTAGTGCAACAATTTCATTGTAGGATGATATTGAGGCCCAGGGGGTGAATTGATTTGTGCTGTGATCATGCAAAGAGTTATAGGAGGCAGATCACAATCAGAAGCCAGGCTTGGGACTATATTTTGTAATGGGTGAGATAATAAATATTTTGGGTTTTATGAACCTTTCTCTGTCCCAACCACTCAGCTCTGCTATCATAATGAGAAAGCACGAGCAGAAACTATATAAACAAATGAGCACAGCTGTGTTCTAATACAGTTATTTACAAAACAGGCTAAAAGCTGGTGTGGGCCTTTGGGTGATAGACTGTAGACCCCTGGTTTATAACAAAGGATTCTTGAATGTTTAACACTTTCCATGCAGAAAAAAAGGCTTTAAGGGCAAATGATTTCCTAGCTGCATTTCTTTCTTAAACTGAGGAAAATTAGAACATTGGAAAGAATAAGAGAATTTTATAAGACAAAGTATAGGCAAGCAAGAAGAAAGACACTACACATGTTAGATGATTGGAGGCAGAGATTTAGGATGAGAGATGACGAAGAATCACAAAAAAGTGATTTTGAGAGAGGACCCTGCCCTGATGATGACTTTAATGTTCTTCACCTAAGGAGTGTAACTAACTTGACTCTGTACCTATGGTCTAAAAACAAGTTAATATATTTTATAAATAATTGGAGATGATAGATGCATGGTGTTATGAATGTACTAAATGCCACAGGTCTGTATGCCTTGAATTAGTTAATTTTATATCTGAATTTCCTCTTAATACATTTTTTAAATGTATCAGTAATTCAGTTTGATTGAAACCATGAAAATAATTGGTTCTTTTGTAAACGTCAGTGATCTTGCATCTTGCCTCTTGCTTTGGATCCCACAGCTGCTGAAGTCTCCCTCAGATGGTGAGTAAATCATCTGCACTGCCAGGTGGCAGTGTGGTATGAGCTTTTTGCTTTTTCTGCTTCAGTGTCACACAGGTCTGTACTTGATTCTTAGCTTCTTTGGGCTTGAGTTTCCCCACCAGTAAAATGCAGGTCGTCATGTGTATGATTTAGGGTTGATGTAACCAGTCAGTGAAACTCTTATACAACCTGTCTTAGTCTACTCAAACTGCTGTAGCAAAAGCCTAGGAGGCTGTCTGAAAACTGACTGGTGTTAAAGAGTGGATATTCCCTTCTCAGAGTTCTGGAGCTTGAGAAGCCCCAGATCAACAAGGTGCCAGATTTAGTTCTTGGTGGGGATCTACTTTCTAGTTTGTAGTTGGCTGTTTTCTTGCTGTATCCTCACATAGTGTTTCCTCAGTGTGTGCAAGTGAGTAAAGCCAGATAAAAATTTCTTTCTTTTCCAGTAAGAACACTAACTCCATCATGTGGGTTCCCCTTTCAGGACTTATTAGAATTCAAATTCTCTCCTGAACATCCCACCTTCAAATACCAGCATGTTGGGGCTTCAACATATGCATTCCAAGAGGACACAAACATTTCACCTAATAACAAACACTCAAGGTCTAGGACATGTTCACAAATATGGTTTTTAAGGTCTCTTTGTGAAAAGGCTGTGGCTTTTATTCCTTTACCCTCTTACTCATTCATTTTCATTAGCTGCTACTGTGTACTGGGCAGCATAGTTAATCTTGTTTCCTATTTCTGTGTAACAAATTATCTTAAAGACATAGTGATTTAAAACAACAAGTATTTATTATTTCACAAATCCTGGAGGTCAGGGATTCAAGGAATTAGCTGGGTGGCTTTGGTTTAGGATTCCTAATAAAATTGCTATGAATACATGAATTAGGACTTCGGTCAGCTGCAGGTCTGACTGGTGGACCTGCTTCCAAGATGCTTCTTTCACAGCTGTTGCAAGACAGTTTGGTCCCTTGGCTGGTGGACAGCATCCTATGAGGCCACTGCTGGCCTCCATCCAGAGCCAGTGATGAAAGAGAGAAAGAGTGCAGACCCATTCCACCAGCTAAATCTTGTCACTTCCACCTTACTCTGTTTGTTAGAAACACATTCCTATGTCAAGCCCATAGTCAAAGGAATGGAGTTAAATAAGTATGAATATCAGAAGGTGGAATCATTAGAGCTGGTTTTGAAGACTCTTTGCCACAGTGCCTTAGCATGAGTTCTAGGGATACAGTAATGAACTAGAGGACAATCTATCTTAGAGTCTAGTAAGAGACAGACATAAATTGTTACATTCATAAATATATAACAACTATGCAGGGTAAGACAATAAAGGAAAAAAAAACCCAGTAGATTGTGAGGGGCATTTAACTGAGGGACTTGATGCAGCAGAGAATAGAGAGGATGAGAAAGCAGTTTTGATTAAGGCATATCTTAGTTAAGACTTAGAGGATGCGTGTTGGTTAAATATTAGGTCCAAAATATGTGATTGCCTCAAAATGATAAGCACAGAATTTCCATGTCAACCTATAATTCTAACTCTAGGTATATAGCCCGGAGAAATGAAAATATGTACCAACACAAAACTTTGGACATGAATGTCCACAGTGGCATTGTTCATAGTAGCCAGAAAGTGGAAGTAACTCAGATGCCTGCCAATTTGTGAATGGAAAATTAAATGTGGTACCCTCATACAATGGAATATTAGCCAGTGATCAAGAAGAACAAAATACTGGTAATATGATCCAATAGGAGTTAGCCCAGAAAAGAGTATGTAAGTAAAAGAAGTCACAATTAAAGACCAAGGTTGCATAATCCCACCTGTATGAAGTTCCCATAAAAAGAATCCAAAGAGAAAGAGAAGACAGTTCATGACTGCCTAGATTTGGGGTGGATGGAAGTTGGGGGAGACAAGAAGTGACTGCTAATGGGTGAAGGATGTCTTTTTGAGGTGACAGAATTGATTTAAAGTAGATTTTGGTGATGTACAAACCGGTACATTGTATGCTCTAAATGGGTGAATTTCATGGCATGTGAATTATTTTTCATTAAAGAGGATGAAAGATGATAGCTGGAAAGGCACTGAAGTACAGGGGAGAACTTGAAGGGGAAGAGCAAATGGAGGGTGGTAGAAATGGAAAGAAGGGCAGTGTGCCTGGGTCACAGGAATGGAGCTGTGGAGCCGCCAGGCAGCCTTGGTGACCCAGTGTTGGTCTTTATCAAGAGGGTGCTGGGAAACCACCAAAGCTCCACCCTTTCTGGAGGGGGGAGTATCAGGACTTCACACTTGCCAGGTAGGTGCTGCACCACTGAGCTAAATCCCAGACTTCCCCTGTGAAGTCTTTACACTGGGATTTGCTGATCGTAGTTGAATTTTTAAGATTCCATGTAAGTGCCCAATAAATTAAAACTACTATTTATGAGTACTGAAAATCTTGGTTTTTTAAGATCACTTTTCCCCTGTGTAGTACAGGTCACAGAGTGTGGGGATTGTGCTGGCACTCTATGTTGCTGGGAGTGGCAATTGTGCCTTTCATCTACCATCTCCACTCCTAAGTGGCTCCATATTGCTCAGAGGAGGACAAGATGGACGTGGCCACCCTCATGTGCTGACCTCAAGTTCCTGCAATACGGAGTCCTTGAGATTCTCAGCCTCACGGAACTTTTTATCCTTTTCCAGATGGCACAGTGAAGGAAATATCTGGTAAAATGTTAATTCCACCTCATTTAGTGCAACTTACATAGGTGTGGTGTAGTTGAGGCCTCTACAGGAAAAGCTGATTTCAAGTTCTGGCACAATGATTAGCTGATTCACAAAAGATGTGAGTCTCCATTTTTCCCCCTGCACATCTGTCCTGTCTGCTTTTAATTTGGAAGCACTAGTTTTAATTTAGTGGCAGGACTGTAAACGCTGTTTCTGTGAACACAGAATGACATATTTTGTGGAACAGAGGCCACTGGCCAAGCTCTGTCTCTTAAGTAATTGATGGCTGGTGCCTAGCTGTGAAATGCTCCAAAGTGAGCGCTTTCCGTGGCAAACGTCCTGCTGTGTCAACTGGGTTGCAAGCAAACCTTGCCTGGTTGGTGGCCAACAAAATACAGGCCATTTCTTAAGCCACAGGTCATAGAGCCCAAAGGGGGCCTTGGGTTCATTCTGGATATGGAAGATCTTTCCAATACAAAACCCTTCTTCCCTCACTTCATCAGCAGGCTGAAGCTCAACATGGATTTCTTCATCTTTGGAAGCTGACCATATCAGGAAGGAGACTTCAGTGTTAGGGGTTGTTTTGTTCTAGTGAAAAGGACACTCTTTTCATTACATTTAAAAAGCAATTTTTAAAAACCTCACTCATATCCAATTTTTGTGTGTGAGAGGGAGGAAGAACAGGCCTAGAATTACATCATCCCTGGGGTTTAAGAAATCTTTTTCACAATATGTAGACTGTTTTTGGGTCTGGGATTTTGGGAGAAAGGAGAAAAGGGGTAAAGCAAGATGGACCAAGACATAAGACAGAAAAACAAGTGAGAACGAATGAATGAATAAAAGGAGTAACATGGACAAAAATCTTCATGAGATGTGAATCATTTAGATACAGAGAGAAGGGGTATCCCTGACACTTTTTAAATTAATAAATTATATTTAAATCCATCTGTTTTGGATCACCTTTGAATCCCTATGCCAATCACAGTGATACCTGGCAGAGTAGGTTTTAATATGTATTTTGAAATACTTCGATGAGGAAATGAGTAATTCTCGAGTACTTACTATGTTCCTGGCACTGCTGTGGATCACAGGGCATGGGAAATACAATTCCCAGGGAGACTGGCACAGAGCACTAGCAAGGGGGGACAGATCCCTTGGAGCTACTTAGTTCTGGACGTGGGTTTCAGTCCTGACATGGCCCCTTACTAATTGCTTGACCTCAGCTAAAGTTATTTTAAGATGCTTAATTCTCAGTTTCCTCAACTGAGATGTAGACAAAGCTAGAACCTAGCTCAAGTGGCTGTTGGAGGATCGAGATAAAGGGTAAAAGGTGTTGAGAGACGCGCCTGAAACACAAGGAATACGTGGTATTGGTGGCTAATACCAAATCTTTGGGAGTGGCACATGGCTACTTTATGCAACAATTCTTGCTGTGAATCTTGCCTCGGATATCCTCAAACTACACTTTCATTTTACATGGAATCGGTTGCCAGCTCATTTCTCAAGCTCCAGCAAGGCCAACATGACACAGTCCTGTTGGTTTTACTTAAGTGTGAAGAGTCCCATTGTCCTGGAACTGATGTGGGTTTTGTGAAAATCATCTTTCCGTGGAAGACAGGGCACTCAGCTCCAGCGCAAACAAGCGAACATCCCAGATGGCTTGCAAAGTTTTTTAGTTTTTGCCAAACATGTTTTATCCTAATTTAAAAATCCCTGCATATTTTAAGTGAAATACAAACCACATGCTCCTGGTCAAGTTTCGGGTAAGGAAGCAAGGAAAGCTGAGGGGAGAATCCCAACATTGGCTTGCAGAGAGATGGGAACAGGTGAGGGGTGTGGATTGCATGTTTCCGCCTGGACTGGGAGGAGAGGCCATGAGGTCTCCTGACTGTCTACTGCCACCCCATCAACACACAACCACTCCACTTTGACGGGGCCCTCCCTGTTCCATACTCTACTAGGTACCACGACAGGTACTGTCCCTTGTATGAAAATTTTTGTCTGCCTTCAACAAATTAGACGAGGGCCCTGGAAAGGCTCAGATAGTAGTCAGTGCTTGGGGATGAGTGGTCTCCACTGCAATCAGCCAACAACGAGCCTGCATGAAAGCAACCACTGATTATAAAAAAAGACAATGATACTAAATTTGCCCCATGGACTATAATTTGTTGATTCCCAGATGAGGACATAACAAAGATAATACCCCCTCAACTAAACACTCAGAAGGTAGAAACCAGTGCTATCAGTGAGGAGGATGGCCCTAACTAAACACATACCATACAGGATTTCAGGGGCAGGAGGCAGAGGGGAGCTGTAGTGGCTCCTTTCAGGAAGAAGTCGATTCAGATCTCTGTCCCATCATTTATCAGTTGTGTGACATAAAACAATTTACTGAATCTCTTCCAGCCTCAGCTTGTTCATCTCTCAGGTGGATACAGTAATGTTTTTAATGGTATACAACATCATAATAATATCATTAATGAAATTTGGTAATTGGCATCATTTCATTTCACGATGATATGAGATACTGCATAATAGTTTCATGCAATTTCTGGCATCCAATAGCTTGTGTTTGGAGTAAATAAAGACATAGATTTTGGTTCTGCATTTGAGGGCTGCTCTCCCACTCAATGTCTAAATTAGGAGATAGCAACTTATTTCCATAGGAGGCTGATGGCAAATGTGTTAGGATTTGTAAGCCGTGGGTGGTATCTGACACATTAAAAAATATTTAAGGCCACTTAAGAAAAAAAAAAGTAGCATCATTTTTAGTTTGTAAACCATACAGAACCAGGCTGTGGGCCTAAGGATCATAGTATGTTGACCTCTGCTCTATTCAGTAGAAATAGAATGCAAGGAACATGCCCAGGCACATCTGTAACTAAAAATAGTCTAATAGAATTATAGAAAATTAAAAAAGTAAAAATAAACAAAGTGCAAGTAAAGTTCATCCTAATAGCTTGTTTCATATAATGACATATTGAAAACATTAACATTTCAATAATTAATATTAAATGTGTTCATGAGATGTTTTGCATTCTTTTTCTTTGTTCTTTCATACTAAGACTTTACAATCTGTGTGAATTTGACATTTCCAGTACTGCTCAGGTATTTAAAGCCAGGTGTGGCTAGGAGGATTCCATGTTGGACAGGGCAGCTCTGTAACTCAGTAATTCTCTCTAAAATGAGCAAAGCCATAGAAGTCACCTTTTAACGAGATAATACAAAGAAGGTGCTGGCACATTCCCCCGGTCCAGAGAGCTCGGTGAGTACAGGCTGATCATTACTACTCAGAATAACCATGAATTGCAATAATACCAATGCTTATTACCAGGGTGGGGGAGAGAGGCAGTCTGTATCTCTTTCTTTCTTCTGAATAAAAATTCTCACTCTCGGTGGTCAGAGACCTTTCTCAAGCTTCCTTTATCACTTCTCCTAGAGTCCCCAAAAGATTCTGGTTGCTCCTTAAAAATCAGAGCTTTCATGAGATCCAGGACATGGGTATCAGAGGTTTGGTAATGAAAGGCAGAGTTTAAAGGATGAAGCACAGCCTGTGCCCTGTCTGGAACACTGTGAGGGGAGCACAGACTGCTCTTCTGAGCACTCGGTAGTGCTCCAGCTCATCCCATGGAGGATGTGTATATATGTGTCTCCCTTCTCGCTGGTGGCATTCCTCACTAACTCAATTTCTGTCCCCTTACCCCCGCCACCCATCCAGCATTTCCTGCCACTTTGAAGGAGGTTTTCAGGTGGAGGCCTCTGAGAAAGTTGAGAATTCTCCCTCTGGAGTGAGAGACTCTAGAACTGGTTCTGCTGAAGAGCTGCAGTTAGGGTTAGGGTTCTTCCTCATCTGACTTTGTCTTTTAGTCAAAAGCAGGCAGTCTAGTCTGAGCTTGTCTTTTAGAACGTAGGATTGTCTCTTACCAGAACACTCCAGGTTTCTAGGAAAAGTCAAATCGGGTGAATGGGCAGAATGTGTCTAGGCTGAAAACAGCAAAAATTCTTTGTACACGAGGTGGGCCCATACAACTCCCTTAAAAAATTGGTTTGCATATTGAATAACTCTACTTGAAGGCACGAATGATATCCACACAGCAAACCTAGATTTCTGCAAAACATCCCTCTCTCAGCATTTTAAAGAACAAGGTCTTTGGAGCCCATACCAGTTTTGTGACTTTAGACTAATTATTTAACCTCACTGAGCCTGTTTTCTCATTTGAAAATGGGCCTAACTATATACTCATGGGTTATAGCTAAGGCCCGATCAGCAGCTCTTGCTTATGGGGAAATCTAATTCACTCAGAAGCTGTCATACTATAAACACAAACAAAATGGTAATTAATTACTACTCTCTTTGCTGTCATGACCAAACTCCATTTTTGCAATTCTGTCTCAGGCTCATCTTGTACATAGCATGTTGAGGAACATGCTTAGATAACTGTCCCCATGTGGCTACAGGCTCACTGGGCCAAAGTGATTGGTCACCTAGGGTGAGTGGAGACCCATAGCCTTCAGTATTTATCCAAGAAGGATTAGAGAAAAACAATTGAATCGTTGCCACATGACTTATCAACAGAAATGTAGAGTTGTAAACTAGTTGGTGTCTGGGAGGCGTGGCACTTCTGCAGCTAACTCCAGAGCAGGAGGGCATTTCAAGCCTTTGTGAGATGCATTGTTACTGTTATTTGAAACTGAACCATTTGAGAAAAGAAATTAGATTACACATTTGCTGTAATATTGATGCAAAGAATTGCATATGATTTGTATAAGTATAAATCTGACCTCAGCAGTCCTGGGAGAGACTAATCTCTTGCTTTCCCAGAAAGGGCAGCACAGTGGTACAATCATAGTTTCTTTCATTACTATTATCATCATAGAAGTAAAAATTAATAATCTGATATATTATCTTCCATGCTATAGTAAGACTTTTACAAAGGGAGTTTATGCATCTTTAAATCAATAGAAAGTCAAAGTTTGGATTATCAAGCATTTTAAATAGAACTTGAGGCATGCAGAACTCCTCACACCTGTAAAATGTCCTTCATCATATTCCAAAGATCAGCAGATGTATTTTGCAAAAAGCCAGATTGTATTTCTGTTAGGCTTTCAGGCTATAGGTTCTCTGATTGTCTATCCTTGTAACTGTGGTACCAAAGCAGTACCACAGTTTAGATGATATGTAAAGTTTAGATGATATGTAAAGTAACGAGGACAGATGTGTTCCAATAAAACTTTATTTACAAATTCATCCATTCAGTTTTGAATGGCAGGGCTATAGTTGGTGGGTTTCTGGTTTAGTTTAAGAAACAAAGAGCCAAAATAATAAAATCTTTAAAATCTGTGTACAAAAAAATTTCCATTATCCTCATATAAGTTAAACCTCTAACAATAATGATGTTGGGAGACTACCAAACCAGGTGTTAAAAGACTGAGAGAGGATTTTACTTTTTCAGCTTACAAATGTGAATAATTCAGTCTCTAAGAATGAGACAAGTAAGAAGGCACATAATTAAACTGAATAAAAGGAGAAAAGTAGTGTCTATTTGTTCAATTAAGCCACGCAGTAAAATTTTATTGAAAACCTGTGGCATTCTGGGCATGAAAAATACAGTCTCAATCATTAGGGACCTGACTATACAAGAGACTTTTGTTTTGTTTTATTTGTTTGTTTAAAGACGTCCCTAACACTTCCAAAAATCAGAACATGAAAAAAAGTTCCTTGTCCTTGTTAGGTGAAAACACAATGGAAACTCTAATGCTGGTTTTTCATAGAGAGAGTTCTGAAGTGTACATGGGAGTAATTAAAATACAAAATTAAAAATAATAAAAAACTGGTTATATTAGTGTTGTAACTGGGCATTGACACCATATGACATAATTGGCACTGGCCTGCAAGCTTCATCTGAATCCAGCATTCTAAAGTCCTTTCGTAACAGCAACGAACATCTGCTCAAGAGACGAGCCCTACACCCAGGCGAGGAGACTACAGAAGGGCGTTTTCCTTAAAGCACAATAATATGTTATTAGGATGTCACACACCTACATTTGCGACAATAATTATATAAACATAGCCTAGATAACTGCATGAATAAAGACACGCCAATTAAAGAAACAAAGCAGCCCCCAAGAGGAACATGAGATTTGGTTAGCTTTTCCAGGGTTGGAGCTGAACATATTTGAAAGGAATGAAGATGATTCTAGTGATGTTTTTATTATTATTTCTTTCCCTTCTTCTTCAGGACTTTCTCGCTTCAAGCAAGAATTATTTATTAACAAGTGGAAATCATTACTTGGGGATTTTATTCCGCAAAACATTAAATGGAAAAAAACAGGCTCCCAAGCAGCTTGAATGTCATCATGTGCTTTTTTCACTTTTGCTAAACTGAGTTCATCCATAAATTTTCAGAAACAGTATTTTAAAAACCCACCAACAAATTTTCCATGGCTCTTGTTCTGACACAACTGTTTGAAGAGATCTGTCTAACTCCCTTTCCCAGAGAGAGAGAAGGAGAGAGAGAGGGAGAAAATGGGAAAGTCTGGAGGAAAGCTAAGATCACAGAGGATTAGTCTGCCCACAGGTCCTTCAAAATTGTCATTGTTCATGGATTTCTGTGGTCTCCAGAGAGCAGAGCAAGAGGACCTCATCACGATGTTGGGAACAATTCTGAATGAGGCTGTTGTACTACTCACGTGTTTGTTTTGGAGGTTAATGAGATAAAGGAAATCCTTAGGGAGGGTTCTCTCTTTAGCCTGGTCACTGATGTCAATTTTTAAATATTAAACATTTTAGAAGGTATACGTGACATTCCAGGGGCTGGATTCTCTCAAGTAATGGATCTATCAATGGGAATTAAAATGACAGCTATCTATCAATGGGAATTAAAATTTCCAATTTCCTCCCTTTATTTCTAGCATTTAGCATGCTGAAGGCAGACCTCTGACATAAGCGTCAGCTATCTCAGAGACAACATGTTAAGTCTTAGCTACGACCTACGTGTTTGATATGATGGTTCATGTAGTCCCAAATTTCAGTCATTCTTGTATCATGTTCACATTTTTTTGCCAAATTTGTGTATCACTTGGCTATTATTTGCTGGCTGTTTTTTTCTTTAAAATAACTTTTTGTTCACATAGATACCTCTGCACAGATGTGCAAAATATGTGAAATACAAACTCTGTGTTACTGCTATTAGTGGAAAAGCATTTCACTTGTCTGTCATTAAGGAGTTTAACATAGAACGACTTGAGCAAGGAACACTAAGCCATGCTCTAATATCTAATTCAGTACATTTACGGGTCTGGGCTCTACCATAGGTCTGATCTCCTTTTAAGGTAAGGGAGTGTGAAGGAGGTGCTGGGGGTCGGTTAGCCAAAGAATGACTTGCTCCTAGGAGGAATGAGAAAGAGAGACTGAGAACTAAAGAAGGAATAACTTTCTCAATATAGAGTTCAACACAGATGAATGTCCATTTCAGAAAGTGAACCTCCAGAAACTGCAGGGTGTCTGTGATCATTGCAGCAATTTAGGGGGCCAGCCTGCTAGCAGTTTCATGCTTTTTAATAGCTTCTTAGACTTCAAAAAGTGCTTCTACATACAGTGTTTCTTTTGGTCTTTATGAAAACTTGGCAATGTAGGGGAGCCCAAAGGACCACGATTTTCACTTTTATTCTACTCAAACTGGAAGAAAAAAAATAAAGCTATTTTCAGATCACATAGCAAGTTTATGAGAAGTTCCTTCTAGAATTTAGTTTTTCCTCCATTTAAAAAAATATATTTTGAAGTTTTCACATATTTTCTAAAAACAAATTCTAAAGAAGAAATTTCTAAAAATAAATCCATCCTTTCCCTTCAAATGAGAAACATACTTAAAAATTAAGTTCATTTCTTTATGATTTAACAATTTTCTATATTCATCAACACAGAAACTATACTGACCCTCCAAATTCTTCCTATTTCAATCTTTATACAAAAATGAGCAACTACAAATAAGTCTGGAGTAGTAGCATTTAGGCCCTTGGAATCCTTGAGCACAAAGGTTTTAAATGCAACATTTATAAAAGGCAGTATTTTTAATCTGTGCATCCTAGGATATTAGCTCTTGCCACTTCTGAGAAAGGCTGAAAGGTGTTCACAGTGTGTATATAAGACATTCATCTTGTTGCAGAGCAGGATTTCATGAAAATCTCCAAAGTCACTAAGCTTTGGTTCACAATTGTATCTCTGTTGCAACTGGGATTTAACCCTTTGCAACCTGGTTGGCTTCATTTACCAGACAAACAAATCGATCCCCAACCAATTTGGTTATATTGTATTACGGAGATAATTCTGCCAAGTAAAATAACCATTGCTAGTCATGATGACGGCAGAACTGGAGGGCTTACAGAGCAGGGGAGATGAACCGTTAACTTGATCAGCTGTGTAAACAAAGTTTCTGACCAGTGGAAAATGTTAGCCAATATCCAAGGCAAGGGAAGGGCTTGAGATGAAAAATCAAAGTGGCTAATGGAATATAGCATGTCCCCAGACCCATAGGAGAAAACAGGCAGAAAATTCCCTCTCACGGGTAGTTTCAGGATCAGGAGAAGAACTTCAGTTTGATGTGGCATCTCAGTGAAACACAATGGAACCTATGCATCCAGGCAGACAGTTCCTCATTTGCATGCACTGCTCCTAAAACTGTTGATTCGGAGCCTTAGAGAGATCTATGATTCATACTCGAGTGGTATCAGATTTAACAAGGAAAGTACAGAGTGTAATAAATACGTAATAAATATCCTCTGGAATTCTGTTATTTTAGAGATGCAATAATAAAAAACAGCAAAGACTGAAAGAATTCTAAAAGCTATATCCACATTGCATATCCCAGTCTAATTTAGTTGAACAATTCTATGACATGATTCTATGGAAAGCTACGCACAATACTGAAATGACCTCTATTATAATACAAATATCAGGTTCATTAGACTACAATTTTGCTTATATGGGGCAAATATATACATATATGAATTAATTATGGTCACAACTGCAAATTTTTAGCTCCATCCCTTTCGTATAATACAATATTGTCACATGGTAGTCATTTAATATTGATAATAATATAGCAGATTGCGTGTTGGCTGAAGAAAGTTTCCTTAACCATCTCACTAACTGCTTCAAAGTATGAAAGAGACTATATGGAGAGTACTGGTCTTCCAGTGGCTGACAGGGTTGATCCTGACAGGGCAGTTAGCATAATAAGTTGCTTCAAATATAGCCTGTGCATAAGTTTGGGATCCACATGGCACTGCATTATATAAATTGAAATTTGTGCATCCTACTCTGCAAGTTAATTACAATTTAAAGAATTTTTTATTCACTCAGAGTAGTTGGTATGGAGAAACATTTAAAATACTTTTTAATTTAAAATTAAATTATATATATATCCATAAAATAGTGTGTTCCACATTTATGGCAGCTATTCTTCCAAATATCTCTACCTCATCTCTTTCTTCCAAGCATTTTTACTGACTATTGGCTATTCTTTGCTGGCTATTTTTTCTTTTTCTGTCTCCTATCTACTTTTTGTTCCTTATTTTATGGTTTAAATTAGTTCATTCTTTAATTTTGCTAAGCAAATTGTCCACTACATAAAAGATTTCAGAAGCTAACTTAGCAAGAAAGGATCCTTTCCCGCTCAGAAAAAAAAAGTAAGGAAGAGGCAAAATTGTGTGCTCTCATGCATAAATGATTCTTGCTCTTGTAATACAAGAAAATATGCTTAATTGCATCCTGAGGATTTCTTGGATCCAAAACAACATCTATAGCCACACATGGTGAAATTTCAGGAAGTTGCAGTTCCAGCAAGGCATGACAGGCATACATATGTGTATCATTAAGTCACTGAGTCACAACTTCCTGTTGAATACAGGAATAGGAGGACCAATAAAAAGGCCTGGAGAAAATCCATGGCAACAGGAACTGCCTCTGTTCCACAAAACCGTTTCTTGAACACACCAAAAAGCTTGCATCACTGAGAGCCCAGACGAAGTAGGAATCCTCTTAACAGAGGCTTTCTTGTTCCATGTTAATCTCATCCTGCAGGTGACTCTTCAACATATTCACTCTGGCTCATTCCCTAGCACTGATAAAACCCCAAAGTACAGAAATTAACAGCTCTACTGCTGTCGATTTAAAGATCATTACTCTTCGTTTTAAACTTTTAGCTGCAAAGAGTTGCTGCTATAACACCCTAGATATTGATGGAACAAAGCAAACTACAAAGTTAGTTTGGCTTCCCTTGACTCTCATTTTCCTTTGACAATAAATCTGGGTGTAACCAAAGCCTGCCGTGACTCTGACTTGGTATTAAACTCCGGCTGGAACAAGACGATGTCAATGTATCTCAAATCAGTTTCCTTAAGAATGGGGGTGATTCTGTCCCTCAGGGAATATCTGGGAATGTCTAGAGGCATTTTTGGTTGTCACTCTGGGAGGGAATGCTGCAGGTATCTAGCAGGTGAAAATCAAGCATACGTGTCTGCTAATCTGACAATGAGGAGGGCAGCTTCTGATGACAAAAAAATTACTCAGTATAAAATGTTGATAATGATAACTTATGTTTAAATATTGTATTTATTATATTAAATATTTGATTCAGTAACTTTGTACATAGGTTATTTGAGCTTTGGGATATAGCCATGTATGCTTTATGGGAAGAAAAGCCTTTTATGAATAGTTAATGCAGAATGGTCAATTCTAATAAGATTACTAAAGTTTGCAAATTAATCAGTCAATCACAATTATTCTCATTTACTATTAGTGTCTAAATTTCTACCAATAGTCTTTTCCTTCAAATAGGAAATCATTTACAAATTTATAAATTTCAATATGTTCTTCATTCATTCATATATATAATGTATTTACAAAAAATATTTACTATTGTTGGTCAGTGATACCTTCATAGGAGCTCATTTGCCTGTCCCCAGCTTGTCCTTTTTCCCAGGATACTCACTGACCATTATTAAGTCAGCAAGTCTGCAGTAAAACAACTCAAAGTATCCTACGTGGAGCTGCCCCCTATAAGAAGCAGCTTGGTTGCAAATGCATGCTTATAACATGGGTGATCTAGTTTTCGAGCTAGTATTGTCAGTTAATCTGGGCAGGAGAATCCTGCCCTAGGCAGTGAGATTCAGAAAGTGTCCCCCAGTCCTTGTCCATAGGGCTATGGCAATGTGAGCCTTTGGAGTCCATGGCATGTCTTCTTTCAGATCACACTGTGGGTGACAAGGACTCTGCAACTTTCTTTTCTTTTCACTTTTATTTATT